>NC_142867.1:17765000-18422500 GCF_051225735.1 Oryctolagus cuniculus | reverse complement strand
GATGGCCCAGGTCCTTGGGCCCTGCACCCACATGGGAGACCAGGAGGAAGCACCTGGCTCCTGGCTTCAGATCGGCACAGTGCGCCGGCCGTAGCAGCCACTTGGGGGGGTGAACCAACGGAAAAAGGAAGACCTTTCTGTCTCTCTCTAACGCTGCCTGTCAAAAAAAAAAAAAGAAAAAAGAAAAAAAAAGAAAATAAAAGGCAATTTAAGTCACAAAGACCAATTTGTAGAGATTACATATCCTGGAACACGGAATAATTTTATTATGTATTAAAAGTCTTCATAATGATTATCATTTTACCTGTTACATAGTACTAAAATAAAACTTTAGAAGTTAAAAAATTTCATAAAACCCATACATCTACATTGCCATTATTCTGGAGACCACAGAGGAAGCACAGGATAAATTTCTTTTTTTTTTCCAACTTTTATTTAATAAATATAAATTTCCAAAGTACAACTTTGGATTATAGCAGCTTTTCCCCCCATAACCTCCCTCACAGGATAAATTTCAACAGAGCAAGTGTGCTAACATGGAGCCTCCTCCCCGAAAACTATTCTACAAAGTATCTGCATACCCACACCTGTTACACCTAATCCCAGGGTAGACTGAGGTCTAACTTCAAAGGCTTGAACACACACCTGTTACCTAGGGGCTAGTCTAACATTTCATATTCTTAGCTTTGAGTAACTTAAGGCTCATTTGCCTGAGTTTACAAGATACTTTGAAGCCTAGTTAAATCAACTGAAATCAGGAGCTGTAAATGGGTCCCTTCCCTGCAAAGTCCTGAATTTAGGTTCCTTGCAGCTACAACTCAGGGCCAAACCAGCACTTTGGTTGTGTATCATGCAGTTCTTGCACAGCAGTGCAAATGAACAAAGTTTCTCATTCCCATAATTCAATTTATTTCAGAATATTGTCAATCAAGATTGTTCTAGTTTTCTTTTTTTGGGAGGCAGCAGACAAGCTGATATTCATAAAATCATGTGCTGAGCTGCATCTTCAATTACACTTGGCGGGGGGGCAAGCTCCAGGATTATAACTTGCATGTTAATACAGAATGTTGTAGACAGTACTAAATACACCCTATTCGGTCTCTTCTCTGAGTTCAAGAATTTGGCAATTAAAAATCAAAATAAACCACTTCCTTCCTAAAAGATTATCTGAAATTATACACCCAACCCATAGCAATAAAGCTACAGTTTAGAAAATAACCTTGCAATCTACCATATGAGAAAACGCTACAGCCTGAAGGAACTGGAGCCAATACTGTAGCTGATGTTGCTGGTCATATATCAAGTCCACCTTTATGCAAAGAACCTAGGTACAGCCTCAAGAAATTCAGCAGGAGTAAGACAGAATTAGACTACAGTAGAAAATAGCATGAGAGAATTCAGAATTTAGCTTCCTTATCCAATTATTTTTTCCTCTTCTAAGGAAAGGGAGCAGTTTCATCAAACAACAAACAAACAAAAATCCCAGTTTCTCTGCTTATGATAAAAATTAGACAACAAAAATACTTACACAGGACTGGAACTCAAAGAGCAATGATCCACCATCATTTCTGGAAGGAAATCCAACTTAAACGCAGCCATCACCTCACTTTCCCCTTCAGAGGCCAATGATATTAACTTGCTGCACTTGTCTGATCCACAAATACACTCAGCTTTAGCTTCCTGGGCCCCACAAAAAACACAAAGTGGAAACAGGAGCTCAGGGAAACCAGCAGTAAGTGCCACAGAAAGAGGCAGGACTGGGGAAGGGGCAGGGAAAGGGAGTATTGGATTAAAATGGGGATGTGACCATGTGAAGGGAGGCTCAGCCCAGCACACAATGAAAGTGCTGATGCGCCAGGCTTGTTTTGTGTGATTTTCCCTGGCGAAGCAGTACTAAGTGCACTGTCAGATAAATAGAGTGTCAGATCCATGAAGATAGCAGTGGCCAACAGAGCAGAAGAAACACAAACTTGTTTCACATCCTCCAAACTCCTCCATGCAAATTGGTTTTTGAGGTCTCCCAAAGCCTGAAACTACCTAAAGCAAAAACAGCTCACCTCATGTTTGCAAAGAAGAACTGGGCTATTGGGCTTGGTTTTAAACTTAGTGTCCATGTGCCAAAGATGGCAAATGAGCACAGTGCTTGGGGTCCCAAAGTAACTTGACGACAGTCACGTAGGGGGAGCAGTAAGATCACCAGGAGCAGGCCAGAGCCAAGCAGGGCAACCACTGGCCACCAGAAACACTGCTCACATACAACTAACTACCTTTCCTGATGGTGCTGAGGGCAGAGTATGCTGTCTCCTATTCCTCATCAGTGTGAAGAACTCTAAAAAGCCTTGATTCAGTAATGTTCACCGGTGGCACAGGCAAAATCTCTTCCCTAACTCTGAATCTTAATTTACAGAAGAAAATAAAATGAAATAGCAACATTCGGCTTCTTTCTTGATAGTATAACCAGGAAATAACTTAGTCTTTTCAGTTCTCTGATGACCTTTGTAAACAAACAAACAAACAAAGCCACCACAGTGATAACAGTGAAAAAGCACTGCAGCCTACCAGGGACAAACTCCAACATGTAAGGGAAGGACAGAAGAACGCAGACTAAGTCTCCTCTTCCTCTCCCTCCTCCTCTAAATTGTTGTGATATAAATTCACACATAAAAATGCTATTATGGGTGAGCAGTAGAAATGGATATACTTAGTAGTCAAGGCAGATGTGTGCTCCTGTTCCCAATTTAGCTCCACATCCCTCCAAACAGCAAATGGTGACATTTCAATATTTAGGCAATGACTCTAAAATTTTATCTCTGAAGGCTCACCAACTTTTATAGGCTTTCTTTCCATTTTTACCATTAGGGTTGCCTTACCTCAAAGATTTCACTTCACCCAAGCTCAGTTCATAACACAGGGAACTTTGAAAAAAAGAAGTTATGTTCAGCCTGTAAAGAAGTAAATGAATGAACTCCTAAACATAGTTACTTGAAAAAACAAAACTAAAAACCCATAGGCAATAAGAAATGGTAAGGCTTAAAAGTTCTACCCTGTGTAACACTGCCTGACATCTGTATGCACCTGACCCAGGAATGTAAACTGTTTTCTGTCCAACATCCAGACATAAAATTGTTAACAGCAGCTAACTACTTTTTGTTTTGTTGGAGACTCTGGCTTGCTGACCCACTACTTTGGAGGTAAAAGTAGCAGGAACTCTCTTCCATCCTATTATAGATATGATAAAGAAAACACAAGCTAGGTGAGAGAAGACTGTGCCACTGACACACAGTACACAATTCAACCACCACTGACTGTCAGGCAGGAAAGAGTAACCTTAGCCGGGACTGGTTAGGTTACTAGTTAGGTTTGTCCTACTTTCTCCTAGGTATGCTGGAGGTGATAACAGGTCTCTTCCTATAGAAAGCTACCTGGCCCAAGAAATAACTGAGTCAACAACCAAATTAGACTTTTTAAGCTTAAGAATTCCTTTGAAAAAGAATCAACAAATTTCAAGGAATCCTACTGGTACTGTCATGTTTTTATTATTCACTTAAAATAACATAAGCATATTTACTAGCAGTGTTTACAAAGCTATTAAAATCCATTTTTACAATCTACAAAGCAACACTGCTTTCAAACTAACAAGATGGAGATGTTATTACACGAAGAAGGATGCTTCTCTTTAGGCAGGTCATTAGAGTTAGAGTAATTAAATTCAGCATGCTTGTGGGAAAAGCAAGCACGAACAGGCTGGTGCCATGGCATGGCTGGTTCAGCTGCCATCTGTGACGCTGACATCCCATATGGGAGCCAGTTCAAGTCCTGGCTGCTCCACTCCTAATCCAGCTCCCTGTTATACACCCGGGAAAGCAGCGGAGGATGGCCCAAGTGCATGGCCCCTGGCTTTGGCCTGGCCCAGCCATGAACATTGCAGCCATTTAGGGAGTAAACCAATGGATGGAAGATCTCTGTCTCTCCCTAACTCTGTCAAATAAATAAAATAAATCTTGGGGGGAAAAAAAGCACAGAAATTAGTCACAAATCACCCTATTTTAGAAAACGGCTAAAAGTTGTGACAATAAAAACACTTATGGGAATACAAAAATGCAGAACTAAAAGTCAGTTATCTGGGCAAGTGCTGTGGCGTAGTAGGCTAAGCCTCCACCTACGGTTATGGCATGCCACATGGGTGCTGGTTGGGCCCAAGTGCTTGGGCCCCTGCACCCAGGTGGGAGACTCAGAGGAAGCTTCTGGCTCCTAGCTCCTGGATTCAGATCAGCCCAGCTCTGACTGTTGCAGCCACTTGAGGAGTGAACCAGCGGATGGAAGACCTTTCTCTCTGTCTCTCTCTGCACTACTCTCTCAAATGAGTAAATAAATAAAATCTTTTTTTAAAAAAAGTTATCCACAGAAAAATACCTGTAAGTTAAATGTCTATACATTTTCTAGGCTTTTTCCACAAAGGATACATTAGAAATAAAAGCAATGATGGCAGAAGTGGTTATAACCAAAGGTTTGCTGCAAAGGCAGCCCTAACTCTCCCTCAGTCTCTTCACCACCCCTGAACTTACTTACATGGTTTCCTCTTCTTTCCCTGGTTTCTTATCTGTCTCAGTTTTCTTTGCCTTAAATATACTCTACTTGTTCAAGGGCAACAATTCAAAGTCTAATTATGGGAGGGTAGGGCAATCAACTTGCTAAAATATTAAGAATCCAAATGGGAGTGGCTGTAGGCTCTAACTGTGATTACAGCTTCATGTTAATGTACACCCTGAGAGGCAGTGCTGATGGCTCAAGTAGCTGGGTCCCTGCCACTGACATGGGAGTTCTGGATGGACTTCCTGGCTTCTGTCTAGCCCAGTCCTGGCTATTGTAGGCATTTGGGGAGTGAACTAGAATATGAGAGATCTATCTCATACATGTTTGTATTTGTGATATTCAAATAAAAAAAATTTAATTTAACATTTATTTACTTATTTGAAAGGCAAGTGATGAGGGGGTATGTGGAGATCAACGTTCCACCTGTAGTCCACTCCCCAAATGGCCACAATAGTCAGAGCTGGGCCAGGTTGAAGGCAGGAACCTGGAACTCCATGTGGTCTCTCATCTGCGTGCAGGGACCCAAATATTTGGGCCATCTTCCACTTTCCACTGCCTTCCCAGGCACATTAGCAGGAAGGTGAATTCAGCGCTCCAATATGGAATGCCAGTGCTGCAAGCAGTGACTTAACCCACTGAGCCATAATCCCAGTGCCATAAATAAAATTTTTCAAAACATTAATCAATATACATAAGGGAAACATTCAAGAAAACAGCACACACCATGCACTCAGAAAATAGGAATAGAATAAAGTTAACAAGAAAATGTTGAAAAACTAGATTAGAAGAGATAATCGCTAGAAATCACAGCATTTGTTCTGCCAAAAGGGTGAGAGAGCAAAAGCCTAGGTGGCATGTGCAAACATCTATCTTGACTGATGCAACCCGGTGCTCAGTAACAGGTGAGCAATTTTCATATTTCCACCCCAATAATCGGAGTGTATGAAAGGGCAATAAAATGAAGCCTGGTTATATTAGTGAGGAGATTACAGACTACTACTAAATTGAAAAAGTCAATCTATGTAGTAAAAATCACTATTAATCTGCTGGCGAAAACTTAAGTACAAAATCTAGGGAAAAGTTGTAACCCCAGACTGTGAAGTCACTGGGTATGATCCCCTCCTAGCTGCTGGCACTTACATGTCAGGAGGAGTACAGAAAAGTAAGCAACCAGGGCTGGCGCTGTGGTGCAGTGGGTTAATCCCTGGCCTGAAGCACCGGCATCCCTAATGGGCGCCGGTTTCAGTTCTGGACGCTCCTCTTCTGATCCAGCTCTCTGCTATGGCCTGGGAAAGCAGCGGAGGATGGCTCAAGTCCTTGGGCCCCTGCACCCACGTGGGAGACCAGGAAGAAGCTCCTGGCTTCAGATCGGCACAGCTCCGGCCATTGTGGCCATCTGGGGAGTGAACCAGCGGATGGAAGACCTCTCTGTCTCTACCTCTCTCTGTAACTCTATCTTTCAAATAGATGAAAATAAATCTTAAAAAAAAAAAAAAAAAAAATAAGCAAGCAACCGACACCACTTGAAAATAACCAACCAGAATAATTGAATACTTTTATGGATTTGATTTTCACTTCTAAAACTCAGTACCTGAAACACTGGTACAATTAGTAGGTCTGCTAGAGCTACTAAATCAGTACCTTTTACATGTAAAAGGTGTGTGTGTGTGTGTGTGTGTGTGTGTATATATGTATATTACATATATATCTCTATATATGTCTAAATCAGTACCATTCATATGTAAAAGGTGTATGTGTGTATGTATATGTGTGTGTGTGTGTGTGTGTGTGTATAAATAAAATATATCCTAGGGGCGGGCGCTGTGGCACAGCGTATTAAAGCCCCAACCTGCAGCGCTGGCATCCCATATGGGCACCAGTTCAAGTCTTGGCTGCTCCTCTTCTGATCCAGCTCTCTTCTATGTCCTGGGAAAACAGTAGATAGCCCAATTCTTTGGGCCCCTGTACCCATGTGGGAGACCAGGAGGAAGCTCCTGGCTCCTGGCTTCGGATCAGCTCAATCTGAACAGAGCTGTCATTTGGGGAGTGAACCAGCAAAATGGAAGACCTCTCTTTCTCTCTGGCTCTCTCTCTTTCAAATAAAATAAAATAAAATACAATAAAATAAATAAATAAATAAATAAATAAAATGCTGGGGCTAGTGTTGTGGCAAAGCAGGTAAAGCCGCCGCCCACAGTGCCAGCATCCCATTTGAGCACTGGTTCGAGTCCCAGCTACTCCACTTCCAACCTTGCTTTGTGCTATGGCCTGGGAAAACAGTAGAAGATGGCCCAAGTCCTTGGGCCTCTGCACCTGTGTGGGAAACACAGAAGAAGCTCCTGGCTCCAGATTGGCGCAGCTCCAGTTGTTGTGGCTAACTGGGGAATGAACCAGTGGATAGAAGATCTCTCTCCCCTCTCTTTCTGCTTCTCCTTCTCTAACTCTGACATTCAAATAAAGAAATAAATCTTTAAAAAATTATGCTGATCCAAATTGGCAATTATCTGTGTGGCATCCTACTTTGTGGAAGTTTCTGGTTGTTGCATTAATGTGACAGTTCAGAATAACTTAAAACTAAAAACCTTTGTAGGGTACCAATAAGAATCTGGACAGGGGGCCAGCAGTGTGGCATAGCAGGTTAAGTCTCTACTTGTGATGTTAGCACCCCATTTGGACACTGGTTAGAGACCAGATGTTCCACTTCTGATCCATCTCCCTGCTAATGCGCTTGTGAAAGCAGAGGAAGATGGCCAAAGTACTTGGGCTCCTGCACCCACATGGGAGACCCAGATGAAGCTCCTGGCTCACTTCAGCCTGGCCTGGCCCCAGTTGTTGTAGCCATATAGGGAAAGAACCAGCAGAAGGAAAATCTGTTTGTTTCTCCTCCTCTAACTCTGCCTTTCAAATTAATAAAAAATAGGTCTTAAAAAAAAAAAAAGACTTAAAAAATGTAAAAATTTCTGAACTGGGGCAAGCATTTGGCAGAGTGGTTAACATGCTATGTGGGATGCCTGCACCTTATACTGTAGTGCCTGTTTGAGTACCAGCTCAACTTCCAATTCTAGCTTCCTGCTAATGCACCCTGGGAGAAGTCTGTGATGGCTCTAATAGTTGAGTCCCTGTCACATAAGTGGGAGACTTGGATTGAGTTCACAGCTCCAGACTTTGGCTTGACATTGCCCTAGCTGTTGTGGGCCTCGGGGAGTGAACCAGTGATGGATAATCTTTTGTCCCTCTGCGTTTCAAAGTAATTAGTTGATTTTTAAAAATTAACACTGGGGCTGGCGCTGTGGTGTAGTGGGAAAAGCCACTGCCTGTAGTGCCAGCATCCCATATGGGCACCAGTTTGAGTCCTGGCTGCTCCATTTCCAACCCAGCCCTTTGCGAAGGCCTGGGAAAGCAGTAGAAGATAGCCCAAGTACTTGAACCCCTGCACCCATGTGGGAGACCTGGAAGAAGCTCTAGGCTCCTGGCTTCGCTCTGGCCATTGCGGCCAACTGGGGAGTGAACCAGCGGATGGAAGACCGACCGACCTCCCTCCCTCCCTCTCTCTCTCTCTCTCTCTCTCTCTCTCTCTACTTCTCCTTCTCTCTCTGCGTAACTTCCAAATAAATAAATAGTTTTTTTATTTTTATTTTTTTTGACAGGCAGAGTGGACAGTGAGAGAGAGAGACAGAGAGAAAGGTCTTCCTTTTGCCATTGGTTCACCCTCAAATGGCTGCTGCAGCCGGCACACCGCGCTGATCCGAAGGTAGGAGCCAGGTGCTTCTCCTGGTCTTCCATGCGGGTGCAGGGCCCAAGCACTTGGGCCATGCTCCACTGCACTCCCTGGCCACAGCAGAGAGCTGGCCTGGAAGAGGGGCACCCAGGACAGAATCCGGCGCCCCGACTGGGACTAGAACCCGGGGTGCCGGTGCCACAAGGCGGAGGATTAGCCTGTTGAGCCGCAGCGCTGGCCAATAAATAAATGTTTTAAAAAAATTATCAGGATTGGCACTGTGGCATAGTGGGTAAAGCCGCCACCTGCAGTGCTGGCATCCCATATGGGCACTGGTTTGAGTCCTGGCTGCTCCACTTCTGATCCAGCTCCCTGTTAATGGCACCCGGGAAAGCAGTGGAAAATGGCCCAAGTGCTTGGGCCCCTGTACCCATGAGGGAGACATAGAAGAAGCTCCTGGCTCCAGCTTTGGATCAGCTCGGCTGTGGCTGTTACGGCCATTTGGGGATGGAAGATCTCCCTGCCTCTGCCTCTTGTAACTCTCCCTTTCAAATAAATAAATCCTTTAAAAAAAATTAACAAACTGTGGGCCATGGAGGGTTTACAAGAAAGAAAGAATAGAAATATTCCTTTAAAACTTCTATTTAAAATCTAAAATCACTGTGTGAAATAAAGCTTAATAATTTGTCATGTGTAGTAAGTTGCTTTGCCTGTAAAGTTACTATAGTATACTGAAAGGATATGACAAGGCCAAAGGAAGGAAAACCACTCCTCCCCTATACTTATCACTACTATCTCCTCCCCTAATCAGTACAAACGACTAGCAGAAACTCTTTCGTGACTAGTGTTCTCAGCAACAGTACAAGCTTAGCAATTCTACCGGAGCTTCCGTGACTAACCCTGATCTAACAAAAACCCTGTTAAATTGTGACTATCCGCACATCAAGTCAAATTTTCAGATCCCAAACTAGCTGTGTGACTCTCAGTGAACAATATACTATAAGCTTACACTTTTAAGTTTCGGTGCTGTTTTAAAAAATCAGTATGTTGAAAAATTCTGGGGGCCGGTGCCGTGGCGCAGTATGCCGGCATCCCATGTGGGCACCAGTTCTAGTCCCAGCTGCTCCTCTTCTGATCCAGCTCTCTGCTATGGCCTGGGAAAGCAGTGGAGGATGGCCCAAGTGCTTGGGCCCCTCCTCCCGCATGGGGAACCAGGAAGAAGCACCTGGCTCCTGGCTTTGGATTGGCCCAGCTCCAGCCGATGCGGCCATTTGGAGGAGTGAACCAGCGGAAGGAAGACCTTTCTCTGTCTCTCCCTCTAACACTATCTCTCAAATAAATAAAATCTTTTTTTAAAAAATTCTAGTTCAGGAGGCTAACCCACTAAGTTTCTTCCTCAATCTGTTCTAGTTTAGTAGGAGTTTCATGTATGAGATGATTAATAAGGCAGAGAAAGTTAATGGGAAGTGTCTAACAGAATACTTCTACCCCAAAATGCTCCTCCTCTCTCCTCTCCATTCTCCCCACTCCAAACAGAGTTAGCTCTACCAAGAAGTAAGCCCTCTCTGGGAAACAGCTAAGAAGAAAGAAGAGGAGAAGAGTAAGAAAACATCTCTAGCTTCCTAAGGATAGACATTTTGCAAACTATACCAAACAATGTAGAAGAGAAGTCATCACCTTTCTGAAAGCAACTTTTTCATATCTGCACAGCAGGTCTCATGCAAGAAGGTTAAAAAGATGGCCATGAAGCACACCCAGCCACGCAGCTGGCCCATACCTGTAGCTTTACACCTCCCTCTCTGGGCTATGTCTTCACTCTAAAAACCAAGGAAAAAAAAAAAAATAAGTGGGCCATGCCTATACTTCTCAAAACTGCAGATAAACAACTTTGTTTCAAATAATAGCCCCTCTGTCACCAAGGCAGCAGACAAAAAGCAAAAACAAACAAAAAAAAACCTCCCCCCTCCCATTTTTTAAGTGCCTTAAAGATATAGTATGTTTACTATCTCAAAGTTAATTTTAAAACACCAAAACCTGAAAAGATGGGGAAGTGCTGAAGCACTAAAAGACTTAAATAAGAGGCTTGCCCCCTAGGTGTTACAACAAATAGTCAAACAATGACCAGGATTTATGAGGCAGAATTTCAGCACATCTAGGTCACAACACAGTTTTTTTTTTTCCAAAGATTTATTTATTTATTTGAAAGTCAGAGTTACACAGAGAAGGAGAGGCAGAGAGAGGGAGGTCTTCCATACGATGGATGGTTCATTCCCCAATTAGCTGCAATAGCTGGAGCTGTGCAGGTCCGAAGCTAGGAGGCAGGAGCTTCTTCTGAGTCTCCCAAGTGGGTGCAGGGGCCCAAGGACTTGGGCCATCTTCTACTGCTTTCCCAGGCCACAGCAGAGAGCTGGACTGGAAGTGGAACAGCCGGGTCTCAAACCAGTGCCCATATGGGATGCTGGTACCTCAGGCGGCGGCTTTACCCACCACGCCACAGCACTAGCCCCAACAACACAATAACATTTAACATCTGCCTTTGGACAAGAGACTACCAAAAAGCTAATGGCTGTATAATTATTTTAGCAACTAAGGAGAGGCCACAGCTTTTCCCCAAAGTAACCATCCTGAAAGGTAGGTGCTGAGCATGAAACTTCAAAGGCAACCAAGTTCCTGCTTCTGTAAATGCATGTTGGAGGCCCTCGGTCAGTGATCAACCACTTAGGGGGAAAAAAAATCAGATGGGGAAGATAAAAGCAAAGAACTAAGCCACAAAACCAATTTGTTTTATTTTTAAGCATCACTGAACAATTTTTCAAATAAAGACTGATTCTATAAAGCTCCCCAAATTCCTACAAATTTCCAGTTACTACTCCTACCAGGAGAACTTGTCTGGCCCTACCTGTAGACAGAGTCACTGGAAAGTAGAATTCTGGCAGAAAAATCAAGACCCAGAACTAGGTAAGGAGACCCTCCATCCCACCCAGCCTCTCTGAAGACAAAGTTGCTCCTCAACTTGCATAAAATAGGTGCTCAAGTATTTTGATTGGTTTCACATGAATCTAGTTTCTAGTTTTGATAATGAAGCAGTGATACTTCCAATAACTTTTATTTTTTTGAAGATTTTATTTATTTATTTGACAGGTAGAGTTTTAGACAGTGAGAGAGACAGAGAAAGGTCTTCCTTCTGTTGGTTCACTCCCCAAATGGTCGCAGTTTCTTCCTGGTCTCCCATGTGGGTGCAGGGACCCAAGCACTTGGGCCATCTTCTACTGCTATCCCAGGCCATAGCAGAGAGCTGGACTGGAAGAGGAACAACCAGGACTAGAACCGGCGCCCATATGGGATGCCGGCATCAAAGGAGGAGGATTAACCCAGTGTGCCACGGCACCGGCCCCTCCAATAACTTTAATGTATATACTAACAACATAACTTCTAAAAGCATTTACTTGGACCCAGTCTCTATCATCAAAAGTTACTAAGAGAAAAGGGACTTCCATTATTAAATTCCCAATACTTCAATCCTGTGGCATCATCAACGTTTATGGTGAGGACTACTCTATGGATGCAGACATTAAAGAAGATACTCTGCATGTGGTCTCTGGGTAGATGCTGATGAAGAAAGCCTAGGCCGGCGCCGCGGCTCAATAGGCTAATCTTCCACCTAGCGGCGCCGGCACACTGGGTTCTAGTCCCAGTCGGGGCGCCGGATTCTGTCCCGGTTGCCCCTCTTCCAGGCCAGCTCTGCTGTGGCCCGGGAAGGCAGTGGAGGATGGCCCAAGTCCTTGGGCCCTGCACCCGCATGGGAGACCGGGGAAGCACCTGGCTCCTGCCTTCGGATCGGCGCAGTGCATTGGCCGCAGCGTGCCAGCTGTGGCGGCCATTGGAGGGTGAACCAACGGCAAAAAGGATAGACCTTTCTCTCTGTCTCTCTCTCACTATCCACTCTGCCTGTCCAAAAAAAAAACAAAAACAAAAAAACCTAACCCTAAAGGCCGTGGGCTGTCTTTCTTGGACAATGTGATCAACATCTAGGAGGTGCCCACATTTATTGAGATGCTATGTCTTGAGAGGGCTCTGGAGCAGTGGTTACCTTGAAGGATAGAAAATAAGTTAAATTTCTTTCTTTCTTTCTTTCTTTTTGTGATAGGCAGAATTAGAGAGACACAGAGAGAAAGGTCTTCCTTTACCGTTGGTTCACTCCCTAAATGGCCACTACAGCCGGCGTGCTGTGCCGATCTGAAGCCAGGAGCCAGGTGCTTCCTCCTGGTCTCCCATGCGGGTACATGGGCTCAAGCACTTGGGCCATTCTCCACTGCCTTCCTGGGCCACAGCAGAGAGCTGGACTGGAAGAGGAGCAACCGGGACAGGATCCAGCGCCCCGACCGGGACTAGAACCTGGGGTGACAGCGCCACAGGCGGAGGATTAGCCTAGTGAGCCGCGGCACTGGCCAGTAAGTTAAATTTCTGCTAGTTGGTGTTGTTCATGTTTCCCAAAATGTTGCATGGAACAGCACAGTGTGAGAAACACTGCTGTTTTGTGGGTAGTTTTTACAGGTGTCATTTCTTCCATCCTGAGAGATCAGACTCAGATCCCACGCCAGTCAGAGAATCTTCAGGGCAGAGAGGGCAAAAGAACTGGGGTTAAGAAAAGCCAGTATATGACAGGGTAAGGGACACATTCACAGGTCCCTGAGAAACAGCAGCCCTTGTGGAGTGAGGAACACTCTAACTGGCTAGCCAAGAGAAAGAAAAAGGGGATTCTTTTAAAGCATGGTGCGCGCACGCGTGCACACACACACACAGCAGTATTAGTCATTTTACTCTTACGCCATCCAAAACTCAAACACACACACAAAAGGAACAACACTGTTTTCCTCCACACTAACCCTTGTCACCTGGAGGACAGTCAGTGGTCCAATACCCAAGAAAGCATTTTCTTTAAAACCAGTCTTCCCAGTTCTGCTTTTCTTACATTCTGTTGCCTGTTCCGTGAGAAAACAGAAATACTCTGCGCAACGCTGGTTGGTATTTAAAAGCTTTAGGTATGAATTTTTTGTATCTTTTGTTTCATTTCTGTGGAGAACCAAGGGGCACAAGTTCTATGAGACTGTCCCAATTGCTACTTTCTTGGAGCTCCACAGATGGCTGCTTCTATTAGCATTATCTGCACCTTTCTCTATCACCACATAGAGACAGGGAGGTACTCAGGTGGTCCCAAAGAAGGGTTAAAGAGGTGCAGTAGGGGAGTGAGTGGCAGCATAGTTGTGGCCTAGCCAGCTGCTCCACTTCCCATCCAACACATTGCTAATGAGCCTGGGAAAGCAGAAGATGACTCAAGTACTTGGGCCCCTGCCACCCACCATGGGAGACCCGAAAGACGCTCCTAGCCACTGTGGACATCTGGGAAGTGAGCCACTGGACGGAAGATTTCTCTCTCTAACTCTTTCAAATAAATAATCTTTACCAAAAAAACAAAAACAAAACAAAACAAAAGAGCTAAGTGGGAAAAGAAGCACTAAAAAGGTAGGAGAGGGAGAGGGGCCAAGGGAGAGCTGAGGAATAAACAGTATTGTCGCCTTGTGAAAAATGTTAAGATGCTTAACATGCAGCCTCATACAGTTTTAAAAACTGTTCTTGACTGGGCTGGCACTGTGGCACAGGGGGGTTAAGTTGCCACTTCTGAAGCTGGCATCACGTATCAGAAAGCTGCAGCCCCTCTGCTTCCAATTCAGCTCCCTGCCAATGTACCTGGGAAGGCAGGAGAAGATGGTCCAACTACTTGGGCCCTGTCTGCCACCCATGTGGAAAATCAGGATGGTGTTCCTGGTTCCTGGGTTTGTCCTGGCCCAGCCTGGAATGCTGCAGCCATTGGCCATCTGAGGAGTGAACCAGCAAATGGAGATTCTCTTTCTGACTTTCCCACCCCCTCTGTTGCTCTCAAATAATTTGCTTTTAGAAAAATTGTACTTGACTGATATGAAAGCTCTTAGATGTCCTAATGCCTTCCTTAGAGTAAGCAAGGTAATGAGCCAGTTTGCTGCTGCCCTACCCTGCTTGTATTCTGAATAAATAACAAAACACTGAACTGCCCAGGAAGATGGCCACTGACTCACAGTCACCATCAGCAGCTCTTGCATAGCGGGCACTGGCACAAATTCCAGAGACAAGGGCTGGTGGCACAGTGATGCTCAATGACCTACATAAGTTCTGAGCCCATGCACAACCTTGGCCTCCTCAGCAAGTCTCACTCCTATTGACAGTTATTAGTATATACCCTATAATAATTCCTTAAAAATCTTTTTGGTACAAAACAGGCAGCTAGTGAAGAATTTAGCAACTATTCAGAACAAAGGTTTTTAAATGTCCCTCCTCCTTCCTAAAGTCTATAGACTAATTTTAAAAAAAGAAAGCAGAAGTATTTTTCTCCTAAACATGAAAGTGAAAGTGGTCAGGCTGACAACAGAGGAGAGTCAAGCAGGCCTCAAATATTTGTCTCCCCTGGCCCTCAGGGTTACCCTAAGGCCCTCTAGGAAACTGACCTAGTGTGGATAATTCCAAACAGTAGATAATTCACAGATTTTATAACCAGTTTGAAATGAACTGCTTTTTAAACAGATTTTCTATCTTTAGAATCAATGAATTTAAGTTATCGGTGGTAACATATGTACATCCTCAAATGGATGGAATATGGTATTTAAAGCTCATAAATCTTTGTCAACTCAAGGTAGGGAGTCATGTCCAGATACTTGCAAAGTGATAATAAATAACAGCTAACATTTTTAAGCATTTACCACATGCCATGCCTTGTTTTGGGTACCTTATATATTATATATCATAAATACATATATTAAAAATATTTATTTATTTATTTAAAGATGTATTCTATTTATTTGAAAGCCAGAATTACAGAGGGGAGAGGAGAGAGAGATGGATCTTCCAACCACTGGTTCATTCCCTAAATGGCTGCAATAGCTAGGCTGGGCCAGGCTGAAGCCAGGAGCCGGGAGCTTTATACAGGTCTCTCACATGTGTGCAGGGTCCCAAAGACTTGAGCTATCTTCCTTCGATTGCTTTCCCAGGCACATTAGCAGGGAGCTGAATAGGAAGTTGAACAGCTGGGACTCAAACTGGTAGTTACATGTGATGCCAGCATCAAAGATGGCAGCTTACCCTGTTAAGCCACAGCACTGGCCCCTACTTATTTATTTGAAAAGCATGGTGACAGAGAAAGAGTGAGCAAGATAGATACCTTCTACCCCCTGGCTCACTCCCCAAATGGTCCTAACAGCTGGGGTTGGGCCAGGCCACAGCCAGAAGCCAGGAACTCGATCTGGGTCTCCCATGCAGGCGACAGGGCACTTGTACCATCTTACATTGCTTTACCAGGCACATTAGCAAGGAGCTGGATCAGAAGCAGACTAATGGGGACTTGAACTGGTGCTCTGATATAGGATGCAGATTAACCCACTGCACCATAATGCCAGCCCACCAATCTTGTAAGTCTCCACTGTTATGAGACCGTCAAGAAAATGCTTAAGTGTAGTGAAAAGTTCTACTGTTCCTCAGTAATTGTGTGACTTACCAACAAGTTAATCTGCGTCTCAAAGTATAAATTTCCTCACTTGTACCCCCCAAAAAGTACTTGATACATCTCAAAAGGCACTAAATCAATGCCCAAAATACAATCAAGCCACTATACAAACTTTCAACTAGACAAAGTAAGGGACAAGTAATAGAAATGAATTGGGAAAAGTGTACTCAACATTCTGCTGCCTTTTATATCTGCTTGCAACACTCTTGACTTCTTTTCTCTACTATAAGGATGGCTTAACAAGAAGGCTGGGCTCAGGTCTCTACTGTGGCCCGGGAGTGCAGTGGAGGATGGCCCAGGTTCTTGGGCCCTGCACCCGCATGGGAGACCAGGAGGAAACTCCTGGCTCCTGGCTTCGGATTGGCGCAGTGCACTGGCCGCAACACAATGGCCGCAGTGGCCACTTGGGGGGTGAACCAATGGAAAAAGGAAGACCTTTCTCTCTGTCTCTATCTCTGCTTGTCAAAAAAAAAAAAAAAGAAAAAAAAAAAAAAAAAAGAAAAGAAGGCTGGGCTCTTTTTTGTTTTGGAATATTCCATTTCACCTGCCCCCATACTCTAGAAAGCCCATTCATCAGATAAAACAATCAACTGGGGAGCTTTCCTGAACAGCCCAGTTCATCAGATGTAAAACTTCACCAGAGACATATGGTAAAATCCAGTAGTTTTTGCTTAGAGCAGTATCTACCTATTTTCTCTTGGGACTCCATAGCAAGGGAAGCACAGCTGCCATCAGATTCGAATTTAGGATCCTAGGTACACATATCACTACTAAAAGTGGACAGACTACTTCAAAGGCTAGTGCAGTAAATAAAATGTATAAACACACTCAGCAGAAATAGGTGAAATTAAGACTGAATGATTCTAGGGAAACTAAGCTTTAGTAAGTTATTCTTGCTTATTTGTAATATGGGGATAAACTGGTATCGGAAAGCCCATAATAAATGCTCTTTCTAGTCTTATCATTTCCAGGGCATCCTCTCCTACTATAGTAAGCTCTATGGTAGAAGAGTCCACAGGTCCAGTACAGTATCTGGTTTGGTTTTGACTTGTCTTTGTCAGCAGGGACAAGACTGACTGACTGACTTATTTATTTGAAATTAAAAGTTACACAGAGAAGGAGAGGCAGAGAAAGGTCTTCCGTCTGCTGGCTTACTCCCCCAATTGGCTGCAACTGCCAGAGCTGCACCAATCCAAAGCCAGGAGCAAGGAGCTTCTTCTGGATCTCCTACATGGGTGCAGGGGTCCAGGGACTTGGGCCATCTTCTAGTACTTTCCCAAGCCACAGAGAGAGCTGGGTCAGAAGTGGAACAGCCACGACTAGAACTGGCGCCCATATGGGATGCCGGCACCACAGGCGGAGGATTAAGCGACTGCACCATGGCACCAGCCCAGGACAAGACTTTTAATACTCTCTGTGCCATAGAAAAATTCTCTTCTTTCTTGTGACACTTGCCCTCTGGCTACTCAACTAGTCCCTCTGTATGATTGAGGGTAAGGGTGGTGCTTCTTGATCCCTGTTGACTATATGAGTCATCTAAGTGTGTCCTCTCCATGACATTAGTAGGGACATTTATAAACCGATCTCAACCTCATCTCCTTCTCCACACTGGCCAGTATGTTCATCCTTTCTGTAGTGGCAACAATATTTTCCCCAACTTTAAAAAAAAGAAATCTTAATTTTTGCCGGCACCGCGGCTCACTAGGCTAATCTTCCGCCTTGCAGCACCGGCACACCGGGTTCTAGTCCCGGTCGGGCCGCCGGATTCTGTCCCGGTTGCCCCTCTTCCAGGCCAGCTCTCTGCTGTGGCCAGGGAGTGCAGTGGAGGATGGCCCAGGTCCTTGGGCCCTGCACCCCATGGGAGACCAGGAGAAGTACCTGGCTCCTGCCTTCGGATCAGCGCGGTGTGCCGGCCGCAGCACGCCGGCCACAGCAGCCATTGGAGGGTGAACCAACGGCAAAGGAAGACCTTTCTCTCTGTCTCTCTCTCACTGTCCACTTTGCCTGTCAAAAAAAAAAATCTTAATTTTTTAAAAAAACAAATAACAGAAAATCTACCATCTTAACCACTTTTAAGTGTACAGTTCAGTCCTGTTAAATTGTTGTGGTAATAACTTTGAAAACTTGCATCAGGTTTCGTAACTTGGCACTCTCATATCTTCTCCTTGTCAGAGGAGAGCTAATAACCCTGTGCTATTTTACGCAAGACTATGTGAAGACGGTCTGGAAGGTTTCCTGTAGAAACCCCTCTCTCATGGGGCTCACAACCTTTGCTACAATGGTTTCCTCCAACTTGTTCCCATCCTTCTAGCTTAACCAAGACTATCACTAAGTCACCTACAAACCTAACTATATTTTTTTCATTCAGACTGTAAATACCTACCTAATTAAATCTCTACCACAGATGTGGGGATACTTAAAAGGCTCATGAAAAAGTGGGATTAAAAGATAATTTTGGCCGGCGCTGCAGCTCACTAGGCTAATCCTCCGCCTTGTGGTGCCGGCACACCGGGTTCTAGTCCCGGTCGGGGCGCCGGATTCTGTCCCGGTTGCCCCTCTTCCAGGCCAGCTCTCTGCTGTGGCCCGGGAGTGCAGTGGAGGATGGCCCAAGTGCTTGGGCCCTGCACCCACATGGGAGACCAGGAGAAGCACCTGGCTCCTGCCTTCGGATCAGCGCGGTGCGCCGGCCGCAGCGCGCCGGCCTGGAGGGTGAACCAATGGCAAAGGAAGACCTTTGTCTCTCTCGCTGTCCACTCTGTCAAAAAATAAAAAAAAAAATAAATGCTATGATAAGCACCTTTAAAAAAAAGATAATTTTGGTACAAAAAATTTGTTAACTCAAGTTTATTTTCTTTTTCAAAAAGATTTTTTATTTATTTTTTATTTTTTGACAGGCAGAGTGGACAGAGAGAGAGACAGAGAGAAAGGTCTTCCTTTGCCGTTGGTTCACCCTCCAATGGCCGCTGCTTTTCCTGGTCTCCCATGGGGTGCAGGGCCCAAGCACCTGGGCCATCCTCCACTGCACTCCCTGGCCACAGCAGAGAGCTGGCCTGGAAGAGGGGCAACCGGGACAGAATCCGGTGCCCCGACCAGGACTAGAACCCGGTGTGCTTGCGCCGCAAGGCGGAGGATTAGCCTAGTGAGCCGCGGCGCTGGCCTAAAAAGATTTATTTATTGGAAAGAGAAAGAGAAAAGGAGAGACACAGGGAGAGGTTCACTAGTTAATTCCCCAAAGCAGCCACATGAGCCAGAACTGGGCCAGGCTGAAACCAATAGCTTCATCTGGGTCTCCCACATAGGAGGAGGGGCCCGAGTATTAGGGCCATCTTCTGCTGCTTTCCTAGGCATATTAGCAGTGAGCTGGGTGGGGAGTGGAGGAGCCAGGACTTGAACCAGCACCTACATGGGAAGTCACCTAGGTGGCAGATTTACCTGCAACATCACTCCGCCAGCCCAGGTAGTCTATATTTAAGACCAGAATTAAAATTGGCCTAGGGGCCAGAACTGTGGCATAGTGGGTAAAGCCACAGCCTGCAGAGTCAGAATCCCATATGAACGCTGGTTCTAGTCCCAGCTGTTCCACTTCTGATCCAGCTCTCTGCTGTGGCCTGGGAAAGCAGTGGAAGATGGCCTAAGTGCTTGGGCCCCTGCACCTGCATGAAAGACCTGGAAGCTCCTGGCTCCTGCTTCAGATTGGCCCCCACTCCAGCCTTTGCGGCCATTTGGGGAGCGAACCCACAGATGGAAGACCTCTCTATCTCTGTGCCTCTGCCCTGTGCCTCTCTATAATTCTTTCAAATAAAGAAATAAATCTTAAAAGAAATGGCCTAAGGCTTGGCTTGACTTTGCCAATAGCATCCTTATCTATATGTTACAACATATAACATTTATTTCATAAAATGAACAAAACTGTTAAATCCTCTGAAATCATACCAAAAAGTGTGCAATAAAGTTAAGTGAGGGTGAGGGAGGTGAGCCTTTTCTTCTCATCCTTTCTCCACAATCAGTGATCTCACCTGCAGTTTTGTTATCTGCTCTTTCCATATGACCACAATGTTCCTAGTAAGTCATTTCACCTGCAAAGTAGCCCATTTTGGAGGTGCTCAGAAGAGGCAGAGAAAGAATGTGAAGCAAATTTTTTTTAAAGATTTATTTATTTAAAAAGCAGAGTTACAAAGAGAGGGGTGGGGGGAGTTAGGGAGGGAGAGGGAGAGAGAAGAGAGTTTCCATCTGTTGGTTCACTCCTCAAATGTCTGCAACTGCCAGGAAGAAATCAGGGGCCAGGAAGTTCTTTTGGGTCTCCCACATGGGGGCAGGGGCCCAA
The DNA here is from genome assembly GCF_051225735.1 of Oryctolagus cuniculus. NCBI lineage: Eukaryota > Metazoa > Chordata > Mammalia > Lagomorpha > Leporidae > Oryctolagus > Oryctolagus cuniculus. The sequence goes on along the minus strand of NC_142867.1, from coordinate 18,402,274 downwards.
GGACCTGGGCCATTCTCCTCTGCTCTTCAAGCACATTAGCAAGGATGTGGACTGGAATTGCCCCAACTGGGATTCAAACCAACTCCCATATGGAATGCAAGTGTTGTGGGCAGAGGTTTAACCTGCTACACCACAACACAGGCCCCAAAACACATTTTTTAAAAAACCTCTTTTCCTGGAGCCAGTGTGGTGGTGCAGCAGGTTATGCCATGGCTCTTGACACTGGCATCCCAGCAAAAAGTCCGGGCTGCTCCACATCTGAACCAGTTCCCTTCTAATGTACCTGGGAAGGTAGCAGAAGATAATCCAAGTACTTGGATTCCTGCCACCCATCTGGAGAACAGGAGGGAGTTCCAGGCTCCTGGCTTTGGCTTGGCCTGGCCCAGCCCCAGCCACTTGGGCACTAAATCAGTGGATGGAGGATCTCTCTTTCTCTAACTCTGCCTTTCAAATAAATAAATAAATAAACTCTCTTTTCCTGTTTCCTCCCCAAATCCTCATGGTTTCAGAGTAATTCTTTCCTCTCTATACAGTCTTTCCTTCCTATACAGTGAGGTGGGGTGGAGAAGCTTCATTCTTTCTGTAACTCCTTTTGTTTCCTTCTCAAGGCAGCAGTATCAATACTGGATGACTGGACGTGGCAGCAGCAGTTTATACATGGTAGCTAACTGCAGTTTTGTCTGGGCACAATTAGAATGCTGATAAGTATCTTTCCAGTTTGCAACATTCCAGGTACACTGGTGCTAAGTATTTGCCTGGTGGCTTCTACCTTCAATGGCACAGGGAACAACGCCCGTTAAGTCAGAGTGGCAAAGGTTCCCCGTGGAAGAAGTAGGGTCTGCGGAGCCAGGGATCATTACACCAGGAATCCAAACACAAGGACTCATTCAATTTTTCCATAATATTCATGTATCACTTGCTCCAATTTGGCATGCTCTAAGGCCACCAATCCCTCCTTACTTTAGCTGCCCTGCCATAAGGCCAGATCTGTCTCATCTAGTGAGTCACTGCTGCTCCTCTCTCCAAATGCATTTTGATTTCAGCCCACTTGTGCAGCTCATCAGGGCTGCACCATATGCTAGCACCACGTAGGCAGAATGTGACTAATTTTTTCTAAAGCACTGTCAGAGTTACTTTTAAAATTATCTTGTAATTTTGATGGCTCTGAACAGTCACTGTAATACATAACCTTCTGGAAATTATTTCACAGTTATTTTTCTGAATGCTCAAAGGAGATTCTTTAGCATTTCCACTCCCATTTTTCAATGAGGGAACTAAAGTGTAGAGAATGGACTAAGTGACCTAGGTTCTACAGTCACTCAAACTTGAGCTTTCTTGGTAAAATAAGGCATAGTTTATAAAATGCTTTTTATTACATTAGAACACTCAAGTATAACTTCACTTTTATTTAGTTTTAAAGATTTATTTTAAAGAATTACAAGGGGAGGAGAGAGAGAGAGACAGAGAGAGAGAATGAATGAATATGAATCTTCCATCTGCTTGTTCACTCCTCAAATGGCCCCAATTATCAGAGATGGACCAGTCCGAAGCCAGGAGCTTCTTTGGGGTCTGCTATGTGGGTGCAGGGGTACTTGCACTTGAGCTATCTTCCACTGCTTTCCCATGCACATCAGCAGGGAGCTGGATTGTAAGCAGAGCAGCCAGGACTCAAAACTGGTGCCCATATGGATGGATGACAGCCTGGCAAATGTGGCTTAACATGCTGCACCATAGTGCTGGCCCCAACTTCACTTTTATTAATTAGTGATTAATAAACTTGATAATGACAACTACCTGAAAGTCACAGGTAAATACTGAAGTCTCAGTGGTCTCATGAAATCAATCTGAGTGGCTTTTTGAGAAAAAGACATCTCAGTAAGTATGGATCACAAATGTTCTAATTGGAAGACATCATATATGAGTAAAACTAATACTCTCAGAGTGAAATTAGGGTGACTTGCAGATTCATCTACTATTACCAAATTCCCCTCAGCAACATGGCTTTTCTCTGGTTCTAATGGTTGCTAGCTTTGATAGTTATGCTAGGGGCTGGCCCTGTAGCGTAGCAGGTAGGGCCGCCACCTGCAGTGCCGGCATCCCATATGGGCGCCAGTTTGAGTCCAGGCTGCTCCACTTCTGATCCAGCTCTCTGCTATGGCCTGGGAAAGCAGCAGAAGATGGCCCAAGTCCTTGGGCCCCTGACCCGCATGGGAGACCTGGAGAAGGCTCCTGACTCCTGGATTCAGATCAGCACAGCTGCAGCTTTTGCAGCCAACTAGGGAGTGAACCAGCGTATGGAAGACCTCTATCTCTCTGCCTCTCCTTCTCTCTGTGTAACTCTTTCAAGTAAATAAATAAATAAATAAATAGACAGCCATGCTCAACTCAAGGTTTCTTATGTCTTTCAGATTTTCAAGTTCTACATCCACTCCAGTAACCATTTAGGATGGTAATTTGTGTTTTTTATTATTATTATTATTTATTTATTTTTTGACAGGCAGAGTGGACAGTGAGAGAGAGACAGAAAGGTCTTCCTTCTTGCCATTGGTTCACCCTCCAATGGCCACCGTGGCCGGTGCGCTGCGGCCGGCGCACCGCGCTGATCCTAAGGCAGGAACCAGGTGCTTCTCCTGGTCTCCCATGTGGGTGCAGGGCCCAAGGACTTGGGCCATAGGATGGTAATTTGACAGTTGTTGCAGTATTAAGATCTCCTTCTCCACAAATAATATTCTGCAAAGCATGGTATCACTTGCAAAATATTAAAAGGAACTTTAAGTATCCCATCAACACTGAAAGCTGAACATGAATTTGGCAATTCCAATTCTATAAATTTAGCTTACAAATAACTATCTGATGAACACAAAATATGTAAAGGAGTATTCCTAAGAATACAATTTACAGGGCTGATGTTGTGGCATACCAGATAAAGCTGCAGCCTGTGAAACTAGCATCCCATATGGGCAGCAGCTAGTGTCCTGGCTGCTCCACTTCCCATCCAGCTCCCTGTAATAGCCTGGGAAAAGCAGTGGAAGATAACCCAGGTGTCTGGGCCTCTGCTACCCACGTGGGAGATTCAATGCAGCTCCTGGCTTCCACCTGGCCCAGTGGTAGCCGTTGCAACCATCTGGGTGAATCAGTGACTAGAAGAGCGATCTCTGACTTTCTCTCCCTCTCTGTAAATTTGACTTGCAAAATAAAAATAAAAAATAAAAATTTAAAGTCACAGGGGCCAGCATTGTGGTGTAGCAGGTAAAGCCACTACCTATAGTGCCGGCATCCCATACAGGTGCTAGTTCAAGTCCCAGCCGCTCCACTTCCTATCCAATTCCCTGCTAACAAACCTAGGAAAGCAGCAGAAGACAGCCCAAGGGCTTGGGCCCCTGTACCCACATGGGAGACCAAGATGAAGCTCTGGCTTCGGCCTTGCTTAGCCCTGGCCATTGTGGCCATTTGGGAAGTGAACTAGTGGGTGGAATCTCTGTCTCTCCTTTTCTCTGTAGATCTGCCTTTCAAGTAAATAAATAAATCTTAGAAAAGGGGAGGAGGGGGCATGCTGCACTGTGGCCTAGTGGGCTAAACCTTTACCTGCGGTGCCAGGATCCCATATGGATCTAGTTCTAGTGCCGGCTGCTCCATTTCCGATCTGCTATGGCCTGGGAAAGCAGTGGAAGATAGTCCAAGTGCTTGGGTCCCTGCACCCATGTGGGAGACTCGGAAGAAGCTCTTGGCTCCTGATTGGCTCAGCTCTAGCCTTTGCGGCCATCTGGGAGTGAATAAGCAGATGGAAGACCTTTCTCTCTGTCTCTCCCTCTGTAATTCTACCTCTCAAATAAATAAAATCTTAAAAAAAAAAATTAATAGTTTTAGAAGCAAAACCCAGAACTATATGCCTATCAATTGGGGACTAAATAAATTATAATGTAACCAACCATATAGAGTGTTCTATACTCTATAGCTACTGAAGAGAATAAAGCAGTAAACTGGTCATGATATATAAGAAAGGAATTACACAGGCTTGTACATGAACACAGTATCTCTGGAAGGAAAAAGTAGTAGTTACTAACGGTAGTTGAAGAGGTGTAGTACCAGGTGGATTTACTTATGAATGTTACCAATATTGAAAATTTTTAAAAGAAATTCTTAAAACTATGAAGCAAAAAGTAAAGAAAAATTCCCGGCTCATACTCTGTTCCAAAGCATTTTATTTTTTGAACCATTTTCCTTCTTTGCCTCCAAGTTTTTGTGTGGAAATGGCTATTACGCAGGAAGACCAGCAGCATGTCACACGTAAGCTGGTAATTACATCATCTTACATATTGCAGCAACTCCACTGGCATTTGTGCAACATGAACTGCAAACCTTACAGCTGCCCCATTTACAAAGTCGGGAGCTGGTTTCAATCACCTGTACATCTACTCACAGGTTTTCTTCAATCAATCCTTCTTGCCAAGGCAAAGTGCAACAGTAGCTGGATTCCAGTCAGGAAGGCAAGGGACAGTATGTCAAAACAAGTTCTATAAATATAGCTTTTGGCCTACTATCCCAAAAAGAAATCAAAACGGCTTACAAGTTTGAACAGAAAAATTCTAGTCCTGCAATATCTTACCTGAGGACTCTTGAAAACATAAGTAGCTTGGAATCTAGAATCTTGTTTTTCACACTGTATCCTTCTCTCCCTCTCCCTAATCTAGAGGGAGGCTTAGTTCCAATTGCAGGCTTTATCATCCCCAGTCAGCACCTCCCTGCTGCTTCTTTTATCTTCCCCTGACACTACCCAACACATCAAAATCCTCTCATTGAGCTCATGCCACCTCTTAGGTAGACATGCCCAATACAAACAGCATACAACAGTCCTTTCACAATACCAACCATCGAACTTTTACCATCTCCAACACTCTTGGACCAGGCAGCCAAGAACCCTGCCCCTACCTTACCCTGAAACACATGGGCACTCAAGCAGGATGCTTCCATATGGTCTTATCTCAGGATATTTATCCTATTCTCTTCAAAAGCAGGAAAGTTTATTCAATCTCATTAATTTTTTTTAAAGATTTATTTGTTTGGAAGGCAGAGTTACAGAGAGGCAGAGGCAGACAGAGAAGTCTTCTATCGGCTGGTTCATTCCCCAACAGCCACAATGGCCAGAGTTGGGCTGATCCAAAGCCAGGAGCTTCTTCCATGTCTCCTACATGGGTGCAGGGGCCCAAGGACTTGAGCCATCTTCCACTGCTTTCCCAGGCCATAGCAGAGAGCTGGATCGGAAGTGGAGCAGCCAGGACTCAAACTGGTGCCATATGGGACGCCAGCTCCACAGGCCTGCTTATGTCACAGTGCCACCCACTCTTTCAGTTCTTAATTCAAGAAGCCAGATATTATTTCTTTTGGTAGAAACTCTTCCTGAGACAGCCTATATGCTAGAAAGTACAAAAGTTACAGTTCTGCTTCAGCCAATCAGGGAGTATGTTCAATGTAGCTTGAACAAATTCCCAACATCTCTTTAGACATCATCACCTTTTAAAAAGTGACTTCAACAATCATTATGCTTTCATCATTCTCCAGCTGTGCTCTGAAAAGTGTTCCTCATATTTAAACACCCATTTAAATGGTATCTATCACCTCCTTCACATCACTCCTTAAAAAAATAAAAATAAAAACTAGTCCACAAAATTAAACTTGTCAGCACTCTGATTTCATTTGTACAAAAACAAGCTCTTTAGAAAATGGAAGCTCTATCAACCAAAACAGCAACAACCTTTCTTTCTGAAAGACAGAGAGATCTCCATATGCTGACACTCCCCAAATGTAACAGCTGGGACTGGTCAGAAATAGAGCTAGGAGGCCAGCACTGTGGCACAGTGGGTTAAAGCCTTGGCCGGAAGCACTGGCATCCCATATGGACACCAGTTTGAGACCCGGCTGCTCCACTTCCGATCCAGCTCTCTGCTATGGCCTGGGAAAGCAAGAGAAGATGGTCCAAGTCCTTGGGCCCCTGAACCCGCGTGGGAGACCCAGAAGAAGCTCCCGGCTTCATTGCAGCCAATTGGAAGTGAACCAGTGGATGGAAGACCCCTCTCTCTCTCTCTAACTCTGACAGGAGAGGAGAGGAGAGGAGAGGAGAGGAGAGGAGAGGAGAGGAGAGAGAGGGGAGGGGAGGGGAGGGGAGGGGAGGGGAGGGGAGGGGAGGGGAGGGGAGGGGAGACATATGTATTATGTATACGTGTATACATATACATTATATATACATGTATATATAATGTATATGTGTAATGCATATGTATATGTGTATTTGTTTGGAAGACAGAGTTACAGAGAGGCAGAGGCAGACAGAGAAGTCTTCCATCGGCTGGTTCATTCCCCAACAGCCACAATGGCCAGAGTTGGGCTGATCCGAAGCCAGGAGCTTCTTCCATGTCTCCTACATGGGTGCAGGGGCCCAAGGACTTGAGCCATCTTCCACTGCTTTCCCAGGCCATAGCAGAGAGCTGGATTGGAAGTGTATGTGACAGAGTTATAAAGAGAGGTAGAGGTATAGACAGACAGAGACAGAGACAGAGACAGAGAGACCTTCCATTGGCTGGTTCACTCCCTAAATGGCTGCAATGGCTGGAGCTGGGCCAATCCAAAGCCAGGAGCCAGGAACTTCTTCTAGGTCTCCCATGCAGGCAGGGGCCCAAGGACTTGGGATATCCTCCGCTGCTCCACATGTATATATATTATGTATATGAGAGATCTTTCATCTGCTGGTTTATTCCCCAAATGCCCACAGCAGTCATGGCTGGGTCTTTCAACTACTTGGGCCATCACTGCTGCCTCCCAGGGTGCATATTAGTAGAAAGCTGGAAGTAGAAGCAAAGCCAAGACTGAAACCAAGGTACCCCAATATAGGATGCAGTCATCCCAAGTCTTAACTGCTGCATCAAACTCTCACTCCCAGCAGGTTTTTTAGAAATCACCTATTATATACTTAGAGCTAAAGAGGGTACCTACAAAAAGAAAAGCCCAAACTGGGTCCTTAAGTTTATGATCTTGTTCAGAAAATAACTTGTACCAGAAACATAAAAAACATGATACAGTGTGTGTCTAAGGACAAGTGCTACCATAAATTTAGAGCTCCCCCCAAAAAAACCTAGAGAGAAATTTCCTATTTCTCTATATAAATCAAATGCTTGTGTTATTTGATCATACTGTTCATAACAAAATATCACTTTTGCTACCATCCACTGAAATTAGTTGGCCTTCCAGCAATTCTCCCGCCATCAGATTTCCCTGTTAATCTGTCACATTCATGGAGATTATAATTTATGTATAAGGAAAAATTTTCCAGTCTTCCTCTTCCCTGCACCCCCTGTAAAGGCATCTCCAGAAGATGTATGGCCAGGAAACAAGAGTTAAGGAAGCCAAAATTAATTCTACTTTCCAAATCTTCAGTAAATGGTCTGGTACACAGATAAATGAGTAATCCTGGGATGCTCCACAAACTTGCTATTAGGCTTGCTGCTCTCTACTGTCACTAAATGAATTAGCATAGTTGATGGTGACCTGCAAAACCAAAGCCACATAATTATTTTCATAACAGAATCCTAAAATGAAACAGACTGAATCATAATTCAGTAATTCCAAGTAATATTCCCAGTGTGTTAACATTTATAGACAAAGACTTAAACTGCAAGCTTGTGATGTACCCCATACCCAGACAGGAGCAGTACCAATTGCTTTCTTTTTTTATTTTTATTTTATGTATCTGACAGAGTTATAAAGAGAGGTAGAGACAGAGACAGAGAGAGAGACAGAGAGATCTTCCATCGGCTGGTTCACTCCCTAAATGGCTGGAGCTGGGCCAATCCAAAGCCAGGAGCCAGGAACAACTTCTGGGTCTCCCATGCAGGCAGGGGCCCAAGGACTTGGGATATCCTCCGCTGCTTTCCCAGGTGCATTTGCAGAGAGCTGGATCAGAAGTGGAGCAGCTGGCACTCAAACTGGCGTCCATATAGGATGTCAGCTCTGTAAGCCGGGGCTTTAACCGGCTGCACCACAGCACCAGCTCCATCAATTGCTTTCTAATCCCATCACCAGCTAGGTAACTGTGTGCAAACTGCTGAACTTCTATGTAACTGTTTCCTCATGTGGAAAATAGTTAGGGAAGCAGTAGGTATCCTACAGGGTCTCTGTCAGGATTAAAGGATTATATATGTAAAGCACTTAGAACAGGGTCTGGCACCCAGGAAATGATGATCAATAAGCATTTACTATTATTATTATTATAGGCAGTAAGGTTGGTGCCTATCTATGGTGTAAGAGGATGAATACCAAAAAGTTTTAGTCTTTGACAAAATGATTATATTTCTTCAAAATGGAGCACCTGAGATTACACGGAAATATTCCACTAGGAGAAGAGGGGAGTAAAAGACATGTAACAGGCTGACAAAATTTCAACTTCCAACTGGGACTGCCAGTATGATTTTTTTTTTTCTTTCAGATTTTTATTTTATCATTTACTTGAAAAAGGCAGAGTTACAGAGACAAAGAGGGTGAAAGAGAGCTCAATCTTCCATCCGCTGGTTCACTCCCCAAATGGCCAGGGAGAACTGTTCCAGGACCCTAGAACGCCATCCAGGTCTCCCACAAGAGTAGCAGAGGCCCAAGCCCTTGGGCCATCTTCCGCTGCTTTCCCACGTGTGTTAGCAGGGAACCAGATCAGAAGTAGAGCACAGCCAGGATTTGAACCGGCAGTCCTATGGGAGGCTGTATTGCATGTGGTAGCTTAACCGTCTATGCCAACAAGATGCCAGCCCCCAGTGTAAGTCCTATACAGCACTCTTCAAGAAATATTGAACCACTTACTTGTAAGAGCACTTATTTATCAATAAAATTTTATTTATTTCCCTTCCCTTACCAAAAAAGGACTTCCAGAAGCTTTCAAATGGATAAATATAAACCAATGAGACAAGGGAAGTCATTAATTTAAAAAAGGCTGGTGTTGTGGCACAGCAGGTAAAGCTGCCATCTGCAACAGCAACAATTAGTGTCCCAGCTGTTCTTCCGATCCAGCCCTTTGCTAATGGCCTGGGAAAAGCAGCAGAAAATGGCTCAAGTGTTTGGGACCCTGCTACCCACAGGGAAGACCCAGATGAAGCACCTGCCTTCGACCTGGCTCAGTTCTGGACTTTGCAGCCATCTGGGGAGTGAGCCAGTGGATGGAAGACTTTTTTTTTTTTTTTTTTTTTTTTTGACAGGCAGAGTGGACAGTGAGAGAGAGAGAGACAGAGAGAAAGGTCTTCCTTTGCCATTGGTTCACCCTCCAATGGCCACCGCGGCTGGCGCACTGCGCTGATCCAATGGCAGGAGCCAGGTGCTTCTCCTGGTCTCCCATGGGGTGCAGGGCCCAACCACTTGGGCCATCCTCCACTGCACTCCCTGGCCACAGCAGAGAGCTGGCCTGGAAGAGGGGCAACCGGGACAGAATCCGGCGCCCCGACTGGGACTAGAACCTGGCGTGCCAGCGCTGCAAGGTGGAGGATTAGCCTAGTGAGCCACGGCGCCGGCCACTGTCTCCTCTCTTAACTCTTCTTCTCTCTCCTCTCCTCCCCTCCGCTTTCCTCCCCCTCCCCTCTCTCTCTAGCTCTTTCAAGTAAATATATAAATCTTTTTTTTTTAAAGGACCAAGAACAAAGGGAATGCTGGAATACAGATGCACTAACCACAGTGTCACTTACTGAGGCTGAGCTATAAAACCAAAGAGCTGCCACTGGTTTTAATCTCCAAAGACACCCCTACACAAAGCACACAGTGATTCATGGTATAAATGGGAAAACAACAGGACAGTAAAATCAGATAGGCACTAAGACTTGCCAAGAAGGAGAAAGGTGAAGTTTTTCAAAGTCAGTAGTACACAGGGCCCACAAGAGGGTCGTTCAGCACCAGGTCCTAGGCCCATAAAAACACATACAAACTAAAGCCAATAAAGGACAAGTTGCAGAGCAGATCCCAAAGTGACTGAGCCAGAACACATCAGCAAATGGTCAGAGAACTCGGCATCCACACTACACAGACACAAGAAGCTGCCCGAGTGTGGGTGCTTCTCTCTTGTTCAGAGTCTTTCTTCCTCAGCCACAGCTACAAACATGTGCAGAGAACTGTCTCATCCCCACTCAGCTGACAATGCTATTCCCAACTCTGCATGCTTATGACTCATGGGGGGAGGGGGAGGGGAGTAAAAAGAAAGTGTAAAACAAACAAACTTGAATTTAGACTTAAATTAATCATGAGCAGAGATTCATATCAGTTTACAGAGTATTTTATGATAAATCAATAAGACATTCTCTTAAAATGTAGCAATCAAATATAGTATCCTTTGAAAATAGACTGAAATCTGTCTACAAGTCATGTCCCCTACTATTCCTTAAATAGACATGACACCAAAAGGCATTACAAGGCCTCCGTAAGGCTAGACTTTACAAAGCACTCCGAATCAGTGCAAACACAGCACAGGTTGCTGCAAAGCCCGAAGCAACAGGGCATTCCCAACAGTTCCTTTCCCAGCAAAGGACCAAGTCAGTAGGTTTACCCCTACTGCACCCTCTCCCCTAAAGATTCACTAAATCATTCCTTAAGAAGATGGAGGCATTTTATCTTTTTTTTTTTTTAACTCAAATTTTACATCAAGAAATTTGTGTACCGGGAAAGGAATTCAGTTTACCCCTAAAAGCTGATCTTTGTGACCGGGAAAGAAACAAAGGAGAAAAAACTCTATTACTGAAAAAGATGTTTTCAAGGGAACCCAAAGATCATTTCTGACACTAATTTACCGGTTTGGCACCCCTGCCCCAACATGTTATTTTGTTAAACAACATAAATCTTGCCTCCCTGCTCCTCCCTGAGATTGTGAAACATTCTCTACAACTCATAACTGACAGACCTAAACAATGCAAAACCGAAAGATAAACGGGTCACCTCTTTGACTTGAAAACCTCAGTCCTTCACAGAAATGTACACAGAGGGAAGCATGTAAGAACACAAGCTTAGAGCCCTGGCTGAGTCCTGAGCAGGTACGAGCCAGTGTGGGTGCACAGGGCAGGTCCACAGGGCAGCCACATGGCCCAGCCAGTGGGCTGCTCCTGCTGCTGCTGTACAAATATAGAAACCTGAAAAGTGGAACAGCAGCTTCAGCAGAACAGGCTCTGCTCCCTGCTCAGAGAGGGAGGAGCGGGGAACTGAACAGCTTTACCCATACATGGTTGCCGAGAGGGGGCATTAGTGAAAGCTCAATTATCTCAAAACACATGCATTCTGTTCACATGCTTCAGACCAAAAACAGAAACACACAGGATGGTACCTGAAGTAAGTTTTGAGAGCGTCTATTTCAGTCAAGGAACCTGCCAGTAGTTTCAGCCATTTACAGCAAGAATCCCTCAGCCAAATGGCAAATGTAAAAAACAGTGTGAAAACCTTTACTAGGTCATCTCATGGGATCAGAGGTAGCTGTGAGGCTCAATCCAGTGGCCTTCACTGCTTTCAGAATGAAGCTCCCATTCCAAGACACAGACTACATTTTGGAGCCTCTTTATTTTCTGGTTGGTATGGTGAAACAAATTCTGATTATCATTTTAAAATATATTTCCCAGGATGTTGGCTTACATAATCAGAAGTCAAATATTTATGTTCCAAACATTATTTTATTTAGAATAATTCATTCAGACTCATTTCAATGTGAAGCATGTAAAAAGCTTAATTTCTGACCAGAGTTCCACTCTTCAAAGATAAAAAATGCCAATTGGCTCACATGATTCTGTTCTTTAGGTCTTAATCAACCAAGTTCTCATTGCACACTGCATATGTACTTAGTATCTGCTGTACAAACAAAAACCACACCGTCACTGGTCTCCAATACTAATAATCTAGTTCCTGCATAATAAGCTTAACACATGGATAATACAGGTGGATAGTATAGGACTAGTGCTAAAGTACAAGGTACAAACTACTAAAGCTAGGCACATTCAGAGAAGAAGAGTGAGGAGGGACATGTCGAGACCTTCTTCCATGGGTCCCATGACCAGCACTCAGTGCACCTAAAATATCTTATGTATGAGAGAATATAGGATTTTCACTACTTGACTTCCAAGGTCTCACCATTTCTGAAATTTTTTTCAATCTAAAATGCTTCACCCTAGTATAAGAGTAATACCACATAGCTTATGGAAGCAAAACTACAATTTTTGCCTACATTAGGGAAAACATATTCTAAAGAAAGATAAAAATAAATTCAGATCATAATTCAGCATCCCCTCTAAAGTATCTCACATAATACTTTCATAAAAATATTAGTCCATCTTGGACATTTTTTTCCAAGATTTATTTGAAAGGCAAAGTTACAGAGAAAGGGAGAGAGAGAAAAATCTCTCCCCAGATGGTTTCAACGGCCATCTTCCACTGCCTTCCCAGGTCTATCAGCAGGGAGCTGGATCAAAGTAGAACAGCCCCACAGCACTGGCCTCCAAAAATCAAATTCTTAAAATATAAGTGGTCTGCTAAGTACTTATTTTAATATATTTTATCAGCATATAAACCACTTGAAATTTTCTTTGCCTCTCATAGGCATAGCAGTAATGATCAGCAATTGATGCTAAATGACAGCAAATTCTCAATCCCACTACCTAGATCTCCTAGTACAATGCAAAGCCTTGTCCCCCACAGTTTGACATACTGAAAAGGGAAAAAGGGGGAGGTTCCCAGCAGTACAGGCAAATGTATGTCCCACAAAGCAAACATGCAAATGTTCCATCTTAATTGTATATAGTGGTTTATATACTTTTTAAGAATCTGCACAGGGCCGGTGCCACCGTAGCTCCCTAGGCTAATCCTCCGCCTGCGGCGCCGGCACACCAGGTTCTAGTCCCAGTCGGGGCGCCGGATTCTGTCCCGGTTGCCCCTCTTCCAGGCCAGCTCTCTGCTATGGCCCGGGAGTGCAGTGGAGGATGGCCCGGGTGCTTGGGCCCTGCACCCCATGGGAGACCAGGAGAAGCACCTGGCTCCTGGCTTCGGATCAGCGCGGTACGCCGGCCACAGCAGATATTGAGGGGTGAACCAACGGAAAAGGAAGACCTTTCTCTCTGTCCACTCTGCCTGTCAAAAAAAAAAAAAAAGGAATCTGCACAGGGGCATGGCACAGCCAGTTAAGCTACTGTTTGTGATGCCAGCCTCCCTGTCAGAGTGCAAGTCCGGGTTTCAACTGCTCTACTTCCAATCTAGTTTCCTGATAATACACAGAAAGTAGTGGAAGATGGTCCAAGTACCTGGGTCTCTGTAATCCTTGTGGGAAACCCAGATGAAGTTCCTGGCTCCTGGCTTTGACCTTGACCCAGAACTGCCTGTTACAGGCATTCAAGGGTGAACCAGCAGATGGAAGATGTCTGTCACTCTGCCTCGCGAATAAACAAATCTTTAAAAAAAAAATCTGCACAGACCTACTGGAGCAACTTTGATTTTCCACAGAGCAGTTTACTATAGATTAATATGCTTTTTGTGTAACATCAGAGCTTTTAGCTATGTGTATGTACTTTACTAAGATTATGTGAAAGCAACTAAGAATAAAGAAAACAAAGAAAAACATCAAAAGTGTATACATCAAGGGTGACTGCTTAAAAACGTAACCTGAAAATTAAAATGACTGTAAACACCTGGAGTGTGACCTTTGACACTGCATTTCTCCTCTCTGGATCTGTTTCCTGAAGTGGAAAATGTGACTGGATTAGATCAGGATCCATACCTAGGATCCACTAGAATCCATTGAGATTTCATGAATTCTCAAAACTTCCTTGTGTAAAATTTTACATGCATACACATTTATAAGAACTTGATGGCTTTTAGCAGATTTTCAACAGGAAACCAAGACTCCAAATAGGTTTAAGAATTTAAAATAATATAGCTTTTTCATCTATAACACCCTGTCATCTTTTCTTGTATCTTGGTACAAAAAAGAAGGGAATCTTGATGACAAAACTAGGTCAGGAGGGGCCAGCATTTTGGGTCATCCCATATCAGAATACTGGCTATAGTCTCAGCTGTTCGCTTCTGATCCAGTTTCCTGTAAATGTGCCTGGGAAAGCAAGGGATGATGGCCCAAGAACTTGGCCCCCTGCCACCTCTGCTCCAGGCCTCCGCCTGGCCCAGATCTGGCAACTGTGGTCATTTGGGAAATAAACCAAGGGATGGAGGATCTCACTCATTCTCTGTCATTCTGCCTTTTAAGTACATCAATAACTCTTATAGAACAGAGAAGCTGTCCTAGGAATTGGGAGACCAGAAGAAGCTCCTGGCTCCTGGCTCCTGGCTCTGGGATCAGCTCTGCTCTGGCTGTTGCAGCCATTTGGGGAGTAAACCAGCAGATGGAAGACATCTCTCTCTCTCTCTCTCTCTCTCTACTTCTGTCATTCTGCCTTTCAAATAAATAAAATAAATTTTAAAAAATAAATTAATAAAAAATTGTTTAAAAAATAAATTAAAAAATCTATTTTATTTGAAAGGCAGAATGACAGAAGAGGGAGAGAGATCTTCCCACTGGTTCACTTCCCCAATGGCTGGAAGAGCTATGGCTAGGCCAGGATGAAGCCAGGAGCTCCTTCCATGTCTCCCATGTGGGTGGCAGAGGCCTAAGTAATTGAGCCATCTTCTGCTGCCAAGGAGCTAAGCCACTGCCTCTGACACCGGCATCCAATGCAGGTGCTTGTTTGATACTCAGCTGCTCCACTTCTGATCCAGCTCCCTGCTAATGCACCTGGGAAAGGGCAAGCGGGAGATCCGGAAGAAGCTCTGGGCTTCTGGTTTCAGCCTGGCCCAGACCTGGCATTGCAGCTATTTGGTGAGTGAACCAGCAGATGAAAGATTCTCTCTCTATCTCTCTCTCTCCGTAACTCTTTCAAACAAACAAATCTTTTTAGGAGGGAGATGAAAGAAAGAAATGTGGGGGTTGGGGGGAAGCGAGAGACAGACAGACATTGATCTTCCATCTGCTGGCTAACCTCCCAAATTGCCCACAACAGACAGAAGCCCCAGAACTCCTGGTTTCCTATGTGAGTGGAAGGTACCCAAGCACTGGTGCCATTCTCTGCTGCCTCCCAGGATGTATCAGCAGGAAGCTGGGTTGGGAGTAGAGTAGTCAGGACATGAAACAGCACTCCAGCGTGGAAGGCAGACATCCCATGTGGTGGTACCTCTCCAACAACACTTTATTTTTAAAAATCTTTTTACAAATTATTCTTTGATAACGTGAGCAAGGTCTCTTCCACTGGTTTGTTCATTCATTTGCCCCAGATAACTTTCCAAGTCAGGAGGATGCTTGTCAGTTCAGGTCTTCCAGGTGGGAGGCCATCACTGGCTGCCTCCCAGAGTATGCATTACTAGAATGCTGGAACAAAGAATGAAGCGGAACTTCGTTCCAGACACTCAGATGCAAGTGTCTTACCCACCAGGCCAAACGGTTACTTACTCCCCACAATGTTTTAATAAAAGTTTTTGAGAAAAATTTAGCTTATCAGTTACCACTACAGCTCATGTCAAGGAGCTTACATGAGAGAATTACTGTGAAGGATACCCCACTAGAATAGTTCTCTCCCTTACCAACTTTGCTTTCTTATCATGTTTCTAGTTTTCTACTTTGAATCCTATCACTTAGTAACAAAAGTAGTAAGAGACAAATAGATAAGGGACGAAAACCAGAGCATGGAAGATTGGAGCGAAGGAGACCAGTAACAGGCAGCCAAAAAAAAAAAGAAGCTACCCATCCTGTCAGCAAGAGAGAGAGGCAATATGTAAGAATGGCTACCGCCTTAGCCTCAATTTGTGAAAATCATTAAATAAAAAAAATTAGTCTTCATCTAAGACAATAAAAGAATAAAAAGCACTTGTTTCTAACCATGTAAGTCTAAAATTTTTAGGTTCTCATGGCAACCTAAGTCATCACACTCCACATAGTGTATATAAAGCACATATTTAGAGGCTTAACTAGTAAACTCAGAATGTGACATATGTGCAATGTGGGCGACATTATTCTGGGAACCTTAACTTTAAATTTTCCAACTTTTATTTTGTAGTCCCAAAGATGATATAATAGAGTCAGTCAACTGTGCATAATGTACAAGCTCAATGAAGAAGAGGTACAAAGTACATAGGCAGAAGAGAAGAGATGAAAGACAAGAAGAAAATTCAGGTTCTCAGGAAAAAATTCTGAACACAGCTCTCTTCCACTGTGAAGCAATCCGTAAATGGAGAATTAAAAACAACAACAGGCCGGCACCGCGGCTCACTAGGCTAATCCTCCGCCTAGTGGCGTCGGCACACCGGGTTCTAATCCCGGTTGGGGTGCCGGATTCTGTCCCGGTTGCCCCTCTTCCAGGCCAGCTCTCTGCTGTGGCCAGGGAGTGCAGTGGAGGATGGCCCAGATGCTTGGGCCCTGCACCCCATGGGAGACCAGGAGAAGCACCTGGCTCCTGGCTCCTGCCATCGGATCAGCGCGGTGCGCTGGCCGCAGCGCGCCGGCCGCGGCGGCCATTGGAGGGTGAACCAACGGCAAAAGGAAGACCTTTCTCTCTGTCTCTCTCTCTCACTGTCCACTCTGCCTGTCAAAAAAAAATAAATAAATAAATAAATAAACAACAACAACAACAACAACAAAAACAAGACTGTTAGGGAGGGGACCGGCTATGTACTATGCTGTAGTACAACAAAGCTGCCATCTGCAAAAATGGCCTCCCATATGGGCACGGGTCTGGGCCCTGGGTGCTCCACTTCCAATCCAGCTCTGCTTATGGCCTCGGAAAGCAGTGGAAGATGGCCCAAGTTCTTAGGCCCTTGCGCCCACACTGGAGACCTAGAAGAATCTCCTGGCTCCTGGCTTCAGATAGGCCCAGCTCTAGCCATTGTGGCCATTTGTGGAGTGAACAAGCAGATGGAAGAGATCCCTCTGTGTGTGTGTAACTCTGCCTTTCAAATAAATAAGTAAATCTTAAGAAAAAAAATGCTAGGAAAGACATATATCAGAATAGCACGTTGGACACTCATTGATGTGGGCCCAATCAAATTAGGACACTCACTAGTGTCTAGGACCCAGCTCCAGCCCCACCTCTGTAGGTGTCTGGAGAGTGAATCAGTCAATGGGAACACACACTATCTGTGTCTCAAACTGTAAATAAGTAAATAAAAGCCAGGGGGGAAGAGTAGAAATAGCGCCATTTAGATGACCGTAAGAACTCCACAATGATCCACAGATCTCTTTCAAAAGATGCTATGAATGCTACCTTTTAAAAACCACACTGCCATGACACTTCTGCTACAGTTAAACTACTACTGCTTTTCTTAAAATTTTTTAAATTTATCTCTCTTTGAAAGGCAGAGAAACATCCAGAAAGATCTTCCATCAGCTGGTTCACTCCTCAAATGCCCACAACAGCTGGGGCCAAAGCCAGAAGCCCAGAACCCATTCCAATGTCTCCTATGTGGGTAGGCCGGGTGCAAATAATTGAGCCATCACCTGTTGCCTCCCTGAGTGTGTGGTACCAGGAAGCTGCAATAGGAAGCAGAGGCAGGATTCAAATCCAGGTACTCCAATACAGCATGTAACCATCCCAAGAAATATCTTAATCACTGCACCAAGCATCAATCCCAAATATCTCCTACTTCTCAAGAATAAACTAGGTTAACAGTTTAGGTAAGGTATACAAACAATATCTTAGCAAAGCAGTTACTATATGTCTGTCTTCTTAACTGTCCCAAACAAAAGAATTCTTGGAATGAGACCCTGAGTTTATACCATTACCAGCAAAAAACTGCGTTAATAGTTAAAAAGTTCTTTTAGTCCATAAACCAGAGGTAGTTGCAGCCATCTGGGGAGTGACCTAGCAGATGAAGCTCTGTCTCTACCTCTCTCTATAACTCTGGCTTTCAAATAAATTTTTTAAATCTTAAAAAAAAAAAAAAAAAAAAAGTGGGAGGAACCAGCCCAGTGGCATAGCAGGTAAAGCCATCACCTGCAGTGCTAGCATCCCATATGGGTGCCAGTTCAAGATCCAGCTGCTCTACTTCCAATCCAGCTCTCTGCTATGGCCTGGGAAAGCAGCAGAAGATGGCCCAAGTCCTTGGGCCCATGCGCCCGCGTAGGAGACCTGGAAGAAGCTCCTTGTTCCTGGTTTCTGATCAGTCCAGCTCCAGCTGTTGTGGCCATTTGGAGAGTGAACCAGCAGATGGAAGACCTCTCTCTTTTTGCTTTCGTCTCTCTCTGTAACCCTGGCTTTCATATAAATAAATATATCCTTAAATATTGCGAGAGGCGTATAAATAAATAAATCCTTAAAAATTTGGCCGGCGCCGCGGCTCACTAGGCTAATCCTCTGCCTTGCAGCGCCGGCACACCGGGTTCTAGTCCCAGTTGCCCCTCTTCCAGGCCAGCTCTCTGCTGTGGCCAGGGAGTGCAGTGGAGGATGGCCCGGGTGCTTGGGCCCTGCACCCCATGGGAGACCAGGAAAAGCACCTGGCTCCTGCCATCAGATCAGCGCGGTGCGCCGGCCGCAGCGCGCCAACAGCGGCGGCCATTGGAGGGTGAACCAACAGCAAAGGAAGACCTTTCTCTCTGTCTCTGTCTCTCTCACTGTCCACTCTGCCTGTCAAAAAAAAAAAAAAAAAAAAAAAAAAAAAAAAAAAAAAAAAAAAAAAAAAACTTGGCGTGGGCATTTTGGTATAGGTTAATCCACTACTTGGCAATATCTACAGCCCATATTATAGTGCCAATTTCTTTTTTTAATAATTCTTTTTTATAAGGCATTATTTATTTATTATGATTTTATTTATTTATTTGAATGCCAGAGTTATGAAGAGAGGGAAGGATATGGAGAGGGAAAGAAAGAATCAGCCCTTAAGGCATTCGGATCTGGCTGAAAAGCCCATGAGAGCATTTCAGGCATGGAAAGCCAAGACACTGTGGCTAAAAAAGACCTACATGAAGGATCTCTGTGAGTGAGATCCCAGTGGAAAGAAGGGGCCATCAAAGAAGAGAGGAGAGACATCCACTTTGTTTACGGCCCTATCTAAATACTGATGGAGTTTGTGGACTCAAAAGGCTTCCATAGCCTTAGCAGCTCTTGACAAGAGCCTCAGGTGATCACTGACATCATAAAAAAGAACGTCAATTGTTAAAACAACAGGAATCACTGTGCACTTGTTCCTCAGGTAGGACTTCGGTCCGTAATGAGTTGTACTATGAGAATTAATAGTAAAACCTGTCTTCAAACAGTACTTTATACCTTGTGTCGGTGTGGGTACAAACTGTTGAAATCTTTACTTAGTATAGAGTCGGTCTTCTGTATACAAAGATAATTTAAAAAATGAATCTTAATGAAGAATGGGATGGGAGAGGGATCCAGTAGGAGGTGGGATGGGAGTGGGGCTGGATGAGCGGGTATGGGAGGAAGAACTGCTATATTCCTAAAGCTGTACCTATGACATTTGTATTTATTAAATAAGTTTTCAAAAAAAAAAAAAAAAAAGAGGGAGAGGGAGGGGGAGGGGGAGGGGTGGAAGGGGGAGGGAAAGAGGGAAGGAGAGGGGAGGAGAGAGCGGGAATGGGGCAGAGGGGAAGGGAGGGATCTTTCATCCACTGGTCACCTGTTGCTTTCCCAGGCACATTAGCAAGAAGCTGGATCTGAAGCTGGTGCTGCAGGTGGTAGCTGAGCCTGCTGTGCCACAGTGCTGGCCTCTGTAGTGCTGACTTCAATCCCAGCTACTCTGCATCTGATCTAGTTTCCCACTAAATGTGCCCTGCGAAGCAGTGGATGTTGGTTCAAGTACCCTCCCACTCACATGGACAAACTACATGGAGTTCCTGGCTCTTGGCTTTGGCCTGGCCCAGCCTTAGTTGTTTTGGCCATTTGGGAAGTGAACCAATGGATAGAAAAATCTCTCCATCTCTGTTTCTTACACTTTGCCTTCCAAATAAATAATTAAAAAAAAAAAAAAAAACCTTAAAACTTATTTTCACTACTCTCATGAGACTGGGTCTCAGTGAGCGAGAAAAATTAAAAAAAAAAAAAAAAAGTACATTTGAAATGAGAAGACGACTACTAGCCTAGTGCTGTCTTCCTGCTTGACAGATGGATGGATGCCCCCAGTAAGTTACTATCCTCACTGAGGTTCCTTCTAAGTCCAACAGTGCTAGTTCCTTTTGTTAGACTATAATTTAACATGAAGATCAGAAGTTAGTAATAAACATTCTAGAGTAAATAAGTGAAAAGCAATGCAGGTGAGGCTAGAAGGCTAGGATTAGAGATTCCTTTGACAGCCAAGCCACACTTACCAATGCCTAAAATATGTCCTTACCCTTATTACCTTGGCTATAAAACAAGTGCTGATGGACATGAAATTCCAGATTATTAAAAACTCAGGGTCAATGCTATGGTGCAGTAGGCTGATGCCCTGGCCTGCAGTGCTGGCATCACATATGGGCGTGGTTCGAGACCCAGCTGCTCCACTTCCAATCCAGCTCTCTGCTATGGCCTGGGAAAGCAGTAGAAGATGGGCCCCTGCACCTGCAGGGGAAACCCAGAAGTTCTTGTCTCCTTGCTTCGGATCGGCGCAGTTCTGGCCGTTGTGGCCAATTGGGGAGTGAACCATCAGATGAAGACCTCTCTATCTCTCTGCCTCTCCTCACTCTGTGTAACTCTGACTTTCAATAAATAAATAAATAAATCTTTAAAAAAAAAAAGGGGGGGGGTCACATTTAAAAAAAAAAAAACTTCGCCACATTTTCTGTATAGCTGTCTCTAAGTGTGGAAGTTGGAGCTGGCGCCATGGCGCACTAGGTTAATCCTTTGCCTGCGAGGCTAGCATCCCATATGGGCACCGGTTCTAGTCCCGGTTGCTCCTCTTCTAGTCCAGCTCTCTGCTATGGCCTGGGATAGCAGTGGAAGATGGCCCAACTCCTTGGGCCCCTGCACCCGCGAGAGAGACCTGGAAGAAGCTCCTGGTTCCTGGCTTCAGACCGGCGTAGCTCCAGCCATTGTGGCCATCTGGGGAGTAAACCAATGGAAGAAGACCTTTCTCTCTCTCCCTCTCACTGTCTGTAACTCTACCTGTCAAATAAATAAATAAAATCTTAAAAAAAAAAAAAAAAGTATGGAAGTCAAGACAGGAAAAGATGGTTAGGTTCTTGACACAGCAGCTATACTCCCTGCATTCCTTTTCAGAGTGCCTTAGTTTAAGTCCTGGTTCTGCTTCCAATTCTAGTTTCCTGCTAATGTGCACCCTGGGAAGGCAGCAGATGATAGCTCAAATACTTGGGTCCCTGCCACCCATGTAGGAGACCCAGACTGACTTCCAAGTTCCTGGCTTCAATTTGGCCTAGCCCTGGCTATTGCAGACATTTGGGGAATGAATCAGCAAAAGGAAGATACCTCTTTTCAAATATGGCCATTTTATTTTCAAATAAATAAAAATAAACAAGTTTAAAAATACAGCACATGAGTGCCAATATCATTTTCAATTTCATTTTCTGATAAAACAAAAGGAATTATTAATATTGGAGCCAACGTCTTCATTTTAGTTATGATAATTTCTTCAAGGAAAATCAATTCAGGCAGGCGCTGTGGTGTAGCGGTAAAGCAGCCACCTGCAGTACCAGCATCCCATATGGGTGCCAGTTCAAGTCCCAGCTGCTCCGCTTCAGATCCAGCTCTCTGATATGGCCTGGGAAAGTAGAAGAAGATGGCCCAAGTCCTTAGGCCTCTGCACCTGCATGGGAGACCCAGAAGAAGCTCCAGGCCCCTGGCTTCAGATTGGCACAGCCCTGGCCATTGCAGCCATTTGGGGGAGTGAACCAGCATATGGAAGAACTCTCAACCCCCTGTCCCTCTCTGCCTCTGCCTCTCTGTAACCCAGCCTTTCAAATAAACAAATAAAGCTAAAAAAAAAAAAAAAAAAAAAAAAAAAAAAACAAACAAACCCACACACACACACACAGAGAAAATCAATCTACAGTTATCAGAACATACAAGTCTTGGGATTGGCATTAGTGCTCAGTCGGTTACACCGGCCAGCATCAGATATGGGTGGGCGCTGGTTCAAGTACCAGCTGCTCCACTTCCACTCCAGCTCCCTGCTAATTTACCTGGGAAAGCAGCAGAATATGGCCCAAATATGGCTTGGGCCATGTCACCCCTGTGGGAGACTGGATAAAGTTACTAGCTCCTGGCTCGGGCCTAGTCCAACCCTGGCCATTGTAGTCATTTGGAGAGTGAACAAGCAGATGGAAAAGCTCTGTATCTCCCTGTCACTCTGCCTTTCAAATAAAGTAAATGTTTAGGGAGCCAGTGCTGAGGCACAACAGGTTAGTTGCTGCTTGCAATGCAAGCATTCCAGACTGGAGTCCAGGTTTGAGTCCCACTTGCTTTGCTTTTGATCCAGCTCTATGCTAATACACCTAGGAGGACAGCCTAAGAGCTTGGACCCTCCTCACCTCTGTGGGAGACCTGGATGGAGTTCCTGGCTCCTGGCTTCAGCCTGGCCCAGCCCCAATCATCGCAGCCATTTGGGCAGTGAACCAGCAGATATAAGATCGCTGTTTCTCCCTCACAAAATAAAAGTTTACAAATTCACAAGGATATTAAATTACTGGCACAATAAGCAATGTGACATTTAAAAAATGAACGTAAAAATCCTTTTTTGGTAAATATATGCAATTGATAACTACCAAATTGTTAGCTTTGAACCCAAAACTTAGTTTTGTATAAATGCACTACTTTAAACAATAACAAAAGTCTGACAAATGAACCACTAAAATGCAACTTTAGATTTTACTTTAAAAATATTTTTGAGGCCTTTTTTGATACCCTTTAGCTCAAATCATCTTATTAAGCATATCATAAAGTACTTTATGCTCAATGTAGCATTTTTCATCATCTCTTCCCTCCCATTTGCTAAAGAACTAGCTTATTCCAAATATGGCACTATCCTCTCAAAGTTCTAGGGTTCAACCATGACATAACTTCTTTAGAAAATTATCTGTCCTGGGGTCGGCACTGCCGCCACCTGCAGTTCTAGCATCCCACATGGGCACTGGTTCAAGTCCCGGCTGCTCCACTTCCAATCCAGCTCTCTGCTATGGCCTGGGAAAGCAGTGGAGGATGGCCCAAGTAGTTGAGACCCATGGCCGGCGCCGCAGCTCACTAGGCTAATCCTCCGCCTTGCAACGCCGGCACACTGGGTTCTAGTCCCGGTTGGGGCGCCAGATTCTGTCCCGGTTGCCCCTCTTCCAGGCCAGCTCTCTGCTGTGGCCAGGGAGTGCAGTGGAGGATGGCCCAAGTGCTTGGGCCCTGCACCCCATGGGAGACCAGGAGAAGCACCTGGCTCCTGCCTTTGGATCAGCGCGGTGCGCCGGCCACAGCACGCCAACCGCGGCGGCCATTGGAGGGTGAACCAACAGCAAAGGAAGACCTTTCTCTCTGTCTCTGTCTCTCTCACTGCCTGTCAAAAAAAAAAAAAAAAAAAAGTAGTTGGGACCCTGCACCCACATGGGAGACCCGAAGGAGGCTCCTGGCTTCAGATCAGTGCAGCTCCAGTCGTGGCCATCTGGGGAGTAAGCCAGCAAATGGAAGACACCTCTTTCTCTTTCTCTGCCTCTCTGTAACTCTGCCTTTAAAAGAAATAAATCTTAAAAAAAAAAAAAAAAGAAAATTATGTGTCTTATCATGACTGACATACATGATTTAAATGGAGATAAACACAATAAGGAAAAACATTTGGGAATTATTCTGATTTACAACTATTATTTTATAGAGAGCGCAAAAGTATATGGCTTTAAAAATTATTTATTTATTCAAAAGCACAGTTACAGAGAAGGAGAGAGAGCTTCCATCTCCTGGCTCACTCCCCAAATGGCTGCAACAGCTGGTGCTGGGCCAGTCAGGATGATCCTGGAATTCCATCCAGATTTCCCATGTGGGAGTAGGGGCCCAAGCACTCGGGCCATTTTCCACTGTTTTCCAGGACCCTTACAGGGACCTGGATTGGAAGTGCATCTGGGATTCCCATATGGGATGCCAGTGTTGCAGTAAGTAGCTTAACCTGCTGTATCACAACGCCAGCCCTTAAATACTTTTTAAAAGATGTACTTATTGGGGCTGGCGTGGTGGCATAGTGGGTTAAGCTGCTGTCTGCTCCATGGCATCGCCTACGGATACCAATTCAAGTCCTCACTGCTCTGCTTCAGGTACAGCTCCCTGATAATGAGCCTGGGAACGCAGCAGAGGATGGCCAAAGTGCTTGTGCCTCTGCACCCATGTGGGAGACTTGGAAGAAGCTCTTGGCTCCTGGCTTTAGATCAATCCAGCTCCACCCTTTGAGGCCATTTTGGGAGCAAACCAGTGGATTAAGACTTCTCTGGGTTTCTCCCTCTCTCCAATAAGTACATCTTTAAAAAAAAAAAAAAAAAAAAAAAAAAAAGATTATTTCTTTGAAAGGCAGAGTGATGGAGAGAGAGAGGGAGAGGGGAAAAAAGAGACACAGAGGCAAAGAGAGAGATCATCCATCAGCTGGTTCACTCTCCAAATGGCCACAATGCTTGAGCTGGGCCAGGCTAAAGCCAGGAGCCTGAAGCTCCATCCAAGTATCCCACATGGGTGGCAGGGGCCCAAACCCTTGAGCTACCTTGTGCTATTTTCCCAGGCACATTAGATGGAAGCAGAGCAGGTAGAACTCAAAATGACTTAGCTCACTGTGCCACAATGCAGGCTCCAATCAGCAGGATTTCTGTCAACTACACAAGCAATATGCACTGGAAATAACAGGTAGAGTCTACCTGCCCAGGATGCTGGAGAAGGGATAAGTTCACAGAGTAATAAATTTCCCTGAATGACTTCTAAGGTTCTTGCCCTACCTTGGAGACTTAGATTTCATTAGGAAATGTAGAGGCAAGATAAATTCAACCAGTGGGTGGAGGCAGCTAAAAACAGTGCTGAAAAATTAAAAGGCCTGGGCTGGAATTCTGCTCCTGCCACTATGTGAATTTAAAGGAAAGTATCTTACTTCCCTCAATTGCAAAATGGAAGGATTAAAGAAAAATCTCTGAAGCTTCTGACACTCAGAGGCTATGGCTTACTTCCTTTTCCTTCTATGCCTGCCTTGGACACCCACTACCTTCCCAGTACTGCACCTTACCATAATTAGGTAGCTCTTTAAAGCTTCTAAATTAATAAGACACAGAAAGTACAATCTTAAGCTTTCTTTTCTATTTCTGGCTCATTGCAAATGTGCAACAGCATTTTATCAAGGAATGGCTAGTACTGCACAGTTCCTGACATACTAGCTTTTCTTTGAACCCCATTGACAGTCACACAGTGACAAGTTGTAAGCAAGGAGGTTGTTACCATGGGGACCTACTAGGATTCCTGGGGGTGGACCAGTAGCTTGCCTTTTTAAATTTTTTTTTCTGGTCAAGCCTTTTTTGATGTGGCAACTCAGAAAGCTCATCTAAATTTTTCTTCATCAAATTACCTCCAAAAAATTTTACCACACACTACACAATTCTGAAGTAATATTAAAAACTGTTTTAGTGCTCTCTCTTGCCAAATAGTTAAATATACTGAAATATAAATCTTTAGTCTATTGATAAAAGCAAAAGCAAAGTCAATTGAAGTCTCAATGACCTATGCATGCTATTGCTTTCCAGACTACCACACTATAAATTATGTGATTTAGTATTCTTAGCAAGACTTCAGAATTCCCAAGTTTAAGGAATTTCAGCTTTCTCTATATGATTACATTAGAAACTTACCAGACATGCAAAATTAGTACAATAAAGCTGGCTGGACAAAGAAGTTTAAGTTCAAATTCCAAGTCAGCCTCCAAAAGTGCTACATACTGGGGCCAGCACTGTGGCACAGCTGGCTAAGCCACCATCTGTGATACCAGTATCCCCATATGGGTGCCAATTCAAGTCCTGGGTGATTCACTTCTAATCCAGCTCCCTGCTAATGGGCCTGGAAAAGGAGCGGAAGATGGCCCAAGACCTTGGGCAGCCCCCAGCCATCCACGTGGGAGATCGAGATACAGCTGCAGGCTCCTGGCCTCAGCCTGACTTGACTCCTGCATTGTGGCTATTTGAGGAGTTAACCAGAAGATGAAAAATTGATTCATTCTCTCTCCCTCTCCCTCTCTCTCACGCTTTCTCTAACTCTGCTTTCCAAATAAAGAAGAAGAAAAAAGCCAGCTACAAAATTGCTGTGTGTAGACACAGGTGATGTAACTCAGGGAGGTACACCGCCACTCCCAGCTAAATGCGTACTGCCAGTAAGCTCCCGGAGACGCATTCTGGTAGAAGACATCTTAAGAAAACAGATCGTTTAAGCCTGATCTTTGGATCTGGTTTGTTCACAGAAGTGGAACAGTCAGAATTCAAAAGAAAACATTTTTCTAGGTCGTAGGCTCCCTGGAAGAGTTTAGTCTTTCTATAGGTCTTGCTCAGCCCTAAGCAAAGCTACATCAGACAAATGAACTCTAATAAATAAAAATAGCATTTGTCTCCATACCAGTTGCAGAAATCCTCAGCTACCCTAGGTCTATTATCCACACTAACTTGAGAGCTAGAAAGTACCTGGAAGAAAGTTTAAATCTCTGTGTTCCTAAGAGCCTTAGTTTGATATCAAATAATAATTATTTTAAAATTCTAAATATAAATGTCATTAAGATAAAATGTGTTGACTACCAAATTCTTTTTAATATTTATTTATGTGAAAGGCAGAGCAAAAGAGAGAGAGAGAAAATATCAATCTTTCATCTGCTGATTCACTCCCCAGATGGCCACAACAGCCAGGTCTGGCCCAAGGATGGCAGGGATCCAAGTTCTTGGGCCACCTTCCGATGGCTTCCCAGGTGCATTAGCAAAGATCTGGATTGAAAGCAGAGCAGCCGGGGACTCAAACCAGTGGGATGCCAGTGACACAAATGGTGGCTTAACTTGCTGGGCCACAACACTGGCCTCATTCAAAAGCCACACAAGGGGGCACTGTGGTGTAGAGGGTAAAGCTGTTGCCTGCAGTGCTGGCATCCCATACAGGTGTTGGTTCGAGTCCTGACGGCTCTGCTTCCAATCGAGCTTTCTGCTATGGCCTGGGAAAGCAATAAAAGGTGGCCCAAGCCCAAGTAGGAGACCCAGAAGCAGCTCCTGGCTCCTGGCTTCGGATCAACTCAGTTTTGGCCATTGCAGCCATTTGGGGAAGAGAACCAGCAGATGGAAGACTTCTTTCTCTGCCTCTCAAATAAACAAACACACACATCTTTAAAATATATATTTGGGGCACTGCCACCCATGTGAAAGACCCAGATAAGAGTTCCTGCCTCTAGGCTTTGGGGTAGCCACCTGGGGAGTGAACCAAGGGATGAAGATTCTCCCACATACACCATGTCTCAAAAAAATAAAAAAAAAATAAAAATAAAAAAAAACAAAAAAAAACAACAACAACCACCGTGAGCTGGATTGGAAGTAGAGCATCCAGCTCCACTCAAACCAGCACTTTTTTTTTTTTTCCAATTTTTTGAAAGGCAGACAGTGAGAGAGAGAGACAGAGAGAAAGGTCTTCCTTTGCCATTGGTTCACCCTCCAATGGCCGCCGCACTGCGGCCGGCACATGGCACTGATCCGAAGCCAGGAGCCAGGTGCTTCCTCCTGGTCTCCCATGCGGGTGCAGGGCCCAAGCACTTGGGCCATCCTCCACTGCACTCCCGGGCCAGAGCACAGAGCTGGACTGGAAGAGGGGCAACCGGGACAGAATCTGGCGCCCCGACCGGGACTAGAACCCTGTGTGCCGGCGCCGTAGGCGGAGGATTAGCCTATTGAGCCGCGGCGCCAGCCTCAAACCAGCACTCTGATATGGGATGCCAGTATAGCAAGTGGCAGATTAACCCACTGTGCCACAGTGCCATTCCCTTCCACAAAAACCTATCTGATTTTGCTGATTTTATTTACCTAAGTTTTCCTGTACCAGTTTCACATGGGTTTGTTTGTTTAAAACAGTTTCCCACCCTATTTATAACCCAAATTAGTTCATAGGTTTGCAAGTTTTTAAATGCACTTGTAAATGTATCCAGAGGCTATTAAACAGAAACAATATAGATAAAAAACATAGCATGTAAAAACATGGCATCTTTTCACAATTATTTCCCATAAACTTGAAAGGGGAAACAAGAAGGACAAGCCCAGAGGGTAAGTTTGCCACATTAGTTTACTACCAGACAGTCTAGAGACAAACAGAGACTGAGGCCACAGGACAGAAGAGAAGGCAAACTCCTGGGTGTTTTATTCATTTTTACTCCTGGATTACAATTTTCTTAATTTTATTTGGGAAAGTGCATCTTGGCCTAGAAAAGCAAGAGCACAGACTGCCAACAGTATCATATTCCCCTTTTCTTACTCTCTGGAGTTGCAAGAAACAGTCAAAATTAGGACTGTCTAGAGACCTTCAGGAAATAAGCAAGATGATGTTTCAAGATCATTAGTCTCCAAAAAGGCTTTTTTTTTTTTTTAATTACAAATTTTAACCAACATAACATCTTTCAGTGGGAAGCTGTTTATATTTTTCCAGAAAATTCCTTAGAGTTTTAAAATAACTTAACTTCCAAAGATAATGAATGATTTAAACAAATTCAGAGGATTTCATGTTTTCTTCCTGTTCCTCATCCCTAATACCAAACTGCCTCAAAACAGAAAATTAAAAGTGCCATGTGAACAGATATGCAGTATTATTCAACAAATATTTGCCAAGTATCTACTTTATACAAGGTCCAATAAGAGTCAACACTATGGGGGCTGGCACTGTGGCATAGCGGGTTAAGCCACCACCTGCAGTACCAGCATCCCATATGGGCGTCGGTTCGAGACCCGGCTGCTCCACTTCCGATCCAGCTCTCTGCTATGGCCTGGGAAAACAGTAGAAGATGCCCAAATCCTTGGGCTCCTGCACCCGCTTCAGGGACCTGGAAGAAGCTCCTGGCTTTGGATCGGCACAGCTCTGGACACTGCGGCCAAATGGGGAGTGAACCAGTGGATGAAGACCCCTCCCTCCCTCCTCCCCGCCCTCTCTCTCCCCTTCTCTGTCTGTGTAACTCTGACTTTCAGATAAATAAATCTTAAGTAAACACTATGGACTATAATGTTTTCTCTATGCAATGCTCAGCTCAATACTATACACATACTACACATGAAGGCATACTATTGTTTTGATACTTATCTGCAATCAACTTGAACTCTACTGTCAAAAAAATTCTCCTAGCTTTTTCTATATTCTTTCCTGGTTGTATACTCATTCACATTTCAGTTATCTGCTAACTGTTTTTAATTTCTGATTATTATCATTACTATCACAGGGAAACTTCACATTTCTCTGGAACGAAGTCTTTCAACTTAACAGAAACAAAATGACTGCAAGAAAAAAAATCAAATTAGAAGCACTAAACTATCTTTCTCAGACCTCCCCTCTCCCTCATTAATACACTACTGTAATGCTCCTATTACAGATCACTCATGAGGTTACCGACTAAGCTGGGACCAGACAGACTCTATTAACTGGGCACACAGCCACTTAGCACTACCCTTTGTTTAAAGTCTCAACTGCTGGTGAACACACATTATTATGTTCCACTCAAGCTGATTAACTTCTTTTTTAAGAGAAAACAATTGGGTGGTGTTGTGGCACAGCGGCTAAAGCCTCCGCCTGCAGTACCAGCATCCCAAATGCACACTGGTTCGAGTCCAGGATGCTCCTGTTCTGGTCCAGCTCTCTGCTTTTGCCTGGGAAAGCAGTGGAAGATAGCCCAAATGCTTGGGTTCACGTACCCATGTGGGAGACCCAGAAGAAGCTCCAGGCTCCTGGCTTTGGATGGGCACAGTTCTGGCCATTGTGGCCATTTGGGGAGTGAGCCAGCAGATGGAAGACCCCTGCCCCCACCTCTGTCAAATAAATAAATAAATCTTTAAAATATATATTTTTTAAAAAAGAGAAAATCAGGAAACTAAAACAAATGTATTATTTAACTAGAAATGAAAAGAGAATCCATAAGCCTCACAAAAATGCTTTACAGTTTAGAGTTAAAAAGATGATAATCACTTTTATATCTAAAGTTTCCTATCTAAAATGGAAGTATTATCACTCTAAGTTACCTAAAAGCAGTAGTTATAAACAAATAATCATTACAAACTTTCAAAAAAAGAAATAGGTACAGGTGTTTGGTGCAACAGTTAAGACGCCACTTGGGATGTTCGCATCTCATATCAGAGTGCCTGGGTTTGGGCTCTGCTCTCCATTCCAGCTTCCTGCTAATGTGCAACTTAACTATGTGGGTCCCTTGCCCCCAACATGGGAAGGGAGACCTGTATTGAGTCCTGGGTTCCTGGTTTCCATCTGTGGTCAGTCCTGGCTATTGCAGGCACTTGGGAAGTGAGTCAGTGGGTAAGAGATAATTCTCTCTCCCTCTAAGTAAATTAAAAAATTTTAAGGGGCCAGCGCTGTGGCACAGTGGCTTAAGACTGAAGCGTTAAGCCTGAAGCACCGGCATCCCATAGGGGCGCCGGTTCGAGACCTGGCTGCTCCACTTCCGATCCAGCTCTCTGCTATGGCCTGGGAAAACAGTAGAAGGTGGCCCAAATTCTTGGGCCTCTGCTCCCGCATGAGAGACCCAGAAGAAGCTCCTGGCTTCAGATCGGCACAGCTCCGGCCATTGTGGCCAACTGGGGAGTGAACCAGTGGATGGATGACATCTCTCTCTCTCTCTCTCTCTCTCTGCCTCTCCTCTCCCTGTGTAACTCTGACTTTCAAATAAATAAAACAATAAATCTTTCAAAAAATTTTTAAAAGAAATGAAATTCATAATTTTGATCTGGCAAAGTACCAAAAGCAGCATTCACCGCACCAGAAGTAACATCACAAGGAATTCTATACTGCTGATGGTACCAAGACTTCCAGCAGCCTTTGCCCAGCCTTGGGAGGCTGCTGGGAAAATGGGATGATCTTCCAAACACCCATGATCCCTGATATGATTATTCTAAAATTCAAATGAATCTAAGAAGTGCAGAACTCCACACTAAGTCCTATTCAAAGCTCTTCTGGAAGAAAAAACAACTCCCTTCAAATCAGTTTAAGCAAAAACTGGAATGAAATAAAAGGATACTAGAACATCTCAAGGAACCCCAAAAAGGAGCACATCTGGAAAGCCCTTGGGTATCAAGGCTTATAGTTTGCTTGTGGATGACTATGTTCTCTCTAGAGCTCCATTTCTCGTCTTTGTTTATTTCTGGATCAATTTTCTACATATCTACATATTTCTCCCTCCCCAAAGACTGTCCTTTATTGTTCTCACCAGTATGAGCCTGAATACAGCTGCATGCTAGTATCTGAGCCTAGGCTCCAAGTTCTCTGAATTCAGACTTGTTCCCTGAAGACTCAATTCCAATCTCAGATTCCTTGGAGAAAATGATTTGCTCAATTTGGGCCAAGCGTCCACCACTGGTCCAATAAGCTGTTATAAGAGGGTCTAGGTCATAGAGTACAATTAGGTAGGAACTATTTATATGCCTACACCACCCCTCCAAAAAGATATGCAATACACTAAGCAGCATGGCAATTTCTATCCTCAAAAAATCTCAAAATGCTCCTGAAATTAAAAAAAGGTATCAATAAAACAATAAATTCTATGATATAATTTGATACGGGATGATGGTCAGGAAAAGCTTCATGAGAAAGGTTAACTATACACTAACGGACTAACAGGAATGAGCAAGACACATCCCTAAACACAGAATTTGATGCTGCTGCTCTTGCTATGACCATCTAAAAAATATGGACATAAGAAACAGTTTCTTAGCACAAAAGTAACCTCCAGCAAAATATTCTTATTAAAAGCCTGCTATGAAGCTTAAGATGCATTTTGGGTCATCCCATATCAGAATACTGGCTATAGTCTCAGCTGTTCGCTTCTGATCCAGTTTCCTGTAAATGTGCCTGGGAAAGCAAGGGATGATGGCCCAAGAACTTGGCCCCCTGCCACCTCTGCTCCAGGCCTCCGCCTGGCCCAGATCTGGCAACTGTGGTCATTTGGGAAATAAACCAAGGGATGGAGGATCTCACTCATTCTCTGTCATTCTGCCTTTTAAGTACATCAATAACTCTTATAGAACAGAGAAGCTGTCCTAGGAATTGGGAGACCAGAAGAAGCTCCTGGCTCCTGGCTCCTGGCTCTGGGATCAGCTCTGCTCTGGCTGTTGCAGCCATTTGGGGAGTAAACCAGCAGATGGAAGACATCTCTCTCTCTCTCTCTCTCTCTCTACTTCTGTCATTCTGCCTTTCAAATAAATAAAATAAATTTTAAAAAATAAATTAATAAAAAATTGTTTAAAAAATAAATTAAAAAATCTATTTTATTTGAAAGGCAGAATGACAGAAGAGGGAGAGAGATCTTCCCACTGGTTCACTTCCCCAATGGCTGGAAGAGCTATGGCTAGGCCAGGATGAAGCCAGGAGCTCCTTCCATGTCTCCCATGTGGGTGGCAGAGGCCTAAGTAATTGAGCCATCTTCTGCTGCCAAGGAGCTAAGCCACTGCCTCTGACACCGGCATCCAATGCAGGTGCTTGTTTGATACTCAGCTGCTCCACTTCTGATCCAGCTCCCTGCTAATGCACCTGGGAAAGGGCAAGCGGGAGATCCGGAAGAAGCTCTGGGCTTCTGGTTTCAGCCTGGCCCAGACCTGGCATTGCAGCTATTTGGTGAGTGAACCAGCAGATGAAAGATTCTCTCTCTATCTCTCTCTCTCCGTAACTCTTTCAAACAAACAAATCTTTTTAGGAGGGAGATGAAAGAAAGAAATGTGGGGGTTGGGGGGAAGCGAGAGACAGACAGACATTGATCTTCCATCTGCTGGCTAACCTCCCAAATTGCCCACAACAGACAGAAGCCCCAGAACTCCTGGTTTCCTATGTGAGTGGAAGGTACCCAAGCACTGGTGCCATTCTCTGCTGCCTCCCAGGATGTATCAGCAGGAAGCTGGGTTGGGAGTAGAGTAGTCAGGACATGAAACAGCACTCCAGCGTGGAAGGCAGACATCCCATGTGGTGGTACCTCTCCAACAACACTTTATTTTTAAAAATCTTTTTACAAATTATTCTTTGATAACGTGAGCAAGGTCTCTTCCACTGGTTTGTTCATTCATTTGCCCCAGATAACTTTCCAAGTCAGGAGGATGCTTGTCAGTTCAGGTCTTCCAGGTGGGAGGCCATCACTGGCTGCCTCCCAGAGTATGCATTACTAGAATGCTGGAACAAAGAATGAAGCGGAACTTCGTTCCAGACACTCAGATGCAAGTGTCTTACCCACCAGGCCAAACGGTTACTTACTCCCCACAATGTTTTAATAAAAGTTTTTGAGAAAAATTTAGCTTATCAGTTACCACTACAGCTCATGTCAAGGAGCTTACATGAGAGAATTACTGTGAAGGATACCCCACTAGAATAGTTCTCTCCCTTACCAACTTTGCTTTCTTATCATGTTTCTAGTTTTCTACTTTGAATCCTATCACTTAGTAACAAAAGTAGTAAGAGACAAATAGATAAGGGACGAAAACCAGAGCATGGAAGATTGGAGCGAAGGAGACCAGTAACAGGCAGCCAAAAAAAAAAAGAAGCTACCCATCCTGTCAGCAAGAGAGAGAGGCAATATGTAAGAATGGCTACCGCCTTAGCCTCAATTTGTGAAAATCATTAAATAAAAAAAATTAGTCTTCATCTAAGACAATAAAAGAATAAAAAGCACTTGTTTCTAACCATGTAAGTCTAAAATTTTTAGGTTCTCATGGCAACCTAAGTCATCACACTCCACATAGTGTATATAAAGCACATATTTAGAGGCTTAACTAGTAAACTCAGAATGTGACATATGTGCAATGTGGGCGACATTATTCTGGGAACCTTAACTTTAAATTTTCCAACTTTTATTTTGTAGTCCCAAAGATGATATAATAGAGTCAGTCAACTGTGCATAATGTACAAGCTCAATGAAGAAGAGGTACAAAGTACATAGGCAGAAGAGAAGAGATGAAAGACAAGAAGAAAATTCAGGTTCTCAGGAAAAAATTCTGAACACAGCTCTCTTCCACTGTGAAGCAATCCGTAAATGGAGAATTAAAAACAACAACAGGCCGGCACCGCGGCTCACTAGGCTAATCCTCCGCCTAGTGGCGTCGGCACACCGGGTTCTAATCCCGGTTGGGGTGCCGGATTCTGTCCCGGTTGCCCCTCTTCCAGGCCAGCTCTCTGCTGTGGCCAGGGAGTGCAGTGGAGGATGGCCCAGATGCTTGGGCCCTGCACCCCATGGGAGACCAGGAGAAGCACCTGGCTCCTGGCTCCTGCCATCGGATCAGCGCGGTGCGCTGGCCGCAGCGCGCCGGCCGCGGCGGCCATTGGAGGGTGAACCAACGGCAAAAGGAAGACCTTTCTCTCTGTCTCTCTCTCTCACTGTCCACTCTGCCTGTCAAAAAAAAATAAATAAATAAATAAATAAACAACAACAACAACAACAACAAAAACAAGACTGTTAGGGAGGGGACCGGCTATGTACTATGCTGTAGTACAACAAAGCTGCCATCTGCAAAAATGGCCTCCCATATGGGCACGGGTCTGGGCCCTGGGTGCTCCACTTCCAATCCAGCTCTGCTTATGGCCTCGGAAAGCAGTGGAAGATGGCCCAAGTTCTTAGGCCCTTGCGCCCACACTGGAGACCTAGAAGAATCTCCTGGCTCCTGGCTTCAGATAGGCCCAGCTCTAGCCATTGTGGCCATTTGTGGAGTGAACAAGCAGATGGAAGAGATCCCTCTGTGTGTGTGTAACTCTGCCTTTCAAATAAATAAGTAAATCTTAAGAAAAAAAATGCTAGGAAAGACATATATCAGAATAGCACGTTGGACACTCATTGATGTGGGCCCAATCAAATTAGGACACTCACTAGTGTCTAGGACCCAGCTCCAGCCCCACCTCTGTAGGTGTCTGGAGAGTGAATCAGTCAATGGGAACACACACTATCTGTGTCTCAAACTGTAAATAAGTAAATAAAAGCCAGGGGGGAAGAGTAGAAATAGCGCCATTTAGATGACCGTAAGAACTCCACAATGATCCACAGATCTCTTTCAAAAGATGCTATGAATGCTACCTTTTAAAAACCACACTGCCATGACACTTCTGCTACAGTTAAACTACTACTGCTTTTCTTAAAATTTTTTAAATTTATCTCTCTTTGAAAGGCAGAGAAACATCCAGAAAGATCTTCCATCAGCTGGTTCACTCCTCAAATGCCCACAACAGCTGGGGCCAAAGCCAGAAGCCCAGAACCCATTCCAATGTCTCCTATGTGGGTAGGCCGGGTGCAAATAATTGAGCCATCACCTGTTGCCTCCCTGAGTGTGTGGTACCAGGAAGCTGCAATAGGAAGCAGAGGCAGGATTCAAATCCAGGTACTCCAATACAGCATGTAACCATCCCAAGAAATATCTTAATCACTGCACCAAGCATCAATCCCAAATATCTCCTACTTCTCAAGAATAAACTAGGTTAACAGTTTAGGTAAGGTATACAAACAATATCTTAGCAAAGCAGTTACTATATGTCTGTCTTCTTAACTGTCCCAAACAAAAGAATTCTTGGAATGAGACCCTGAGTTTATACCATTACCAGCAAAAAACTGCGTTAATAGTTAAAAAGTTCTTTTAGTCCATAAACCAGAGGTAGTTGCAGCCATCTGGGGAGTGACCTAGCAGATGAAGCTCTGTCTCTACCTCTCTCTATAACTCTGGCTTTCAAATAAATTTTTTAAATCTTAAAAAAAAAAAAAAAAAAAAAGTGGGAGGAACCAGCCCAGTGGCATAGCAGGTAAAGCCATCACCTGCAGTGCTAGCATCCCATATGGGTGCCAGTTCAAGATCCAGCTGCTCTACTTCCAATCCAGCTCTCTGCTATGGCCTGGGAAAGCAGCAGAAGATGGCCCAAGTCCTTGGGCCCATGCGCCCGCGTAGGAGACCTGGAAGAAGCTCCTTGTTCCTGGTTTCTGATCAGTCCAGCTCCAGCTGTTGTGGCCATTTGGAGAGTGAACCAGCAGATGGAAGACCTCTCTCTTTTTGCTTTCGTCTCTCTCTGTAACCCTGGCTTTCATATAAATAAATATATCCTTAAATATTGCGAGAGGCGTATAAATAAATAAATCCTTAAAAATTTGGCCGGCGCCGCGGCTCACTAGGCTAATCCTCTGCCTTGCAGCGCCGGCACACCGGGTTCTAGTCCCAGTTGCCCCTCTTCCAGGCCAGCTCTCTGCTGTGGCCAGGGAGTGCAGTGGAGGATGGCCCGGGTGCTTGGGCCCTGCACCCCATGGGAGACCAGGAAAAGCACCTGGCTCCTGCCATCAGATCAGCGCGGTGCGCCGGCCGCAGCGCGCCAACAGCGGCGGCCATTGGAGGGTGAACCAACAGCAAAGGAAGACCTTTCTCTCTGTCTCTGTCTCTCTCACTGTCCACTCTGCCTGTCAAAAAAAAAAAAAAAAAAAAAAAAAAAAAAAACTTGGCGTGGGCATTTTGGTATAGGTTAATCCACTACTTGGCAATATCTACAGCCCATATTATAGTGCCAATTTCTTTTTTTAATAATTCTTTTTTATAAGGCATTATTTATTTATTATGATTTTATTTATTTATTTGAATGCCAGAGTTATGAAGAGAGGGAAGGATATGGAGAGGGAAAGAAAGAATCAGCCCTTAAGGCATTCGGATCTGGCTGAAAAGCCCATGAGAGCATTTCAGGCATGGAAAGCCAAGACACTGTGGCTAAAAAAGACCTACATGAAGGATCTCTGTGAGTGAGATCCCAGTGGAAAGAAGGGGCCATCAAAGAAGAGAGGAGAGACATCCACTTTGTTTACGGCCCTATCTAAATACTGATGGAGTTTGTGGACTCAAAAGGCTTCCATAGCCTTAGCAGCTCTTGACAAGAGCCTCAGGTGATCACTGACATCATAAAAAAGAACGTCAATTGTTAAAACAACAGGAATCACTGTGCACTTGTTCCTCAGGTAGGACTTCGGTCCGTAATGAGTTGTACTATGAGAATTAATAGTAAAACCTGTCTTCAAACAGTACTTTATACCTTGTGTCGGTGTGGGTACAAACTGTTGAAATCTTTACTTAGTATAGAGTCGGTCTTCTGTATACAAAGATAATTTAAAAAATGAATCTTAATGAAGAATGGGATGGGAGAGGGATCCAGTAGGAGGTGGGATGGGAGTGGGGCTGGATGAGCGGGTATGGGAGGAAGAACTGCTATATTCCTAAAGCTGTACCTATGACATTTGTATTTATTAAATAAGTTTTCAAAAAAAAAAAAAAAAAAGAGGGAGAGGGAGGGGGAGGGGGAGGGGTGGAAGGGGGAGGGAAAGAGGGAAGGAGAGGGGAGGAGAGAGCGGGAATGGGGCAGAGGGGAAGGGAGGGATCTTTCATCCACTGGTCACCTGTTGCTTTCCCAGGCACATTAGCAAGAAGCTGGATCTGAAGCTGGTGCTGCAGGTGGTAGCTGAGCCTGCTGTGCCACAGTGCTGGCCTCTGTAGTGCTGACTTCAATCCCAGCTACTCTGCATCTGATCTAGTTTCCCACTAAATGTGCCCTGCGAAGCAGTGGATGTTGGTTCAAGTACCCTCCCACTCACATGGACAAACTACATGGAGTTCCTGGCTCTTGGCTTTGGCCTGGCCCAGCCTTAGTTGTTTTGGCCATTTGGGAAGTGAACCAATGGATAGAAAAATCTCTCCATCTCTGTTTCTTACACTTTGCCTTCCAAATAAATAATTAAAAAAAAAAAAAAAAACCTTAAAACTTATTTTCACTACTCTCATGAGACTGGGTCTCAGTGAGCGAGAAAAATTAAAAAAAAAAAAAAAAAGTACATTTGAAATGAGAAGACGACTACTAGCCTAGTGCTGTCTTCCTGCTTGACAGATGGATGGATGCCCCCAGTAAGTTACTATCCTCACTGAGGTTCCTTCTAAGTCCAACAGTGCTAGTTCCTTTTGTTAGACTATAATTTAACATGAAGATCAGAAGTTAGTAATAAACATTCTAGAGTAAATAAGTGAAAAGCAATGCAGGTGAGGCTAGAAGGCTAGGATTAGAGATTCCTTTGACAGCCAAGCCACACTTACCAATGCCTAAAATATGTCCTTACCCTTATTACCTTGGCTATAAAACAAGTGCTGATGGACATGAAATTCCAGATTATTAAAAACTCAGGGTCAATGCTATGGTGCAGTAGGCTGATGCCCTGGCCTGCAGTGCTGGCATCACATATGGGCGTGGTTCGAGACCCAGCTGCTCCACTTCCAATCCAGCTCTCTGCTATGGCCTGGGAAAGCAGTAGAAGATGGGCCCCTGCACCTGCAGGGGAAACCCAGAAGTTCTTGTCTCCTTGCTTCGGATCGGCGCAGTTCTGGCCGTTGTGGCCAATTGGGGAGTGAACCATCAGATGAAGACCTCTCTATCTCTCTGCCTCTCCTCACTCTGTGTAACTCTGACTTTCAATAAATAAATAAATAAATCTTTAAAAAAAAAAGGGGGGGGGGTCACATTTAAAAAAAAAAAAACTTCGCCACATTTTCTGTATAGCTGTCTCTAAGTGTGGAAGTTGGAGCTGGCGCCATGGCGCACTAGGTTAATCCTTTGCCTGCGAGGCTAGCATCCCATATGGGCACCGGTTCTAGTCCCGGTTGCTCCTCTTCTAGTCCAGCTCTCTGCTATGGCCTGGGATAGCAGTGGAAGATGGCCCAACTCCTTGGGCCCCTGCACCCGCGAGAGAGACCTGGAAGAAGCTCCTGGTTCCTGGCTTCAGACCGGCGTAGCTCCAGCCATTGTGGCCATCTGGGGAGTAAACCAATGGAAGAAGACCTTTCTCTCTCTCCCTCTCACTGTCTGTAACTCTACCTGTCAAATAAATAAATAAAATCTTAAAAAAAAAAAAAAAAGTATGGAAGTCAAGACAGGAAAAGATGGTTAGGTTCTTGACACAGCAGCTATACTCCCTGCATTCCTTTTCAGAGTGCCTTAGTTTAAGTCCTGGTTCTGCTTCCAATTCTAGTTTCCTGCTAATGTGCACCCTGGGAAGGCAGCAGATGATAGCTCAAATACTTGGGTCCCTGCCACCCATGTAGGAGACCCAGACTGACTTCCAAGTTCCTGGCTTCAATTTGGCCTAGCCCTGGCTATTGCAGACATTTGGGGAATGAATCAGCAAAAGGAAGATACCTCTTTTCAAATATGGCCATTTTATTTTCAAATAAATAAAAATAAACAAGTTTAAAAATACAGCACATGAGTGCCAATATCATTTTCAATTTCATTTTCTGATAAAACAAAAGGAATTATTAATATTGGAGCCAACGTCTTCATTTTAGTTATGATAATTTCTTCAAGGAAAATCAATTCAGGCAGGCGCTGTGGTGTAGCGGTAAAGCAGCCACCTGCAGTACCAGCATCCCATATGGGTGCCAGTTCAAGTCCCAGCTGCTCCGCTTCAGATCCAGCTCTCTGATATGGCCTGGGAAAGTAGAAGAAGATGGCCCAAGTCCTTAGGCCTCTGCACCTGCATGGGAGACCCAGAAGAAGCTCCAGGCCCCTGGCTTCAGATTGGCACAGCCCTGGCCATTGCAGCCATTTGGGGGAGTGAACCAGCATATGGAAGAACTCTCAACCCCCTGTCCCTCTCTGCCTCTGCCTCTCTGTAACCCAGCCTTTCAAATAAACAAATAAAGCTAAAAAAAAAAAAAAAAAAAAAAAAAAAAAAACAAACAAACCCACACACACACACACAGAGAAAATCAATCTACAGTTATCAGAACATACAAGTCTTGGGATTGGCATTAGTGCTCAGTCGGTTACACCGGCCAGCATCAGATATGGGTGGGCGCTGGTTCAAGTACCAGCTGCTCCACTTCCACTCCAGCTCCCTGCTAATTTACCTGGGAAAGCAGCAGAATATGGCCCAAATATGGCTTGGGCCATGTCACCCCTGTGGGAGACTGGATAAAGTTACTAGCTCCTGGCTCGGGCCTAGTCCAACCCTGGCCATTGTAGTCATTTGGAGAGTGAACAAGCAGATGGAAAAGCTCTGTATCTCCCTGTCACTCTGCCTTTCAAATAAAGTAAATGTTTAGGGAGCCAGTGCTGAGGCACAACAGGTTAGTTGCTGCTTGCAATGCAAGCATTCCAGACTGGAGTCCAGGTTTGAGTCCCACTTGCTTTGCTTTTGATCCAGCTCTATGCTAATACACCTAGGAGGACAGCCTAAGAGCTTGGACCCTCCTCACCTCTGTGGGAGACCTGGATGGAGTTCCTGGCTCCTGGCTTCAGCCTGGCCCAGCCCCAATCATCGCAGCCATTTGGGCAGTGAACCAGCAGATATAAGATCGCTGTTTCTCCCTCACAAAATAAAAGTTTACAAATTCACAAGGATATTAAATTACTGGCACAATAAGCAATGTGACATTTAAAAAATGAACGTAAAAATCCTTTTTTGGTAAATATATGCAATTGATAACTACCAAATTGTTAGCTTTGAACCCAAAACTTAGTTTTGTATAAATGCACTACTTTAAACAATAACAAAAGTCTGACAAATGAACCACTAAAATGCAACTTTAGATTTTACTTTAAAAATATTTTTGAGGCCTTTTTTGATACCCTTTAGCTCAAATCATCTTATTAAGCATATCATAAAGTACTTTATGCTCAATGTAGCATTTTTCATCATCTCTTCCCTCCCATTTGCTAAAGAACTAGCTTATTCCAAATATGGCACTATCCTCTCAAAGTTCTAGGGTTCAACCATGACATAACTTCTTTAGAAAATTATCTGTCCTGGGGTCGGCACTGCCGCCACCTGCAGTTCTAGCATCCCACATGGGCACTGGTTCAAGTCCCGGCTGCTCCACTTCCAATCCAGCTCTCTGCTATGGCCTGGGAAAGCAGTGGAGGATGGCCCAAGTAGTTGAGACCCATGGCCGGCGCCGCAGCTCACTAGGCTAATCCTCCGCCTTGCAACGCCGGCACACTGGGTTCTAGTCCCGGTTGGGGCGCCAGATTCTGTCCCGGTTGCCCCTCTTCCAGGCCAGCTCTCTGCTGTGGCCAGGGAGTGCAGTGGAGGATGGCCCAAGTGCTTGGGCCCTGCACCCCATGGGAGACCAGGAGAAGCACCTGGCTCCTGCCTTTGGATCAGCGCGGTGCGCCGGCCACAGCACGCCAACCGCGGCGGCCATTGGAGGGTGAACCAACAGCAAAGGAAGACCTTTCTCTCTGTCTCTGTCTCTCTCACTGCCTGTCAAAAAAAAAAAAAAAAAAAAGTAGTTGGGACCCTGCACCCACATGGGAGACCCGAAGGAGGCTCCTGGCTTCAGATCAGTGCAGCTCCAGTCGTGGCCATCTGGGGAGTAAGCCAGCAAATGGAAGACACCTCTTTCTCTTTCTCTGCCTCTCTGTAACTCTGCCTTTAAAAGAAATAAATCTTAAAAAAAAAAAAAAAAGAAAATTATGTGTCTTATCATGACTGACATACATGATTTAAATGGAGATAAACACAATAAGGAAAAACATTTGGGAATTATTCTGATTTACAACTATTATTTTATAGAGAGCGCAAAAGTATATGGCTTTAAAAATTATTTATTTATTCAAAAGCACAGTTACAGAGAAGGAGAGAGAGCTTCCATCTCCTGGCTCACTCCCCAAATGGCTGCAACAGCTGGTGCTGGGCCAGTCAGGATGATCCTGGAATTCCATCCAGATTTCCCATGTGGGAGTAGGGGCCCAAGCACTCGGGCCATTTTCCACTGTTTTCCAGGACCCTTACAGGGACCTGGATTGGAAGTGCATCTGGGATTCCCATATGGGATGCCAGTGTTGCAGTAAGTAGCTTAACCTGCTGTATCACAACGCCAGCCCTTAAATACTTTTTAAAAGATGTACTTATTGGGGCTGGCGTGGTGGCATAGTGGGTTAAGCTGCTGTCTGCTCCATGGCATCGCCTACGGATACCAATTCAAGTCCTCACTGCTCTGCTTCAGGTACAGCTCCCTGATAATGAGCCTGGGAACGCAGCAGAGGATGGCCAAAGTGCTTGTGCCTCTGCACCCATGTGGGAGACTTGGAAGAAGCTCTTGGCTCCTGGCTTTAGATCAATCCAGCTCCACCCTTTGAGGCCATTTTGGGAGCAAACCAGTGGATTAAGACTTCTCTGGGTTTCTCCCTCTCTCCAATAAGTACATCTTTAAAAAAAAAAAAAAAAAAAAAAAAAAAAGATTATTTCTTTGAAAGGCAGAGTGATGGAGAGAGAGAGGGAGAGGGGAAAAAAGAGACACAGAGGCAAAGAGAGAGATCATCCATCAGCTGGTTCACTCTCCAAATGGCCACAATGCTTGAGCTGGGCCAGGCTAAAGCCAGGAGCCTGAAGCTCCATCCAAGTATCCCACATGGGTGGCAGGGGCCCAAACCCTTGAGCTACCTTGTGCTATTTTCCCAGGCACATTAGATGGAAGCAGAGCAGGTAGAACTCAAAATGACTTAGCTCACTGTGCCACAATGCAGGCTCCAATCAGCAGGATTTCTGTCAACTACACAAGCAATATGCACTGGAAATAACAGGTAGAGTCTACCTGCCCAGGATGCTGGAGAAGGGATAAGTTCACAGAGTAATAAATTTCCCTGAATGACTTCTAAGGTTCTTGCCCTACCTTGGAGACTTAGATTTCATTAGGAAATGTAGAGGCAAGATAAATTCAACCAGTGGGTGGAGGCAGCTAAAAACAGTGCTGAAAAATTAAAAGGCCTGGGCTGGAATTCTGCTCCTGCCACTATGTGAATTTAAAGGAAAGTATCTTACTTCCCTCAATTGCAAAATGGAAGGATTAAAGAAAAATCTCTGAAGCTTCTGACACTCAGAGGCTATGGCTTACTTCCTTTTCCTTCTATGCCTGCCTTGGACACCCACTACCTTCCCAGTACTGCACCTTACCATAATTAGGTAGCTCTTTAAAGCTTCTAAATTAATAAGACACAGAAAGTACAATCTTAAGCTTTCTTTTCTATTTCTGGCTCATTGCAAATGTGCAACAGCATTTTATCAAGGAATGGCTAGTACTGCACAGTTCCTGACATACTAGCTTTTCTTTGAACCCCATTGACAGTCACACAGTGACAAGTTGTAAGCAAGGAGGTTGTTACCATGGGGACCTACTAGGATTCCTGGGGGTGGACCAGTAGCTTGCCTTTTTAAATTTTTTTTTCTGGTCAAGCCTTTTTTGATGTGGCAACTCAGAAAGCTCATCTAAATTTTTCTTCATCAAATTACCTCCAAAAAATTTTACCACACACTACACAATTCTGAAGTAATATTAAAAACTGTTTTAGTGCTCTCTCTTGCCAAATAGTTAAATATACTGAAATATAAATCTTTAGTCTATTGATAAAAGCAAAAGCAAAGTCAATTGAAGTCTCAATGACCTATGCATGCTATTGCTTTCCAGACTACCACACTATAAATTATGTGATTTAGTATTCTTAGCAAGACTTCAGAATTCCCAAGTTTAAGGAATTTCAGCTTTCTCTATATGATTACATTAGAAACTTACCAGACATGCAAAATTAGTACAATAAAGCTGGCTGGACAAAGAAGTTTAAGTTCAAATTCCAAGTCAGCCTCCAAAAGTGCTACATACTGGGGCCAGCACTGTGGCACAGCTGGCTAAGCCACCATCTGTGATACCAGTATCCCCATATGGGTGCCAATTCAAGTCCTGGGTGATTCACTTCTAATCCAGCTCCCTGCTAATGGGCCTGGAAAAGGAGCGGAAGATGGCCCAAGACCTTGGGCAGCCCCCAGCCATCCACGTGGGAGATCGAGATACAGCTGCAGGCTCCTGGCCTCAGCCTGACTTGACTCCTGCATTGTGGCTATTTGAGGAGTTAACCAGAAGATGAAAAATTGATTCATTCTCTCTCCCTCTCCCTCTCTCTCACGCTTTCTCTAACTCTGCTTTCCAAATAAAGAAGAAGAAAAAAGCCAGCTACAAAATTGCTGTGTGTAGACACAGGTGATGTAACTCAGGGAGGTACACCGCCACTCCCAGCTAAATGCGTACTGCCAGTAAGCTCCCGGAGACGCATTCTGGTAGAAGACATCTTAAGAAAACAGATCGTTTAAGCCTGATCTTTGGATCTGGTTTGTTCACAGAAGTGGAACAGTCAGAATTCAAAAGAAAACATTTTTCTAGGTCGTAGGCTCCCTGGAAGAGTTTAGTCTTTCTATAGGTCTTGCTCAGCCCTAAGCAAAGCTACATCAGACAAATGAACTCTAATAAATAAAAATAGCATTTGTCTCCATACCAGTTGCAGAAATCCTCAGCTACCCTAGGTCTATTATCCACACTAACTTGAGAGCTAGAAAGTACCTGGAAGAAAGTTTAAATCTCTGTGTTCCTAAGAGCCTTAGTTTGATATCAAATAATAATTATTTTAAAATTCTAAATATAAATGTCATTAAGATAAAATGTGTTGACTACCAAATTCTTTTTAATATTTATTTATGTGAAAGGCAGAGCAAAAGAGAGAGAG
This sequence comes from Oryctolagus cuniculus, assembly GCF_051225735.1. Lineage (NCBI taxonomy): Eukaryota > Metazoa > Chordata > Mammalia > Lagomorpha > Leporidae > Oryctolagus > Oryctolagus cuniculus. The sequence continues at coordinate 18,357,572 of NC_142867.1, read as the reverse complement.
AGAAAATATCAATCTTTCATCTGCTGATTCACTCCCCAGATGGCCACAACAGCCAGGTCTGGCCCAAGGATGGCAGGGATCCAAGTTCTTGGGCCACCTTCCGATGGCTTCCCAGGTGCATTAGCAAAGATCTGGATTGAAAGCAGAGCAGCCGGGGACTCAAACCAGTGGGATGCCAGTGACACAAATGGTGGCTTAACTTGCTGGGCCACAACACTGGCCTCATTCAAAAGCCACACAAGGGGGCACTGTGGTGTAGAGGGTAAAGCTGTTGCCTGCAGTGCTGGCATCCCATACAGGTGTTGGTTCGAGTCCTGACGGCTCTGCTTCCAATCGAGCTTTCTGCTATGGCCTGGGAAAGCAATAAAAGGTGGCCCAAGCCCAAGTAGGAGACCCAGAAGCAGCTCCTGGCTCCTGGCTTCGGATCAACTCAGTTTTGGCCATTGCAGCCATTTGGGGAAGAGAACCAGCAGATGGAAGACTTCTTTCTCTGCCTCTCAAATAAACAAACACACACATCTTTAAAATATATATTTGGGGCACTGCCACCCATGTGAAAGACCCAGATAAGAGTTCCTGCCTCTAGGCTTTGGGGTAGCCACCTGGGGAGTGAACCAAGGGATGAAGATTCTCCCACATACACCATGTCTCAAAAAAATAAAAAAAAAATAAAAATAAAAAAAAACAAAAAAAAACAACAACAACCACCGTGAGCTGGATTGGAAGTAGAGCATCCAGCTCCACTCAAACCAGCACTTTTTTTTTTTTTCCAATTTTTTGAAAGGCAGACAGTGAGAGAGAGAGACAGAGAGAAAGGTCTTCCTTTGCCATTGGTTCACCCTCCAATGGCCGCCGCACTGCGGCCGGCACATGGCACTGATCCGAAGCCAGGAGCCAGGTGCTTCCTCCTGGTCTCCCATGCGGGTGCAGGGCCCAAGCACTTGGGCCATCCTCCACTGCACTCCCGGGCCAGAGCACAGAGCTGGACTGGAAGAGGGGCAACCGGGACAGAATCTGGCGCCCCGACCGGGACTAGAACCCTGTGTGCCGGCGCCGTAGGCGGAGGATTAGCCTATTGAGCCGCGGCGCCAGCCTCAAACCAGCACTCTGATATGGGATGCCAGTATAGCAAGTGGCAGATTAACCCACTGTGCCACAGTGCCATTCCCTTCCACAAAAACCTATCTGATTTTGCTGATTTTATTTACCTAAGTTTTCCTGTACCAGTTTCACATGGGTTTGTTTGTTTAAAACAGTTTCCCACCCTATTTATAACCCAAATTAGTTCATAGGTTTGCAAGTTTTTAAATGCACTTGTAAATGTATCCAGAGGCTATTAAACAGAAACAATATAGATAAAAAACATAGCATGTAAAAACATGGCATCTTTTCACAATTATTTCCCATAAACTTGAAAGGGGAAACAAGAAGGACAAGCCCAGAGGGTAAGTTTGCCACATTAGTTTACTACCAGACAGTCTAGAGACAAACAGAGACTGAGGCCACAGGACAGAAGAGAAGGCAAACTCCTGGGTGTTTTATTCATTTTTACTCCTGGATTACAATTTTCTTAATTTTATTTGGGAAAGTGCATCTTGGCCTAGAAAAGCAAGAGCACAGACTGCCAACAGTATCATATTCCCCTTTTCTTACTCTCTGGAGTTGCAAGAAACAGTCAAAATTAGGACTGTCTAGAGACCTTCAGGAAATAAGCAAGATGATGTTTCAAGATCATTAGTCTCCAAAAAGGCTTTTTTTTTTTTTTAATTACAAATTTTAACCAACATAACATCTTTCAGTGGGAAGCTGTTTATATTTTTCCAGAAAATTCCTTAGAGTTTTAAAATAACTTAACTTCCAAAGATAATGAATGATTTAAACAAATTCAGAGGATTTCATGTTTTCTTCCTGTTCCTCATCCCTAATACCAAACTGCCTCAAAACAGAAAATTAAAAGTGCCATGTGAACAGATATGCAGTATTATTCAACAAATATTTGCCAAGTATCTACTTTATACAAGGTCCAATAAGAGTCAACACTATGGGGGCTGGCACTGTGGCATAGCGGGTTAAGCCACCACCTGCAGTACCAGCATCCCATATGGGCGTCGGTTCGAGACCCGGCTGCTCCACTTCCGATCCAGCTCTCTGCTATGGCCTGGGAAAACAGTAGAAGATGCCCAAATCCTTGGGCTCCTGCACCCGCTTCAGGGACCTGGAAGAAGCTCCTGGCTTTGGATCGGCACAGCTCTGGACACTGCGGCCAAATGGGGAGTGAACCAGTGGATGAAGACCCCTCCCTCCCTCCTCCCCGCCCTCTCTCTCCCCTTCTCTGTCTGTGTAACTCTGACTTTCAGATAAATAAATCTTAAGTAAACACTATGGACTATAATGTTTTCTCTATGCAATGCTCAGCTCAATACTATACACATACTACACATGAAGGCATACTATTGTTTTGATACTTATCTGCAATCAACTTGAACTCTACTGTCAAAAAAATTCTCCTAGCTTTTTCTATATTCTTTCCTGGTTGTATACTCATTCACATTTCAGTTATCTGCTAACTGTTTTTAATTTCTGATTATTATCATTACTATCACAGGGAAACTTCACATTTCTCTGGAACGAAGTCTTTCAACTTAACAGAAACAAAATGACTGCAAGAAAAAAAATCAAATTAGAAGCACTAAACTATCTTTCTCAGACCTCCCCTCTCCCTCATTAATACACTACTGTAATGCTCCTATTACAGATCACTCATGAGGTTACCGACTAAGCTGGGACCAGACAGACTCTATTAACTGGGCACACAGCCACTTAGCACTACCCTTTGTTTAAAGTCTCAACTGCTGGTGAACACACATTATTATGTTCCACTCAAGCTGATTAACTTCTTTTTTAAGAGAAAACAATTGGGTGGTGTTGTGGCACAGCGGCTAAAGCCTCCGCCTGCAGTACCAGCATCCCAAATGCACACTGGTTCGAGTCCAGGATGCTCCTGTTCTGGTCCAGCTCTCTGCTTTTGCCTGGGAAAGCAGTGGAAGATAGCCCAAATGCTTGGGTTCACGTACCCATGTGGGAGACCCAGAAGAAGCTCCAGGCTCCTGGCTTTGGATGGGCACAGTTCTGGCCATTGTGGCCATTTGGGGAGTGAGCCAGCAGATGGAAGACCCCTGCCCCCACCTCTGTCAAATAAATAAATAAATCTTTAAAATATATATTTTTTAAAAAAGAGAAAATCAGGAAACTAAAACAAATGTATTATTTAACTAGAAATGAAAAGAGAATCCATAAGCCTCACAAAAATGCTTTACAGTTTAGAGTTAAAAAGATGATAATCACTTTTATATCTAAAGTTTCCTATCTAAAATGGAAGTATTATCACTCTAAGTTACCTAAAAGCAGTAGTTATAAACAAATAATCATTACAAACTTTCAAAAAAAGAAATAGGTACAGGTGTTTGGTGCAACAGTTAAGACGCCACTTGGGATGTTCGCATCTCATATCAGAGTGCCTGGGTTTGGGCTCTGCTCTCCATTCCAGCTTCCTGCTAATGTGCAACTTAACTATGTGGGTCCCTTGCCCCCAACATGGGAAGGGAGACCTGTATTGAGTCCTGGGTTCCTGGTTTCCATCTGTGGTCAGTCCTGGCTATTGCAGGCACTTGGGAAGTGAGTCAGTGGGTAAGAGATAATTCTCTCTCCCTCTAAGTAAATTAAAAAATTTTAAGGGGCCAGCGCTGTGGCACAGTGGCTTAAGACTGAAGCGTTAAGCCTGAAGCACCGGCATCCCATAGGGGCGCCGGTTCGAGACCTGGCTGCTCCACTTCCGATCCAGCTCTCTGCTATGGCCTGGGAAAACAGTAGAAGGTGGCCCAAATTCTTGGGCCTCTGCTCCCGCATGAGAGACCCAGAAGAAGCTCCTGGCTTCAGATCGGCACAGCTCCGGCCATTGTGGCCAACTGGGGAGTGAACCAGTGGATGGATGACATCTCTCTCTCTCTCTCTCTCTCTCTGCCTCTCCTCTCCCTGTGTAACTCTGACTTTCAAATAAATAAAACAATAAATCTTTCAAAAAATTTTTAAAAGAAATGAAATTCATAATTTTGATCTGGCAAAGTACCAAAAGCAGCATTCACCGCACCAGAAGTAACATCACAAGGAATTCTATACTGCTGATGGTACCAAGACTTCCAGCAGCCTTTGCCCAGCCTTGGGAGGCTGCTGGGAAAATGGGATGATCTTCCAAACACCCATGATCCCTGATATGATTATTCTAAAATTCAAATGAATCTAAGAAGTGCAGAACTCCACACTAAGTCCTATTCAAAGCTCTTCTGGAAGAAAAAACAACTCCCTTCAAATCAGTTTAAGCAAAAACTGGAATGAAATAAAAGGATACTAGAACATCTCAAGGAACCCCAAAAAGGAGCACATCTGGAAAGCCCTTGGGTATCAAGGCTTATAGTTTGCTTGTGGATGACTATGTTCTCTCTAGAGCTCCATTTCTCGTCTTTGTTTATTTCTGGATCAATTTTCTACATATCTACATATTTCTCCCTCCCCAAAGACTGTCCTTTATTGTTCTCACCAGTATGAGCCTGAATACAGCTGCATGCTAGTATCTGAGCCTAGGCTCCAAGTTCTCTGAATTCAGACTTGTTCCCTGAAGACTCAATTCCAATCTCAGATTCCTTGGAGAAAATGATTTGCTCAATTTGGGCCAAGCGTCCACCACTGGTCCAATAAGCTGTTATAAGAGGGTCTAGGTCATAGAGTACAATTAGGTAGGAACTATTTATATGCCTACACCACCCCTCCAAAAAGATATGCAATACACTAAGCAGCATGGCAATTTCTATCCTCAAAAAATCTCAAAATGCTCCTGAAATTAAAAAAAGGTATCAATAAAACAATAAATTCTATGATATAATTTGATACGGGATGATGGTCAGGAAAAGCTTCATGAGAAAGGTTAACTATACACTAACGGACTAACAGGAATGAGCAAGACACATCCCTAAACACAGAATTTGATGCTGCTGCTCTTGCTATGACCATCTAAAAAATATGGACATAAGAAACAGTTTCTTAGCACAAAAGTAACCTCCAGCAAAATATTCTTATTAAAAGCCTGCTATGAAGCTTAAGATGACTTTATGACCACAAAGCAGTACTGCTTCATCATGCAGAAATCATCAGCTACCTTACAAATGTCAAATAATTATAAATTTTCAAATTGTCACCGCTCCGACTTCCCTTCACCCCCTGACCCCCACAAGATTCTTGCTCAGACAGCATTCCAAATCAGGCAAGCAGCCAAGAATCAACACAGGTGTCTCTCACTGGTAACCCATTCAGCCTAGCCTGGTAAGTTAGCAACAGCACCATCCAGACAGAATTCACCATGGAGAGAAAGACAGTGGAGCAAAAAACAATGTCTCTCACACACAAAATGCAAGCACAATTATATATTACTGTACAAAACAAGAACCAGCAAAAATTTAACAGGTCCATATAATACTGGCTACTCAGAGTAAACTATCAGTTGCCTCCAGATTATCACCAAATATCACATTCCCACAGTCTCTCCAAGAGCTTGCTTCACTCCCACAGGAAACAAAATGGTGAAAGAACAATAACAAAGTGTTCACAGTTTGTAAATTCACTCTTTGGCTAAAGAGTGGCAACGTTATGTAAATGGAAATTAACTGAAAATATAACACTATAAAATAAAACAGCTCCAGGACCAAAAAGCTTCATTTTGTATAATCCTCAAACCAAAGACATTTATCCCTCAAGAACAAAGTTTCAAGAGAGTTTTAACTTGGAGGAAAAAGTGAAACTATTCAACTTTATTTTGCCAAAGCAGAACATGACAGTAAAAAGAAGAGCCAGAGGTCACAAATCTAATGAACAATTCTTTCTAAACTCACATTTTGCACCTATGAACACATCCCAAAAGTGGCACATTAAAACCAACTAGGTGAGATTTGTTAGATCTCAATGTAATAACCAAACTAGAACTCACCATTCCTCTTCATACTTGCTGCCATATTCTCTGCATGGAGGAAAAGAAAAATCAAAATGCTGGAACCCAAAATCTGTTCTGAAATAAATCCATTTCTCATGAGGTAGGAAAAAGATTGGCTGACTCAGTGTCATTTACAGTAACGTCACAAAGTCCTAAGAGTTAAAATATTTTAGGGGGCAGTGCTATGCCATAATGCCATAGTGCTATAGCTGCCACCTATAGCACTGACTTTCCATTATGGGCACCGGTTCAAGTCCCAGGTGCTCCCCTTCCGATACAGCTCCCTGCTAATGCACCTGAGAAAGCAGCAGACAATGGCTCAAGTGCTTGGTTCCCTGCATTCCTGTGGGCAACCCGGGAGAAGCTCTTGGCTCCTTCCTGGCTTTGGATTAGCCTAGTTCTGGCCTTTGTGGCCATTTGAGGAGAATCAACAGATGGAAGATCTCTCTAACTCTGCCTTTCAAATAAATAAACAAATCTTTTTAAAAATTAATTTAAATCATTTAAGATATTGAAATATATTCAGTCTCCCTTAACGAAGCTTTCTCAAACCTTGAGGGGAAAAATACTCTGCTTTTAATGTAATTTTTCATTTTTCTCAGATTTATGGTCTCTGCATAAAAATGGGAAAACAGAGACAGGTATCTGGCACAGCAGATAAAGACCCTGCCTGGGATGCCCAAATCCCATATCAGAGTGCTTGGGGTCAAATCCTGGCCCTGCTTCATATTCCAGCTTCCTGCTAATGCACACTCTGGAAGGCAGCAGGTGATGGCCCAAGTATCTGACACTCTGCCACCCATGTGGGAGACCTGGATTGAGTTCTAGGCTGCTAGCTTCAGCCCGGTCCAGCTCAGCTGTTGCAGACATTTGAGGAATGAACCAGCAGATGGGAGATCTCTTTTCCCTGTCTTTAAAATAAAAAAAAATTTACCATCACCCATATCTTGCTGCCCAGAAAAAAAAATTAGTATTTATTCTTCTAGTCTATAAGATAAAATTTTAGAATGTTTAAGGAGTGCTTTAGTTGAAAAAATACAGAAAATCAGTATGATGAAAACAAAACATGTGTTACAAATCTGGAACTCAATAGAGTTTAAAATAAACAGCTACATACTGATCTCCACATCACAGCAGAGGTTTAAAAAAAATTCACAACTGTTCTGTTAATTCCATAAGGACACATCTACTTCAAGGAGATTCTAACAGCCAATTTTATGAAAAGGACAAAGTTACAATAACAAAGATCTCATTAAGAAAACGATCTTCAGCAAATAACAAAGCTCAGGTAAGGACTCTTGATCCAATATAGTTGGCAAAACAAATACTTAAAACCGATTAAATTTTCACCTTTATTGCTAAATAGTAGAGTCCTCCTTCTCCCTACTCCTAATTGTAGTCACCCAATAACACTACTAAGAAAGCAGGTGTCTCCTTGTAGAAACTCAGTATAGTCATCTGTATTTTTCAAGTTTTCTATGGACAAAATAGCCTCCTATCAACAGATCTGAACGTTCAAGTACAGACAATGAAGATGAATTTAGGAAACCATATTACCCTAATATTTCACAAGGAACAATGATTCTACAGGGAAGAATGCCCTGTTTAGCAAAACATTTCAGATGCATGAGCTGGACTTAAAACAATCTATGCTTTAAGCCATAATAGACACAGGAAAATGTGAAACAAAATATATCAAAAAAAAGAGAAAACAGAAGGAACACTCACCAAGCTACTGCCTATGCAGGCGTTTTACTTATTTTGTTTGGTTGAACTGCGCCATTGACCCATAAGTAGTATGCCCATTTTTACATACAGAAAAAGGAAACAGCATTATCAACAACTATACCAGAAACTGTTTAGTGCCTGGCATAAGTTACTTCAATTAATTCTCATGTTACCATTTGGGATTAGTATTTCCATTTTAAAGACAGGAAAACAGGCCTAGAATTGTTAAGGTCAAAACTGGTGGTATCAAATTTTAAACCCACTCTCACAGTTATCCTTCCCAGACTGAGCTTATAAACTCCATTCAAGTCCCAACATTATTTCAAACCACAAGCCTCCACTTTAAGGATTCCACAAAGAACCAACTCTCAGTTATGCATGTGGTAGTTCTAATTTTTATCAAAATTTTCTTGCTTCTATCTTATTTGCCTCTTGATCATTTCAGTGTGTCATAGCACTTTGAGAAGAAACGTGCAGGTAAATACAGGATTATGTTAACAGCAATCAACATCAGTACCTTCTAGACATTCCACTCGGGCTCCAACAAAGTTCATTCCTATTTCAAACTGTAAATACCTGAACTTTTATAAGAATTCTATTTCTATTATAAAAAAAAATTAAGAATCAACAAATAGTTTCAAACAAAAGAATGGTTCATACTCTTTGCAAAAGAGGTTACGTATCTCCTCCTGACAATAAAATAGAGTCCTACAAATCCTATGAGGGCTGCAATGTCTCTTTGGGACAATAAGGTTGACTGAACAAAACTTCCATGAACCAAGGATTAACATTCAACTTCCTATACGACTGAAGAAAAAAATGGAGTGGAGGTCTGGGTCCAAAAAGCAAAGAGGAGAAACAGTCAAGGAATCTCTGAAGGTAAGTAAAGATTATCTTGAGAAGAAAGTCTTTCAACTCTAGGACACTCTGAATAGTTTTGTCCATACCACAACTGGGAAGCCTATGCCTATCTTCAAAATGCTCTTACCTTGAAAGTATGAGTTATTCTAACTGGGCTCTTAACACCAGGGTTGGTTGTTTGTTTTTTGACAGGCAGAATGGACAGTGAGAGAGACAGAGAGAAAGGTCTTCCTTTTGCCGTTGGTTCACCCTCCAATGGCCGCCGTGGCCGGTGCGCTGCAGCCAGCGCACCGCGCTGATCCGATGGCAGGAGCCAGGTACTTATCCTGGTCTCCCATGGGGTGCAGGGCCCAAGGACTTGGGCCATCCTCCACTGCACTCCCTGGCCACAGCAGAGAGCTGGCCTGGAAGAGGGGCAACCGTGACAGAATCCGGCGCCCCAACTGGGACTAGAACCCGGTGTGCCGGCGCTGCTAGGCGGAGGATTAGCCTAGTGAGCCGCGGCGCCGGCCGATACCAGGTTTATAAATTTATCTGCGCAAAACACAGAACACCTGTACATTAGTCCACCACTCTAACAAAATTCACTGATATATTATAGTTATAAATCAAAGGCAGAAGCTTGCTAATTTTTGTTCTTACTGAGAATTTTTCAGTACACATAAGAAAATGCTACACAGAGATTAGAATTATGTTAAATATTCAGACTGATGCTATGAGCTGTAATTTGGGTGACTTATCATTTTAAAAATATTTTTAAATGTTCTTGAAGTGTACTTGAAAGGCAGCATAAGAAAGACAGAAATATCCCAGGATGAATTAACAGAAGACAGATAAAAAGCATAGAATAACTGGAATTCCAATAGGCACATCAATCTGGGATGCACGCACACAGCTCTCTGCTATGGCCTGGGAAAGCAGTGGAAGATGGCCCAACTGCTTGGGCCCCTGCACTCAAACTGGAGACCAGGAAGACGGACCTGGCTCCTGCCTTTGGATTGGCGCAGCTCCAGCCATTGTGGCCATCTGAGGAGTGAACCAGCAGAAGGAAGACCTTTCTCCGTGACTCTCCCTCTCACTGTCTGTAACTCTACCTCTCACATAAATAAATAAAATCTAAAAAAAAAAAAAAAAAAAAAAAAGGGCAGAGGACTACAGCCATAAAATGGTATAAGGGTCCAATACATGCTACAATATCATGACCTTGAAAACAACATGCTGAGATAAACCAAATGCAAAAGGACAAATATTCTGGTCGGACAGAATACCTATAATAGGCAAATTCATAAAGAAAGTAGATTAGAGGTTACCAAAGGCAGGGAGAGGGAAAAACTGTGACTGCTGCTTAATGGTTATAGAGCATCTCTCTGGGGTGATGAAAACATTTTCTAGAAAGATAATGGTAAGGACTGCAAAAGTTGAATGTAATTAATGCCACTGAATTGCACATTTCAAAACGGTTAAGATGTAAAACCTAAACCTTAAAACTATTAAAAGAAAAAACCTCATTACAAAGGTTTTGGAAATAAATACATAAAAAATTCTGGAGATATGGCTTAGTGATTAAGACACCACTTGGGATGCCCATTGCTGTATCAGAATATCTGGGTTCCAATAATGATTCAACTTCCAATGCAACTTCCTATTAATGCAATATTAACAGGAGGCATCAGGTAGTGGTTCAAGAGTTGGCGTCCTGCCACCATTTGGGAGACCTGGATGGAGTTCCAGGCCCCTGGCTTCAACCTGGTCCAAGCCTAGCGGTTGTGGACATTCAAGGAGTGAATCTGTGCATGGAAGATTTCTCTATTTCTCTGCCTTTCCAACAAGTTAAAGAAAAAAAAAATACTAAAAGCAAAAATAAACAAATGAACTACGTTAAACCTAAAAATTTTTGTGTATCAAGAATACAATGAGGGGCCAGCACTGTGGCGCAGCAAGTTAACACCCTGGCCTGAAGCGCCGGCATCCCCTATGGGCACCAGTTCGAGACCTGGCTGCTCCACTTCCGATCCAGCTCTCTGCAATGGCCTGGGAAAGCAGTAGAAGATGGTCCAAGTTGTTGGCCCTTGCACCCGTGTGGGAGACCTGAAAGAGGCTTCTGGCTTCAGATCAGCGCAGCTCTGACTTTCAAATAAATAAAAAAATCTTAAAAAAAAAAAAAAAGAATACAATGAACAGAGTAAAATGGCAACTTACAGAATAGGAGAAAATACCTGCAAATCATTCATATAGTAAGAAGCAAATATCCAGAACATAATGAACTCCTCCAACTCAAATAACTGACAAAGAAAGTAAGACCTCCAAAGAAAATATACAAATATCACAGGCCAAAAGCCCATGAGAAAATGCTCAGCGCAGGCTCTGTGGTGCAGCAGGTTAAGCCTGCCAGACTTCCAATCCAGCTTCCTGCTAATGCACATGGGAGGCAGCAGAAGATGTACCAAGGGCTTGGGCTCCTGCACCCATGTGGGAGACCTGGGGGAAGCTCCTGGCTTTAGACTGGCCCAGCTCCAGCCATTGAGGCCACTTGGGGAGTAAACCAGTGGATGGAAGATGTGTCTCTATCTCTCTCTGCCTTTCAATTAAAAAAATTCAAAAAAAAAAAAAAAAAAAAACAAAGAAAAGAAAAACTAGGGGGTCTGCAGCGGGGCATAGCAGGCTAGACCTCCACCTGCAGTGCCAGCATCCCATGTGGACACCAGTTTGTGTCCCAGCTGCTCCTCTTCTGATCCAGCTCTCTGCTATGGCCTGCGAAAGCAGTGGAGGATGGCCCAAGTGCTTAGGCCCCTGCACCTGCATGGAGGACCCAGAAGTTGTTCCTGGCTCCTGGCTTCAGATGGGCCCAGCTCCAGCCACTGTGGCCATTTGGGGAGTCAACTGGTGGATGGAATACCTTTCTCTCTCTCTCTCTTTCTGTAGCTCTACCTCTCAAATAATTAAAAAAAAAAAAAAACTAAAATATTTTTTAAAAATGTTCAGCATTAATAATCAGAAAAGAAATGCAAATCAAAACCACAATGAGGTATCACTACATACCCTTTAGGATGGCTATCAAAAAAACAGAAAGAAGTGTTGGCCAGCATATAGAGAAAGTGGAACTCTTGTGCACTGTTGATTAAAGTTGTAAATCTGTACCACTTCTATGGAAAACAGTATGAGAGTTCCTCAGAAAATTAAAAGTATAATTATCAGGACTGGCACTGTTGCTTAGTGGGTAAAGCTGCCACCTGCAATGCCAGCATCCCATAGTGCCAGTTCAAGTCCAGGCTGCTCCACTTCCCATCCAGCTCTCTGCTATGGCCTGGGAAAGCAGAAGATGGCCCAAGTCCTTGGACCCCTGCACCTGCGTGGGAGACCCGAAGAAGCTCCTGGCTCCCGGCTTCAGATCAGCGCAATTCCAGACATTGCGGCCCTCTGGGGAGTGAATCAGCAGATGGGAGACCCCCACACCCCTCTGCCTCTGCCTCTGTGTAACTCTTTCAAATGAATAAACCTTTAAAAAAAAAAAAAAGCATAATTATCATTTGATCCAGCAATCCCATTTTGGGCTATATATCCAAAAGAACTGAAAGCAAGGTCTCAAACAGGTTTTTATACATTCATATTCACAACAGCACTATTCACATTAGCCAAGAGGCAGAAGTAATCCAACTATTCATCACCAGATTCAGTGGCTAATATGTGCATACATACAATGGAGTATTACTCAGCCTTGAGAAGGAAGAAATCTTGTCACATGCTACATGATCAATGAACCCTTGAGGATATTATGTTAAGTGAAATAAAAACACTGGGTGTGATTAACTGTTTTTTAAAGTTTTGTTTTTTTTTGTTTTTTTTTTTTGAAAGGCAATACAAAGAGCGAAGACATGCAGGTGGTGGTGGTGGTGGTTGGGGGTGGATTTTCTATCTGGTTCACTCCTCAAATACCTGCAAGAGCCAAGGCTGGGCCAGGCCCAAGTCAGGAACGTGGAACTGAACTTCATCTGGGTCTCCCACATGGGTGGCAGGGATTCATCTGGGTCTCCCACGTGGGTGGCTGGGCCATTATTTGCTGTCTGACCAGGTGGAAGCTTCCTAGGAGGAAGCTAGATTAGAAGTACAGGAGGTGGGGCTCAAACTGATACCATGATACAGATGCAGGTGTCCCCAGCAGCAGAGCCACAACCACCACCCCTGAGGGTGGGCTTTTGGCACAGCAGCTAAGATAGTTTGGGATTTGAGGCCAGCCTTGTGGTGTAGTGGGTTAAGCTGCTGCCTACAACATCAGCATCCCACATGGATGTTGGTTTGAGTCCCACCTGTTCCACTTCAGATCTAGCTCCCTGGTAATGCACCTGGAAAAGCAGTGGAAGATGGCTCAACTGCTTGGGCCCCTGCACTCACATGGGAGACCTGAACAAAGCTCCTGGCTTCAGTCCGGCCCAGCCTTGGCCATTGCAGGCATTTGGGGAATGAACCAGCAGATTGAAGATGGATAGATTGACATCTCTCTCTCTGTAACTCTGCCTTTCAAATAAGTAGCAAGATAAAATAAACCATAAAAGAAAAACAAGACACAGTATGGAATGCCCTTATCCCCACATCAGAGTCTGGTTCAAGTCCGGGCTCCTCCACTTCCAATCTAGCTTTCTGCTAAGGCACACCCTAGAAGGTAGGATGTGATGGCTCAAGCAGTTGTTTCCTGCCAGCCACATGAAAAACTCTAATTGAGTTCTTTGCTTCTGGACTCCTGGCTTCAGCAGGGTCCCACACTGGCTGTTGTTGGCATTTGGGAAGATCTTTCTCTCTGCCTCTGCCACACTGCCTTTCAAATAAATGAATCAATAACTAAAAAAAAAAAAAAAAAAACTAGCGGTTAGCAGTGTTGGGGGGAAGAGGAGAAAGAGGAGAGTTGTGGTTTAAGGGCTATAGAGTTTCTGATTTGCAAGATAAAAACCTGAATTTGTGTCACTTTGCCTTTCAAATAAACAAATTTTAAAAAACACAAAATAAAACTGGAGACTGGTTTCCTGAAAATGTGAGTATATTTAGTGCAACAGAACTATACACTTAAAAATGGTTAAGACAGTAATTTTTTTTTTAACCACAATAAAGAGTTGCAAATATAGGGGCCGGTGTTATGGTGTAGCAGGGAAAGCCGCAGCCTGTAATGCCATACGGACACCAGCTGCTTCACTTCTGATCCAGCTCCCTGTTAATGGCCTGGAAAACGCAGCAGAAGATGGCCCAAGTGTTTGGGCCCCTGCTACTCACATGGGAGACCCAGAAATAAGCTCCTGGCTTAAGCCTGGCCCAGCCCTGGCTCTTGTGGACATCCGCAGAATGAATCAGTACATGGAGAATCTCTCTCTGTGATGTGACATTTTCAAATAAATAAACCCTTAAAGAAAATAATAAGTGCAAATATAGGAGCCAGTGTTGTAGCTAGAGCGGATTAAGCTTCTACTTGAGATGTGGGCATCCCACATCAGAGCACTGGTTCAAGTCCCAGTTACTGTGCTTCTCATCTGGCTTCCTGCTAATGCATCTGGGAAAGCGGCAGAAGATGACCCTAGTAGCTGGGCCCCTGCCACTCACATGAGAGACCGGAATGGAGCTTCTGGCTCCTGCCTTTGGCCTGGTCCAGCCCTGGCTGTTGGTGGCCATTTAGGGAATGAACCACAGGATGAAAAATCTGACTCAGATGAAAAATCTGACCCACTATGCACTGAGGCATAGTGGCTAAAGCCTCTGCCTGGAGCGCCAGTATTCTATATGGGTGACAGTTCCAGTCCCGGCTGCTCCTCTTCCGAACCAGCTCTCTGCTATGACCTGGAAAAGCAGTGGAGGATGGCCCAAATGTTTGGACCCCTGTACTCATGTGGGAGACCCGGAGAAAGTTTCTGGCTCCTGGCTTCGGATCAGCCCAGCTCTGGCCATTTCAGCCATTTGGGGAGTGAACCAGTGGATGGAAGACCTTTCTATCTCTCCCTCTGTCTGTAACTCTACCTCTTAAATAAATTAATAAAAACTTAAAAAAAAAGATCTATCCATTCTTCTGGCACGCTTTCAAATATATATATATATATATATATATATTTTTTTTTTTTGACAGGCAGAGTGGACAGTGAGAGAGAGAGAGACAGAGAAAAAGGTCTTCCTTTGCCGTTGGTTCACCCTCCCATGGCCGCTGCGGCCGGCACACTGCAGCCGGCGCACCGCGCTGATCCGATGGCAGGAGCCAGGTGCTTCTCCTGGTCTCCCATGCGGTGCAGGGCCCAAGTACTTGGGCCATCCTCCACTGCACTCCTGGGCCACAGCAGAGAGCTGGCCTGGAAGAGGGGCAACCGGGACAGAATCCGGTGCCCTGACCGGGACTAGAACCCGGTGTGCCAGCGCCGCAAGGTGGAGGATTAGCCTAGTGAGCCGCGGCGCCGGCCCAAATATATAAATCTTAAAAATGCAAATAGAAAAAGGTTAAAATGGCAAATTTCACAATGCTACAATTTTTAAAACTATTATAAAACACTGAACTGTAACCTTAAAGGAGTGAACTGTACGTGATGTGCTTTATTATCAATAAAACTGTTTCATTAAAAAAAAAAACTCAGGAAATTTTAACTATCATTCACTGAAAACAGTAATTTCTTGGGAGCACTAGAAGCCTCCAGCAGAGCTTATGTTCCTACTGCCTCCAATTCCTTCCAGGCTTTCAAGTGGCAGCTCCCCCCACCACCCTCTTCTAACACCCTACCTCCTTGTGAGGTCCACCCTCAGGAAAATGAAGTTAAAGAGCAGCAGCGACAGTCATAGGAAGGGGAATGTGACTCAGGCTAGAGCTCTAATTTAGCAGCCGAGTCCAAACGTTTATTAACAGCAACAACAATTTCCTCCGTAGACACGCACACAGTATGTGATGGGTCTCCGCCGCTTCCCTTTCCTTCTCCTCTCCACCACTGCACGTTTAAACGACGGACTTCTCTGCTCCTGTGCTGGGACATCCGCCGGCCTACCGCCTGTGGCAGAAGCTGTTAAATACAGAGCACTATCTAAAATATGGCTGTCAGGGGTGGGCATCGCGCACAGTAGGTGGGGGTGCCACACCCTCACCTCATACTGGAGTGCCTAATTCGAGTTCCAGCTACTCTGCCCCTCAGATCCAGCTTCCAGCTTCCTGCTAGTGCCCAGGGAGGCAGCAGCTGTTGGCCCAAGAACTCATATGGGTTCTTGGCACCCACATGGGAGACCAAGATGCAGTTCCTGGCTCCTGGCTGTAGCAGGCATTTGGAGTGTGAACCAGCGGATGGAAGGGAAGGTGTGTTACGTCTCTCATACAAGCTCTCTCTGGTTGTCACTCTGCCTTTCAAATAAATCAATCAATCTTTTCTTTTTTTTTTTTTTTTAAGATTTATTTATTTGAAAGTCAGAGTTACAGAAGGAGAGGAGAGCCAGACAAAGTGAGGGGGAGGAGCAGGAGGGGGAAGGAGGGAGGGAGGGAGGTCTTCCATCTGTTGGTTCACTCCCCAACTGGCCACAACAGCCAGAGCTGTGCCAATCTGAAGCCAGGAGCAAGGAGCTTCTCCCTGGTCTCCCACATGGGTGCAGGGGCCTGAGGACTTGGGCATCTTCTGCTGCTTTCCCAGGCCATACATAGCAGAGAACTGGATCGGAAGTGGAGCAGCCGGGAGTTGAACTGGCGCCCAAATTGGATGCTGGTACTGCAGGTTACGGCATTAGTCACTACGCCACAGGGCTGGCCCCTCTAAAAATTAAAATTTAAAAATGTGGTTACAGCAGGTAAAGCTGCCACTTGCAGTGTTGGCCTCCAATATGGGCACCAGTTTCGAGTCCTGGCTGCTCCACTTCTAATCCAGCTCTCTGCTATGGCCTGGAAAAGCAGTGGAAGATGGCCCAAGTCCTTGGGCCCCTGAACCCGTGTGGGAGACCTGGAAGAAACTGCTGGCTTCGGATCAGCGCAGCTCTGGCCAGTTGGAAAGTGAACCAGGCCGGCACCGCGGCTCACTAGGCTAATCCTCCGCCCTGCGGCACCGGCACACCGGGTTCTAGTCCCGGTCGGGGCGCCGGATTCTGTCCCGGTTGCCCCTCTTCCAGGCCAGCTCTCTGCTGTGGCCAGGGAGTGCAGTGGAGGATGGCCCAAGTACTCGGGCCCTGCACCCCATGGGAGACCAGAAGTACCTTGCTCCTGCCTTCCGATCAGCATGGTGCGCCGGCCATTGGAGGGTGAACCAACGGCAAAGGAAGACCTTTCTCTCTGTCCTCTCTCTCTCTCTCACTGTCCACTCTGTCAAAAAAAAAAAAAAAAAAGTAAAAGTGAACCAGCGGATGGAAGACCTCACTTTCTGCTTCTGCCTTTCAAATAAATAAATAAATCTTAAAATTAAAATGTGGTTAAAACAAACTCTGCTAGCACCTATTACTTAAAATTAAAAACAGAGAGTATGAGGCAGATGCTGTGGCACAGCTGGCTAAGCCACTGCTAGCCACCCCTGCACTCCACATCAGAGGCCAGTTTGAGTCCCAGATACTCAGCTTCTCATCCAGTTTCCTGCTGATGTTTTGGTGGGGGGGACTCGCGGGAGATGATGGCTGAGCGCTTGGGTACTTGCAACCCACAGGGGAGAGACCCAGATGAAGTTCCAGGCTCCTAGTTTTGGCCTGGCCCAGTGCTGTCTACAGCCAGCATTTGAGAAGTAAACCAGCAATGGAAGACCTCTCTCCCTCTCACTTTGCCTTTCAAATAGATGAAAACATCAATAATTAAGTACGTATTATGTATAATATATACTCATTTTTTAAGACGGAGTATGCATTCAACCTTGTAGTTAAGATGTGTGCATCTGAGAGTACCTAGGTTTGATGCCTGGCTCCAGCTTCCTCCTCATGCAGACCCTGGGAGGTGGCAGGAGATGGCTCAAGTCACTGGGTTCCTACAACCCACATGGCAGATCCGGATTGAGTTTCCAGCTCCCAGCTCCCACCTGGCCCAGCCCCAGCCATCTGGGCATTTGGGGAGGGAACCAGTAGAAGGGAAATTTCTCTGTCTCTTATTTCTCTAACAAATAAAAGGATGGATAATATGGTAAAATTTAAACAAAAACAAAAATGTGAATGGTATGTCTGTTTCAGTAATAAGCATTTCTAAAGCATATAAACAGGATGGAAAAGATAAAGACCAGATACTAACAATTATCTCTGAGTAAAATGTCTATGGGTAAGTTTCTTCCTGACTTTCCTGAGTTTTTATAATGAATCTGTAACTTCTGTAACAAGAATAACAAATGGAATCTTCGGAAAAACCTGTCATTCTGGCCCAAACTTCACTGTCTGTCTTATTGTGCCACAGGTACTTGCGCATGCTACAGCACTGGAACCGAATGAGCACCGCGCGAGAGGGACCCAGTTACCTCCATTTTGCAGATGAGAACAGGATCAGGAAGACACTTGGCCAAGGTTGTATAATTAGTAATTGACACTGCAAGGATTACAAACCAGGCCTTCTAACTTCAAGCCCTGGGTCCTTTTCATTCCATCACATCTCAGAGGGCAATTTGCATGCTGCTCATCACCGTGTTTAAAACAACAACAAACTCAGCCACGAGCCCTTTTGTAAGAGCACTTCCTAGTTAACCTGAGCCAGTAAGGCGCTGAACTCAGAGGGCTTCAGTCTCCCCACCTGCAGAGCAGAGCGCGCCTCCTGCCAGCGGCTCCTAAGTGCAGACACCACATGAGAAGAAACGCAGATGGGCAAAAAAGAAGTCGAGGCCTATGCTCTGGGCCAAAGGTCACGACCAGAAACAGGTGGTGGACAGTCAGAGAGAGGAAAGAACACAACTTTCCTGGTTAAAGCAACAGCTGAGCGCTCTGCCTGCGCTCCAGCGACATCACTGCCGCGATCTCGGCTAACTCCCACCTCCTAAGTGCAGCTTAAAAGACGTGAAACTTGGTGTCCAGAGAGGATCACTGTACCGACAGTCCGCGCGTGTTCCTGCTAACTCCCAGGTTTTCCAAGCGGACTCATTAAGGCTAAGGCAGAAGAACCCCTACAGAAACGCCTTCGTTCCCACCAAGGAGTCACCGAGAAACAAACTCTGGCAGCCGCAACTCTCATGAAAAAGGTGAGAGAATACAATTAAAGCCTCTCCGACCCAAAAAAGAGTCGAAGCCCGCGCCCAGCCCTTGAAGAGGTGAAATTCCTGTGCAAGAGGCACTGGGTATTTGCAACCCTTTGCATTGCAGCCACTGTGAAGCGCTCCCACACTCTTTAAAACTGTTACACAGCCCTTCTACCCGAGGGGAATAAGCCGATACTATTAACTCTGCTAGCCAGAAACAGAGTCCATTTTGCTGAAACAGGTTCCGAGCAAAATCTCACCACCTTCCCCTTGGCCGTGGGGATGAGTCTACACCACTGCCCGCGGGACCACAACCAAGACAGCACCAGCTTTCGACCCAGAGCCAGGTCTCCGGCGAAGAACTCGCTTCCACAGGCTCCCCGCGCCCCGGGGCGAAGCTCCGGCCCCGCCGCTTCTAGGCCATGACTGGGTGAGCACCTGATGTGGGGGGAGGGCGAGCCCGGGCGCCGGCAGATCTGGGGCGAGGAGCCGGGGGCCCTCGAGGCTCCCGCGCAGCGCTGCCCTCTGAGGCCAGGGGTCCTGGGACACCCCCCACCCCCGGGGGGGTGGGCACCAAGAACACGTGGGGCGACAGGGGCCACGGAAGGGATGTCCCGGGAAAGGCAGCTGGGGCTCGGCCACGGCAGCCGGGAAGAAGACAGCGGAGCAGCCCTGGCCGGGGACCGAAACCCTCAGAGCCCCGAGAGTGACGGCACAGGGCGCGGAGAGAGGGGCAAGGCCACGAGGAGGGCGGGTCTCCCTGGGCCCCGGGGGCACGCGCCGGACCAGCGCGGCGGGACCCGGGCAGCGGAGGACCCCGACACGCGGGGAGGAGAGAGCGCGCAGCCCTGCCCCTAGGGCGCGGGGAGCCAGGAGCGGCCGCGCCCGGAGGGCCCTGTGACCCACAGCCGCCCGAACCGGACCCGCCCCGCGGCGCCTCCCTCCTGCCTCCTCTCCCTCCCTCACTCCCTCCCGCGGCCCGTTATCCCACAGCCGCCGCACTCACCAGCGGCTGCACCTGAGCCCGCCGCTGTCTCAGCTACTGCCTGCGCCTCCGCAGCCGCCGCCGCCACCGCCGCCGCCTCACTGCTGAGGCCGAGTCCCGGGGGAGCCTCCGCGTCCCGCCGCCGCTGCCGCTGCCGCCAGAGCAGAACACCCCAAAATGGCGGCACTTCCGGCACCTACCACTGGCGGGGAGGGCCGAGGTGGAGGGGAGGGCGGCGAGCGGGAACGTACCACCGCGGCGCCGCCCGCAGCCCTCGCCGGAGCGGAGCGCGGCGCAGGGGCGGGCCGAGCGCCGGCGCTGCAGCGCCCCCTCGGGCTGGGGAGTGGAGACGCAGCGGCGGCAAAGCCCCCGGGGGCGCGGGCGGAGTCCTCAGCCCCCGGAGCTCCTAGGGGCACATCCCTTTGTCTCTGGGCTCCACCGAAGGGAGGACCCCGGCCTGGGAATCTGAAGTTCTCGACTCCGCGCACTGCACCCACAGAAGCCCAGGAGGACGCTGGTGGGCAAGCACTCCAGCTTGGCACTGAATATACGCCTAATAAAACCTCTAATGAATGAATGAATGAGTGAGTGAATGAAGGTGCTTGGCCAGTCCAGGCACATGGCACACCCTCCAGGCTACAGTACTCAGGCCTTCTTACCTCTTGGCTGGAATGTGTAGTGCCTGCTAGCAAGGTGAACAGCAGGTGGACCCACAACCGGCCACACCCAGAGGGCTCATAAAGATTCCATTAAGACACTGCCAGCCCAGCCCTAACCTACTTTTCTCAGAAAAAGAAACATTTTGAATGCCCCAAGTTATATCTCAACAGACTTCCTTGGAGTGAGGCAGAAATCCTTGTTGGAATGCAAACTGTACAATTCGTTGTTACTGTTTAAACCAACCTTGGGAGATAGTGAAATGCAGATGGAGAGAGAAAATTGGTGTACAAATAATTCGTGCACTTACAAATGAGTTCTCTGTAACATCATCTGGCTTCCCAGAGCAAATACTTTCTATACTCCAAATACTGATTATACTGGAAGCACCACTCTCCCCACGAGCGCTGCTGGTGCCACACGTGAGTAGACCAGAACAATGAGACCCAATCTGCACATTTTCATACTCATATTCTGTACTGTGTAGGTTTATGTACATTCTTTTTTCTTTTTAAGATTTATTTTATTTTATTTATTTTTTTTATTTGATAGGCAGAGAAGAGAAGAGAAGAGATAGGCAGGAAGAGAGAGAAATAGGTCTTCCATTTGCTGGGTCACTCCCCAAATAGCTGCAACAGCTGGAGTTGAGCTGATCCGAAGCCAGGAGCAAGGAGCCTCTTCTGGGTCTCCCACCTAGGTGCAGGGGCCTAAGCATTTGGGGCCATCTTCTACTGCTTTCCCAGGCACATTAGCAGCCGGAACTCAAACTGGCCCCCTTTTGGGATACCGGCACCACAGGCAGAGGCTTTGCCCACTGCACCACAGCACTGGCCCCTTACATACATTCTCTCTCTTTTTTTTAATTAATTAATTAATTAATTTGAAAGTCAGAGTTAAACAGAGAAGAGGCAGAGAGAGATTGAAGTCTTCCATCTGCTGGTTCACTCCCCAGTTGGCCACAATGGCCAGAGCTGTGCCAGTCTGAAACCAGGAACCAGGAGCCTCTTCTGGCTCTCCCACGCGGGTGCAGGGGCCCAAGGACTTGGGCCATCTTCCATTGCTTTCCCAGGCCAAAGCAGAGAGCTGGATCCTGGATCGGAAGTGGAACAGCCGGGACTAGAACCAGTACCCATATGGAATGCCGGCACTGGAGGCAGCGGCTTCACTGGCTACGCCACAGCGCCAGCCCTCCCCCCCGCATACATTCTTCATGTTAGTGAATTCTCTTAATAGTCATACATGTAATTTGCAGAAAAATGCCATACTTGTAGACTCTTAAAGCTTACAGGATATTGTCACAAACATTACCACAATTAAATTTTTGAAGATTATTTATTTTAAAGGGGGAGAGAGAGAGAGAGAGAGACAGAGAGAGAGAGAAAGAGATCTTCCATCTACTGGTTCACTTCCCAGATGCCCTCAACAACCAGCACGAGGCCAGGTGGAAGCTAGGAGCTAGGAACTCCATCTGGGTCTCCACGTCGGTCCCAGGGAGGCATTATCAAGAACCTGGACTGGAAATGGAGGTGGGACTCTATCCCAGGCATTCTGATATGGGGCGCAGGCATTCAGCTTAGCCTACTGCACCACAACACCCACCCCAACCACAGTACAGTTTTACATGTTTTGCTCATTTTATTTGAAGTCTCCCCTGCCCAGAAGGAAAACCCTGAGGAGACAGGGGTTTTGTCTGTTGTATTTCACAGCTATAATCTCAGGGCCTAGATAACAATGCCTGATCCATGATAGGCCCTCAATGAATGTTCTAGCATTAACAAATAGGCATATAGAGATGCTAAGTACGGAAAGAATAGTTTGGCCTTTAGACATTTTCTAGAACCTGTCCATGACCTAAATAAGAATAGGGAACATGCTTATCTTATTCTCTTTTATCTCCTGTGTTTTTCACAGTGTCCAGCTAAATAGTTACTTCTTTAAAAAAAAAAAAAAAGATTTATATGTTCATTTACTGATTAGAAAGGTAGAGTGACAGAGATATCTTCCATCTGCTGGTTCACTCCCCCAAATGTCTACAGTAGTCAGGGCTTGGCCAGGCCTTAGCCAGGAGCCAGGATCTTCATCCAGGTTTCCTGCATGGGTGGCCACAACCCAAGCACTGAAGACATCATCTTCTAGTATTTCAGGCATGGAAAGCCAAGATGCTGTGGCAAAAAAAAAAAAAAAAAAAAAAAAAAAAAAAAAAAAAAACCTAAGTGAAAGATCTCTGTGAGTGAGATCCTGGTGGAAAGAAGGAGCCATCAAAGAAGGAGGTACCTTTCTCTTAAGGGAGGAGAGAATTTCCACTTTGACTATGACTTTGTCTAAATAAGGTCGGAGTTGTGAACTCAAGAGGCTTCCATAGCCTTGGCAGCTCATGACAAGAGCCTCAGGTGATTACTGACATCATAAATAAGAGTGTCAATTGTTAAATCAACAACAGGAGTCACTGTGCACTTGCTCCCCATGTAGGATCTCTGTCCTTAATGTATTGTACTATGAGAATTAACAGAAAAACTAGTATTCAAACAGTACTTTATACTTTGTGTGTCTGTGTGGGTACAAACTATTGAGATCTTTATTTAGTATAGAGTTGGTCTTCTGTATATAAAGATAATTAAAAATGAATCTTAATGAAGAATGGGATGAGATAGGCAGTAGAATGGTTTGTGGGTGGGAGGGTGGTTATGGGCGGAAGAACCACTATGATTCAAAAGTTGTACTTTCGAAATTTATATTAAATAAAAGTTCTCTATTTAAAAAAGACATCATCTTCTGCCTCCCATATGCATTAGCAGGAAGCTGGATCAGAAGCATGGTGTAGACAGGACTTGAATCAGGCACTCCTAGATGGGATGTAGGCATCCCAAGTGGCAACTTAACCTGCTACACCACAACACCCGCCCCAGGCCTTCAGTTTTTGCACTGTATAATTTGGAGGTGCTTGCATTTTCTACAACAGGCATATATTACTGTTATAACCCAAAACTATAAAACAAAACCATAGATGGAGGCAATGACAAGACTGAGCGATGGGGTAGACATTGTGGTACAGCCAATTAAGCTGCTGCTTCAGACAGCTGTGGCACAGCAGGTTAAGCCGCCACCTGGGATACACTGGCCTCCCATTTGAACACCATTTCAAGTCCTGGCCACTCCACTTCCCATCCAGCTTCCTGCTTATGTGCCTGGGAAAGCAGCAGAAGATGGCCCAAGTGCTTGGACCTCTAACATCCATATGAAAGACCTGGATGCCAAGTGTCTGGCTTCAGCCTGACACAGCCCTAGCTGTTGCAGCCATTTAGGGAGTGAACCAGCAGATGGAAGATTCTCTCTGTCTCTCTCTCTCTTTCTGTCTTTCAAATAAATAAATAAATCTTCAAGAAAAAAAAAGCCTTGTTTATCCATTGCAGGAAGCTGCATGACACTCCACTTGTGGTTGCTTGGGACTTCTTGATAACTTGTTACGTTTTCATCACTCCTCAAGTTCAAGTTCCTCAAGCTAACCTAGCAGCTCCCCAGATGTCCAAAATATATATATATATATATATATATATATATATATATTCTTGAGGCTGGCGCAGCTCAGTGGGTTAAGCCAGTGCCAGCGACACTGGCATCTCATATGGGCACCGGTTCAATTTCTGGCTGCTCCACTTCTGATCCAGCTCCCTGCTAATTTGCTTAGGAAGGCAGTGGAAGATGGCCCAATCACATGGTGTTTCAAGCTCCTGGCTTTAGCCTGGCCAAGCCCTAGCTTTTGGGGCCATTTGGGAACAAGTGGATGAAGATATCTCTTTCTCTTTCCCTCTGTAATGCTGCCTTTCAAATAAATAAATAAATCTTTTTTTAAAGTTACATTTTTAAAAAAGATTTATTTATTTGAAAGAGTTAGAGAGAAAGGTAAAGACAGAGAGAGGTCTTCCATCCGCTGGCTCACTCCTCAGATGGCTGCAACGGCCAGAGCTGAGACGATCTGAAGCCAGGAGCCAGGAGCGTCCTCTGGGTCTCCCACGTGGGTGCAGGGGCCCAAGGACCTAGGCCATCTTTCACTGCCTTCCCAGGCCACAGCAGAGAGATGGATAGGAAGAGGAGCAATCAGGACTAGAACCGGTGCCCATATGGGATGTTGGCGCTTTAGGCCAGGGCTTTAACTCGCTGCGCCACAGCACTGGCCCCAAAAGTTACCTTCTTAATTTAGAAGAATTACCATCAACCTAAATTTGAGTTGAGGAAAATGGGTAAATATATGATAATATAATCACATAATGGATTATTATAGAGCAGTAAAAATAAACAATATCAACTCAAAGCAATGTGGTTGAAACTTTGAAAAGCCACCAAAAGACTACTTGATTTATTTACAATTTTTATTAGGTATGTGATGAAAATCACTTTTTAAAAAAGATTTATTTAATGGCCAGGACTGGGCCAAGCTGAAGCTAGGAGCCCAGAGCTTCTTCTGGGTCTCCGAGGTGGGTGCAGGGGCCCAAGGACTTGGGCCATCTTTTACTGCTTTTCCCAGGCCATTAGCAGGGAACTGGATGGGAAGTGGAGCACCCAGGACTTGAACTGGCACCTATATGAGATGCTGGCATCGAATGTGTAGGTTTATCCTGCTATGTCACAATGCTGGCCCCAAAAATCACATTGTTTTTTAACTTTAATTATAAAAATAATTTTTAAAAAGTAGGCTGAAGGGCACAAGTCCTCACAGAATATTACTCAGATTCAACATTAGCATTGCCATATTTATCTAATCTGCCTTTTTTTCTTGGTACAGTATTTTTATGCAAATCCCATATATGTAAATTTAGACATTTTCTTACATAGCAACAGAACTGTGACCTCATTAACAAAATTAACAGCAATTCTTTGGAATTATTTCAGTTCATAATCCAATCTCTACAATTGTTTCAGAAAATGACTTTTCTATTTAAAATGTTTATTTTATTTATTTGGAAGGCAGAAGAGAGAGAGAGAGAGATCTTCCATCTGCTGGTTCACTTCCTAAATGGCTGCAACAGCCAAGGTTGGGCCAGACCAAAGCCAAGAGCCCAGAACTCCATGGGGGTCTCTCATATTGGTGTCAGGAACCCAGTTACCTGGACCATCATCTGCTGCCTTCCCTGGCAGATTAACAGAAAACTGGATGGGAAGAGGAGGAGCCAGGACTTGAACTGGCACTCTGATACGGGATGTGAACATCCCAAGTGGTAGCTTAAGCTGCTGTGTTACAGGGCCTGCCTCTGAGTAGGTTTTTGAAAAGGATAAAGTAAAATTTATGTCTATCTGCACTGACAAGGCATATGAGGAATACTGAATGAAAAAAGTAGGCAACTGAACAGTGAATATAGGATGAGTTTTATTATAAAAATGTATGCATTTTTTAATCTTTTTTTTTTTTTTTGACAGAGTTAGACAGTGAGAGAAAGAGACAGAAAGGTCTTCCTTTTGCCGTTGGTTCACCCTCCAAAGGCCGCCGCGGCTGGCACGCTGCGGCCAGCGCACCGCACTGATCCGAAACCAGGAGCCAGGTGCTTCCTCCTGGTCTCCCATGTGGGTGCAGGGCCCAAGGACCTGGACCATCCTCCACTGCACTCCCGGGCCACAGCAGAGAGCTGGACTGGAATAGGAGCAACTGGGACAGAATCCGGCGCCCCAACTGGGACTAGAACCCCGGGTGCCGGCGCTGCAGGTGGAGGATTAGCCTACTGAGCCGCGGTGCCAGCCAAAAATGTATGTTTTTAATGTATTAAAAATAGGATAGAGGAGCGGGTGCTGTGGTGCAGTGGTTTAAATTCTGCTTTGAATGCCCTGGGGGGCAGTGGATGATGGTTCAAGTAGTACTCGGATCCCTGCCAGATGCATGGGAAACCCAAATGGAATTCCTGGCTCCTGGCTTTGGCCTTGCATAGCCATGGCTGTTGTGGACATTTAAGGAATGAACCAGTGGATAGAAGACCTCTCCTCTCCTCTCTCTCTCTGCCTTTCAAATAAATAAAAATCAGTAAACTTTAAAAAATGGCTATATGGGGCAGGCCTTGTGGCATAGGTTAAACTGCCACTTGGGGCCATGACTTCTCATATCCCAGTGCTTTGTTTGAGTCCTGGCTACACCAATCCAGCTTCCTGCTAATGTACCTGGGAAGCAGCAGATAATGGCCCAGCTAGTTGGGTTCCTACCACTCATATGGGAGACCCAGATAGAGTTCCTGGCTCCTGCCTTTGTCCTGGCCCAGCCATGACTATTGCCAAAATGTGGAGAGTAAACCAGTGGATGGAATATTTCTCCTTCTCTGTCATTCTAGCTTATGTATTATTTGAAAGTCAGAGTTACAGAAAGAGAGGGAGAGACAAAGGGAGAGACAAAGATCTTCCATCTGCTGGTTCAATCCCCAAATGGCTGCAAGGGCCAAGGCTGGGCCATGCTGAAGCTAGGAGTCAGGAAAATTCATTCAGGTCTCCCATGCGGGCACAGGGCCCAAGCACTTGGACCATCTTCCACTGCTTTTCCCAGGCCATCAGCAGGGAGCTAGATTGAAAGAGGAGCAGCTGAGACTAGAACCAGGGCCCATATAGGATGCCAGCACTGCAGGTGATGGCTTTACCCGCTATGCCATAGCACTGGCTCCTCAGATGAATCTTAAAAATAAATAAATAAATAAATAAGTGGAGGAACAAAATAGAGTATATAACAACAGAATACTATTTGGCAGCAAAAAATACAGTACTGACATATGTTAAAATATTGATGAACCTTGAAAATATTATACTCATGCCAAGAAGCCAGATACAAAGGACACCTGCTGTAGGATTTCATTTATTTGAAATGCCCAGGACATGCAAATCTACAGAGACAAAAAGTAGATGAGTGGTTGCCCAGGGCTGGCAGGTTGGGGAGAAATTTTGAGTGACTGCTAATGGTAATGGGGTTTCTTTTTTGGGGCAATGAAAGCATTCTAAAGTTATTTGTGGTGACGGCTGCACAACCCAGTGAATACACTAACACTCATTCAACTGTACAGTTTAAATGGCTGGATTATAAAGTCAAGCTGCCAGGGCTTTATTTATTTATTTTGTAATGGCACACATGGGGGCAGGTGTTCAGCCCCAGTGGTTATGAGGCTGGTGAGGACACCTGGGTGCCTTATCCGGGGCTCTAGCTTCTTGCTAATATAAAGCCAGAATCAGGCTCCTCTGATTAAAAACAAGGCTGGGGCTAATGCTGTGGCCCAACGGGTTAAGCTGCAGCCTGCATGTGCCTGCATCCTATATGGGCACTGGTTCGAATCCCAGCTGTTCCACTTGCAATTCAGCATCCCTGCTGATGCACCTAGGATAGCAGCAGCAGATGGCCCAAGTGTTCGGGCCCCTGCACCCACGTGGGAGACCCAGATGAAGCTCCTGGCTTCAGCCTGGTCCATCCGTGGTCATTGTGGCTGTTTGGGAAGTGAACCAGTGGATGGAAGAGCTCTCTCAGTAATTCTCACTTTCAAATAAATAAATATTAAAAAAAAAAAAAAACTCAAAGCAACAGGGGCCCAGATTGTGGTGCAGCAGTTCAAGTCCCAGCTGTTCCACTTCAGATCCAGCTCCTTGCTAATACCCCTGGGAAAGCAGAAGAGGACCCAAGTACTTGGCCATCTGTCACCCACGTAGCAGACCTGGACGAAGTTTCAAGCTCCTGCCTTCTGCCCGGCCCACCCGGGGCATTTCTGCCATCTGGGGACACAGAGCCAGTGGATGGAAGATCTCTCTGTCTGTCTGTCTCTGTCACTCTTCCCTTCAAAGCAAATAAACAAGTAAATCTTAAAAAAAAAAAAAAAAAAAAAGCCCCAAACCAGCACAGGCGTTCAGTGGAGTAGTTGAGTATGCTTTGGAAGGCACATTCCGTATGGGGCTGAGTGTTGGCTCCTCTTTTAGATGCAGCTTCCTGCTACTGGGCACCTTGGAAGCAGCTCAAGTACTTGGGTTCCTGCCACCCACGTGGCTCTTGTGGCCACTTGGGCAGTGAACCAGTCTTTGCGTTTCAAATAAATTTTTAAAAATAAAATTTTTAAAAAGGGAGAAAGTTCCAAGCTCCTTCCACTCTCCGCTTCCTGGCTACTACCCCTACCGCAGTCTCGTCCTGGTCGTGGGAACCACACCCTCACCTGGGGACCCTGCCCCTCCTCCGGGCCGGAGTCCAGAGACTGCCCCAGCCAGCGTCATCGTTCCACACGCAGGGGTCATGCCCCCCTCGCCCGGGGTCACAGCCCCTCCCGGGGTGGGGGGTGGGGGCGAGGGAGGTGTCACCGGCCATAGGCGGCGGCCCCACTGTCACACGCGATGCTCTCTCCGTCCGCAGGCCGGGGTCCGGGTTACCAGCCCAGGAGTTCCGGGCCCCTCCCCCGAGGCCGGTGGCCCCTCCCCCCGAGCCATGGTGGCCGCCCCGGGGGCGCCAGGTCCTAGCCCGGACTCCCAGGAGGCCGCGTCCGCAGTCCCGGCGCTCGAGGCGCCCGCGCCGACCGCGTCGCCTTCGCGGGAGGCCCCGGCCGGCTCTGAGCCCTCGCCGTCCCCGCCGCCCCTCCAGCTGCTGCCGCCGCCGCCCGCGAGCCCGGGGGCCGGGAGGCCGCCGCTGCGCCTGGTCGGGTGGGGCGGGATGGCGGCCGCCGAGTGGCTGGGGGCCGGCCTGGCCCGGGTGCTCTTCTACCCGACGCTGCTCTACACGGTGTTCCGCGGCAAGATGCCGGGCCGGGGGCACCGGGACTGGTACCACCGCATCGACCCCACGGTGCTGCTGGGCGCGCTGCCGCTGCGCAGCATGACGCTCCAGGTGAGCCGGGCCGGGCGGCGGGCCCGGGAGCGGCCCGGGCGGCCCTCGCTGAGCTCCCCCTTTGCCTCGGCAGCTGGTCCAGGACGAGAACGTGCGCGGGGTGATCACCATGAACGAGGAGTACGAGACGAGGTTTCTGTGCAACTCGTCCGAGGTGAGGGGGTCGCGGCCTGCGGGGAGGAGCTGGGGCGGGGCGTCCGCCGGCCTCGCCCTCCGCCGTGGGCCCGGCTGAGCTGGTGTAGCCGGGACCGTGCACAGAGACGCGGGTGCCCCGCTTCCGCTCCGCCAGGTTTAAATGGTCGCAGCGGGAGGTACGATAGGAAGTCCCCGTGAAGGGGACTTGAAAGAAGACAAAGTCTGATCACTCTTTTGTACACAAATATATTGTTTTAAAAAATTATTTATCTGAAAGGCAGAATTACAGGGAGAGGAAAGACAGAGGTCTTCCACCTGCTGGTTCACCCCCTCCATGGCTGCAGCGGCTGAGGCTGGGCCAGCAGGAAGCCAGGAGTCTGGAACTGCATCCGGGTCTCCCACGTGGGTGCAGGGGCCTAAGGACTTGGGACACTTTCCACTGCTTTCCCAGGCCATAGCAGGGAGCTGGGTGGGAAGGGAAGCAGCCGGGACTTGAACCCCTGCTCATACGGGATGCTGGCAGTACAGGTGGAGGCTTAACCTGGCTCCCACAAATATTCTTAATTTCGGTACCTAAAATTGAAAGGCAATTTTTGTGTGTCTTGCTAATTTCCTTCATTGATGCAGCACTTTTTAGCCACTAAGTATGTGTCAGGCACTGTGTTAGGCACTCAATATCAAGTCCCTGCCAACTTTTAAGAGGACACACACCACCCCATTACATACTCTAAATTTATCATAAAACTATGCATTGAAAAAACTGTAAAGAATTTATTGACTGATTTGGTGGAATTAAGTTATAGATCCTGGTGGAACTCCAAATTACTGTTATAACAAAATTCAGGCCTAAAATATACTTTTCATTAAATGTGACTGCCTGTTTGTGGAACCTCCCACAGTGGTAATTAAATGTTGCCCTATCATTAGAGTGTTTGACATCTACTAGCAATAAACAATTATCATAGCCTGATGAAGATGTAATATTTCAACCTGCAGATTTTTTTTTCATACTTTAAAAATACTTGTAGCTGGGGCTGGTGTCGTAGCACAGTGGGTTAAAGCCCAGGCCTGAAGCGCCTGGCGCCTGACTTCGGATCAGCTCAGCTCTGGCCATTGCAGTCATTTGGGCGAGTGAACCAGTGGAGGGAAGACTTCTGTCTCTCTCTATAAATTTTTCAAATAAATAAATCTTAAAAATAAAAAATGCTAT
Organism: Oryctolagus cuniculus; assembly: GCF_051225735.1. NCBI lineage: Eukaryota > Metazoa > Chordata > Mammalia > Lagomorpha > Leporidae > Oryctolagus > Oryctolagus cuniculus. The sequence goes on along the minus strand of NC_142867.1, from coordinate 18,327,026 downwards.
TCCTGTTTACTACCATGTGCTCCCTCATAAAGTTTTTTTTTTTTTTTTTTTTAAGGAGACTTATGGAAAGAACTATAAAGCACTAGCTAAATATAATACCCCAGAGTTTGTGGTGTGGCACAGCATGTTAAGCCACCACCTGCAATGCTGGCTTCCCAAATGAGTGCCGGTTTGAGTCCTGGCTGTTCCACTTCCAATCCAGCTCTTTTTCTTTTTTTTTTTTTTTTTTTTTTTTTTTTGACAGGCAGAGTGGGCAGTGAGAGAGAGAGACAGAGAGAAAGGTCTTCCTTTTGCCGTTGGTTCACCCTCCAATGGCCGCCGCGGTGCCGGCCTACAAATAAATAAATCTTTAAAAATATGTGTATAATGCCTCAACCCTGCATCATTCCCTCCACAAGTGCTAAGATTATGCAAAAAAACATGTTCACATTCTTGTAGGTGGATTTTACAGATGTAGTGCTTTGAGGCTAAAGATTCAAGTGATGCTTTAAGAATACTTGAAATCTTAAATTTTTAAAAATATTTATATGTTTATATTTGAAAGGCAGAGATACAGAGACAAAAGGAGAGAGAGAGGCCGGCGTCACGGCTCAATAGGCTAATCCTCTGCCTAGCGGCACCGGCACACCAGGTTCTAGTCCTGGTCGGGGCACTGGATTCTTTCCCGGTTGCCCCTCTTCCAGGCCAGCTCTCTGCTGTGGCCAGGGAATGCAGTGGAGGGTGGCCCAAGTGCTTGGGCCCTGCTCCCGCATGGGAGACCAGGAGAAGCATCTGGCTCCTGTGGTGGCCATTGGAGGGTGAACCAACGGCAAAGGAAGACCTTTCTCTCTGTCTCTCTCTCTCTCACTATCCACTCGCCTGTCAAAAAAAAAAAAAAAAAAAAAGGAGGGAGAGATCTCCCATCTACTGGTTCACTCCCCAAGTGGCCAAAATGGCCAGTGCTGGGCCAGACTGGAGCCAGGAGCCAGGAGCTTCTTCCTGGTCTCCCATGTGGGCACAGGGGCTCAAGGACTTGGGCCATCTTCCACTGCTTTCCCAGGCGCATTAGCAGAGAGCTGGATCAGAAGTGGAGCATCTGGGACTTGAACCAGCACCCACCAGCACTGCAGGTGGAGGTTTAGCCATCTACGCCACAGCACCAGCTCCTTGACTTAGTTTTAACTCAGCAACAAATCTGTTTTCGATGAAGTACCAACCATGGAGTCAGCCATTTTAAAGATGCGTATGGGAAAAGTTTCCTTTTTAGAAAACAGGAAACAACATATTCACATTGTAGGAAACTGATTCACTCCCAAATTGCTTTGCTGCCTTTTTTTTTTTTTTTTTGACAGGCTGAGTGGACAGTGAGAGAGAGAGAGACAGAGAGACAGAGAGACAGGTCTTCCTTTTGCCGTTGGTTCACCCCCCAATGGCTGCCGTGGCCGGTGCACCGCGCTGATCCGATGGCAGGAGCCAGGAGCCAGGTGCTTCTCCTGGTCTCCCATGGGGTGCAGGGCCCAAGCACCTGGGCCGTCCTCCACTGCACTCCCTGGCCACAGCAGAGAGCTGGCCTGGAAGAGGGGCAACCGGGACAGAATCCAGCGCCCCGACCGGGACTAGAACCCGGTGTGCCGGCGCCGCTAGGCGGAGGATTAGCCTAGTGAGCCGCAGTGCCGGCCCGCTTTGCTGCCTTTTGAGAGCCCCTCTTCATCCCGCCTACATTTGGTTTTCTCTCCATTCTTTCTTTATGTGCTGCACCTGGTTCCAGGAGTGGAAGAAGTTCGGAGTCGAGCAGCTGCGGCTCAGCACAGTGGACATGACCGGGATCCCCACCTTGGCTAACCTCAAAAAAGGAGTCCAGTTTGCTCTCAAATACCAGGCTCTGGGCCAGTGTGTCTACGTGCATTGTAAGGCCGGTCGCTCCAGAAGTGCCACTATGGTGGCAGCGTATCTGATTCAGGTAGGAAAGGCCCTTCTGCACTGGTCCCATTTGTGGCAGGTTTCCAGAGCTTCCACCGCATGCGCTACTGCTGGGCCTTGCGAGAAGGAGCCACATTCCCAATTTCAGGCTCTCGGGAGGCAGTGTGGTATTGTGGGAAGCACCTGAACTGTGTGAGAGGCTGTCGTCCAAACAGGCAAAAGTGTGTTCTCCTCGCTGATGCTTTTCCTCAAAGTAAACGCGATACGAAGCCCAAGTGAGACAAAGTACATCAAGTTTTGGCCTAGAGCAGGCGTTCAAAAAAATGGAGTTTGGGCACATATTTAGCCTAGCAGTTAAGATGCCTGTGTCTCATATCACAATATCTTGGTTCCATACCCAGCTCTGGCTCCTGACTTCACCACCTTCTTCCTGATGTGTTCCCTGGGAGGCAGCCGTGATGGCTCAAACAATTGGGTTTTTGGCACCTGGTGGGAGACCTGGATTGAGTTCCTGGCTTATCCTCCACCAGGCTCAGTCCTTGCTGTTGTGGGCATTTGGGAAGTGAACCTGCCAATGAAAACTCTATATCTTGCTCTATCTCCGTCTCTGCCTCACAAATAGATATATTTTTTAAAGATTTATTTATTTTAAAGACACAGTTGCAGAGAAAGAGTGATATCTTCCATCCTCTGATTCACTCCCAAGTGGCTGCAAAGGCCCACGGTGAGCCAGACCAAAGCCAGGAGCCAGGAGCTTCTTCTGGGCCTCCCACATGGCTACAGGGACCCAAGGACTTGGGCCATCTTCCACTGCTTTCCCAGGCGCATTAGCAGGGAGCTGGATTGGAAGTGCAGCAGCCAGGACTGGAACTAGCACCCATATGGGACGCCAGTGTCACAGGCAGTGGCTTTACTTGCTATGCCACCATGCTGGCCCCCTTAAATATTTTTTTAAAAAAATATAGTTGCAAAGGCTGTTCAACCCCAGCTAAAGGCAATCAAGTGCTATAGATGACAGTGCTGCTCACTTCCCACTCTATACTACTTAGGTTTCTTCAACTACTTAAGGGTAAACTTCTAGACATTGTTTCTAGAAATGGGGGTCCAAACTGATTTTGCCTATCAATATTATTGATGGCAGATCTGATGCTCTAAAAATATTTAGCAGAGAGGCTGGCATGGTAGCACTGTGAGTTAAGCGGCTGCATGTGATGCTGGCATTCCATAGGAGCACTGGCTCAAGTCCCAGCTGCTCCACTTCTGATTCACCTTCCTGTTAATGTGCCTGGAAGGCAGAGGAAGATGGCCCAAGAGCTTGGGTTCTTGCCACCATCGAATTCCTGGCTCCTGAGTCTGGCCTGGCTCACCCCTGCCTATTGCAGCCATTTGGGGAGTGAACCAAAGGATAGATCTATCTTTGTCTCTCCCTCTCTGTCACTCTGCCTTTCAAATAAATAAACTTAAAAAAAAAAGTCATTTAGAAGAAGCAAACACCCTTAATTATTCCGTTGTTTTGCACATCTTAACTTGACTCCTTCTTGTTTATACGTCTGCCTCTGCAGTGCATTTTCTAAGTTATGTGGATAGTTTAAGGAAAATGGAATGTGAAGATAATCAGCCTGGACTTATTTTTGTGACTGTGGATAGCGAGTATTTGACCGAACAACACTAAAGCTTTGGTCATGAGAATTCTGTCTTATGGTGGTATTTGGGACCATGAGAGAATAAAAATAGCAGGTTAGAAATCTGTATTTTCTTGGTTCCATTGAGGCTTTTTTGTTTGTTTTCCATTCAGTTCTAAACCAACGAGTATCCTTAGGACACAAAGATAACTCTCCTAGTTAAATTTAAGAAGTACTCATTTTTCTAGTCCCAAGGACAAATTATATGAAAACACCTACCTACATGTACTCTTTCCTAGAAATTCTTATAACCAAAATCCCAGTTCAAAGAAGATGTTGAATAGACCTAGGCAATCTTTAACTTATGATCTCAACATGGCATGTTAAGCCTTCTTTTTCTAGGATTTGGCAGAATGAGAAGTGGGTCAAATGACTTGTCCACCCAGCCACTTGCATAGTATTGTGAGATTGATTGATTAAAGTAGTTCAAGTGTTCTGTTTTAATACCTGGAACATGGTTTTTAACATCTCCCAAAATGGAGATTTTGTTGTTGTTTTTTAAAGATGTATTTATTTATCTATTTATTTGAAAGGCAGAATTACAGAAAGAGGGAGAGATCAATCTTCCATCAACTGGTTCACTCCCCAGATGGCTGCAACAGCCAAAGCAGGGCCAGGCCTAAGCCAGGAGCCTGGAATTTCATATCTCCCACATGGTTGGAAGGGGCCCAAGGACTTGGGTCATCTGCTGCTTTTCCAGGCACATTAGCAGGGAGCTGGATTAGAAATGGAGTAGCTGAGGCTTGAACCAGCACTCATATGGGATGCTGGTGTCACAGTTGGTGGCTTAACTTACTGTTCTGCAACACTGGCCCTGAGATTTTTTTTAAAAAAGATTTTATTTATTTGAGAGGCAGAGTTACGGGGCAGGGGGCTAGGGAGACAGAAAGGTCTTCCATGTGCTGGTTCACTCCCCAAATGGCCACAGAGCTGGAACTGGGTCAAGCCAAAACCAGAAGCCAGGAGCTTCTTCCAGGTCTCCCACGTGGGTGCAGGGGCCCAAGCACTCAGATCTTCCACTGCTTTCCCAGGCCATAAGCAGAGAGCTGGAATGGAAGAGGAGTAGCCAGGACATGGACCAGCATCCATAGGGGATGCTGGCACTGCACATGGAGCCTTAGCCTACTATGCCACAGTACTAGCCCCTGGCCCTGAGATTTTAAAAAATGTTTTATAGGCCGGCGCCACAGCTCAATGGGCTAATTCTCCGCCTGCGGCACCGGCACACTGGGTTCTAGTCCCAGTCGGGGCACCGGATTCTGTCCCGGTTGCCCCTCTTCCAGGCCAGCTCTCTGCTGTGGCCAGGGAGTGCAGTGGAGGATGGCCCAAGTCGTTGGGCCCTGTACCCCATGGGAGACCAGGAGAAGCACACCTGGCTCCTGGCTTCAGATCAGTGCGGTGCGCCGGCCGCAGTGTGCCAGCCACGGTGGCCATTGGAAGGTGAACCAACGGCAAAAGGAAGACCTTTCTCTCTGTCTCTCTCTCTCTCACTGTCCACTCAGCCTGTAAAAAAAAAAAAAAAAAAAAAAAAAAAGTTTTATATACATGAAAAGCAGAGACAGACAAAAAGAGATCTTCCATCTGCTGGTTCACTCCAAATGCCCACAACAGCCAGGGCTGAGCCAGGCTGAAGCTGGGAGCCCAGAAATTAATCCAGATCTCCCATATGAACAGCAGGGACCCAAGTACTTGAGACATAACCAACTGCTTTCCAGGGTGGGCATCAGCAGGAAGTTGGATTAAAAGAAGAGATAGGACTTAGACCCAGACCCTCCAATATGGAATGGTTTCCCAAATGGCATCAACACCAAAGTGGAGATTTTTTTTTCTTTTTGATTTATTTATTTCAAAGGCAGAAAGGGACCTCTTATCTTCTGGTTCATTCCCCAAATGCCCACAAAAACCTGGGCTGGGCCAGGATGGAATTGGGAGCCAGGAACTCCATCCAGGTCTTCCATATGGATTGCAAGGGCCCAGCCACTTGAGCCATCACCTGCTGCTTCTGAGGGTGCACGTTTTCAGGAAGCTGGACTCTGGAGCAGAGCCAAGAATTAAAGCCAGGCACTTCCTTATGGGATGTGAGCATCGCAAGCAGCATCTTAACCACGAGGCCAAATGTTTGCTCCTAATTGGAATCCTTTAGCACCTACTCAAGATGAAGGGTACCTTGATACCTGCTACTTTATTTCTCTGTTGGCTTCCCAATCCTGTATTTCAGGTACACAAGTGGAGTCCAGAGGAGGCTGTAAGAGCCATCACCAAGATCCGGTCACACATCCACATCAGACCTGGCCAGTTGCAAGTTCTCAAAGAGTTCCATAAGATTACTTCAGAAGCAGCAAAGAATGAGACTGTGATACACCAATGACATGAAGTACATGGGTTAGAAGGAACTCAATACAGCCCAGCCCTGCTTAATATGGAATATAGTTTACCAGGACTGAAGGGGCTTAAGCCCATCCTTGACCTAACTGAAATCTACTAAGTAATGGATAATTTTGCTTTTGTCTTGTTTCACTTTCCTGAAATAACAATTGTATGGCTAGAAAGGAAGAAATTTAGTGTGGCTTGTATTCATGGGTTCTTGGTATAAGGACTGGGGTATCTTATTTTCTTGAATGGGATCAGAGAAATAATAATTTCAACAAAAATCTCTTGTGTACCTAACATTATGTAGAATGACATTTAGCACCGTAACTCAGGGATATTTAACACTAGGACAAGGAAGGCGAAATACTCAGCGTTAACTCTTTGCCACTGTCAGAATCCCAATTTCACTGGACCTGTGGGGCTCCTCTTACCCTTTTGGTCCTAGTATAGAAAAGGAAGTAAGGGATGCAGGCAGGGATGCTGTGGACCTATGTAGTTAGTTCCTCTTAGTCAGCCACCCCTTCAGAATTCAACAGACAGACATCTCCCTTCAAAAACTGTTTATTTATATGAACAGTTCCTAGCTCCTGATTTAGCATAGAGCTTTTAAAAGAGCAGAGACTTTATATATTTGAGTTTGAAAACGTTTCTGCTATTAACCAGAAATAACCCTTTCTACTTTCTGGCTCATCCCTTGGAGTACGCCAAAAATAAAGCCAAAGTTACATTTGTTGACAGCTGAGAAGACAACAGAAGGAACATCCTGAATTCGAGAGTTGACTTTTGCTGGTGAAGTACATCTTCAGCTTAGTCTCCCACCAAAGCCTGACGGAAAACTCTAAACCTAATTTTTTTGTGGAAAAATTATCAAATAGCCATTTCACAGGATATAGAAAAAAGCAGGATAGGGCAGCTTTTCTTGTGCCCTGGGTTCAGGGGCACTTCTATTTAACATTGACCGGGTAAAGAGACAAGGCTGTGCCTCAGGTCTGAGAAGAGGCTTGCTCCAAGCAATCTGCAGTGAGACCCAGGACGACCAGGGGATGACGGAGCACAGACTGGCCACCCTGCGGTTCCAGCAGCCAGCCGAGCAGCAGCAGTTGACAAGGCCCCAGACAACACGTCCATGGGTTCAGGGAAGGGCTGAGGTGCTACCTTTCTAATACATGCCCGCAAATAACATTACTCTGAGTGGGGGCTCAGGGGACTTCGAGTTCGGATGGGGTGGTGCTAGAAAAGGGGAGAGCGAAGCAGTCAGCAGCTCCCCCCACCCCCACACAGCCTAGGCCAACACAAACTGCAGATTAGTAAGCAGCACCTTGATGCCTCTCGTGACAGTCACAGCGGAAGTAGCAGGGTCAAGCTTGTAGGTGTTGGCATCCCCCTTTTTATACCGGTCCCGGAAGACATAGATGCTCCCGTTGCAGCTGGCAATCTTCCAGAGGGATGGGACAGAGCTCCAGGCCTCGGGGAGGCAGAGCCGGGTGAAGCTGTCTAGCAGGGGGTTGTAGCATACCAGGGAGTCCCCTTCAGCCACAATGAACACCAGATCCTTATGCACAGCTGCGTGCATGCGGCCTGCAAAGGGAAGCACATAGGGCTTCACGTGGCATTTGTCTGTCTCTGTGTCAAAGCACTGGATGAGACGGGAAGGTTTGGTGAAGAAGTCCAGGTCGTTCTCCTCCCCACCTAGTAAGTAGATGATCCCGTTGAGGTTGGCACCAGCAGCCCCGGACACAGCCACCTCTAGCTGGGTTGTCTCTGTCCACACATTGTCACCCACCCGGTAATAGATGACTGCGTTGGAGAGCGTGTCCTGCAGTGTCTTGCCACCCAAGGAGTATATGGCATCCTTCCCAGGCACAGACACCAGCGTGTGCTGCAGCCGGTCCCGGGGCAAAGGTGCACACCACTCCCAGTCGACGGTGGCATTGTTGCACTTCCACATGCGGCGCGGGATGGACCCTCCCACCACGTACAGGTCTCCACCATGCTTGCAGGCTGCAGTGATCTGGTGGCACAAGCTGTTTTGGCCACTTACACTGATGGAGTCATCTTCGGCACAGTGCAAGGACACAGCCAGGGAGTGGGTACGAGATGACTCTTTTCCAATCAGGTAAATGTGCACATTCTCCCCAATTTCCTGTGAGCGAAAGTAAACCATCAGTGAAGTTACGGTGAACTTGAGTGAAGATCAAGTTCAGCTGAGGAGCAAATCCTTCAGGTCCTGAACCTCACATCTGTGTCTTGCTCCAACCCACGCCCCTGCAGTTACTATGTGTCACCCTCACTCCATGAATCACTCTTTTTTTTTGGCATTTTATGCTGGGGCAGAGACTGGGGCTCATCCTTGCAGCTTGTTAGAAATTATCATAAGCTGGTGCTTCAGACACAGGGTTTAGAATTAACTCCAGGATGGAAAGTGGTTCTCTCAAGGAGCTTTGATACTCACAGACTGGTAGCTTTTAGGCTCACAAACACATCCTCTTCCCCAGCTCATAACACGTTCAAGCCAGAGATGACTTATTCAAAAGCCACCGAAGAGGCCAGGCCAACTGATGGCTGCAATCCATGGAGATCATGGCTTACCATCCTTAAGCAATCCACCTTACCTTCAAGCTGGTCCTCAGTGACTCTGCCAAAGCCTCTCTTTCCTCTTTATTAAAATTGATCCAGGCCTCTATTGCCTCTGTTGGGTTCTGGGAACATGGAACTCCATCTGTGAGAGCCAGGGAAAAGGCGTGGTCAATGACAGTCTGACAGGGAAACTTAGAGCAAGGAGCTCTAAATATGCATACCACTTTTTTGACTACCACTGTATGTACACACACACACACATATATATGGGAGACTAACTTAAAATTGCTTTAACATTTTTTTACTTTAAATTTTTTTAAAATTAACTTTTTTTTAGATTTTTATTTTATTTGAAAGTCAGTTACACAGATAGAGAAGGAGAGGCAGAGAGAGAGCGGTCTTCCATCTGCTGGTTCACTCCCTAATTGGCTGCATTGGCCAGAACTGCGCTGATCTGAAGGCAGGAGCCAGGAGCTTCTTCCAGGTCTCCCACGGGTGTGCAGGGGCCCAAGGGCTTGGGCCATTTTCTACTGCTTTCCCAGGCCACAGCAGAGAGCTGGATGGGAAGTGGAGCAGCCGGGATACAAACTGGCGCCCATATGGGATGCTGGCACTGCAGGTGAGGCTTTACCCGCTATGCCACAGTGCCTGCCCCTAAATTTTTTTAAAACAGGTTTATTTATTTGAAAGGAAGAGTAACAGAGAAAGAGGGAGAAACAGAAAGAGACCTTCTATCTGCTGGTTTACTCCCCAAATGACCACAACAGCAGGAGCTGGGCCAGGCCAAAGCCAGGAGCCTGGAACTCCCTGCTTTCCCAAGTACATTACCAGGGAGGTGGATCAGAAGAAAGTCAGCCAGGACTAGAACAGATACTCCAATATGCGATGCTGGTGTCATATGCAGTGGCTCAACCTGCTGTGCTACAATGCTAGCTCCTTAATTTTTTAATTTTTTTATTTTTTAATTTTTTCTTACAGGCAGAGTGGACAGTGAGAGAGACAGAGAGAAAGGTCTTCCTTTTTGCCATTGGTTCACCCTCCAATGGCCGCCAAGGCCGGCACACTGCGCTGATCCGAAGGCAGGAGCCAGGTGCTTCTCTTGGTCTCCCATGGGGTGCAGGGCCCAAGCACTTGGGCCATCCTCCACTGCATTCCCGGGCCATAGCAGAGAGCTGGCCTGGAAGAGGGGCAACCAGGACAGAATCCGGCGCCCTGGCCGGGATTAGAACCTGGTGTGCCGGCGCCGCCAGGCGGAGGATTAGCCTATTGAGCCGCAGTGCCGGCCCCCTTATTTTATTTTTTAAAAGCTTTATTCATTTATTTTAAGGACAGAGAGAGAGACCAAAAAAAAAAAAAAAAAAAAAAAAAAAGAGAGAGAGAGAGAGGTTTTTCCATCTGCTGGTTTATTTCCCAAATGCCTGCCAATATCCAGGCTGGATGAGGAACTCCACCCAGATCTCCCACATGGGTGGCAGGAACCCAAATATTTGGGCCATCATCTGATGTGCCTCTCAAATGCTGGGTTGGAAATACAGGTGGGATTCGAACCAGGTACTCCAAGATGAGATGTGGGCATCCCAGCAGCAGCTTAACCAGCAGCACAAGACCTACCCCTGCCCCATTTCTGAGCTCAGAATGATGATACAGTGGTGCCAGCACTGTGGTACAGTGGATTAAGCCACCACTTGTGACACTGGCTTCTCACATGAGCACTGGTTCGAGTCCTGGCTGCTCTACTTCCAAAGCAGCTCTCTGCTAATGCACCTGGGAAAGTAGCAGCAGATGGCCCGAGTACTTGGGCCCCTGCTACCTATATTAGAGAGCTGGGTGGAGTTCCAAGCTCCCTGGCTTTGGCCTGGCCCAGCCCTGGCTTTGCAAACATTTGGGGAGTGAACAAGCACATGGAAGGTCTTGCTGTCCTCTCTCTCTCCAACTCTGCCTTTCAAATAAATACATGTCGGTTTTGTTGTTTAATGATGACACGGTATGCTCCCATTTGCCAAGGAAGCAACCCATCAGGCTGCAGAGCTCACACTTAAAGCAGAGTTATATCTTACTTGTAGGGTATGATCGTTAACTAAAGTTGGTCTGTCACTAGTAAAGCTTTTTTTTTTTTTTTAATCTTTTTTTATTTTTATTTATTTATTTATTTATTTTTTTTTTTTTTTGACAGGCAGAGTGGACAGTGAGAGAGAGAGACAGAGAGAGAAAGGTCTTCCTTTTGCCGTTGGTTCACCCTCCAATGGCCGCCGCTGCAGCCGGCGCACCGCGCTGATCCTGGCAGGAGCCAGGAGCCAGGTGCTTTTCCTGGTCTCCCATGGGGTGCAGGGCCCAAGCACCTGGGCCATCCTCCACTGCACTCCCTGGCCATAGCAGAGAGCTGGCCTGGAAGAGGGGCAACCGGGACAGAATCCGGCGCCCCAACCGGGACTAGAACCCGGTGTGCCGGCGCCGCAAGGTGGAGGATTAGCCTATTGAGCCACGGCGCCGGCTCAATAAAGCTTTTTTTTTTTTAAGATGTATTTATTTATTTGAAAGGCAGAGTGACAGAGAGGAAAAACAGAAAGAGAGCTTCCATCTACTGGTTCACTCCCCAAACAGCTGCAACAGCTGAGTCGGAGCCAGGCCAATGTCAGGAGCCAGGAACTCCATCCTGGCCTCCCACATGGGTGGCAGAGACCCAAGTACATGGGCCAACTAGTAAAGTGTCTTACTTTAGATATCCTACCTCATCAGCTTACTGAACTAATGGGCCCATAGATCTATGTACAATACAGGATAGATGAGAACAGTTGGTCACAGAAGAAATCAGCTCCTCACTACTGTTTGTGGGTCAAGTGCTGCTGCTTTTATTTTCCTGGCTTCCTCTTATATAAGGCACTCTGTCTGCAACAGCAGCTACCCTCAATCTCTGCTCAAGTCCTCCCAGGAGATGTCTAAATTCCTACCAGGAATAATAATGTCAACTAATACCGAGAAGCTGGGGGGTTTCTTTTTCCTGAATTTAAACACACACTGAACACCACAGCCAAGAAGCTGGGTGGCCCTTGCCTACACTTACCAGAGATAATATCAGTGAGCAGATGGTGAGGCAAGTGGAGAAATTCGTCTGTGCTCTGCAGCTGGGCCAGGTGGGTCTTGGCACAGTGCTTGGCTGCAGTGTAGAGCTCGGGATCGCTGTGCCGGTCGGCCAGCCACATCACCTGAAGGCAGTTTCCCACTTGTACCGTGCGGGCCAAGAACCGAGAACATTCCTCAAAGAGAGACGTCAGCTGATACATGTCTGACACCTCATAGATTTCCTGCAGCTCATCAGCTCGAAGTTTCACAGTCCCGTGGTAGATATAATCAACCAGGAGCTGGAACACAGACTCGCTGACATCCTGCAGCACGATCACCCGGTTGTGGGCCTCCTTCAGGTTGGAAGTAAACATAGACCGGAAGAAGCAGCTCTGAGCTGAAAGGACCAGCCGGTGGAGCTGAAACTCCCGGCCTTCCACGGAAATGGTGACATCAGCAAAGAGCTCCTCCTCCAGACACAGTTTCATGATGCCCTGAGCCACACGACCCGAGTGTGACCGGTCTTTGAAAGTGTAGTTCACAAAGTAGTTCTCATCCATGGACGCTCCGGGCTCCTCTGGTGATTCCATGGTAGCCAGCTTCTCTCTCTGCCAGCTGTCTGCAAAGCAACACCACCCCGGGTAACTTGGGGGAATTCACAGCCACAGTCTGTGAATCCAACTGTCCAAATGAGGCAGGGAGAAGGGAAAGGTGAGGGCAAAGTGGGTCCACACTGGCCTCAGTCCTGGCCCTGCGGATGATGCCCCTGACCCTCTCCTGCATCCAAAGCCAGGTTCTCTCTCCTGCGAAGGCATCCCTCCCCCAGTGAAATCAACCAAAGCTCCAACTCTGGGGGCTTCCTTGAGAAAATACGTAATATTCCTTTCATAATGTTAACAAAAGACAGGATTTAGGACCACACATAAAAGCTGGTGACCTTAAAAGCCTTACTAAGCAACCAACTCGAGCATAAAACTAGGGATCCTCGGGCAGCAGAACTACACAAAACAAGATCTACGTCCTTGTGGCCAAGTCACCTCTTGCCCTATGCATGGGGCCCAGACCCTCCAGTTTGAGGCTTGGCCCGGGACAGCCGTCAGCCCCACTCCTGCTGTTCTGAGCTTCTCCCCCACCCACTTCCCGGCCTGCCCTAATGACTTCCCAAGGCTCCGTCCCGGAACTCGAGACAGAGCCCAGCCGTCCCCAGCCCGGGGCACTAGGAGGTCCATCACCCAGTGCAGGGTCCCCACTCCACCTGGTGTCGCCAGGGAAACGGTCGCCAGGGAAACGGTTCTTCCCCCTCAGTCCCGCCTGCCCTCGTCAAAAGCTTAGGCTGGAGAGCGGGGGAGGGGTGTGGAACGTAGAACCCCGAACGCCCGCTCCTTCCCTCCCTTCACCCACCCAGGTCTTCAGCGTCCTCACCTTCTCTCCAGCCTCTGTCACACTGAGCTAAGGCTACGTCCACCTCACGGCTTTCCCACCTGTCCGTCGCGTTTTCTCACCTGCCTTCCCTCCTTTCATCCCGGTGCCCGGAATCCGGAACCCCTGCTTCCGGCCTCGAGTCCGCCCGGAAGAAGATCTGCTGCACACTTCCGCTTCCGGTCCGTGCCCTTGGGGCTCCGTGTCCTGCGAACCTTCCCTGGGCTAGTTGGTGGACATCCGGGCAACATGGCGGCAGTGGCGGCCAGGGGCTGGTGGCGCGGTCTCGTGAGGGCCGCCACGCTGGCCAGGGGTGAGCAGGGGGCAACAGGCTGAGGCCGGGTTTAAGAGGAGGGGCGCGCCCGGCGCGCTGAGCTCCTCACGCCTCACCCCGCGCGTCTGTGCCTTTTATCTGCCTGTGCAGGGACCGGGCGACCCTCGGTGCTGTTGCTGCCGGTGAGGAAGGAGAGCGCCGCGGCCGACACGCGCCGTGAGTATGTGCGGGCAGCGCTCTTCTCCGTCCCGCCGACGGGGACTGCTCACCGGGGTCCTTGCCTAGGGTGCCCTTCACCGCGTGCCCCTGGCGGATGCCTTCCTGTCCTTGGAAACCTGACTGCAGAAGCCAGCCGCGTCCGTGCCCTTAGACCCTTCTGTTACTGCCTGATTGTCCTTTGGCCACCTCCGTGACCCTGTTTCTCTGACTGAACTGCCAGCTCTTATGAAAGAGCAGGAAACCTAACTTCTGGGTCTGAGCCGTGAGATGCTAGCAGCTCCCGGTGTTTCCTCTGTGTCAGAGCTCCTCACTCGGCTTTTTAGTGAATGATCTTCTGTAGTCTTCATGTCATTCTTAGGATGTAGCTAGTAACTCCCCACACTGCAGACCCGGAGAGTGAAATTGCCCGGGTCACAGGCCTAGTGAGTGACAGAGCTGGCCCACCCAGCACTCTGCAGCTTGTCAGTGATTTAGGTCATTGCAGGGAGATCCTGTGTTGCAGTCAACATGATAAGCAGGCCGGGAGCTGGCAGACCTGGCATCCCCTCCTTTCTGGGTCTCCTTTGTCTCATACAAACAAAACAAACCCTGACCATTTCAAGAAATCATCTCTGAGGGCTCTTCAGCCCTAAAGTTCTTAGCTTGAGAACCTGGGATAAGGAGATACGGAAAAGCAAAAGTGTCGGTTCCTGTCCTCAGCTCCTGGTCTAGCAGGGGAGCTGAGATTGCGCCCTATGTCAGAGAGCTGTGGGCGTTCTGAAAGATGCCAACATCGCAGTTGCAGTGCTGAGTCCTGTGGACTGTGGTTGAGATGTTATTTCCCCACGTTCTCATGGCTTCCAGTCCCACCTTTCTCGAGGGTCTCCAGGGATCTCTGCTGGGACATGACGCCCCTTAGAAGCCCGAGAGACTGTGGAAGGCCGGCTGCGGCTCCCTCCGTTCCTTTGTTGACTGTGTCTTTTCTTTCCAGCCACTGTCAGACCACGGAATGACGTGGCCCACAAGCAACTCTCAGCTTTCGGGGAATATGTGGCTGAAATCCTGCCCAAGTATGTCCAGCACGTTCAGGTAATGCTGCTGTTGTGTGGGTCGGAGTACGGAAAAGCAGCAGCCTCGGTTCAAAGAACCAAAGCTCCCCAGACTTGGGCTGCTTTCTTGGCAGTAACTGGGTGACGGCAGCTGAAGTTAGCAGCTCCCTCGGTAAGTGTTTGTTCCGTCGTCTGCAGGTGTCCTGCTTCGATGAGTTGGAGATCTGTATTCATCCTGATGGCGTCATCCCAGTGCTGACCTTCCTCAGGGATCACACCAATGCGCAGTTCAAATCCCTGGCTGACTTGACAGCAGTGGACATCCCATCCCGGCAGAACCGTTTTGAGGTCAGTCGGCAGATTTGAGAAGGCAGGAAAGGGAACAGAACGGTTTCATGGTGACAGCTACGTAAAGGAAGTGTAGCCCCCCTAGTTTCAGTTCTGGTCCCGTAGAACTCGGCATAAGCCAGGCTTCTGAATCAGGTGGTGTGGATTCTGGCTGTGCCTGTAACGGATGTGATCTGGACGTCGGGTGTGATCTTCCTGAGCTTTGGCTGCCTCATCTGCAAACTAAATACAGAAAGTTGTGCCCCTCTTGCAGGGTGGCTGTGAGGATTGAATGATAGTGTAGGTAGATTGTTGGCACACAGCGAGTTCTCAGTATGTTCAGCTGTTAGGATTGTACTGACCATCTGCTGTTTGCCAGACCCTTGGAGCAGGAGAGAAATAACGGGGCTGGGAGTCGTCACAACAGATAAGCTGCCACTGGCCCCCTGGCATCCCGGATCAGTGTGTCTGGATCTGAGTCCTGGCTCTGCTCTCCATTCTGTCTTCCGGCCAGTGTGCACCCTGGGAGTCCTGAGGCACTTGGGTCCCTGCCATTTACGTAGGAAGCACCGGAAACCCAGGTTGAGTTCCTGACCCTGGCTGCGCAGGCATTTGAGCAGAGAACAAGTGATGGCAGAGATCCTTCTGTCTTTTTTTTTTAAATAATAAAATTGTAAGCGTAACATCTGTCCTTTAGGAGTCCCCACACTCTAATGAGGATAGAAGGCACAAACAGCCTATCGTAGATATATATCCAACACATGGGATGTTAGAAAGGTGCTTTAAGAACATAGGAGTGGGGGCTGGGTCCACTTTTTTTTTTTTTTTAAGATTTATTTAATTTAAAGAGTTACTGCAAGAGAAAGAGATCTTCCATCCGTTGGTTCACTCCCCAGGGTGACATGAACTGGCACCCATATGTGATGCCAGTGTTGCAGGTGGCAGCTTTACCTGCTGTGCCACAATGCCGGCACCCCAAACTACTCCACTTCTGATTCAGCTCCCTGCTGCTGTACCTGGAAAAGCAGTGGAGTGGGTGCCGGTTCGAATCCTGGCTGTTCCACTTCTGATCCAGCTCTCTGCTGTGGCCTGGGAAAGCAGTGGAAGATGGCCCAAGTGCTTGGGACTCCGTACCCACATGGGAGACCCAGAGGAAGCTCCTGGCTCTGGATTGACACAACTCCAACCTTTGCGGCCATTTGGGGAGTGAACCAGCAGATGGAAGACCTCTCTCCCTCCCTCTACTTCTGCTTCTCTGTAACTCTTCCTTTCAAATAAATAAACATTAAAAAAAAAAAAAGAAAAGAAAAGCAGTGGAAGATGGCCCAAATGCCTGGAGTCCTGCTATCCACGTGGCAGACCCCGCTGGAGTTCCCGGCTCCTGGTTTCAGGCCCGGCCCAGCCCCAGTCGTATTAGGACTGAACCAGGGGATGGAAGATCTCTTTCTCTATAACTTCCTTTCAAATAAGTAAATCTTAAAAAAAAAAAAAAAATGCAGACAGGCACTTAGTCCTCTCTGGGAGGCTTCTTTGAAGAGAATATGTCGACTCTCAACAGATGAGCAGGAGACCGGCAGTTAGCCTAGTAAGGGCTGGGGTGGTGCAGGCTGGGGCTCTCCAGGAGGGGACAGCACGAGCAGGTGGCCATGCTGACACGCTGCACTGCAGCCGCCTGCGCCTTCGGGAGTAGCCGTGCGCTGACAGGCATCATGAAATTCTGCAATTCAGAACAGAACGCGGGGTCACAGGGGCTGTCTAACCTGCCCTGTAGCCTCACAACTGATGCCGGCAGCAAGAAACCCTCAGCCTAGCCCCTCCCCCTGTGGCCCAGTTGCTCCTCCGCTTCCCTGTGTTCTCCCTAGATTGTCTACAACCTGCTGTCCCTGCGCTTCAACACTCGGATCCGGGTGAAGACCTATACAGATGAGCTGACGCCCGTGGATTCCGCTGTCCCCGTGCACAAGGCAGCCAACTGGTATGAGAGGGAGGTGAGTTCCTGCCCACGGGGGACCCTAACGCTGGCCCTGCGTTGTGGGATTGATTGACATTGCAGGATGCAGGTTGGCACGGCTGCTGTTGGCCCTGATGGACTCGTTGGCTGGGGGCCTCTCTTTTCCAGATCTGGGATATGTTTGGGGTCTTCTTTGCCAACCATCCTGACCTGAGAAGGATCCTGACAGATTATGGCTTCGAGGGCCATCCTTTCCGGAAAGACTTCCCGCTGTCTGGCTACGTTGAGGTAGGAGCCTTGGAACTGGGGCTGCAGCCTTAGGGACCCACGCACGGGGCACCTGAAGGACTCTGGGCACGGGGAATGGGGCCTGTGGATTGTGGTGGTCTTACATGGGCTCAGGATTCTAACGCTAACTTCAGTGTTGCAGTCGAAGGCGTAATTTGGTTAGGATTGAGTGTTCTCATCTCTAACACATGACCCATCGTGCACTTCACTCAGAGATCGATAACTCTCTTAGCCAGTAGATCTTAAACATGAAATGATACTTGTGATGCCTTGCATATTGTGAACGCCCAGCTGGTTAGTGGTGATTGTTTTAGTGATCAAGGCAGCCTCCAGGACAGTCTGTCGTTAGACCTGAAACTAGAGGATTACGTCACTGTGCTCTGGATCCGTGGGACAGGGAAGATGCTAAGTGTGCAGCCCTAAGAATGGCCGTGGAGGCAGGACCACCAGCCTGATCCTGCGGGTCGTCTGTGAGCAGGAGGACGGTCCGTCTTACACGTGCACATGTGAACTTTACGGCGAGGTCGCTGTTTCAGTGTTGGACCGTGAGGCGCTCGCGTGCCCTGCTCCGTCAGTGCCCACACACTGCTGTTTTCTTGGTGCTCTGCACGTACTCGTGTCTCTCAAACTACTTCTGGGCAGGGCGACTTTGTTCTCTTCTTTTACTTCCCCCTGCTGTCTCCTTTTCCTGGTTCACCTCTTCACCCCAGTACACCCGAGAGTGCTTACTTATCCAGCTGGTCCCCCAGGAACAAGAACGACCATGCCAGATACCCTGCTTCAGAGCTGCCAGTGAAACGCCAAGGCCACTGGGCCTCCAGTTGCGTGTCTGCCAGTTTAGGTTTCCTGTGTGCAGCCACCAGTGCCCTAGCCCAGGTGCAGGCTTACCATCACCTGTGGGCGTGTGGACGGCTGAGCAGGGTCTGCTCAGAGTGCGTGTGGAGGCAGGTGCGGGCAGGGAACAGCCCGCTGGGATGTGAGCTGATGGCTGACACAGATGTGGGTGGAGACTTAGTGACGGAGCCTGGGAAGAGGCTGGGACAGGACTGAAGGACAGAGGATGGGGCTGGGAGACTTGCCCGCGGCCTTGCGAAAGCAGGCCTTGGTGCTCAAGCCTGCGCTCTGTTCCCTAGTTGCGCTACGACGATGAGGTGAAGCGGGTGGTGGCTGAGCCGGTGGAGTTGGCCCAAGAATTCCGCAAGTTCGACCTGAACAGCCCTTGGGAGGCTTTCCCTGCCTATCGCCAGCCTCCTGAGAGTCTGAAGCTTGAAGCCGGAGACAAGAAGCCTGAAGCCAAGTAGCCCAGGGACGGCATGAGGATCCCAGGAAGCACTTGTCTACAATTGCGTGTCCTTGTAAATAAATTCCTACTTAGACTCACTACTTCCTGTATTACGTTTTTGTTTGTTTGTTTGTTTTTTTTTTTTTAACTTTTTAATCGTTCTTTATTTGAAAGGCAGAGAGAGACAGGGACAGATAGAAAGATCTTCCATCTGATGGTTCAGTTCCCAGTTGCCTGCAACAGCCAGTGCTGGGCCCGGCAGAAGCCAGAAGCCCTGAACTCCATCTAGATCTCACATTGGTGGCAGGGATCTCACATTGGTGGCAGGGACTCAACTATTTGAGCCATCACCTGCCTCCTCCCAGGGTGCTCATTAGCAGGAGCCTGCATTCAGAAGTGAAGCTGGGACTTGAACGCAGGCACCAGCATAGGATGTAGACACAGGATGTCCCAAGTGGTGTCTTTAACTGCTTTTCCAAACACCTGCCCCCTTAATTTTTGAATCTTGAACCGTGTGTCTTATTCCCTATTGCCTGACAGTCCGTCACTTTTTAAAAATTTCTTCTGATTTTTATTTATCTATTTGAAAGGCAGAGCTACAAAGAGAGAGGGAGAGATGGAGAAACATAGGTCTTCCATCTTATGCTTCACTCCCCAAATGGCCACAACAGCCAGGGCTGGACCAGGCTGAAGCCAGGAGCCAGGAGCCAGGAACTTCATCCTGGGCTTCCACATGAATGGCAGGGGCCCAAGTACTTGAGCTGTCTTTCACTAGCTTTCCAGGTGCATTAGCAAGGAGCTGGGTGAGAAGTAGAGCAAGCAGGATTCAAACCACCACTCTTACGGGATGCCTGTGTCCCGAGTAGTGGCTTAACCCGCAGCACCGCAACGCAGTCCACCTGGGAGTAAAGCAGTCTTCCTGGTTTCTGGCCTGAGCTGAGAATGTTGCTGGCAAGTAGAAGAGAAACAAGGCTGGGGCAAAAAAAACTCAGGAGCCGCAGGTTTAGCTGTTTCCCAGCAGACAGCACTCCCTGCCCCAGCTGGTCCAGAGTCAGGTTGGCCCGTGGCTGAGTATCAAGAGTCAGGAGTTCGGCCGGCGCCATGGCTCACTAGGCTAATCCTCCGCCTTGCAGCGCCGGCACACCAGGTTCTAGTCCCGGTTGGGGCGCCGGATTCTGTCCCGGTTGCCCCTCTTCCAGGCCAGCTCTCTGCTGTGGCCAGGGAGTGCAGTGGAGGATGGCCCAAGTGCTTGGGCCCTGCACCCCATGGGAGACCAGGATAAGTACCTGGCTCCTGCCATCGGATCAGCGCGGTGCGCCAGCCGTGGCGGCCATTGGAGGGTGAACCAACGGCAAAGGAAGACCTTTCTCTTTCTCTCTCTCTCTCTCTCACTGTCTACTCTGCCTGTCAAAAAAAAAAAAAAAAGAGGAGTTCTTGGCTCTGCCTTCCTGGGGGCCGCCCAGCTAGCTCGCCATGCGATTAGAGGCTGAGGCTTTGCAGCTGATGCTCTTAGCGGCTGAGGGGCTCCCTGGAGGCTAGGCGGAGCTAGACAGGGTGTTGGGGGGCCGGCCTCAGTTACAGGATATTTTGAGGGTGAGGACAGACAGTAGGGTAGTGTTATTGGCCGAAATCTTTCTGTTCCTTGAGAGGGCCAAGCTGGAGCTGTTGGCTACCAAACTCCCTTTTCCTATTGACTAAGCATCCTGCCCATCTGGGCAGGAACAGGCTACTGCTGCCAACAACCAAAGAGTTCTCATTCCTAAGTGATGGAAAGAGGGACGGAGGCCACAGCCAGCTCCTCCCTGTTCAGCACTGAAGGCACACAGTGCAACGCCGGGGCAGGCGGCGGTGGAAAGCTGGAGGCGTGGCGGGGTGGTGGGCAGAGGAAAGCGGACTCAGGACGTGGTGGGCGATGGCTGAGGTGCAGCAGTTCCTGGTTTACCCAGTGGTAGCCATCTGTCTCCTTCTCCCCGGGGTGGCTACAACCCCACAACACACAGGTACCTGGGCTTCATGGTGGGTGGCTAGGAGCAAAGGCAGGCCACTGCCGGCAGCAGTTACAGTCGGCTCTATTTGAGGGCACAAGAACTGTGGGCTGCTAGGCTGATGTGTGCTGTGGTGGGTGATGGTGGGGGCCCATGCCCCAAACTAGAAGTGCAGGTGATGCAGCCTAGGGGAATAGCTCTTTGTACCCTGAACATTGGCTACAGAGTTGAGGCTTTGGCTTATCCAGCTGATGTCCCAGGCAGTCTCTTGACCTGTCCTGGGCTTGGGACAATCGTTGCAAGGGCTGGGGTGGCAGAAGGTGCCACCGACACTCTGCCCTGCCTGAGCCTCCCAGCTGTGCACACAACTGAAAGAGGAGGCACTTCCTGGAGAGGTCCCTGCCTTTGGGGCCTCTGACACTGTTTTGGGTCACACTGTCACCAGAAAGTTGTGGGGGGGGGGGAGGCAGGGGCAGGGTCTTGTGACCCGTTGGCCAGGAGCTCTTTACCAAGGGCATTGTGCAAGTTGAAGGAGGAGTCCTGGGTATTTGCCGAGATGGTAACTGGGCTTGGTGTGACACTCTGGAGATCACAAGACCCAAGCCTGGGAGGCTGAACGGCCAGCCACATGCGTGTCTGTGCATGGGGGAGGGGCAGGGGATGGCATTCCTGCCCTTTGCCAGATGGAAGAGCCAGGAGGGCCCCCCACCAGGCAGCTGCTAGGAGGCTGGGGTGTTCTAGGTGGAGTGTGGCTGAGGCCTGACTTCTCTCTGCTGCCCCAGGGCAGCCCCCGGACAGCACCAGCATGGGAGGTGGTCTGCAGGAGCCAGCGGCCCCGGAAGTGATGTTTGAGGTCATTCACTCCTCGCAGCCTGGGTCCTGGGGGTAGGAGTGTCCAGAAGTCCCTAAGCTCAGGGTTGGGGAGGGGGATGTCTCTGAGTGGGTCTGCTGGGGTCGGGAGGGTAACCCAGGATGGGTCCTACTACTGCCTGCTTGTGCCCCCCGCCCTGCTCCCCAGGCCACAGCCCCACCCCTCACACGGTTCCCCTTGCAGCTGCTCTGGGCCGGGCTGGAGCTGGATGTCATGGGGCAGCTGCGCATCCAGGATGAGGAACTAGCGTCCACACGTCCCGGCCGCCGACTCGGGCTCCTCCTGCAGCACCGCGTGCCCAGCGACTTGGAGGGTGCTGAGCAGCGGCTGCAGCAGCTCCAGGACCTGCGGAAGGGGCCTCCTCTTAGCCCTTGGGACTTTGAGCAGCTGCTCCTCACGGGCCTCTCCTGTGTCTACCGGCTCCACGCAGCCAGTGAGGCCGAGGAGAGGGGTCGCTGGGCCCAGGTCTTTGCCCTCCTGGCACAGGAAACACTGTGGGACCTGTGCAAGGGATTCTGCCCCCAGGGCCAGCCCCTAACACTGGTGCCCTGGGCTTCCATCCTTGACCCCTTCCCTTGACCCTTCCCTTTCACCTGCCATTCCCCTCCCCCACCTCCCATCACCACCACCACCTGTGCCAGACCCATCCCCGGCAGGGGCTTCCATGTGGCACCTTGTTCAGATCTCTGGGTGTGGCTTGCATCCTCTGCTGCAGCTCTCTGCTTGTCCCCACCCCGTCTTGTCCCCTGCACCCTGACAGGCTAAGAGCCCAGGTGACAGGCACAGAGCAAGGGGCAGGACATGTAGGCTGAGAAGTAGATTGAGATGCTGAAAGGGAAGCTGCCCCCAAGTAGGGCCAGGTCGCACCCTCCAACTCCCACCCAGGCAGTGTGTGCCAGGTCTTGAGGCATCCCTGGGACCCCCTCCTCATTTAGATGACCCTTCAAAACCCAGCCAAAGCTCTGGGGTTCCTGAGCCTCTGAGCTCCCCACCGGGGTTGGGAGAATGGACTGGATTGGGGGGATTCTGTCTGTTGGAGGACCAGAGAGAAATGGGCAAAGGATCACTACCTCTTTGGGGAGAGGGCTGTCTTTTGGTCCATGTCAACAAGCAAGTCTCGAGAGGATGGAGAGAGAGCAGCTGGGGTACACGTAGCCCGCTTGTCTGTGGCCCCTCCATAAAATGCCCTGTTCTGGCCCCCGGAGCCTGTGTCCTCCTCTTTCTAACTCTCGACCTGAGCAAGTCACCCTCCTATGCGGGGGGTGGAGGGGGAGGGAAGGAGGCAGGAGCCTGGGCAACCAGGTAGCCTCACCCTACTTGCAAGGAGGAGTGGACTGTCATCTGGGCTCTCGGGCCCGGGGCAGAGGTAGTAGGATGCTGTCCTTTGTCACCATAAGGAATTAGCCAGGCTCTAAGAACGGCAGGAGTCAGACGGAGGGAGCACTGGGCCAGGCCAGGGACGTGGAAGAGGACCCACGACGGGTCCAGGGAATGCGCCTCTGACAAATTCCCACCCCCTCCCCTACCAGGGCCTGGCGGAATCCTACCCCCTGACCTCCAGCCTCTTCCCACGTTGCGCCCCCGGGGGCTGCAGCAGCCGCTACCCTCCCCCCGCCCCCCCCCCATCACATGGCAGTCAGGACACAGCTCCGGAGCCGCAGGCGCAGGTGCACTTTATTGGCGGAGTCGCAACGCGCTGGGCGGGGCGGCCACGCTAGGGCTCGCACTGCCCCCCTCCCGGGGTGGGGCTCAGAGCTCCGAGGGCCCGAGGCCCGGCGGGCCGGTGGCGGCGAGATCGGGGTACACCAGGAAGCCGGAGAAGGTGATGTACTTGCCGTGGTTGCTGTAGGCGCCGTAGCCGTCGTGGTCGTGGCTGAGCAGCCAGACGGCGTCGCCGCGCCGTAGCGCCAGCATCACGCTCTGGCTCTGCATCTCGCGGCGCCGCGACGCGCCGTCGTCGTAAATCATGGCCTGCACCTCGTCGCGGTTCTTCATCAGCTTCACCGACAGCGTCTTGCGCGGCAGCTTGCCCAGCGTGAAGCTGAAGAAGTAGGCGCCGGGCAGGCGGCAGCGGAACACGCCGGCCGCCGCGTCGAAGTCGCCGCCGATGTTGACCAGCTCGGTGTCGAAGGCCAGCGGCCGGTGCCGCGGGCCGGGGCCGGCGTCCGAGCCCACCAGGCTGCGCGTGCGCGCCGCCGAGAAGGCCGAGCGCGGCTCCGGGGGCGCGGGCTGCCCGCGCGCGGGCGCGTCGGCGTCGGCGTCGGCGTACACCAGATAGCCGCTGAAGGTGGCGCCGGGCGCCCCGAGCGCGTACTGCGGCGCGCCGTGCAGCCGCAGCCACACCGTGTCGCCATAGTCGAGCTGCAGCATGGCGCTCTGGCTGGCGGCGCGCCGCGCGCCGGGCCGCCGCTGCTCGTCGAAGGCCAGCGCCTGCACTTCGTCGCGGTTGCGCACCAGCATCACCGACAGGCTCTTGTGCGGGGCCTTGCCCGCCGTGAACGAGAAGAAGTAGGCTCCCGGCACGCGGCAGCGGAACTGGCCCGTGGCCGCGTCGAAGTCGCCGCCGATGTTCACGTACACCTTGTCGAAGGTCACGGCCATCTCCGACGTGCCCTCCAGCGGGGTGGTACGGGCAGCCGAGAAGGCGGAGCGCAGCTCCGAGGAGCCCGCGGCCGGGCCCAGGGCCAAGCAGGCGGCCGGGCCCAGCAGGCCCAGCAGGAGCGGCAGCATGGCACCTGCGAGGGGAGACGCAGCATGAATGGGCGGCCCTCTGGCACGGGGTGCGGGGCCCTTCCAGCCCGGCCCATGGCCCACGGCTACATCTTCCTACACACTTGGCCTGGACTTGAGCGGGCCTCAGTGCCCCAGGGACAAGTTGGCCAAGGATGGGACCTGATGATTTGCGTTTCTGACAGGTTGCTGTGGGTCTAGGGACCATCCTTTGAGAACCACCTGGATTTTAAGGGGCCTACAGTCCTGTAGGGCAGACTCACCCCTCCCCCTCCCGGTGGCACCCCACGGGCCCTGGTGTTCAGGGGGCCCTCGTTGCTGACACTTTCCGATGGCTCGTGCAGGCACCGGCCCTCTGTGTGGATGTCCTCCCTGACCGTTTCTGTTCCAGCCCACATCTGGACAGCAAGTTTGCCCCTGACCCTGTGCCCAGCCTCTGACCAAACCCCACACCTCCCCCGCCCACAGTCAGCTCCGCTACCAGACCTCTGTCTGGGCCGCCTAGGGCTTTTCCCGCACTGGGGAGGCCAGTCCACTTGGGCCTTGAGGTTACTTCCTCCCGCGAGAATCGGAGTCAAAAAGAAGGAGACTCGTTTTCCTCTGCTCAGACAGGAGAGAGCCAGGGACTGTTGGGGAGAGATGGCTAGCAAAATGCCGGCAGCTGTGTATGCCAGTCGTGGCGGAGTGGAGAGGACAGACGGCTGGTCCCCGGCTCAGCTCCCGCCTGGCTGGCTGCCTCACAAGCTCTGCAAATTTCGGCAAGTTGCTTAACTTCTCTGGGCAGAGACCCGCCTCTCGGGCTCAGTGAGGATGCTGAGGTGGCAGATGGGAACCTGGTTTGTGCATGGCTTTGCTCGGCCCTGAAAAAGGCAGTGGGGTCCAGGGAAGCGTGAGGTGAGGGACGCAGAGGCCCTTAGCCCTGAGAGCTTGGGAAGGCACAGCCTAATGCCGGGGAGCCCCTGATGGGGACCCCAGTGTGCCCCCTGCTGCAACGGGGCTCAAGCAGCTTACAGCACTGAAGTGGAGCCGGCCTGCAACGTGGAATCCTCTAGAAGACGCACCAAGAGTGTGCAGCGTTGTTGTGTCTCCTGGAGACGCCGGGGCCCACCAAGAGGAAGTGCCAGGTGCAGCTGATGGGCTGTGGGAGCTGGAACCCAGCTCATGGTCCACCTGCCCAGCTGTCGGGGCAGGTAGTTCCGGGGTGGAGTACGCCTTCCTGACTCTCCGAATAAAGACCCCAAGTCACTAGTCCAGCTGCACAAGGTCTCCTTTCTGAGGAGCTGCTTTCTCTAATTCTCATGAAGACGCCCAGTGGGTTAGCAGTACCCCTGGTGTGGGCAGTGGGGAGGGACGGGGGCTCATGGAGAACGAGGCCTGCACCTCACAGGTGTCCGGGATTGTGCCTTTTACAGAGCTCCTCTGGGTGCATCTGGTCTCTGCAAACCTGCAAGGGAGGTGGGCCCATTTCACAGATGAGAAAGCTGAGGCCCAACAAGGGAAGCGCTCTGGTCCAAGGTCACCCAGGGAGCACTGAGGCCAGCCTTGAACTGAGTTTTTTTTTTTTTTAACCCTAAATTCACCGTGCCTCGCTCTCCACCACTCTTCCCTTGTAGGAACAGGTATCTCCAGCCAACCTGTCCTCTGCCTCACTTTCCCTTTTTTGCAGAAAAAGGAGAGGAGGCTAGGGAATGAGTCTGGGGAGTATGGGGGAAGAAAAAGGCAAGCAAGCAAGCAAACAAAAGCCTCCAGCATTCCATCTTCTGGGAGCAGGGAACAGCTCAATGCTTCCTGGCCCGGATGCTTTCCAAGCAGGGACACCTGCCCAGCCCACCCCACCCCAGCCACCTCCCCCCCAAAGCTGGGTGCAGCCCACCAGTACCCAGTGCCCAGCCTCTGGTTCCCCCACCACTGCCTGTTTCTCAGATCCCCATCCCTCCCACAAACCCCCTGCCCTGAGCAGATCAGAGATGGGGGCGCCTGTGGGGCTCAGAGCCCCAGGGAAGGAAATGGCTATTCCTGGGTCTGTCCAGGTGGGGCTCAAAATAGTCATCTTCAAAGAGAACAGAACCGGGACACAGGGAGCTGGGCAGACCAGAGCCCCGGAGCCAACCGGGGAGGTGCAGCGATGTCGGACTGCAGGCATCTCGAGCCCCCCCTCCTGCCCAGCGCCCACTCCCCAGCTAGCCCCCCGAGCCCCGCCAGACCCCCCTCTCCCCGCCTCGAAGCCCCTCATCCTTTCCAGAAGATAAGCCCCGCTTTCGTCCAAGAAGCCAATTAATCATTTTCCATGCGAAAACGTCCCCCACAAAGGCTCGCCCCGGACCCCGTCTCCCCCAGACCCTCCCTCCCTCCATCCCTTCGGAGTGGAAGCCCTTGAGCCTCTTTCATGAAAAACCTCCCAGATCCTCCTTTCGGAGAAAAAGGACCCAATTTCTCCGCGCCTTCGGCCGCCCCCGCTTGCGGTAAAGAGGGTTCGCCCGCCTCCCCCGGAGCTGCGCTCACCTGGTTGGGGGCGGCGGTCGGATCGGCTTCGGTCCGAGCCCGCGATCCGGCTGCGGGCTCCGCGCTCCGGCCGGGCGCCGGGGCTGCGCACTGACCGCCCGCGCTGCGGCGGCGCCGGGCCTGGCGGGGGCGGCGGGGGCTCGGGTCGCTCCTCCGGGGCCCGAGGAGGCGGCGGCGGCGGCGGCGGCAGGGACACGGGGCGCGGAGAGGCGCGAGGGAAGGGGAAGGACCGCTCCGGAGCGAGTCCAGCGAGCGGGAGGCGGAGGAGAGGCCGGGGAGAGACGGGCAGGGGGAAAGGAGGGGAGAGAAGTGAGCGGGAGGGGCGCCGAGCAGGGGGAGCGGGGCCACCGCACGGAGCGTGCGCCGAGCGCCGGACCCTTCCCCAGAGCCTCCTGCTCCGGTCTGGACAGCAGGCGTCATCTACACAAGTTAGCAGAGGGGACACTGAGGGTGGTCCAGGGCCCTCTGGGTTCCAGCTTCCTCCCCGATGTGATGGGAGAAGGACCCGGGGACTGGACCCAGCCGGGCTCTAGGCGGCAAGGAAAGTGGGAGGTGAGATTTGGGCTGGGACACCTGTCCAGCCTCAGTGGCCTTGGGGACGGGGTCAATGTCACCAGCCCGGGGAGAGCTTAATGACCTGGTTTTCCTTCCTTCCCACCGAGTGTGAAAAAGCCCATCCCGCCTTGGAAGAAGGCGAAGTCTGCAGCCCTGGCAGGGGCCGTGAGCGAGGAGAATCTTTGTGGGCAGAACTGAATTTCCTGCTGGAGAGATACCTGCTGGTGGCAGGCACTTGGCCCAATGGTTAAGGCACCGTTGGGACAGAGCCCACATCCCATACTGGAGTGCATGGATTCGAGTCCCAGCTCTGCTTCCAGTTCCCGCTTCCTGCTAATGTAGGCCAGGGGAGGCAGCCAGTGGTGGCTCCGGTGCTTGGGTACCTGACATCGGTGTGGGAGACCTGGATTCAGTCCTGGGCTCCTCCTGGCTTTAGCCTGACCTGGCCCTGGCTGTTGCTGGTATCTGGGGCATGAACCAGCAGATGGAAAATCTTTGACTGTCTCTGTTGCTGCCTATGTCACTCTCTCTGCCTCTTTTTCCTCTGTGTATGTGTGTGTGTATTTCCAATAACATGAAAATTAAAACTTTTAAAAAGGTTCCTGCGGGGCGGGTGGGTGTCAGTGTTGTGGCTTGCTAGGGGCCGGCATTGTCGTGTAGCAGATAAGACCCCCACCTGCAGTGCCAGCATCCTATAAGGGCTTTGGTTTGGGTCCCGACTGCTCTTTTTTCAATCCAGCTCCCTGCTAATGGCCTGGGAAAAGCAAAGGAAGACGACCTAAGTGCCTGGGCCCCTGGCACCCACATGGGAGACCCAGATGGAGTTCCAGGCTCCTGACTTTGGCCTGGCCCAGCACTGGCCATTGCGGCCATCTGGGGAGGTGATCAGCTCACAGAAGTTCTCTCTCTCTCTCTCTCTCTCTCTCTCTCTCTCTCTCCCTGACTTTCAAATAAATCTTAAAGAAAGAAAAAGAAATGACTGTAAAGCACTGGTGGAGGCGTTCCCGGCTGGATAACGTGGATATTGGGAGTCACAGGGCGAGGCTTCTGTCCAGCCCTTGTTAGGTCACACCTGTCCCCTTCACCAGCTTGGAAAGCTCTCACCACAGGTCTGCAGGGAGGCATAAGACAGAGAAAGGCGGGGATGCAGCCACAACCCTCCCTAGGGCATCTTACCCCTTCTGTGACCCCACCGGTGGGAGGGGAGGGCAGAAGGCAAGCGGGTGATGTCCCAAATGGGGCATGGCTCTGGCTGGAAGCCCTTTGACACTTTCCCTGGGGGTGGCCGGGGCAGGGACAGCAAGACTTGCTTCAGGGGGATTGGGATGGGAAAAGGAACTGAGAAAGATGATGCCAGGAGCTGGAGGGTGTGGAGGGGAAACTGAGGGGGGAGGGCCGGGGGAGCACTGCAGGGAAGTGAGGGCGCGGTGGCCACAGAGTTCACAGAGAGGGTAGGATGCAAAGAAGAAGGAGAGAGGCTAGGTTGCAGCTCCTACTCTGCTGTGTGAGCAAAAGAGCGCATTCGAAGAGCAGGTGTCTTATTACTGCTGTCTGTGCCCCGCCCACAGGCCAGGCCTGGCTGGAGGGCACCTGCACCTGAGTGTGCTTCCTGTGTGTCCCTCCCAAGGGCCATGGCAGTAGGTGCAGGGCAGGCCCCAGCACTGAAGGCGATGGATGAGGACCACAGCTTCCTGGCCCTGCCGTGGACACCTCTGATTCCCAGCGGAGAGGCTTGTACAGTCTGACGGAAGCTAGGGCAGAGTTGAGTACATTTTTCCAGTGTGCAAATCCATTCCCGTCCGGATGCTCTGTTTTCTTTCCTGCCTGCCTTGCCTCACTTCCCCATTCCCTCACCCTGCTCCTTGGGGTTGCCACTGGCACCCAGATCCTTGTGTCACGGTCTGCTCTTAGGAAGAGCCAAACTAGGACCATGAACAACGCACCTGGCCATGTTGCGTGCTCTATTCCTCTATTTAATTTTCTTACCCCCCGAGTGGGAGTAGGTATCACTAGTCCAATTTCACAAATGAGGAGTACAGCCCAGCGCTGTGGCGCAGCAGGTAAAGTTGCTGACTGCAGCACCAGCATCCCATATGGGCGCCTGTTCGTGTCCCAGTTGCTTCACTTCTGATCCATCTCCTTGCTAATGGCCTGGGGAAAGCAGCAGAAGATGGCCTAAGTGTTTGGACCCCTCCAACCCATGTAGGAGATGCAGATGAAGCTCCTGACTGGCCTGGCCCAGCCCCAGCCATTGCAGCCATCTGGGGAAAGGAACAGTGTGGATGAAAGATTCTGTGTGTGTGTGTGTGTGTGTGTGTGTGTTTAACTCTGACTTTCAAATAAAATAAATACAACAAAACAAATGAGGAGTAAAGGTTACTGCAGGGGTTGGATTCAAACCAGGTCCGTCTATTTCCAAACCCCAGACCTTAACCTCTAGGCCTACATCCTGCTTCTCTCTGACAACTTTCTGGGCCTTTTCTTTTTCATCCGTAAAGTAAGGGGTGACCTGCTGAAGGGAGCCGTGTACTCAGGTTCTCCTGTGGCTAAGCGTGGTCATCGAGATGTCTGCAGAAAGCACCGGGAGAGGAAGTGCTAGAAGGCGGCCGACTGGACTGGCAGGCCCACTTTTTTTTTTTTTTTTAAAGATTTTATTTATTTACTTGAAGGTCAGAGTTACATAGAGAGAGAATGAGAGGCAGAGAGAGAGAGAGAGGCCTTCCATCCATTGGTTCACTCCCCAGTTGGCCACAACAGCTGGATCTGCACCAATCCAAAGCCAGGAGCCAGGGATTTCTTCCGGGTCTCCCATACAGGTGCAGGGGCCCAAGCACTTGGGCCATCTTCTACTGCTTTCCCAGGCCACAGCAGAGAGCTGGATCGGAAGTGGAGCAGCTGGGAGTTGAACCGGTGCCCAACTGGGATGCTGGCACTGCAGGCAGCGGCTTTACCCACTATGCCACAGCGCTGGCCCTAGGCCCATTCTTTTTATTCTTCCTCATCTCCTCCCTCTTCTTGGGATGTGGACATGAAGGCCACCTTGGGCCAGGAGACAATGAAGTGTTGGAAGGTGCACTGTGACGTAGGCACTTGGGAGGACCTAGACCCTGTACTCAAAGATCTAATTTAACAAGGGCAGCAGAACCATAACAGATGGGAGATCAGCGCTAGGAGGGAGCTGCAAAGCGCTATGGGAGCTCAGGGAGGGAGAATTCCCCATGGGGGTTGGGGGATGGGGGAAGTGTCACGGCGGAGAGGAGTTCTAAATAATGGCAGGGACTGTGACAAGGTGAGAGGGAGGTGGAGATGGCAGAGTGAGGGGGTGAGATGCAGAGGTAAGAAGGTGAACAAAGGTGTGGAGGTGGCATAGAGGGGGCTGGGGGAGGGATCTGTGCGGGGCCAAGTTCACGAAGGAAGGGGGTGTGAACAGAATTATGGCGGTGAGGCATGAGGCTCTGATCCAGAGCTATGGAGCTCTCATCGGCAGCTGCAGGCAAAGGTGTGCCCAGAAGAGAGGTGGGCAGACGGCGGGGACAGCTGGGCGGCGTCCAGAGAGCTCAGAACCGCACAGGGCCCTAAGAAGGGAAAAGAAACGGGCGAGACAGGCTACAGAGCAGGAAGACGCCGAGCCTGCCTGCTGGAGAGAACATGCCACACACGTTTAATTAGCTGCCTGGTGTGCCAGTGGATTACAGGGAATTAGCAGCGCCCAGAGCCTGGGGACCGTGCTGGGAACTGGAGGGAAGTTAATGAGAAAGACAGCAATATGCCCCAGGGAGAAACAAAGGAGGAGGAATCGGTAGCCAAGCGGAGATGCAGCAGGAGAAACAGATGTCTGGCGCTGAGTCCCTGGGAGTTCTCAGCCTCCAGGGTCGGGCTCCTGGGTTAGGCTCTGGGCCCCCTGCTGATGGTTCTAATCCCCGAGAGCGCCCAGGGAAATGACCCAGGAGCGGGGCTGGGAGCGTGGAGTTCCCTATCTTCTCGGTCCTTTCCCAGCAGGGTTCCAGTCCCAACCTAGGAGGCAAAACTGGGTTCACTGGGCCCTTGTGCAGACCAGGTGAGGAATGCAACCTGTTCAGGACAGCAGGTGGCAAACCCAAAGCACTGACAACGTCTCCCATTCGCCCTGCTCTCCCTACACTGTGGCCTTGCCACTCTCCGTGAAAAGGAGGAGCTGGGCTAGGCCACAAAAGGTGGTGCTACTTCCACCTGGCATGCTCGCTCTCTCTCTCTCTCTCTCTCTCTCTCCCTCTCTTAAAACTCTCACACTTGGAGTCCAGCCATCGTGCTGTGAAAAGCCCAGGCCACCCACAAAGGTTCTGATGTTGTGGCAGCCACCCCAGTCAGGACCAGTGCAAAAGGAAAAAGTAGGGCCTCGTGTGCAAAAATTAAGAACTTATTATTTTTTAACTTTTTATGTTTTCAATTTGAAAGGCAGAAAGATGCAGAGTTCTTCCATCTTCTGGTTCACTCCCTCAAGGCTCGCAACAGTTAGGGCCAAAGCCAGAAGCCTGGAACTCAATCTGGATCTCCCACGTGGGTGGCAGGGACCCAAGCATTGGGTCATGACCTGCAGCCTATCAGGATGCACACTGGCAGGAAGCTGAGATTGGAAGTGGGACCAGGACCCAAACCCGGAGGGTGAGGGGCAGGCGCTGTGGTGCAGTGGGCTAAGCTGTGCCTTGGGGTGCCTGCATCCTATGTTGCTGTGTCTGGGATCAAGTCTCATCTTAGCCTCTGTTTCCAGTTTTCTACAATGCACCAAGGAGTGTAGATGGTGGTTCAAGTTCCGAGTCCCTGCAGGGTGCACTTCAGTAGGAAGCTGGGATCAGAAGCAAAGGCAGGACTCAAACCCAGTTAGTCCAGCATGGGGTACAGGAGCCCCAGTGGGGCCTTACCTGCTGGCCAGATGCCTCCCCACCATCCCCATGACAACAAAGAGCATGCCCTCTAACCCAGTGACTGCACTTCTTCAGCTACGCGTGCACATATTTGAACCGACACATCGTTCATTTTAGCATTGCTGAACACAATCGGAAAGTGTTCATCATAGCAAAACGACAAGTGATTCACTGCAGCATTGTTTGTTATGGCAAAATACTAGAAACAGCCTCCATGCCCAGCAATAGGGGAGCTATTAAATACGTTACGACGATACACACAGTGGAATGTTGTGCACCTGCCACAGCAGAATGTAGAATCAGAGCAGGCAGCTGGCCTAGGGGTCCTGAAGCCAATTAGGATCCCGGCGCCCCACCTTGGGGTGCTTTGGTTTGATGCCTGTCTGGCTCCTGAGAGCAGCTTCCTGCTGATGCTGGAACCTCAAGTGGAGTTGGGTCCCTGGCACCCACGTGGATTTCGTCCCTGGGTCTCAGCTTCAGCGCCCTCCCTACCCTCAGGGCATTTGCATAGTGAACCAGTGAAAGGGAGCTCTAAGTCTCTCAAATAATAAAAATAAGAGAATGAAAGATCATTTAATCTATTGACATAAAATAAATTCTAAGTTAAATTGTTGTGAAGTTAAAAAAAAAACAAGGTGTACCCTTTGCTGCCTTATATGTGACACAATAAAAAGCAAGGGTACAGGGCCGGTGCTGTGGCACAGCGGGTAAAGCTGTTGCCTGTAGTGCCGTTATCCTATGTGGGCGCTGGTTCGTGTCCTGGCTGCTCCACTTCCGATCCAGCTCTCTGCTATGGCCTGGAAAAGCATGGAAAATGGCCCAAGTGCTTGGGCCCCTGCACCCACGCAGAAGACCTGGAAGAAGCTCCTGGCTCCTTGCTTTGGGCCGTTGCGGCCATCTAGGGAGTGATGATCTCTCTCTCTCTCTCTCTCTCTCTCTCTCTCTGCCTCAGCCTCTCTATAACTCTGCCTTTCAAATAAAATAAATTAATTTAAAAAAAAAAAGCAAGGTGGCTCACTAGGCTAATCCTCCGCCTTGCGGCGCCGGCACACCGGGTTCTAGTCCTGGTCGGGGCGCCGGATTCTGTCCCAGTTGCCCCTCTTCCAGGCCAGCCCTCTGCTGTGGCCAGGGAGTGCAGTGGAGGATGGCCCAGGTGCTTGGGCCCTGCACCCCATGGGAGACCAGGAAAAGCACCTGGCTCCTGGCTCCTGCCATCGGATCAGCGCGGTGCGCGGGCCGCAGCGCGCCAGCCGCGGCGGCCATTGGAGGGTGAACCAACGGCAAAGGAAGACCTTTCTCTCTGTCTCTCTCTCTCACTGTCCACTCTGCCTGTCAAAAAAAAAAAAAAAAAAAAAAAAGCAAGGGTGCATTTTCTCATGTGTGTGCAGAAAGGATGGGGACCACGGACAGCAGTCTCTACCCGCCAGGTTCTCCGTTTCTCCCCTTTGTGCGCAGAAGGTAAGCGGGCGGGAGAAGCATTGCCTTTTCCAGCTCTGCCCTCTTCCTCCTGGTTCCTCTTGGACCCGAGGCCAGCTGAAAGCCCCAGCCCTTCCCCCCTTGCCACTGGGAAGCCGAACTTTCTGCACCCTGGGCTGTGCAGCTGATTAAAAAAAAAAAAATCTTCAACACAGGTCTTCCCACCTCGCTTTTAAATTCCATCCCGCTGGTTCCAGCCCACTGTTTCAAGTTATTTTAGAATCTTGACTCTGACATCCAAATATTAGCTTATCCTCCCAGCAGCGGTGCCATCTGCAAACATGTGAGCGCTACTGTCGCTGGGAACTGCTGAGCTGATCAAACAGAGGCGGGGAGCTGGGCACAAAGGCGTCTCCCCAGAGTGGGGCGGGCATTTGGCCTCGAGGTTCAGGCCCCTGTGTCCCATGTCGGAGTGCCTGGATTCTGTTCCCAGCTCCGGCTTCCTGCTAATGCGTATCCTGGGAGGTGGTGGTGATAGCTCAAGGGGTTAGGTCCCTGCCATCCATGTGACAGACCTGCACGCAGACAGGAGTTCTCTGTCTCTCAAATAAATCAAAGGTAAAGACAGCTCCCCAGATCTATACCAGCTGAGTAACCCAGTGGGGTGCAGGGGCTCAGCTGCTGAAGGGGCTGTAACTCTGCCCCCTGGGCCAGCTTGGGGGCCATTCACTCAACTCACAGCGTGCTGCCTGGAAACAGGGACACTGTAGTCCGAGGCGTTTTCCTAGTGCTCCATACATCAGTGGCCAACTGCGGTCAGTATGACTGATTACCCACATGTCCAGCTCTAGTAAAGGCGCCTTTCTCTAGATGTGCTCCAATTCATAGTTCAATATTAAATTCTAGAATAAATTGGGGCAGCCCACCTACAGTTTCCAGAATGTACCTCCCTTTCTGGCCTGTCTCTGCACCCCGGCATCACGGCCATTTCCCTTTATTCCATGGCTTTCTCGGCTACATGAATGAGCTCTGGGCTCTACCGGCAAACGTTTCTCACCACTTGGGATTTGCAGCTCACTCTGAAAGGCTGGGTCCTTGGCTTTTCTCCTATTACCTTGTCTTCTACGTGCGCTTTCAATTTCCTCTCTAAACCATGCTTTGCTTTGCTTTGCTTTTCCCAGTTCAGACAGGCTCCCCCCTCCCAGGGTGTGCGGAAGGGATGAGGACAACTGGGCCGAGCATTTTGCTTTCCCGGGCAATCACCAGCCTCTGACTCATCCCTGAGAGAACCCTGCCCTCTCCCGAGTTCTCCTGCTCTGAATAGAACCAGTGACGTCTCTGCACCTTCTCCATGTGTCGGCTTACCAAGGACTGCACCCTGCCTTCCCTTACACCCTTTCCAAAAAAATGTGTATTCATTTTTATTTATTTGAAAAGCAGAGAGAGAAAGAGAGTGAGAGAGAAAAAGAGAGATCTGCCATCAGCTGGCCCACTCCACAAATGGGCACAAGAGTAAGGGCTGGGTGAGGCCAGAGCCACAAGCCAGGAACTCCAACCTGGTCTCCCATGCTGGCGGCAGGGCCTCAGTAGGAACTGAGCCATCACCTGCTGCTTCCCAGGCACAGTAGCAGGAAGCTGTATGGGGAGCAAGGACGGAGGTAGGACCAGATCCCAAGAGCTTCATTTGTTACGGGATCCAGGCGTCCCAAGCAACAGCTTAATTCTTTATTTTTTTAAAAAATATTTATTTATTTATTTGAAATGTAGAATTACAGAGAGGCAGAAGCATAGAAAGAAAGAGAGAAGTCTTCCATCTGCTGGTTCACTCCCCCGATGGCTGCAATGGCTGGGACTGGGCCAATCTGAAGCCAGGAGTCAGGAGCTTCTTCCGGGTCTCCCACATGGGTGCAGGGCCCCATGGACTTGGGCCATCTTCCACTACTTTCCCAGGCCGTAGCAGAGAGCTGGATTGGAAGTGGAGCAGCTGGGACTCAAACCGGCACCCACATGGAATACCGGCACTGCAGGCAGTGGCTTTACCTGCTATGCCACAGAACCAGTCGCAGCTTAATTCTTTAAAAAAGCTTGAGCCACACTGGTTTTTTCCCTCTGTTTTCTACACAGGATTTTTTGCAAAGGGGGTGCTCTAATTTCCCATTTTAGAGCTTCCTCTCTTTCCTGCACCATATTCCATCTAGCTGCTAAATTTGGGATTCTAACTTTTCTTTTTTTCAATTCATTAAAAAAAAAAAAAAAAAAGACTGGGGCTGGCACCATGGCTCACTTGGTTAATCCTCTGCCTGCAGCGCTGGCATCCCATATGGGCACTGGGTTCTAGTCCCGGTTGCTCCTCTTCCAGCCCCGCTCTCTGCTGTGGCCCAGGAGGGCAGTGGAGGATAGCCCAAGGGCTTGGGCCTATGCACCTACATGGGAGACCAGGAGGAAGCACCTGGCTCCTGGTATCGGATCAGCACAACGCCGGCCATAGCGGCCATTTGGGGGTGAACCAACGGAAGGAAGAACAGGACAGTGCCAGGCTGAAGCCAGGAGCCTGGAGCTTCTTCTGGGTCTCCCACGTGGATGCAGGGACCCAAGCACTTGAGCCATTTTCCACTGCTTTCCCAGGCGCATTAGCAGGGAGCTGGATCAGAAGTGGAGCACCCGGGTATCAAACAAGCACCCATATTGGATGCCGGTGTCAGAGGCGGTGGCTTAGCCCAGTACACACCACGATGCTAGCCCCCTTTTAATCCATTTTCCCAGACTATTTATCAATCACCCCTTCCTTCCATGGCCAACATGCCTTTCCTCTTCCCCCATGTGGCTCCTATCTGGACACAGGAAGTGAGGTGGGCGGTAGCCACTTCCTGGGGGCTTGTGTACCCCCCCCAAAAAAAGAGGATACTGACACTGTGCCACTCCTAGACTGGCCATGTGCTGCGGTATAAATCTCACTTACCCGGGTGTGAATTCTAGCTCTGCCACTTATTAGCACGTTGTTACATCTCTGAGTTCCATTTTTTTTTTTCACTTAAAAAATGGGGACATTATCTCTGGCTCATGGGGTGACTGAACTAATCTGTGTCCATACCAGCGCACAGAAGTTTTCACACGAGCCAGCTCCCCACGTACAGCTTAGGTTCATGGAATCCCAGGCGTCACATGTACTGTGTTAGCAGGGGTGATGCATGTCTTTGCCCAGACAGCGTTCCTTTGCTGAGCCCCGCCCCTTCATGTTATACAAGCGTCCAGCTCAACGTGGATGGCCGAGCCCTAGGGCACTAGGGGTCTGGGCTGACCGTGGACCCCCACCCCCAGGATGGGCCTGAGACTCAGGTCTGGCCAGCAGGGGACAAGAGTAGTCCATTTCTCAGACATACCAAATGGTTTACAGATGCTTGCATTTTGAGCCAGAGTCCTGGGGATTTTTGCTGGAGCTCTCCAAAGAGGTATTTGTTCTTTCTCTGGAATTACAAGCTCGAAGAAGCCGTGAGTAGAGCTGCCAGTTGGCAGCCTGCTGCTACACAGAGAGAGGGAAGCCAGGCAGTGATGGGCAGACTGAAAGAATGGGGAGAGTGAGTGTGCTGATGCCCTTGTCTGAACTGCTGGAGTGACCACTGGCCATTTGTCACTTGGGCGGACAGCCTCCGCTTCTACTAAAGCCAGCTTGAATTGGGCTTCCGGGTATGCAGCTGTCAAACACTCCCTTTTCATTGTTGGAATAAAATCAAGAGCTCCTCCTGAAATGTAACTGAGCGGGTGTTTGGTGCAACAGGTAAGATGCCACTTGGGATGGGCACGCTCCCCCCCAGAGTGCCTGGGCTCCAGACTCGGCTCTGCTTCCAGTTCCTGGGGCAGCAGATGGTAGCTCGAGTACTTGGGTCCCTTCTAGTCATGTGGGGAACTGGGATTTAGTTCTGGGTTCCTGGCTCTGGTTGCCAGTGGTTGCAGGCATTTGGGGAATGAACTAGAGGACGGATTCCTCTTTCTCTGAAATAAAAACAGACAATTTCGCAAGAAAAGCTGCTCCACTACTATAATGTAGAACATCTCTAGGATTCAATACGTGTGCATGGCTTTGGCTTTTTAGAAATCCCACAGGCGGACAGGTCTGCGTCCTGACTTTGTCATTTACCAGCGCTGGGCAGTCAGTTAACCCCACTGAGCTGCGGTTTCCCCACTAGGAGGGCAGGATTTTGCTAACAGCTGTTTTGTGGTAAGGGGTAAGTGGGCAACACACACAGCGGATCATCAGTCACTGTTCTATCACCAGGTGGCAGGTGCATTGATGTCATGGCAATAGCCTTTCCCTGGACAGCTGAGTGCATATCCACATATTTCCCATGCTTCACCCACGTCACATCATGGAACCGCCATGGGATTCAGGCTAATTGTGGCTTTGACCAAGGAGAGAGCAGCAATTCAGGTTTTGGGAAAGATGGAAGATGAGGGGGTGGACAGGAATTTCAGAGCTCAAATGGAGGAGAGGTGGCATGAGCCTTGTTTAAAACATTGGTGACGGCAGAACTTTACGCCCACTTCCTATTTATAAATATCCCCGTTTCTCAGTTCGGCTCCTCCCACAGGAGGCTGGGGTGGAAGGTAACACAGATAGCAGCTACAGTGGAGGCGACTGCGGGAGGAGAATTGGGGTGTTGTGGCTTGGGCTCAGGGGGTCAGGATTAAGAAGTCTTTGGGCAACTCAGGTGGGAATGGAGTAATGAGTATCTGCTCCTTTCCCAGGAGCCTGTGCAGGCAAAGGGGCACCGCAGCCGTCCTCCCCCGCATGCTGGTCTCTGATCGCTCCCTGGAGCCCCGGCTTATCTCTGCCCACCGCTTGGTCCTGGCAGCAGGAAGCCGAGATAAAACACTGTAGCAACAGCTGAGCTGGGAAGATGCAGGGGCAGCAGGGCAGGGACACTACAAACTCAGCAGGCTTTCTGAGAAGCCAGCAGTGACTTTCAGAAGCCGGAGAGGAGTGAACTTGGTCCTCCCATGGGGAGGAGGGAGATTTCTAGTTGGACTCAGGGCCTGGGATGTAACTTTACCCCTCTAAGGACCCTGACGGGCAGCCAGGAGACACCATACGTCTGTCAGGCGGACATTCATTCAGGGTATCTTTGAGTATCCACTATGTGCGAGTCACCGTTCTGAGTACTCTACTACTGACACCGTGCTCTGGACAAAGACTGGGACAGTTAGATCAACTCCACCTGCCCTCGGCTGCTCTAGCCCTGCTGACCTTCCCCATGCCATTGGCTGGACCTGGACCGTGTCTCTCCTCCCCTCCCACTTCCTGCAATTCTAGCAGCTGCCACACATCAACCGCGCACTGTGCTGGTCCCTGAACCACGCACTCTCATCTCACAGAGGAGGAGCCTGGGGCATGAAGGATCAAGGGACCTTATGCTGCAACCCCTGCACGAAGCACTGGATCCCCCTGGTGGACAGGAGCATTCCCGCCTGTGGATCCCGTGGTGCTTAGTGCTAACGTCTCACAGCACATGTTGCTTCGCCCAACAGCAAGTGTGTCAAGGGGCACCCCCCTTCTGCGCAGCAGGTGGGGCTTATACCCAGTCTCATTCAATCCTCTTACGGCCCTGCCATTCTGCATCACCCTCAATGGATGGTAAACACCATGGAGGACAGGGCTTCGCGAGCAGCCTCTCGCCAGCTGACGGACAGCTGCACTGATGAAACTCCCCGCCCCGGCCCCTCCAGGCGAGAAGGCATGAGCTCCACTGGGAGTGCCGGGGAAATCGGAAATCAGGCCTGGCGCCCTGTCCACGCTCACCCTCCGTCTCAGTTTCCAGCCAAGGACATTTTCCCGTCTTTCTGATGCCAGGAGGGCAGGGCCCCAGATGCGATGGAAAGCGGGAGTAGGTACAGTTCTGCTTCTTGTCCTTATCTAACCTCTGGCTCTTTGTGCTACTGTGGAAATAAACACAGTAACTTACGCAGTTTCCTTAGTGATGTGGCAGTAACCGGGACAGCCCAGTCCTCCCACTGGGCCAGGCAGGGGGTGCCACCAAACTTCCTCTCCCCCATGTGACATGGTTTGTTCCCTAGAAAGCTGGGGGGTCCTACTCACTCCCCTCCTCTCCCTGCCTTGTCATCCCACCGTCCTTGGACTGGACTTTGGTGTATGGCAGGGATTTGAATCTACGTAAAAATATCCTTCAGGGTTGCAACAAGTTGGTTCCAGAACACTTGCAGATTTCAAACAAAGTCTAATTGGTCCCAGACTGCAGAGGAATCCACGTTGAGACTGAAGCACACTGGGCTTTGCCATATCCGCTCCCGGTCTCAGGAGGACAGCAGACCAGATGGGTGTGTCTGGAGACCCAGCACCTGAGCACCAGGGGACGCCCCAACATGGGAGGGGCAGGTGGCATGAAGCAGCCGTTGGTTGGTTGGCTGGTGGGGAAATACTTGCTGTAGAAAATGACTCTGTCCTGAAAAGAACCTCTCATTTGCAGCTTTCCCTCCAGGGCAGAAGTTAGAGATTGACCCTCCACGTGTAGAGAAAAAAGCAGGACTGCGCTGTGGAGCAGGAGGCTGGGGCACCACCTGTAACTCCAGCATCCCCTGAGTGCTGGTTCGAATCCCAGCTGCTCCACTTTTTTTGTAAGATTTGTTTCATTTATTTCAAAGATTTACGGAGGGAAAGTCAGAATCTTATCCACTACCCAAGTGGCCCCAAATGCTAAGATCAAGCCAGGAGCTTCTTCCAGGTCTCCCATGTGGGTGCAGGGGCCCAAGCACTTGGGCCATTTTCTATTGCTTTTCCCAGGCCATTAGCAGGGAGGTCAATCAGAAGTGGAGCAGCCGGGACACAAACTGGTGCCCACGTGGGATGCCAGTGCCGTAGGCAGCAGCTTTACCTACTCTGCCACAGTGCCGGAGCCCCAGCTGCTCCACTTCTGATCCAGTTCCCTACTGCTGTACCTAGGGGGGCTGCAGGGCATGGTCAGAGTGCTTGGGTCCCTGCACCCACATGGAAGACCCGGATTCCTGGCTTCTGCCTGGCCCGAGGCCAGCCACGGTGCCACGTGGGGAGTGAACCAGCAAGTGGAGCATCTCCCCAAAGTCGAGCCATCTTCTAAAAAAAGGGTGGCCGGCGCCGCGGCTCACTAGGCTAATCCTCCGCCTAGCGGCGCCAGCACACCGGGTTCTATTCCCGGTCGCCCCTCTTCCAGGCCAGCTCTCTGCTGTGGCCAGGGAGTGCAGTGGAGGATGGCCCAGGTGCTTGGGCCCTGCACCCCATGGGAGACCAGGAGAAGTACCTGGCTCCTGTCATCGGATCAGCGCAGTGCGCCGGCCATTGGAGGGTGAACCAATGGCAAAAGGAAGACCTTTCTCTCTGTCTCTCTCTCTCACTGTCCACTCTGCCTGTCAAAAAAATAAATAAATAAATAAATAAATAAATAAAGGGTAAGAGATCAATAGGAGAAAATCCAGCCCCTGGGAGTTCGTTGGTAAGCTCAAACATCTCTGAAAAGGAGCTGCATCAGCTCTGCCTAAACTGAGAAAACAAAGGCCCAAGCAGGAACCCCCGTGGCACTTAGGGAGGTGACTGAAGGAGCCCGGCACACGGCAAGGACACCTCCGAAGCACCTGCACGAGATGCTGACACATCCCTCCCAGCAAGCACTGCTCTCAAATCCAGTCCAGACTTCTTGTGGAAGTGACCTCGCTTCTCATCCATGAAAAGTGAAGGCGCCCACGTGTCCTCCTGTGCTTCGCCTCCCTGTCACCCTGCGGAGGGGAGCCGGCCTTCCGTGCTACTCTGCGCCCAGCTGTGAGGCCCGTTGCTTGGTTCACCACTTCTGCAAGGCCTGTTGCTTGGTTCACCACTTCGGGGCTAAATATAGAGGCTTCTCCCTCGACCAGCTGGCTTCCTGGGTACTTTTATCCCCTGCAAGAAGCAATACGCCTTGAAGGGCAGGCGCAGTGGTGTTGCAGGCCAGGTGCCTAGGGTTGAGTCCTGGTTACCCCATTCCCATTCCAGCTTCCTGCTGATGTGCCTGGTCAGAGTGGATGAGGGGCCAAATCACCACATGGGCCAGCTCCATGGAGTTCTGGGCTCCTGGTTGTTAGGGGCCATTGGCAAGGAACCCAGCTTAGATGAAAGCTCTCCCTGCCTTTCAAATCAATAGGCATTTCTGAAACAGTAAGACCACCTCTGCCCTCAGTAGTGAGGCCAGGTGTGGCCGCGGCTGCCCCCCTGCTGCTCCTTGGCCAGCAGCTCCCAGCACGGCCCACTGAGGCAGACCCTTCAGTGGGAGGTTTTCTTCAGTCTTTCAGCCAGAGAAGGAATGCTACTGCCGTGTGAAACCTGAACTTGGTGCTGGATGTAGTTCCCATTTTAGCAGTTCTCTGTGTTCAGTAGTCATAAACAATGAGGAGGGTGGGTGCAGAGAGGGGTTAGAAGGCAAAGTGCTCATCCTGTTGGGACAGGACGAGTGACTTCACAAAGGGACGGCGCTGCAACTGACAAAGTGTATAGGAAAAATTCCCATGGGAAGAGGGGAAGACGTCATTTCTAGAATAGCAAATTACAGCAAAAAGCAAGGTCTATTTAGGGACCAGAGAGAAGACAGAATTCAGGATTGATGCTGCAAGTTTCTTCCATCCTAAGTTGCTTTCTTCACCCTGGTATTTTTACGTTCGCCAGACACACACACCCAGAACGCAGCAAGACTGAACGACCGGACCAACACGTGGAGCAACCCCAGGGCACAGTGAAACGTCTCAGCGCCCAACGTGCACCCTTTATGCCTTGGCGCCCTCTGGTGGTAGACTGGGTATCACAGCCAGATCCTTTTTCAGCTAGGAACAAGGCGTGCTAGCGCAGAAGCCACAGGATAAACACGGCACTTTTTCCTAGATCAGCTTTACTGGAGGTTTTTTTTTTCTTTGAGAGAAAAAAGTAGGTAATGCAAAACATCCTTATATTAAAACAAATGCAGATAATACTGAATAGGATATAAAATTTACATTACTTTCTGAGATAAAAGTGCTTTTTGACACCAAAGACATTTCAAACAAGCTACTTAAGAGCTTCAGGTTGTACTCCTAAGCCCTGGGCTAGGGAGGGGCCCGTATTCTCACTCTAATGGGGGTGGGGGGAGGACGGCTGCAGCAAGGTAAATGCGTCCTCATTTGGCAATGTCCCAGGGGATGAAGCAGTGAGACCCAAGGCTTTCTCATTTTACAGAGCATTTAACCACTTTTAAAAAGCCTGAGTAAACACGAGCTTTTGCTTGAGCTGAATGTTATCTCCTCCCGGAGTGATGCCCCTCCCGTAAATGTGTGCTAAGATGCTGGGGGGGACACTGCGAGGTCAAGATCCTAAGAACCCCGGGGACCCAAGTCTGCATCACCGGACAGCAGCGACAAATGTGCTTTCCAAGGTGTCCTTGGGATCGAAAAACAAATTACTCACCTTCCGCAACAATAACAAAAAGGAAAAGAACAAAAAAAGGAAGAGCAGAAGATCCTGTACAATCAGAGCCGCGTGATGATGGCGTTCAGGGGCTGACAGTCTCCGGCTGGAAGCGACCGCTGCGGTTTGCTTTTCACATTTTATACACAAACAAGAACTCTTTTTTTTTGGGGGGGGGGGGGAGCCATTATACTTCCTTTCCAAATCTTCCTTGTTTACTGTAAATGTCCTTTATCTCTGCTGTGACAATTTACTACTTTGCAACAGACTGAATGGATGCCTCACGTCCAGATTTTTCTAGAGTAATTTAGCAACGCTTTGCCCTTTCAGTGAAATGTGAGACAAAGTTAATCCAATTTACCTTTGCTGCCTGCATGGCGGACGAGCTCTGGTGGATACTGCTGACTTCCGAGCTAGAACCAGGAACAGGTGCTTCATATTCCCCTGTCATCATCTCTCTCAATATTTTTTAAGTTTTACAGAATTATTTCTCTTTCTTCTTGGGAGTCTACTCCTCATTTTACAAACTGCAGCCGGCGCCGCGGCTCAACAGGCTAATCCTCCACCTAGCAGCGCCAGCACACTGGGTTCTAGTCCCGGTCGGGGCGCCGGATTCTGTCCCGGTTGCCCCTCTTCCAGGCCAGCTCTCTGCTGTGGCCCAGGAGTGCAGTGGAGGATGGCCCAGGTGCTTGGGCCCTGCACCCCATGGGAGACCAGGAAAAGCACCTGGCTCCTGGCTTCGGATCAGCGCGGTGCGCCAGCCGCAGCATGTCGGCCGCGGCGGCCATTGGAGGGTGAACCAACGGCAAAGGAAGACCTTTCTCTCTGTCTCTCTCTCTCTCACTGTCCACTCTGTCAAAAAAAAAAAAAAAAAAAAAAAAAAACAAACAAACCAACAACAAAGGCTTAAACTGCGACTCCAATCCTCTGACGTCATGTACCGTGAGGGAAAGACCACCTTTCCCCCTCCGTTTAAAGACTCGTGAGCAAAAATGTCCCATCCTGGAGTAACTGATGGGGGAGCAGCGGGAAATTATGGTGTGCTGGAAAAAAGAACAACAAAAAAGCAGACACCAAACACCTCTGTGTTCCCAAGATTAAATGATTATTAAAAAAGTGCGCCACGCTGTACAGAAATCATTCTCTCCCATAATTCTGTGCATCTGGGATTATAGAAATGTCACTGTCCCTGTCCCACTTGTCTTCACATTAACATTTTCAGGTCACAACAGTAAGTCTTCCCAAAGGGGACCTTCCGGAAAAACAAGCTATTTCCTCGGCTCATGTTTCCCTGAAAAAAACAAAAACACAAACACAAATAAAGTCCAGCGTGAAGATGAGGCCAGCCAGTCCCACCCAGCAGAGACGCACAGGGACAGGCGCTGGGTGACGTGACGACCCCGGGCAGGGCAACAGTGTGTGAGTGTGTGTGAGACCCGGCTGCAGAGCAGGGGTTCCACTGCTGGGCTGAGCTACCGGGCAGCGAGCTAATCCCAACTTCTCGTTACAGGGCAAGCAGCTCTAACAGACACCAGCTCTGTCACGCACTGGCTGGGCCAGCACCACAGTCAAGCTGAGCGTGTTCCATCTGTTCATCCAAAATGCTCCGAAAATCTGAAAATTCTTGAGTACTAACATGACACTCAAGATTTTGGATTTGGGAGCATTTTAGATTTTTGGAATAGGGATGTTCAACTGATAAAGTCTTAGCAAATATTCCAAAATTTAAAAATCCCAAATGTTAAACACTTGTGGTGCCGAGCACTTAGGTTAAGGACTGATCATCCTATCCACACTCAGGTGCGTAGAACAGGGCCCAGCACTCCGTAAGTGCTAGCTTCTCTTTGCTCTTTAATGACGGTCGTGTTTCTAAGGAGAGCTTAAAATGCAGGTCACATCTGAGAGCGACCGAGCAGAGCGTGGCGTTGCCAGCCTATGCGTCACTCTGGCTCTCCCGAATGCAGGCTGTGTGGCCTTGGTTAGGCCACCAGCACCGAATGGCTCTCATTCCAGTTTTTCCACAAGTGAGATGGGCCCATGAAGGCGGGTACCTATTCACACGGCTACTTGGAGGATGACGCGACACTCCATGCCTGATGCCTGCCACGTGGTAGATGGTAAACGTCCACCAAGCTCTGCCACTGTCTCGCACCACTGAAGGGTCG
The DNA here is from genome assembly GCF_051225735.1 of Oryctolagus cuniculus. Classification (NCBI taxonomy): domain Eukaryota; kingdom Metazoa; phylum Chordata; class Mammalia; order Lagomorpha; family Leporidae; genus Oryctolagus; species Oryctolagus cuniculus. Next base: position 18,282,077 of record NC_142867.1, on the reverse strand, counting down.
GGTGCTCCCTAGAAGAGTGTCTGGCCCACTAACTGATTCTCTATCTGCATTCTTACTACAGGCAGCAGGACGACAAAGGCCATCTTTCCTCTGAAGTGGACATCCTACAAGCAGACGGCAGATAAAGAGCACAGAACGCAGAATGACCCCGAGACTGCTCGTGGCTGCTCTGCGCCGCGTCACTCGCACGCTCTGGCTGGGACCCGCAGAGGGGCTCGTGGGGCTCACACGCTGAGCACCACAGCAACAGGCCTCTCATTCAGAGTCCACGCGAGGCAGCCCGCTCGGGGAAGGGCCTGTCTCACCAGCATCCCAGGGGCTGTGAAGGCAACGCCACAAGGGCTGCATCCCAGGGGCTGTAAAGGCAACGCAACAAGGGCTTCTGCGTGCATTCTCTTGTGCAAGCCTCAGCAAGCGCCTCCCACTCAGACACAGCTGGGAACTTCCGGCCACGTTAAGTGATCCCAGCGAAGTTTCCTCACAGCCCACACATTATTTGTTCTGATAAAGCTTTTCCAGATTGATTAAGAATTCTTAGTTGCAGACGAATACCTCACAGATGATACACACTGTCAACCAGTCTGGATAAAATCATCTACTGACTGACAAGGCTTCCGAAGTAAGAGACCAGCGTGGTCAGCATCACTGGTGACGGTAATCTGTCATAAATAATTTCTCATTCATCTAGCCTGTGGAAAATCTAAGGAGCTTCTGGATTAAAAAGGTAAATTTAGAAAAAAAAAAAAGAATGTGAAATCAAGGCCATCATTTTACCCAGAATAATTATCTACCTGGGTCCTATCTGTAAAGTGAATGTGATGAGAGGCTCCACCCCCTGCCCAGTCTTCTCCCGGCGTGATTATACAGAATACTGTACAAGGTGTATCAACTGGCAGCTAAAGAATGCTTCTAAGAGCTAACTTGAGATTCCAGAGACAATATTTATAAACAAAACAAAGTGAGATAAAGTACCTCTTTTTGTAGCATGCACCAGCAATCTATCCAAGAAGTATATATTGGGGAGTAAGGAGGGCATCCACCAGCAAGCCTGAAGTGGGAAAAAGATAAGCTATTCATGTCAATATTCCCAAACATTTTTTTCCCAGAATGTGGGAGGGGCTGCCATTGTGGTACAGGGAGTTAAACTGCCACCACCTGTGACATCAGTATCCCACCAGACAAGTGTCAGTTCAAGTCCTGGCTGCTCCACTTCTAATCCAGCTCCCTGTTAATGCGTCCAGGAAAGCAGCAGAAGATGGCCCAAGTGCTTGAGCCCCCACCCATATGGGAGACCAGGTTTCTGGCTTCTGGCTTCAGCCTGGCTCAGCCCTGGTCACTGTGAGTGAACCAGTGGATAGAGCTCTCTCTCTCTCCTATCTAACTTCAACCTTCAAATAGACAATCTTAAAAAAAAAAAAAAAAAAAGATTGCCGGAGCCGCGGCTCAATAGGCTAATTCTCCGCCGGCACACCAGGTTCTAGTCCCGGTCGGGGCGCCGGATTCTGTCCTGGTTGCCCCTCTTCCAGGCCAGCTCTCTGCTGTGGCCAGGGAGTGCAGTGGAGGATGGCCCAGGTGCTTGGGCCCTGCACCCCATGGGAGACCAGGAAAAGCACCTGGCTCCTGGCTCCTGCCATCGGATCAGCGCGGTGCGCCAGCCGCAGTGCGCTGGCCGCGGCGGCCATTGGAGGGTGAACCAACGGCAAAGGAAGACCTTTCTCTCTGTCTCTCTCTCTCACTGTCCACTCTGCCTGTCAAAAAAAATTAAAAAAAAAAAAAAAAAAAAAAGACTGTGAGAAATCTCTGTCAATGTATGCTCCTATGTACAAGGTTCTCTGAGAGGCAATTCTAGTTCTAACGAAACAAGTGATAGTGAAGTAGAGAAAGACCAGAGCACCCACAACCCCATATTCAGGTTTCAAACCAACACATAAACAGAAACCTCAATCTTATTTTCTAAAACATTTAGATTCTTCATTTGTTCACAAATGAAATCCCAAAACACACGAATTATATCATCAAGAAGCAGGAGGGGGGATTTTAAAGCTAACTGGTGCTCAGCAAGAGCCTAAGTCGGCGATGGACGCCAGCAGCGGTGACCACAGCTCCTCCCTGCACACAGACCGTACTCAGTGCCTCTCGCCAGACTGGAACTCATCCTTCAGGATGCTCTGGGCTAACCGACAAGCAAACTCTGCTCAAAGCCCCACACGGCCGGCCTTGGAGACCATGACATTTTCATGTCAGGGACCAGACTGGAACAGAGTTTTGAATGAAACCAAGAGGTCCAACTGCCACGCAACTGGTGGTGCTACCAGACCTCTACAAGTTGGAAGTTGGTGGCACTCAGCCCCACCTGCCCTGCCCAGCCTTCCGTTGGCCCAATTTCCCACTTCTTTCTTTAATCCTCCCCTTTTCATCAAACCCCTGGGACAGTCAGGTAAAGGTGTCACTCAGCCCCTGGCACACCTTCTGTCGTCTTCATGAAGACAAAGATAAGGACTTTAAGGAAAGGTGTGAGAATAGAGCATCTGACAACTGTCTTTATCCCCCCGCCCCTGAAACCTTTTACTTAAGGGATACAAACTTCACGTATTCCATACTGACAATTATCTTGCTCTTGGAACAGTGGTAAGTACAGTCTAAGTCCTTCAGAACTACTATTTCCACTTTTCTCTGTTCCAAAAAGGGACATGCTGTGGTCGCTCACAAATACTCATGCTGTGGCTGCTGCTACTGCTGCATGGGGCATTCAGAGGGAAAAACGAGGCGCCCAGGGACGGCACCACCGTACTTTCTCTTTCCCAATTTCTGCCGGGACTGTTCTGCCTGTCGGGCACACAGGCAGCCAAGTACAGGCTAAGAAATGCAACATACTTACCCACAGTTGTTGACAGCCATAAGATTAGACACAAGCACAAAGGGGTAGGTCAACATACTGGCAAAAAACTGTAAAATGGCAAAAGGAGGGCGAAGTTATTAGGTCACGCCTGGTCACCTCTGCTCTCCTTTTAAAAGGCCTAGTGCCACTGTGGTCAAATACTCCAACACTGGGTTTGTTTCTCAGTGCCCTTGCAAATACCAACTTACACAATTTTGTGCCTGCGAATATTTCTCCCTCCTACTGCACTGCTACATCCAACATTTGAACAAAAGTCTAGAAGGCTTCTCGGAGTCTCTGTTCATGTAACACTGAGCTCCTGGGGTGGGCATTTGGTGCCACAGTTCAGACTCTGCTTGGGACACCCACATCCCCCGGCAGGGGTTCAAGTCCCAGCTCCACTCCAGACTCCTGCTAACGGGTATCCTGAGAGGTAGCAGGTGATGGTACGGAGCCCTTGCTACCCACATGGCGATCGGTACTGAACTCTGGGCTCCTGGCTTAGGCATGGCCCAGCCAGGACAAAGAGAGGGGGAACAACTTAAAGTGCCGACGACTGGAGGGCCCCGTGATCACAGAGGCGAGTTCTCCTGTTGGCCAGGGAAGCAGGGGCAGGCGAGGCTGTGACGGAAATGCTCGCAGCCTCTCCGAAAGCTGCACAGCGACTACTTGTGCTAGCAGGCAAGAACTCGGCACCGTTCCTACCGCTGCTAAACATTGCCAAACGTGAGGGATTTCCCAGAAAGACACCTGCTTTTAAAGCAGTGACGACACAGGCCAGATTTAAAGAAAAACACAACACAGCTATTCCTGGAAGGTTAAAAGGATTAAAAAACCAACTCACTCCTGTGACAGCTTGGGAGTAACTCTTCATTTCATTCATGGTAGACACCTGAAACAGAAAGTGTCTTTATTAGGATGGGATCAGAAAATGAAGCTGATATTAAATTAACTGCCCACAAAACTACCAGCATGTTATATCTCTAAATTACCAGTCTGACAGCTTGAAAATTAATTTTGAGGATGAAAACACACAACACTGATAATTGGCATAAAAGGCAATGGTGGGGGCCGGGGCTGTGGTGTAGCAGTTAAAGCTGCTGCCTGCAGTGCTGGCATCCCATATGGGCACCAGCTTGAGTCCTGACTGCTCCACTTCTTATCCAGGCTCCTGGCTTTGGATCGGCCCAGCTCTGTCCATTGAGACCACTTAGGGAGTGAACCAGCGGATGGAAGACCTCTCTCTCTCTCTGCCTCTCAAATAAATCTTAAAAAAAAAAAAAAAAAAGGCAGTGGTGAAAATGATCAAGTTGATTTCCATTAACAGATAAATTCATATTATAATAAGAAAGTTTAGGAAAAGGGCCAGGGTTGTGGCATAACAGGTTAGGCTGCTGCCTGCATTGCTGGCATCCATATGGACATCAGTTTGAGTCCTGGCTGCTCCACTTCCAATCCAGCTCCCTGCTAATGTGCCTGGGAAACCAGTGGAGGATGGCCCAAGTCCTTGGGTCCCTGAACCCATGTGGGAGACCTGAAAAAAAGTCCTGGTTCCTGGCTTCTGCCAAGCCCAGTCCTGGCCATTGCAGCCACCTGGGGACTGAACCGGTGGATGCAAGATCTCTCTCTCTCCCTCTTTCTCTGTAACTCTTTCAAATAAATAAATCTTAATTTAAAAAGTACTTTATTAAAACAAAAAAGTTCATGGAAAATGTGTATTATGAAAAAACTAGGCATGGATTTCAAAAGCCGGTGAACCCAAATAAATCCATCTTTTAATTATATGTCCCACTAAGTTTCTAAAGTACCCTCATATACTGTTTTTTCCTATAGCGGTACAAACATACTTATGATAAAGTTAAATTAGGCACAGTATAAGACTGAGGACAATAATAAAATAGAACAATTACAAAAACATACTGTAATAAAAGTTACATGAATGTGGTCTCTCAGAACGGGAATTTTCTCTTGGATACAAGCTGACAGTGAGGCCACAGAAAGATAGACCACAGACAAGCGAGGGCCACCTGGAGAAGCCCTCTCTGCTGGCGAAGTGACACCAGTTATGTGTGTGCAGGTGCCCCTTGGTGTGCTTTGTGTTCCACCAAGCCAGGGTGCTGCCTGTAGACAGAGTCCCTGTAACTGCTAGGACAGGGAGACAATGGCCAGGAAACGCTGATTCTCAACACCTCGCAGGCTGAGGCTTCTGGAAAGCTCAACTCAAAAGCTAATACTTCAGATGAGGCCAAAAACAAACAAACAAAAACAAACAAACAAAACGTAGTAATCTCAACAAGAACAAAAAGAAAACAAAACAAGAAAAGAAGAAAAAGGGGCCAGCACTATGGCGCAGCAGGTTAAGCCGCTCTCTGTAACACCAGCATCCCACACTGGAGTGCCAATTGCTCGACTCCTGATCCAGCTCCTTGCTAAGGCACTTGGGAAAGCAGTGGATGACGGCCCGAGTTCCAGGCTCCCAGCTTGCACTGGCCTTGCCCTAGCTGTTCTGTGGACATTTGGGGAATGAATCGTGGAGGGAAGATCTTTGCTGTCTCTTCTCTTTCTGCAGTTCTGCCTTTGAAATGGTCTGCGTGAATCCTGCACAGGCACAGGGGCAGGACTAGAACTCTAGGTCCACCTCTCTACAGTAAACTGTGTACATTATTCCTTTAAAGCTAACTGCACAGCCAAGTGAATACAGAACAGCCCACACCAGAACATCTCACCCAGGTCACAACCTACCCCACTGTCCAGTGCATAGGTATTGACAAGGTACGCCAGCGAGTTACAGAGCCACAAAGAAATTATGTCACCCAGGAGGCGAGGAATAAGACCCCTACATGAAGAAAAATAAGAACCCCGAAATATGATCAGTAAAAAGGTATGCACTCAATGCAAACTCTCAAAGAATTAAGAAATTTCAAAACTCTAGGCAGCTGAAAAGGCATTAAACACCAGACTCCACCCTTATTTCTAGGTGTCCTTGAGGCTGGTCTCTAATGACTTCCGTTCCCATTTTTAAAACACAGGTCAGCTGTAGCTCTCTGAACTGAGGCCACTGGCTCACCTTCATATTAGTAACTCTAAGCAGGGAGGCCAAATATTTACAAGGCACTTTGGAGAAGAAACTTAAATATGGTTTTACCCCACCATTTGACATTCAAATTACAAAGAGAGAACGATCCAAAGATAACAAATGAGAGACATCAAAAAAAAATGTTTCCAGGGTCCAAGAGACTAGGTGAGACAGCCTAGAACAGTGGGAAGAACATGACCCACAGACAAAAGACCACGGTTCTAATGTCCTCTGTCACCTACCAGCCATGTGACAGGTAGCAAACAAATGGGCCTGGGCATAGAGTTCTTTTAATTTCTATGACATGACTAGGGTAGCTGTGCTGCCGACCTCCCAAAGCATTTGTGATACTCAAAGTGTGTGCAAATATTCTGAAAACTGGCTAATAATGCAGAGTTTTTCTTAACAGAAAAAGGAGTATAGTCTAAGTTTTGCCAAAGTAAATTCAAGCCTTGCAAAACTTATTTTCTTAGAATAAGAAAAATACATGTTAAGAGGATTTCTCCATTTTTCAAAACTTAATTTTCCTTATTTGATAAACTACATATGACTGGAAAACTACTTTAAAGGGTAGAACCTTGTCATTAACTTATTAAAAATCCTCATTTCAAAATCTTAAATATCTAGGAGAAAAAGTCTGGGATCTTTACAACAAGAGAATTTAAGTCAGAGGGACCTAAATACAGCTTAAAATGAAGCGAACCCAGGAAGGCCACTTTCTCCAGGGATTAAACCAAGATTCACTGTCCATATTTTCAGAAAGCTTCTGGCTCACCAACAAATCACACACTCACACGTCAACAGCAACTCACGCAAAAAATCCCAGGATGCCTTCTTCCCGATAGATGGTTACTATGGAGTCATAAAGTCCACTGGGCACGCAGGAAAGAAAGGTAAACACATTAAGATTATTTTGGAGCTATAAAAAATATAATTACCACTTTTGACAAGGTCAAATTTACCACCCCGCCCCGTCCACTTTCTAGTGCCCACTCACTCTGCAGACAGATCAATCTGGAGATGGAAGAAGGACCGAACTACCTAAGGGCATAGCTGGTATCAGACTCGCCAACTTATTCCTGAGACCTGGGGTGGGCTCCAAACCCTGCCTGAGGTTATTTTTCCCATATTTTACTTGTTTATGTGCAGGTCAAACTCTAAGGAATCATAACAACGTAAGGTAGTATACATTTTGGTTAACAAAGCTTCTAGAACACTTGTAAACAAAAACACTTACCAGTACTTGGATTCTCTGCCAATGAATTGTACCATAGATCTCAGTGTGATCACTGCAGAACACAGAGAAGAGACTTTTAAAATTATGCGGAGATACATTTTGATAGCCCTGGAAAAAAAATGGCTTTCCATCTAAAGACACTTCACTCTCTGGAAAAACTGGGTATAAGCCAAAACAAGCAAGTAAACAATAACAGGCAGGCAAGGAGGCACTTCACTTAACTACCATGTCAACCTATCTAAGCAGTTAAGAGAGATCCAGTTGCACAAAGACAGGAAATCAGGTTCCAGTGATCAAGCGCGAACATACCGTGGAAGGGATGTGTGATGAGGGTAGCAGCAGATCGAGCGATCATCTCTCGAGTTGTCTAGAAACAATCAACACACACTTCTGAAATCTAATGACACTCAAATTCCTGCGAGGGGAACATGAGTGGATACTGTAGTGGGAGACACTGAGCCCTCCTCCCCGCAGTCAGAACAGCCTGAATGGGGTGGGCTCCCAGACACCGTCATCCTCCAGGACTTTCCACTCACGGACTTCAACGTTCTGTGATAGTTACTTCTCAAAATCTGTCCGCAAAGCAGATTTCTGTTATTTTTTCCCAATTTCATGCATAAGAAAAAGCAGAGGAACACAGGGAAGGTCACCAGTAAAGAGTTGCCCATGCCGGCGCCGTGGCTCACTAGGCTAATCCTCCGCCTGCAGCACCGGCACACCGGGTTCTAGTCCCGGTTGCTCCTCTTCCAGTCCAGCTCTCTGCTGTGGCCCGGGAGTGCAGTGGAGGATGGCCCAAGTGCTTGGGTCCTGCAACCCATGGGAGACCAGGAGGAAGCTCCTGGCTCTTGGCTTCAGATCAGCGCAGCGTGCTGGCCACAGTGGCCATCTGGGGGGGGGGGGGGGAGTGAACCAACGGAAGAAAGACCTTTCTGTCTCTCTCTCACTGTCTAACTCTGCCTGTCAAAAATAAATAAATAAATAAATAAATAAAATAAAAAATAAAAGAGTTGCCCAGCGGAATAAAACTTAGGAGGCCATGATTTCAGATTCTGCTACCTATGCTAGACAAATGGCTCTATTTAGTCTCAGGGAGAAGAGAACAACTGTTTGTGACCACAACCCTGTCAACTTCACTATGTTTATTCTAATTTATCCTTCTAGTCCAGGACTCTGTACCGAGGTAATGAAGGAAATGAAGTTTTAATACTTGGAGGTAGGCCTGGGGTTTAATACAGCAGGTCTGTCATTCCGTTTTTCATTTCTTTCTTTTTTAAGATTTATTTGTTTATTTGAAAGCTGGAATTACAGAGAAAGGGAGAGACAGAGATCTTCCATCTGCTAGTTCACTCCCCAAATGGCCGCAACAGTCAGAGTTGGGCCAGGCCAAAGGCAGGAGCTTCACGCGGTCTCCTACGTGGGTGCAGGGCCCAAGCACTTGGGCCATCCTCTGCTGCTTTCCCAGGCACATCAGCAGGGAGCTGCATAGGAAGTGGAGCCGCCGGGACTCATAGCGGTGCCACGTGGGATGTCAGCACTGCAGTCAGCAGCTTTACCCACTATGCCACAGCATCAGCGCCTCTGTTTTGCATTGCACCATTATCTTCAATCACAGAGTTAAGAAAGCCCCAGCCCCTACTCCAATGGTAGTGCTGGGAAGACCCCACGGGACAAGCTGGACTAGCTGGAGTTAAGGAAATACCAACCACGTATGAACACATGCAGTCCTGATTCTACACACACTGACTTCGTGAACATTTACAGAGAACACCCGGTTCATCTGACGTCAACCATTAATAATGTGTGCTTTGGAACATTTCAGAAGGAAGCATTTACTGAAAAATCATGACCTCATTAAAGACAACTGGACAGTGTGAGAACTAAGGAGAGAGTTCTCAGTTCTCAGAGCCAGGCATGAACTCTTCTCCCATGACACAGGATGGGGTGGGGAACGGGTGATGAAGAATGTTTCAGAATCACAATAATGGCACCAAAGCCATTTCTGGATATGGAGTAACCACTATTTTAATATTTCTGTGTCAGAGGTTTTTAACGCTATTGGAAGACTTTCAGTAAACACCTTATCACTCTCACACATGGAGTGAGTGGGCAAATAGAGTTTCCTTGAATTGCCTCTATTCTAAATAGGAGGCCCTGCTCCTCTCTTTGTGTGATGTTAAACACATAGCAGGACCCGAGTTAAACTGAAGCCTTCTTCTCCTTTGCGAGCAGACACGGAACATACGGGCCGAGGACCCTGATTCTACCCCACACATAGCTGCCACCCCACACGCAGCTGGATGTGGGCAAACAGTGAGCGAAGGAACTCATCTCTTACCTCTTTGATAACTCGGTCAAAGGAAGATGAGACATCTTTCTGTGCATTTCCAGGTCCCAAGTCCTTGAAATAAAATCAGAGAAGACACAGAACTCAGTGGCTTTAAAGAGAATTGTTGTAACTGGCGGTCACCCCATATACCAACGCTCACTAGGACAAAAGAGAAACCCACCACCTGGTCTCTCTCCCACAGAGGCCCAAATGCCAGCAACAGTCTGAGGGGAAGGGGGCCCATGCACAGAATCAGCTCCAACGTACCTCAACCTTGTCACACTCCTGGTAATGCTACAGAAGAAAAGAGAGGATAATTAGGACCACAGAAGTGCACGAGACAAGATGCTAAACGAAAAACGCTGGCAGAAGCCAAAACAGCTGAAGATTACTTTCCCCCTGCAAATCTCCAAATCACTTCTATTCCTAATTCATCACTGGAAATAGTGTTTCTAAGGTGATCCTGTTGCTGGCTTTAACATGCTGGTCAGATGGAAGAGCAGGCAAATACTAGGGAAAACTCTTCTTTAAAACAGAAAAAGGACAGCCAAGAAAAAGGAAATCCCAACAACATTAGTTATGAACATTCACTTTTAAGATCATTAAGTTGGTAAAAACACAGCCTGGCCTTTCCAATTCTTCTCGCGCAAAAAGCAAAACCAACACCGAATTAGGGCGAGTCTCTTTTCTTCACTGTACAAAAGACCCGAGACTCGCTGCCACGACTGAATAGCTGAAACCCCCTCTTTCCCTTGTAACGGACTGTTTCTAAAACTAGCAGGAGAGCTGCCTTTTCTCTTCTAGAGAAGAGACATGAATACCACCAGAGCCCAGACCACACTGGAAGAGGAAACACTTGCGGGTATCTTAGAAACAGAAAGTGGGGAAGGTGAAAAGAACAGCTACTCATTACGTAATACCCAGTTGTATTGTTTTCTGGCCATACTAGATTTTAAAAATGAACAACACTTTCTTTGTAAAAATAATTATATTTTATGAAAAAAAAAAAAATCACAGGAAAGAGAACCAATGTCAAGATTAGGCAAAGTGGAGGCTATCAGCCAGATGTCAGGTCTGTGGCTAGAACTGATTCCAATCGTTTCAGGCCTTCTAAAAATCCTTGCTCATTTCTGGGGCTTGTTTTTCACTTCACGGATACTGTTTATATTGTCTACAGATTTCAACTCAGTTCTTGTTCAGGTATACAGATCTCTTTTTCATAAAGGTTGACAGATTTCTTAGCCCTGACTAGATCCTTCCTCTTGCTTGTGATACGAAGTGCACTACTAATCCCTTGTTCTATTTCACTGGGCTACCTTTAACCATTAGGGTACCTGGTTACCTCAAGTTTGTCTCAAGTCATTTGGTCTCAAGCGGTAATTTCACTCTTGCTCTCAATCTGTACAGAAGCTTCTAACTCGATAGCACCCGTAGGGACAGCTCCCCGAGATAAGAGCGGTGCTTTCACTGAGCGCACAGCAGGGTGTGGCTGGAAAGAAAGAGTAGCCAATCCACCAAACCACTGCCAGGGAGACGCCATCACTCTGACCCAGGCTACCTGAAATGGTGCTTCCAGATCCAGACCCACAGGCCTGCCAGCAAAGTATAAATACCAACGAAATGACAGCTTCTACGTGAGGAACTGATGAAAAGCTCTCTCATATCAAGGCTGGCTGAAGAGACTTTAAAACTACAAAGGATTCTATGAAATACTATTTAAGTAAGCAGTAAATAAATATCTAGAGTTTAACATCTCTGATACATCGTACGTTAGAAATAATATGTGGATTTGGTTGGCATACACTGCTGATTTTTTGAGAGTTATAACACAGGGACCAGGAGGAGACAGAATAATGAATTACAAAACCATTAGTTTTATATTCTCAACCACACACATGCTGTATTTCTAAATGGCACAAAATTCTTATCCATAACACCATTATAAATATGGTAATAGGAACTTCTGTCTGCAGAATTTATAAATGTTAAGACTTCTTTAAAGGTTAAGTTTGACCTACACTGTAACAGGTACAACTAAGAAACAAGTACAATCAAAATGATGTCACAAACTTCAGCATTAGAATTAAAATAATTCACTTATGTATCCACCACCACCAAGGATAAGCAGATGTAAAAAGTTTCCCCCTTAGCCAGCACCGTGGCTCACTAGGCTAATCCTCCGCCTTGCGGCGCCGGCACACCGGGTTCTAGTCCTGGTCAGGGCGCAGGATTCTGTCCCGGTTGCCACCCTTCCAGGCCAGCTCTCTGCTGTGGCCCGGGAGTGCAGTGGAGGATGGCCCAGGTGCTTGGGCCCTGCACCCCATGGGAGACCAGGAAAAGCACCTGGCTCCTGGCTCCTGCCATCGGATCAGCGCGGTGCGCCGGCTGAGAAAGGAAGAAAGGAAGACCTTTCTCTCTGTCTCTCACTGTCCACTCTGCCTGTCAAAAAAAAAAAAGTTTCCCCCTTTTCATTTAAGAGCTCTTGCCTCCTGAAAACAAGTGCCACAGAAAGTTGTGGTCTCACCCCTCATCCCTTCCCCTATCCCAAAAGCTACTGCTACCCTGCATGGTTGTACAATCTGGTAGATTTTTTTTTTTAATTTCTTTTAATTTTTTAAAAAATTTGATGGGCTGGCTTGTCTTGTGGTATAGCAGGTAAAGCCACTGCCTGTGACACTGGCATCCCACATGGGCACCAGTTCCATCCAGTACTGGCTCCTCAAATTCTGACTCAACTGCCTGCTAATGATTAGAAAAAGCAATGGAAGGGGCCGGCGCTATGGCGCAGCGGGTTAACACCCTGGCCTGAAGTGCCGGTATCCCATATGGGTGGTCGTTCGAGACTGGCTGCTCCACTTCCCGTCCAGCTCTCTGCTGTGGCCTGGGAAAGCAGTAGAAGATGGCCCAAGTGTTTGGGCTCCTGTACCCGCATGGGAGACCTGGAGGAAGTTCCTGGCTCCTGGCTTCAGATTGGCACAACTCTGGCCGTTGTGGCCAATTGGGGAGTGAACCAGTGGATGGAAGACCTCTCTCTCTCTCTGCCTCTCCTCTCTGTGTAACTCTTTCAAGTAAAATAGATAAAATAAAAAAAAAAGAAAAAAGAAAAGAAAAGAAAAGCAGTGTAAGATGGCCTTAGTGTCTGGGCCCCTGCCATTCATGTGGGAGACCCGGATGGAATTCCAGGCTTTGGCCTAGGCTAACCTTGGCTGTTGTGGCCATCTAGGGAATGAACCAGTGGGTGGAAGATCTGTCACTCTGCCTTTCAAACAAATAAATAAATCTTAAAAAAAAAAAAAAGGTAGATGTTGTGGCACAGAGTGTTAGGACATCACGTGGGACACCCTGTCCCCTGTCAGAATGCTGAGGATCGAGCCGTGCTTGGATTCCAATTCGGCGCTTGCTAATACCTCCAGGAGGCAGCAGGTGGCCCCAGGATTTGGGTCCCTGCCATCCACCAGGGGAAGCTGGATGGGTCTCCTAGCTTGTGGCTTCACCCTGGCCCCGCCTGGGCTGTTGTAGATATTTGGGGAGTGAACCTGAACCAGCAGATGAAAGATCTCTTGGTCTTTCCTTTAGTCTGTCACTCTACCTTCCAAATAAATTAAAAAGGCAGAAATCCAAATACTCACAATCCAGATCAGAGAAGAAAACTGCCACCACCACGGACTCCCACACACAGTCCCTCTCCCCTCCTATGAACACTGTCACTGACTGATTTTTTTTTTAATATTTATTTATTTATTTGAAATTCAGAGTTACACAGAGAAAGAGAGAGAGAGAGATTGGGGTCTTCCATTACAACAGCCAGAGCTCCCTGCTGGTATGCTTGGAAAAGCAGTAGAAGATGGCCCAAGTCCCTGGGCCCCTGCACCCATGTGGGAGACTCAGGTGAAGCTCCTGGCTTCGGTCCCAGCTATTGCAGCCATTTGGGGAATGAACCAGCAGTTGGAAGATCTCTCTGTCTCTCCCTCCCTTTCTGTAACTTTCAAATAAAATAAATTAAAAAAAAAAAAAAAAAAAAAAAAATCTTTTTTTTTTTTTTTTTTTTTTTAACAGGCAGAGTGGACAGTGAGAGAGACAGAGAGAAAGGTCTTCCTTTGCTGTTGGTTCACCCTCCAATGGCCGCTGCCGCTGGCGCACCGCGCTGATCCGAAGCCAGGAGCCAGGTGCTTCCTCCTGGTCTCCCATGCGGGTGCAGGGCCCAAGCACTTGGGCCATCCTCCACTGCACTCCCGGGCCACAGCAGAGAGCTGGACTGGAAGGGGGGCAACCAGGATGAGAACCCGGTGTGCCGGTGCCGCAAGGCAGAGGATTAGCCTATTGAGCCACGGCGCCGGCCCATAAAAAAATCTTTAAAAAAAAAAAAAAATCTGTGGATTAATTTTCTTACCTGTAAAACTTTTCCATGGACCACAGTTCCAAGGACTCCTGAACACAGTCTTGGAGTTAAGCCTGTGAACAACCCACGCCTCCCGTCGATGCTGGCAATGTGCTGAGCTGAGAACACAAGTTAGAGACTTAAGTTCGGGTCCAAACAGTTACTTGCAGCAACCCCTGCCTAACACAGTCCTCAATGTCATCAAAACCAAGTAAATCAAAGACACTTACCATAACAAAAGAGACCAGGAAGCTGACATACTTGCCGCCCAAAAATATTTCGTCCTATTGTTGGAGGAAGAGGCTCATACCCGACCTTTAAAAACAGGGAACATACCAACTGTTAAGCAATATCACTAGGAATGCCTTGGTTGCCCGGTTTTGAATAAAGAGTAAAATTATGAAGCCAGCATTCGGGCAGAGCAGGTTCAGTGACACCTGCAACAGCACCCCATAACAGAGTGGAGGTTCAAGTCCTGTTTGCTCCGCTCCCAATCCAGCTACCTGCTAATGGGCCCGGGAAAGCAGCAGAAGGTGGCCCAAGGACTTGGATCCCTGCCACCGATGTAGAACAGAGTGAAGCTCCTGGCTTCAACCTGGCCCAGTCCCAGCCGTTGTGGCAGTTTGCGGAGTAAATCAGTGGCTCAAAGATCGATCAACTTGCCTCTCACTTTCTCTGTAACTCTGCCTTTCTAATAAATAAATCTTAAAAAAAAAAAAAAAAGAACTAGGGCAATTTGTATATTTGGACACAATGAGAAGGCATTCATTAAGTCAGCATTAATTACCTGTATGGCAAATGCATATAGAGCTGGATAATTCACTTAGGAAATAATTACAAGGCAAATTCATGTTAAATGAATAGATTGCCATCAATAATCTAATGAAGGCTATTTTGTAAAGCTAATGATGGCCACTTTATTCATATAATATATCCAGAACTTTGGGTGCTAAAGGGGTATTTGAGAGAATAAATGCCGTAGGACATGCTTTTAATTCTCTTTTGTTCCATTTCAAGTCTGTGAAATGAAATAACTGCTGAGATCCCTGAAAGTGCTACGACTATTTTAAAAACTGAGTATTTGGGAATTTTACCAGAACCCCTGAGATACTTGGCAACACACAGATATTGTGAAATCAGAATTCAAGATATTCAAGTTTTGGAGGTAACATCACCGAATGTCCCTAGGAAACCCTGTCTTCTGAGGGAGTCCTGGGCAGTGCGTCCGTTCCAGACGTACTGAGAAATGCTTTCACTGCAGACGCTAGCTGGCCCCGAACGCGCCAATTCTGCTTTAGCCTTCACAGCACATTTTAGTCTCTGTCAAATAACTGATTTTATAGTGGCCTTTTACATAGGCAACCTGAACCTACAGAGATCAACTCAGCAACCAATAATTTGGATTAGCAACAACGCAGGAGTAAGAAATGCCCTGGGAGCCAGTACTGTGGTAAAGCCACAGCTTGGATACCAGCATCCCATATGGGTGCTTGTGTGCCGGCTGCTCCACCCCTGCTGTTGGCCTGGGAAAAACAGCAGAAGATGACCCAAGTGTTTGGACCCCTGCCACCCACTGGGAGACCTGGATAAGCTCCTGGCTCCTACCTGGCCCAGCCCCGGATGGTGTAACCACATGGGGGGTGAACCAGCGGATGGAAGATCTCTCTGCCTCTCCCTCTGACTTTCAAATAAATAATTTTTTTTTAAAGAAATGTTCTAATCCTTAGTGCCTTGTAGATATTTTACAGAAAAGCGGGTGGTGAGCAACAGGAGCCGGAAAAACCGCCCTGTTCCTTGGCACAAAAGGCATGGGGTAATTAACGTCAACCCTCAATAAAGGTCTTTAAAAAAACGAATGCCCTGCCCATCACTGGAATGTTTAGAAGAACTGAAAATGCTCCCTAGGTATAGTGTCAACTAAACACCGGCCTACCTGCCCGTGAATACAAAATACCGAGTAAAAATGACTCTAAAACACATTAGAAACTAACACCTAGGTTCCAACTTGCCCAAACTCCTTTCAGCCGAACTGACTTCCGGCTCAGACAAATGTCATTTTCACTGTCAGGAGCCACCCGGGACTGCGGCTGGAAAGCGCTCCGCGGGTCTGATATCGGAAATGACCCCTAACCTTCAGGTCCTTCCGAAATCTGACGTTATTGTCACTTCGGAAAGTGCTCCATACCTCTGGGTATGGCCGTTAAAGTCTCGGAAGAAAACAGCAAGTAGGACCAGAAGCAAAAAGCAGAAAAAGCGACAAAAATAACAGAAGTCGGCTCCCCTGCTAATCTCGGGTTCGCCTTCGAGTAGGTCGTGTCCTGCGTCTGCAGGCGAGCGGGGCCAGGCTAGAGGCGAATGCTGAGGCCGGAGGGGGTTAGAGCTGGGAAGCCCCCGGTGGCGACCGGCCACGATCAACCCCGGGGAGCCGCTGGGCAAGGGCAGGGCGGCAGTTGGCTACGGGAAAGGGAGCGGGCCTCATCGCGGGGCACGGAGGCGAGACCCCGGCGGGGGGCCGCGAGAGGGGCCGCGGGCCGGCGGAAGCTGTCCCTGCCGGGAGGGAAAGGACAGCAGAGAAGCGACAGCATCTCCAGGGACTGAAGGCCCAGGAAGGCTGGAACTGAGCCTCCGGAGCTGCGGGCGGCGGCGAGCGAACAGGACGCCGGGCGGGGAAGGGAATGGCGGCGACTCATACCTGGATGAGCACTTTCACGTACATGAGCGGCTGGGACAGGATGGTGAGACCGGAGCCCAGGAGCACCTGACTGGCCGCGTCCGCCATGATGGCACCCGCGGACGGACAGACAGAACGAGCCACCAAGCGACCGAGCCGGCCGCAGGTCACGTGCCAGGACGCCGGCTTCACTGGCCCGCCCGCGAAGCGCGCGCGCGCGCACGCACGCACGCACGCAGCGGCGCGCCCCGCCCAGTCCCCGCCCACAGCTCCGCCCGCAGAAACGGCAGGCGCTCGAGAGCGGCCGCTGCGGTCGGGGCGGGGCTTATAGCCAGTGACGCAAGCGTCTTGTATTGGGCTCGGCGCCCTCCACGGGGAACGAGTTTCTTTTGCGCGTGCGCAAGCGAGAAGTCTCCGGAAGGAGAAGAAAGGGCGTGGCGATGGCGGGGCGGGGGAAGAGGGGGTGTGACCCTGACGAGCAAAGGCAAGGTCAGAGAACTAGAAAGAATTCATAGATTTTCCATTATGCTTCCCTCCGCACTTGCCCTTTGGCATCCTCAGCGTAGGGTACAAAGGTGTTTGGCGTTGGAGCTCAAACCTTAGATCAGTCTGATGGCGAATAATGCGTCGTCTCCGGGGTGCAGTTCTTCCATCCTTCGCAGTTAATGTCCACTTCGCAGGGTCGCCTTCTGTGACCGTTCAGCCTAAATTCGCCTCGCCCTTATTTCCTGCGCGTCGCTCTGTAGCGCTCCACTGGAAATCCCGGCAGCCTGCGTTCACAGTTGTATTTGCCGTGCGTGGTACACCCTGGGTGCTCAATAAATGCTGCACGAATTAACCTCAGTGCCAACCAGGCCACCCCTATTTAAGAAGCAGAGACGACCGCAGCTTGGATATGCTCTGTATTTGACCACGTTTGAGTTGGGCAGAGCGTGGCGCAGAGCAGGAGGTGCTGGCGAAAGGTTTGCTTTTGGAACCTGGCTCTTCCTTTGTATCCATTCATTTTATCCTCTTTGATGTTGGTTCTGCATCCAAGTCTAACGTGGGATACCTCTCAGCATCGCCATGGACATGAAGTGAAATTGTGCGTAGGAAATTTAAACGCTAGTTTTGCTTAATACTGCCCTGTACGCAGCAGGTTGCTAGGCACTCGACAGAGCAGAAGGCACATGAGCTTGGAAGTCCGGATTCTGTCTCTGCCAGTTAATAGACGTGGTCGTGGGCGGATCACATTATCTCTCTGCACCTTAAACAAATGGGTAGAGTGGTGTCTGCTTCCTAACACGGCTGTGAGGGCCAAGTAAAACATTCTTTAAAAAATAGAGGCCGGCGCCGCGGCTCACTAGGCTAATCCTGCGCCTTGTGGCGCCGGCACACCAGGTTCTAGTCCTGGTCGGGGCACCAGATTCTGTCCCGGTTGCCCCTCTTCCAGGCCAGCTCTCTGCTGTGGCCAGGGAGTGCAGTGGAGGATGGCCCAAGTGCTTGGGCCCTGCACCCCATGGGAGACCAGGATAAGTACCTGGCTCCTGCCTTCGGATCAGACAGGCAGGGACAGCTGTTCTTGTTCGCTGATGTTGTTGGGGCAGTCGGGGAGCTGCGCTGCCTCCAGGCTTCCTGTTGTATTCTTTGAGACTTTTTCCTCCTGTGGACTGTATGGAATCAGCCTGGTTAGCAGAGACAGACGCTAGAGGGTTTTCGGGGGCAAAGGAAAGAGAAATGAGTTTTGCCTGCAGAAGATTATGTAGGGTGGACTGTTTTTCTTTTTTGTAGTTTTTAAACATTTATTTAATTTTTTTTCCATTGTATTTAGAAGGCAGAAGAGAGGCAGAGACAGAAAGACAATCTTCCATCTGCTGCTTCACGCCCCAGCTCGCTGCAACAGCCAGGACTGGGTCAGGCCGAAGCTAGGAGCTAGGAATTCAGTCCGGGTCTGTCACGTGGGCGGCAAGGACCCAAGTACCTGAGCCGTCACCTGCTTCTTTCCCAAGGTGCACGGGGAGTAGGACACCAGGGCCACAGTGAGCGGGACTCGAGCCAGCTACAGACACGGAACGCGGGCATCAGAAGCAGGGCCTTGACCGCTGCGCCAGACATCGCCCCTGAGCTGTTGTCTGAGCTGAGGCATGAACTGTGATGCCTGTGTCTGTGAAGCAATGGTGGAGTGCGGTGGAGAGGGGAGAGGGGGAGGCACTTAGTGTTCCAGCTTCAGAGGGAACAGGGGAAGTTTGGAGATGGAGGCAAAGGGAGCCGGCGGACTGGGGACCAACACAGGCAGATTTGTCTTTTCTTGGGCCCACCTGTGATGCTCTGTCAGCGATGTCAGGACCCACAAGATTGGAGGCTGGGAGACTGCCACGGTTACCTGACCTCAGCGGGCGGCCCCGGGGTTTGTGAGTTTACTTGCAAGGTACAGCGGATAGGATGTGATCACTGAGCGGGGAGGTGGAGGGGCAGCTGCAGCGGCCGGGGTTACAGGCGTGGTCCCGACGATGGTACTGTGTCCTGGGAGGGGGAGCCCGAGGCAAGTGCTGCTTTAAGGAACAGATGACAGCATACTACAGTAATTGCACTTTGGACATGCTGCCCTGCACTGTAGAGGGAAATTCAGTGGAGATGGAGGGGGGCTGGGGGCTGCTGGTGTAGGGGAGGCCTGACTTAGCATCATCATGGCCAACCTCAGGGGTGGGCTGGGGTCATCCAGGGAGGGGATGTAGGGTGCACAGCCCTGCAGCCCACGGGTACATGCGTGGAGCTGAGGGAAGTCGTGCTGGGCAGACGAGGCTGTGTTGCACTGACTACTCCTGAACAGTGCCGTCCAAAAGAAGTAGAAGGCCAGCCACACGTGTAACTGCAGATTTTTGACAGCAACAGTTAAAAAACTAAAAAGAAGAGCCGGTGTTGTGGTACAGCTGATCAAGCTACTGCCTGTAATGCTGACATCCCACATGGGCGCCGATTTGAGTCCCTGCTGCTCTACTTCCAATCCAGCTCCCTGCTAATGCACCTGGGAAAGCAGCAGAAGCTGGCCCAAGTGCTTGAGCCCCTGCCAACCACACGGGAGACCTGGTTGGAATTCTAGGCTCCTGGCAGTCATCTGGGGAGTGAACCAGCAGATGGAAGATCTCCCCCCTCTCTAACTCTGCCTTTCAAATAAATCTTTAAAAAAAAAAACCAAAAAACCTAAAACAGGTAAAATTAATGATACATTTTAATGCACCCAAAATATCCCTAATATTATTTTAGTATATAATCCATATAAGAAATACTAATAAAATATGTTATCTTTTTTTTGGTTCTAAATCTTTAAAATCTGGACTAGTCCCATTTCAAGTGTTCCCTAGCACCATGTGGTTGGTGAGAGACTGCCAAACCGGACAGTTCTAGATTGAGGCAGAGCTAAATTAAAATCTTTGACTCTAAGTTTTCTCATCTGTGGAATGGGCATAATAGCTATGGAAGGTAAAGCTTTAAAAAAAAGATTTATTTATTTATTATTTGAAAGGCAGAGTTACAGAGAGGCAGAGAGAGAGAGAGGTCTTCCATCTGCTGGTTCACTCCCCAGGTGGCCGCAACAGCTGGAGCTGGGTCGATCCGAAGCCAGGAGCCAGGAGCCAGGAGCTTCTTCCAGGTCTCCCACGCAGCTGCAGGGCCCCAAGGACTTGGACCATCTTCTACTGCTTTCCCAGGCCACAGCAGAGAGCTGGATGGGAAGTGGAGCAGCCACCAGCTCCCACATGGAATGCTGGCACTGCAGGCGGTGGCTTTACTTGCTACACCACAGCACTGGCCCGGGAGGGTAAAGCTTTTGACACAAAGTGAGTGTACAATAAATGGAGCTATTGAAAGGAAGAAGTGGAAAAAGGAAGGAATTTTGAGGTTTTATAGCAGCATGGGGAAGGATTTTGTGCTTTCCTCTTTTAAAAAAATATTTATTTATTTATTTATTTATTTGAAAGCCAGAATTAGAGACAGAGGGAGAGGCAGATCTTCCATCTGCTAGTTCACTCCCCAGATGGCTTCAACAGGCAGGGCTGGGCCAGGCTGAAGCCAGAAGCCTGGAACTACTCAGGTCTCCCCCGTTGGTGGCAGAAACCCAAGCACTTGGGTCGTCTTCTGCCGCCTTTCCAGGTACATTAGCAGGGAACTGGATTGGAACTGGCGCTCTGATAAGGGAATGCTGGTGTCGCAGGCAACAGCTCAGCTCACTGCACCACAATGCCAGCCCGCTTGTGCTTTCTTTAAAGATGAGAGGCTTGGCATGGTTTTAGGCCACAGGGAAGTTTCTGGTAGAGAGAGAAAGGAAAGGGGATAAAGCAATGTAAAAGTTTGGGGAGATCACGTGGGGACATGGAACTGCAGCATCTGGTGGCAAGATTAGCCATAAATCCAAAGTGGGGCACTGTTTTCTCCAAGAAGGAAGGAAGCTGGGGTAGATGAGAGTGGTGGCCAGTCTTGAGCGCTTTCTGTGTAGACAGCACCCAGCCCTGAAAGCTGGGTCCTGCTTCTTAAGTTTTTCATCCATAGGTGATTTCTGCCTGATCCATTTTACTACAGTGTTTGTAAAATAATGAATTCCCAACTCTAGCATCAGGCCTCAGCTTCTTTCTACTTCAGCAAGAACCCTCACTTCTCCTCCCTCCCCCACTGATATGAACTCATTGGTTCCTCATTTTCCCAATGGGTTATGATTTGTTAATCATTTGGGTGCCTAATATCCCAGATCTGGCAGGTGGGAGCCCCTCTGATCTGGTTCCTGTCCTGTGAAAAGCTCCTACTTTATTATTTTTTTAAGATTTATTTATTTATTTGAAAGTCAGAGTTACACAGAGAGAGAGAGAGAGAGAGAGAGAGAGACCTTCCATCCGCTGGTTCGCTCCCAAATTGGCCACAACAGGCAGAGCTGTGCCAATCTGAAGCCAGGAGCCAGGAGCTTCTTCTGGGTCTCCTACATGGGTGCAGGGCCCAAGGACTTGGGCCATCTTCCACTGCTTTGCCAGGCCATAGCTGAGAGCTGGATCGGAAGTGGAGCAGCCAGGACTTGAACCAGCGCCCATATGGGATGCTGGCACTGCAGGCGGCAGCCCCACCAGCCATGCCACAGCACCAGCCCCAACAAAACCCTATTTTAGAGCACTCTGGGCATAGTGAGATGTCCCAGGCTCCTCATCTCATATGTACATTGCCCCAGCCTTGCAATCAGTTATTTTTCTAATGGGCCCTGATTCCTCTTAGTGGTGCCAGACACCAAGATCTCAGTGCAAAATGTGCTTACTGCTACCTTTCTCTCTGTCTCTCACTGTCTAACTCTTCCTGTAAAAAAAAAAAAAATGTGCTTATCGCTAAGGGGGTGTGGTTTTGGGTCTTTTTAACAGACAGCACTGAAAACACATCCATGCACGGATCATATATGAGTGCCCATTCACATTATCACATATAGACTTGAATACACATGTTTAAGCATGCATATACAATTGGTTCTCTGCATGTGGCGGGCGGGCGGGGGGGGGTGGTTCATGCCTCCAAGAATTCCGCCAACCTGGAATGCTTGTCTAAACCAAAATATCTGAAAAGAAACCCTGCATCTGTACTGAAGAAGCACACTTTTTCCTGTTATCAATCCCTAAACAATACTGCATAATAACTAGGTATACAGCATTTACTTGGTACCGGGTGTAAGTAATCTGAGATGATATGAAGTCCATGGGAGGATGTGTGTAGGTTATTTGCAAACACTATGCCACCTTATACAAGGGACTTGAGCATCCGTGGGGGAGCCGGGAACCAGTCCCCAGGTTTGCTGAGGGGATGAATGTGCATATTTTCTTTTTTTAAAGATTTAATTATATATTTGAAAGGCAGAGGTACAGAGAGAAAGGGAGTGAGAGAGAGAGAAAGCTATCTTCCATCTGCTGGTTCACTCCCCAAATGGCCACAATGGCTGAGGTTAGGCAGGGCAGAGCTAGGAGCCTGGAACTCCATCCGGGTCTCCCACATGGGTGACAGGGGCCCAGGTACTGGAGCCATTTCTTGCTGCTTCCCCAGGCACATTAGCAGGGAGCTGGATTGGTGCTCACAAGGGACTGGCATTGCTGGCGGAGGCCTAACCCGCTGCGCCAAAACACTGGCCCTGAATGTGCATATTTTCTCAATCTCAGAGTTCACACTAATGCTTCCAAAGCTAATCCATTCTCATAGGACCTTTCTTCTTATTTCCTGCTGGAGTCAGAACCCTGGCTCTTACTAGGATCACACATTCATTCACTGGTTCAATCACGCAATCCTTCTGAAATGTGCCAGTACCGCCACAGAAAGCGGCCACAGGGAGCCCGGAAAGTGTTCGCAGTTTTCTCCCCTGCCTCGCCAGAGCCCAGCTTCTGAACCGGCACCTCTGGGCAAGACTGTTCCCTGGGGGATGCCGGCTGCGGAGTCGGAGCAGGGCACTGCAGGAGATGGAGAAGGTGTGGGACAGCCAAGGTGGGGCAAAGGTGAGGGAGCGCCAGTGTCAGCAGAGGGCAGACTTCCGGGGCTGGAGGCGATGGCGACACTCGTGCGGTAGCCCCGGCTACCCTGCAGCGGGTTTTCCTGCAGCCATCTTGGCAGCCCGGATGTAGGCTGGAGTGGAGAAGACAGATGGCTGGGATAACTCGCTGATCCAAAGCTGGGGAAAGCACCAGGTGGCTGGGGCAGGAGGACAGACAGTGAAGACACTGGGGTGCTGGCAAGAGAGCAGTTGACGTCATGAGCGCGGGGATCTGGGCTGAACAGGGAAGTGAAGCCACGAGGGAGAAAGGGCACTGGATGGAGCTGCAAAGGGGTCCGCTGAAGGGACTTGGGGGGTCACTGAATCCAGTGACATAGCAGTAGCTAATTCAGGGGCCGAGGGGGAGAGACGGCTTGCGCTAAAATTGGGACATGATGGGAGGGGCTGCCCTCGGAACAGCCAGACGCCTTGTTTGGCGTGTTCCCCAAGAACCAGATCCGAGCCCAGGCTGGAGAGGGCGGCTGTTTCAGGCGCATCACTGCTGTGGATCCAGAGCTAAGAGGCGTGTGCAGATGACTGACTGCATGAAAACACGGCTTCAGGCGGCTCTGCTCCATGGCTCTTCACCTTTGAGGTCACAAACGCAGGTCCAGGGCAGTGAAGCAACTTCCGCTTCTGTCCCCAGCCCCGGCCTGGATGGGATTCAGACCCCGCGGCTCTTCAACCCCTACAGTGTTCTGAAGCTACCAGACGCCCGCTTTGTTTTTGTCTGTGCACTACCTTTGTTTTCCACCTGGATTTTAAGCAGGGATGGAGTCTTACAAATCATGGCATTCTCCGCAGTTCTAAGCTAGCCACTGCTCAGTGCATTCTTTTTGCATGATGGTTTAGTGGGAGTAGCCCATGGCTCAAGGTGCAAGTGTCGGCAGTCAGAATTTTCAAGAAGCATTACAGGCTGAGTGTCTTACCCGCCACGCCTGGGGCCAGAAGTGGTCCGGATTTCGGATGCAGCGGGGCAGGTGTTGGAATAGCTGCACGTACATAATGAGACATCTCGAGGGTCGGACACCAAGTCCAAGCTGAAATTCACTTATGTTTCATGTTCACCTTACAGACTGCAGCTGACTTTATGCAATACTTTTAATAATTTAGTACATGAAACAAAGGGTATGTATTACAGCTGAAGGAGCTGGGAGGGTCTTTTTCCCGGGGGGGGGGGGATGCTGAATAACTGGTATGTTGTGTGCCTACGTTTTAATCATGGCCCTCATGTGAGGATATGTGTAGCATGTCAGAGTTTGGAGAGTTTCAGATTTAGGATTTTGGATTTTCAGGTGAGGGATCCTCAATCTTTACTGCTTTCTGTACATTCCTGGAATCACCCTTATTAAACAAGTATCACTTTGGACCATGCGGTGTACTTTGTCAGGAAACAGAGGCATGAAAACAATGCCTATCTAAGCCTGGTTTCACAAGGAAGTTTGTCTTGTGTGGGCCATGGGTGCAACCCAGTTAACAGGGAAAATAAACTGAGCTTTCAGTGAATCGGGCAGGCAGCAGCAGGGTAGAGAAAAGGGGACAAAGATGAATGGCAAGCACTATGAGACATGAGCTTATCTCCCCCAGGAATATTACACTAAGAAATGGACAGAGAAATGCCACTGGCGGCATTTAGTCTGACTAAACCTAGCCAGTGCATACTGTCTGTCTTTGTGGTTATACAGGACAGAGCGGGCTTTGTGGCTTCAAAGATATCCTGTGCAGAAGGGGCCAAGTCTCTGTGTCCGAGAAACGTCTCTGCTGCTATTCTAGATAATTAAACCAGAAGTGAGTCTGAGAGCAGCCCGGAAGAGCAGAGGGCGCCAGCTCGATTTCTGCCAAGCAGAGCGTCTGTGTGGCATTTCATCAGTAGCTATGGCTGTGGGCTGGGTGGGCCCCGATGCAGCAGTGTCGATGGTATCTTTGGGAAGTGCCTGGGCGGCATGAGTGAACTAGCAGATGAATGAGTCCATAGGCTAGTTGCTGAGGGAGTGGCTTTGTTAGAAAAGTGAGCTCTCTGGGGTGCGCTTGCTCTGTCTCACCGCTGGATGCCCTGTGTTGCTTCGGGGCGCGAGAGTCCTCAGCACGTGCAGCCCTGTGACCTTGGCCTTCCCAGCCTCCAAAACTGTAAGAAATACATTTCTGTTCTTTATAAGTGACCCAGTCTGTAGTGTGCAATTACAGCAACAGAAAATGGACTAAGAGCTGTC
Source organism: Oryctolagus cuniculus (assembly GCF_051225735.1). NCBI lineage: Eukaryota > Metazoa > Chordata > Mammalia > Lagomorpha > Leporidae > Oryctolagus > Oryctolagus cuniculus. The sequence goes on along the minus strand of NC_142867.1, from coordinate 18,256,781 downwards.
GTCAAGTCAAGCTTGGTGACAATGTAATCAACGACCGTGATCAAAGGTCGTGTCAGAGTGGCCAGGTATCCAGGAAAGCACCAAAATTCTTGCCCCTTTTAATGACAAGTGAGAAAAAAAAAACACCTAGAATTTTTGTTCTCAAAGAGCCCCTCTGTCCATATGGAATCCCTGTATTTAGTATTCCACCAAAAGCTGAAGAGCAATGCTTACTGCCATCGCCTTGCCTGCTTGCATGCGTTTATACCACTGGCGCCTCTCCCCGGCCGGAAAAGGGCATTCTGCCACCAGGATGGCGACAGGACCTCGGTTAGGCCATGGGTCCAAAAAAGTTGGGCTTCTTAAGAAAATGTGTTCACCCGAAATCCATTTTGAATCTCAAAGCATTACTTGTACTAGGACTACGCGTTTAGTTTATAAAAACCACGTATGGAGAACATTCCTTGTTCCTCCCCTACAGCCTGACAGCCCAGCGGGAAGCTGACCTCTGTCCCCTGCACCCACTCTGTTCGACTGCGCCCTGTCTCCGTCCTCGGCTCACCGTCAGTCATCGACAGGTTCAGGTGGTTTCTCCAGCAGTATGAGGTTTATTCAGACCGTTCAGGTGGTTAGAATGGATTACCTGAGTTTTTCATTCTAAAATTTCTAGCCAGGGTCACTCCTTCAGCCTTTAACAAAAGCTGAATGGGAAATGACAGGCACACTGGCTTCTGGAGGCTGCAGCATGTAAATCTCCTGCGGGCACTTCTTCCTAATCCAGGGAGGAAAACTTGCCACTCTTTTCTAAAGAGAACAAATATGACTCCTTGACAGGATTCACTTCACGTGAGCTGGGCGGTGCTTGGAATCTAATGAGCATGGCCTTCTAGGAGTTGCTGGATGTGGAGGCTATGCCTGGGTTTCATGGGATTTTGCCCCTTTAACACACATCCAAACCACACCTCTCAGGAAGTTTTGTGTTTTCAAAAAGCATTTCTACAAGCAACTCATCATGTATTCTGATTTTTTTATTCCAAAAATGTCATCATCATACTAGGGTGCCTTTCGTAACCTTTCTCCAAAGTTATTTGGAGCAAAAATACGTAGTGCTGACCAACTTTCAAACAAGTTCGCCTTCAGCTGTTTACAGCGGTCTGGGGACTTGTCCTTTAAGGACATCCTCTTAGGGACAAACAGCGGGGTTTTGGCTGGGTGCTTTCTCGGTACTCAGGACGCTGACTGAGGGCTTAGGGTATGGGCAAGTGTGGCACAGGGGACGGCATCAGCAAACTCCCCAGGTGCAGAGCGCAGAGCTCATGCCCTGCAGAAGGACGCCCTTGGTGTGGGGGACTGCACCTGGGAATTCTCTGCGCTCTGCTCAGTTTCTCAAACTGGAAATTAAAAAAAGACTGATACACGGGGATGCTAATGAAGTGTGTGTTGCGTGTCGTTCTAATCACTACTCACCCAGCTAGTGGTGGGTGTGGAAAGAGCTGAGAAGTGATAATGAAAAATGTGCTAGAAACCTTCCAATCCAATGTGAAAGGAAAAGAGTAAGGCCAAAACAGGGAGGCTGGCCCGAGCTGGAGGGACCTCTTTAACGTGACTCCAGCAGGTCACCATGACAGTCACAGCCAGCAGACTGTCTGGTTTGTTTGGTGCTCATGAGGGACTCTGGGAAAGAAATGGCTGACATAAAATATCTGTTCACATAAGATTATGCAGTTAACCAATCAAAGGAAACAACTGGTTAGAGAGAAAGAATTTTAATCATAGGGTTAAAAATTTACATAACCTTGTTGAACATAATATATGTAACATTAAATTCTGGGTAATACAGGAATTGTCTCTATGTGGGAATAGCTTACTGGGAGCTAAACTTGTATACTAACAGTCTGACTGATCACCCATCACCAGAAAGCTGACACAAGACATTTTTGGATAGCTTACTCCCAAAATACTTTTAAAAGAGTTCAATCTTTTAAAGTTGATTTGCATATAATTTTGGAGAGAGTAGCTATGGGTAAAATGTGGTATATCTGTGCTGTAGTTCCACGAGCACACACTTTGGCTGCTGCTAGAGGAAGCTTTTCCATACGTTATAAGAACATTTCATTTTATGAAAAAAATAACTGAATTGATGAGGTGTGCATCATGAGGACATGGACGGAGTCTGAGTACAAAGTGGGGGGTCAGCACATGATGAGTGTGCAACACAGTATACCACAGACAGACAGACAGTCCCCAGGCCTACTTCTCCCTGCCTCACACAGGCTGTCTGGCCCAGAACGTCCCCGGGACATGCCTGCATGGCATGACACACGCGCACCTATGGGTATGTGTATATGTGTAAGGATGGGTATGTCACCATGGCACCACGGCCTGTCTTTGTGGCAGCATATATAGTCCTAGGCCAGTTTGGCTTCATACCTGGGGCTGGCTCTTGGCTGGAGTTTGTACTTTTCTTTGGAGAGCATGGCACTGTAAAGCCTGGCTTCTTACTCTGTGCAAACAAGATAAACAAGCAGATTTCACTGTATGTTGCAATTTCTAATTGTACTTATGGTTGGGGCTGGCTTTATTGGGATCTAGTGACAGTACTTGTATTTTCTCCCCAAATACCAAAGTACTGCCATTGTTACAGGGCCTGGTTCGTCAGATGGTCAAATTAGGGCCCATGGGTGACATCTTCATTGCCCTGGGAAGCAGAGGGGCTGTGTTTTATAGGCTGTCTAGAAACATTTCTCAGTGGGAGAAAAGGACCTGCTCTAGCAAGGTGGTGGTCTGCCCATGTTTTCAGCTCTGTGTGTCTGACATGCTATGGAAGTCAAACGCCCACATCTCCAACAGAGACCAGCACACCAAGAACTTGAAGAAAATAAAGGAAAGGGGGCCGGCGCTGTGGTGTAGCAGGTAAAGCCGCCACCTGCAGTGCTGGCATCCCATATGGGCACTGGTTAGAGTCCCAGCTGCTCCACTTCCTATCCAGCTCTCTGCCATGGCCTGGGAAAGCAGTGGAAGATGGCCCAAGTCCTTGGGCCCCTGCAACTGTGTGGGAGATCAAGAGGAAGCTCCTGGCTCCTGGCTTCAGATGGATGCAATTCCGGCCGTTGCAGCCAACTGAGGAGTGAACCAGTGGATGGAAGGCCTCTCTCTTTCTCTGCCTCTCCTCTCTCTGCGTAACTCTGACTTTCAAATAAATAAATAAATCTTTAAAAAAAAGAGAGAGAGAGAGAGAGAGAGAGAGAGAGAGGGGCTGGCGCCATGGCCAGTTCTAGTCCCAGCTGCTCCACTTCTCATCCAGCTCTCTGCTGTGGCCTGGGAGGGCAGTGGAGGATGGCCCACGTCCTTGGGCCCTGCATCCGCATGGGAGACCAGGAGGAAGCACCTGGCTCCTGGCTTCGGATCGGCACAGCTCCAGCCGTTGCAGCCATTTGGGGACTGAACCAATGGAAGGAACCAACCTTTCTCTGTCTCTCCCTCTCAAATAAATAAATAAATAAATAATCCTAAAAAAGAAAAGAAAAGAAAGGAAGGGTGAAGACCGCTTTGGCAGCCACCGGCTCCACTGGATGTACCTGAGTCCATGGCTACCCGCTGCGGCCTGCATGGGAAGTTTCAGCGGTGGGATTTGGCTTTAGCTTCCTGCAGACTTTGTGAAATGAATGGCAGAGGAAGAAACAGGACAAGTTCATCATCAGTCTGTCAGGACTGAAAACTTTGATCTGACTTTGTTGGAACTCTCTTCCTTGCTCTTCAGTTTCTGTCACACACAGTGATCCGTCTTGTCACCTTTCCTGGAGCATCTTATTAGTATTTTTTTTCTATGTTCTCTTTCACTTTGATTTATTTGAAAGGCAGACAATGAGCCAGAGATCTCCCATCTGCCAGTACACTCCCCACATGCTGCAGCAACCTGGACTGGGCCTGGTCCCTCCCACATGGAAGGCAGAGACCCAAGTACTGAGCTATCACCCGCTATCACCTACTCCCAGAGTAGGCATTAGCAGGAAGCTGGAACCGAAAATGGAGCTGAGACTCAAGCCCAGGCATTCCTATAGGGGATCCAGATATCCAAGCAGCATCCTAACTGCCACCCCACATGACTACCTGCAGCACCTTACTCGTCCGTTACAGACCTTGCACATAGCAGGTTCTGCAGAAGACACTAACAGGCAAATGAGGGCATCAAACTAAGAATCCCTAAACAAGAGACTGGCAGAGGCCACAGGGACATCACCTTGGGAGGACTGTCCATTCCCCATCTAGGACACACAAGTTCATCCAACAACATTCTTCCATGGACACAGGCGGAACGACAGCTTAGTAGCTGTTTCCCCACCTCTCTCCCCTTCAGGAAAGAACAGGCAGACGCAAATGTGCCTGCGAGAGGTTATTATAGTGATAAATAGGAATTCCACATAACTTACTGTTTTGCAAAAGCAACTCACTCACATCTCACTGTCAATGTGGCAGCCCTGGGTGTGAGGCACAACTCACAGTGGGTGGTGACTGCCTAGGGTTGAGAACCATGGCAACATTCACTGTCACTGCTTTACCTTGTGTGTTGCCAGAAACTTACAAAATAATGGCTGCCTAAGGAGAACTTTGTTGAAATAAAATTACATTCTCACTGGGAAGCTTTTAAGCTCTGGGTGGGCTTCCTCCAGGCTCCTGGTGCCTGTTGGCTGTGCCCCAGGCTGGCCAGCTGGTTTGTAGCTGCCTTCGAGATACACCTGAGCAGAACCACACTGAAGAGGTGAAACAGTAGGGACTGTGGATCATCACCCACCCAAATCATACAATACAACTGCAAAGAAATTCAAGTGAACTGCCGGCACACGCACTCGGTGAGGTACCTGCGTTCTCTCTTGATTCTTAAGTAGAGTCAGGGTGGTCACTGATGGCTCCCGGCAGGTGCCTTTGTCTCTGCCATTTAACTGTGTCTGAAATAAAAGAACGCAACCTCACTGGACTTTCCACTTGAAAAAATGCGGACATGTTGAGTACACATTAACTGTGCGTCTTTTATTCATAGGTGTTGATTCATTATCAGATTCTAACACCAAAAATATGGTAACACACAAAGGAGTAACAATTCAAAGAAAAGGAGAGAGGACTAGTATTTGAGGGCTTACTGTTTCCCAGGTACTTCACACATTTGTGTATCTAATTCTCACCACAACCTCAGAGTGTAGGTATCATCGCCTCAACATTTCAGATGCCGGAGCTGAGTCCTAGGTAGGGTTAAGTAACTCATGGACACAGGTTCAGTACTTTTTATCCAAAAAGCTTGGGATGAGAACTGTTTCAGATTTGGGATTTTTTTTTTCAGATATTTAGAAAGTTTGCATATACATTATGATATATCTTGGAGATATGATCAAAATCTAAACAAACATGAAATCCTGGGCTGACACTGAAGCATAGTAGGTTAAGCCGCTGTCTGCAACACTAGCATCCCATATCAGAATGCTGATCGTGGCTGCTCCACTTCCAATTCAGCTTCCTGCTAATGTGCCCAGGAGGCTAGCAGAGGATGGCTCAAGTATTTGGGCCCCTGCCACTCTCGTGGGAGACTGGATGGAGCTCCTACTACTGGCTTTGGCCTGGCCTAGCCCCTGGCTATTGGGGCCATTTAGGGACTGAACCAGTGGATAGAAGATCTCTGTTTCTTTCTTTTTGTCATTCTGCCTTTCAAATAAATAAATTTTAAGAAAAATACATAAAATTCACTTAGGTTTCATGTATACTTTATTTTTTTTTTATTTTTTATTTTTTTTGACAGGCAGAGTGGACAGTGAGAGAGAGACAGAGAGAAAGGTCTTCCTTTTGCCGTTGGTTCACCCTCCAATGGCCGCCGCGGCTGGCGCGCTGCGGCCCGCGCACCGCGCTGATCCGATGGCAGGAGCCAGGAGCCAGGAGCCAGGTGCTTTTCCTGGTCTCCCATGGGGTGCAGGGCCCAAGCACCTGGGCCATCCTCCACTGCACTCCCTGGCCACAGCAGAGGGCTGGCCTGGAAGAGGGGCAACCGGGACAGAATCCGGCGCCCCGACCGGGACTAGAACCTGGTGTGCTGGCGCCGCTAGGCGGAGGATTAGCCTAGTGAGCCGCGGCGCCGGCCCAGGTTTCATGTATACTTTATACACATACCTTGAAGGTAATTTTATATAGTACCTTTAAAAATGTTATACATGAGACAGTCATACAGTGTGGAATTTTACACTGTGGCATCATGTTGGCACTCAAAAAGTTTTGGATTTTCAGACTGGGGATGCTAAACTCCAACAAAATAGTGTTGAGTGAAACCTACACTTCAGACAGACGTCGAAGTTTGTGCTCTTACCACTGTTACATTAGCGACCAAATAAATGGCCCTCCCTCTGGACCAGGGACAGCTGTGATCCGTGGGATTCCCAGGGTACAGTAGCGGGCCTCACTGTTCACTATTAGCCCCAGAGTAACATTCTACATAAGGAGGGCTCACTATCCACTAAGAATTAGCTACTACAGTACAAAAGCTATTTTTAAAAAAATTTATTTATTTGAAAGGTAGAGTTAGAGACAGAGACAGAGACAGAGACAGAGAGAACTTCCATTTGCTGGTTTGCTTCCCAAATGGCTGCAATGGCAGGAGCTGGGCCAAGCTGAAGCCAGGAGCCTGTGGCTCTGTTCAGGTCTCCCTTGTGGATGAGGAATCCAAGGACTTGGGTTGTCCTCCACTGCTTTCCCAGATGCATCAGCAGGGAGCTGGATCAGAAGTGGAGCAGCCAGGACTCAAACCAGGACTCAGATGGGATGCTGGCATAGCAGGTGGTGGCTTAACCCACTGCACTACAATGCCGGCCCCTTAAATGTTTGTTTATTCATTTTTATTTCTTTGAAAGACACAGTGACAGAGAGAAGTAGATAGAGATAGAGATCTTCCATCCATCTTCCAGGTTACTCCCCAGATCCCTACAACAACCAGGGCCAGGCCAAGCCAGAGCCAGGAGCCAGGAGCCAGGAGCTCCTTGTGTTTTCCACACGGGTTGCAAGGACTCAAGAACTTGCGCCATCATTCACTGCCTCCCAGGCACATTGGCAGGGGGCTGGATAAGAAGCCAAGTAGAGGTGTCACCTGATCTCAGGCGCTCTGATATGGGACACGGGGATTCCAAGAGCAGCTTAACCTGCTGTGCTCTAATACCTGCTTCTCCAAAAGCTATTTTTATGTATAAAATAGTCAAAGATTTTATAACCACAAATATGTTTTGGTGCCTCTCCCCTGTGTTTCCACTGCATCCTGCTCTGTGATATAATTTCCTCCTTACTTGTTAAAACCCCCACCATGGCCCACTCTGTGGCTCACTTGGCTAATCCTCTGCCTGTGGTGCTGGCACCCCAGGTTGGGGTGCCGGCTACTAGTCCCGGTTGCTCCTCTTCCAGGCTAGCTCTCTGCTGTGGCCCAGGAGGACAGTGGAGGATGGCCCAAGTGCTTGGGTCCTGCACCCACATGGGAGACTGGGAGAAAGTACCTGGCTCCTGGCTTCAGATCGGCGCAGCGCTGGTGGTAGCAGCCATTAGGGGAGTGAACCAACAGAAGGAAGACCTTTCTCTCTGTCTTTCACTGTCTATAACTCTCTCTCTGTCTCTCTCTCTCACTGTCTAACTCTGCCTGGGAAAAAACAAACAAACAAACAAACAACACCAACCAGACCCTAAGGTCTTTAAGGCTGGGCTATTAATTGTTCAATGTTGTATCCCCAGCATCCAGTAAAGGGCCTGGCAAGTAGTAGATATGTGTTGATATTAAAATAAAACATGTTGGAGCCGGCGCTGTGGTGTAGCAGGTAAAGCCACCACCTGCAGTGCGGCATCCCATATGGGCGCCGGTTCGAGTCCCTGCTGCTCCACTTCTGGTCCAGCTCTCTGCTATGGCCTGGGAAAGCAGTAGAAGATGGCCCACATCCTTGGGCCCCTGCCCACATGGGAGACCCAGAAGAAGCTCCTGGCTCCTGGCTTCGGATCAGGGCAGCTTCAGTCATTGCGGCCAACTGGGGAGTGAACCAGCGGATGGAAGATCTCTCTCTCTCTCTCTCTCTTCCTCTCCTTCTCTCTCTGTGTAACTCTGACTTTCAATAAATAAATCTTAAAAAAAAATTAAAATGTGTTGACTAAGTATATGGATGAAGGGATGGTAAAGCAGCCTGTTTTTATGTTCTTGGTATAAAATCATGAATCACCAATATTTAATGTAAGATTTCAGTGATGTCTAGTTCAAAGCAGGGTCCATATCCTCACCAATCTTTTTATTGTTTTTTAAAAAACTGGGGCTGGGGAGGGAGGGAAGGGTGGGGTGGAAAGTATCACTATGTTCTTGAAGCTGTATATAGGAAATACATGAAAGTTATATACCTTAACTAAAAATTTTTTTAAAAATTGGGGTTGGTATTGTGGCTTAGTGGGTAAAGTTGCTGCTTGTGATGCCAACTCTCATATAGGCACCGGTTTGTATCCCAGCTGTTCCACTTCCAATGTAGCTCCCTTCTAATGGCTTGGGAAAAGCAGAGGAAGATAGCCAAAGTGTTTGGAGCCCTGCACTCACGTGGGAGACCTGGAGGAAGCTCCTGGCTTCAGCTTGGCCCAGCACTGGCCAACTGGGGAGTGAACCAGCAGATGGAAGATCTCTCTCTGTCTCTCCCTCTCTGTAACTCTGCCCTTCAAAATAAATAAATATTTTTAAAAATGATTAAAAATTTTATTTCATTTTAATTGAAAAGCAGAGAGACAAACAAGCAATCTCTCTCATTAGCTGGTTCACTTCCCAAGTGCCCGCAATAGCCAGGGCTGTGCCAGGATACAGCCCAGAGCCCAGAACTCAACTGAGTATCTCACAAGGGGGACAGAGGCCCAAGTGCCTGACACCATCTCTTGCCTCCCAGGATGAGTATTAGCAGGAAGTTGGACTGTTAGTGGAGGACCTGGGACTTGAACCAGGAACTCCAATATGGGATTACAGGAGTCTCAAGTGCCAAATACCCACGCCAACTTCTCCCATCTTAGGTTCTCTTGCTGCCAGCGGCACGGACAGACTACTGCAGTCTCCAGCCTGTGGGAGAGATGTGCTAATTGGGGAAATCAAAGAACCTGGGTGACAGAGTCAGGCAAAAGTAATACCTCATTCAACTTTGGTTTTTCATGTTTCATCACTGAAGTGGAATTCTCTAAATTTTTGAAAAAGGTTGGCTGCTTTTGCAGAGTAGAAGTAAATCCTGCCTTTTCCTAGAAGTATTGAGTGAAAATAGAGCACGTTTTTCAGTCAGTCCATTCATAATCCACCCAGCTCACCCAACTGCAAAACTCCCCTTTCTGAAAGCATTTTTGTCTTCAGCAAGCAGCGGGTCTGGCATGTACATGGCAGCTGGGAGAAAGGCTGAGAAGGTGCTAAGCAGGCGTCACTTTTCCAGTACCACCTCCTTCCAGAAGTCCAGTCTTGGACAAGCCCCAGACTTGCCGTGCCAGGTACAGGAGAGGAGTGGCGGGCCAAGGCTGAAACCTCACACTCTGACCCCAAGTCAGAAGGGCTCCCTCTGCCCCAGGCCCCACCCCTCTTTTGGTTCAGTGTGAGCTTTAACCCCTTTCTTGCTCCCTCTGTGGGGCACTCTGCAACCAGAGAGCAGAAGCAGGTAGCACGGCTTTCTTACTGGGGCATCTTCTGTTAACTTGAATTTGCGCATCAAATGATTTTTCTGATACTGCTTAGTTCGCTGTTTCCTGGTCTGCAGCATCTTCTTCTTTTTCTTCTTAAACTTCTTCTGATTCACCTAGTCCAGAAAGGACAGAGAAACTGCTTACTACGCCCACGCACACGTAGCCTTCTTTCCACCCAACACTCGAGACACAAAGCTTAATCCAGAATGCACCCTCCCATTGCTGCCTCCTGAGCAGAGGCTGCTCTGCAGGCAGCACCACAGGCAGACTGCAAAGGGGCACCCATAGCCACGTGTCTGTGATTTACAATATGAAACCAGCTTACTTACGCAATAACGGCAGGTCTAGATAACACTAATCATTAGATGTAAGGTTCGGTTTGGTTGTTATCGTAAGGTGGCCTTAATAACTAAGCCAGAAAATTATAAAGGACAAAATGAAAGACCCTAGGGGCAAGGTGACTAGGTAGGACACGTTGTTGTAGCTTCTGTACATCCTAGGACAATCAGAAACGTTTCGCCAAATGATCCAATAGTGTATTTGTAAGGCTGCTACTTCTTGGGTGTAAGAGTCAATGCAACCTCACCTCATCTTCTATGTTCAGTAGGTGAACAGGGAGACCATCTGAGAGGGAGCTGTCAGAACCGCTGGTGCTGTTCCCCAAAGGAAAGAAAGAAGGAAGGAAAATAACTTATTATATGTCCAGGAATGAAACAGCAGACCAGCCACATGGGTCCAGGTCACTGTCCACTATCTGCTGCCATATCTATGCTTCAGTCACTAAGAATTCTTTTAAAAGTAATTATTAATTTTATTGGAGAGATAGAAATAGGGAGAGGGATAGATAGAAGGGTTGAGGGAAGAGGGCAGGGTGAAAGAGATTGAGAATGAAAGAGAACCCATCCATTTGCTAACTTCCCAAATGCCCATAACAGCTGGGGTGGAGGGGAGGAAAGCTGAGAGAGACAGAGAGAGGGAGAGAGAAAAGTCTTCCATCTGCTGGTTCACTCCCCAGATGGCCACAATGGCTGGAGCTAAGCCCATCCGAAGCCAGGAGCCAGGCGCTTCTTCTGGGTCTCCCACATGGGTTCAGGGACCCAAGGACTTGGGCCATCCTCCACTGCTTTCCCAGACACAGTAGGAGAGCACTGGATTAGAAGTGGAGCAGCCGGGACTTGAACCATCGCTCCACTATGGGATGCCAGTGCCGCAGGCGGCGGCTTAACCTGCTTCACCAGCCCCCTGACATGTTTTAAGGGCCGAATGACAGGATTTGACCCAAGAACTGCTCTCTGGGTTTTCTCCCAGCCTCTGGTTCCTTCTTCTCCATCTCCCTGCTGGCCCCTTCCTATCTCTTTGGCCCTTTTAGGGCTGTGACCTCCAGCTCAGACTCAGACCTTTTGTTTATCTGCGCTGACTTCCTTGGAGTCCCACCCAGTTTCAAGCTTGACGAGTCTCCACTGGCCCTCTTCACTGAACTCCACAGCCAACTGCTTGGCCACTGTCTGTTAAACGTCTAGTGGACACCTCAGACTCAACAAGTCCAACGCCAGACTCCTGCCCTTCACCTCCTCCCCAGCCTTTCCCACGCCTTTCACCTGTGTTATGGCAACAGCCTCTTAATGAAGAACTCAGAGTGTTAAAGGCAGGGAAGGTCTCTACGGGAGGCAAGAAGTAGCCTCTCACCATAATAGAGGGGTTCATTTTGTTTAAAAAAGAAGAAGAAGAAAGAAAAAAAGCATGCATTTTCAGTTGGCTTCAGCAGAATTTTTAAAAATTATTGCTTTATTTTCAAAGCTTTTTAAATTTATTTGAAAGGCAGAGACAGAGAATGTGGGGGTGGGGTAGAGATCTTTCATCTGCTGGTCTACTCCCCAAAATAGCCAAAATGGCTGGGGCTAGGCCAGGCAGAAGCCAGGAACCAGGAGCTTTATCCAGGTCTCCCAAGTAGGTACAGGGGCCCAAGCAGCTGGGCCATCCGTTGCTGCTTTTCTCAGGCACACTAGCAGGGAGCTGGATCAGAAATGGCACAGTCGGGACTCACATGGAATGCTGGCACTGCAGGTGGAGGCCCAACCCTCTAATCCATAGTGCTGGCCCCAGAATTTTTTTAAATTAAAAAATATTGAGACGGGCGCTGTGGTGTAGTGGGTAAAGCTGCTACCTGTAGTGCCGGCATCCCATATAGGCACCAGTTCAAGACCTGGCTGCTCAGCTTCCCATCTAGCTCTCTGCTATGGCCTGGGAAAGCAGAAGATGGTCCAAGTGCTTGGGCCACTGTATCCGTGTGGGAGACCAGGAAGAAGCTCCTGGCTCATGGCTTCAAATAGGCCCAGCTCTGGCCATTGAGGCCATTTAGGGAGTGAACCAGCAGATGGAAGATCTCTTTTTCTCTTTACCTCTGCCTCTCTGTAACTCTGCCTTTCAAATATATATATATATATATATATATATATGTATATATATGTGTGTGTATATATATATATATATTTTTTTTTTTGACAGGCAGAGTGGACAGTGAGAGAGAGAGACAGAGAGAAAGGTCTTCCTTTGCCGTTGGTTCACCCTCCAATGGCCGCCGCGGCCAGCGCGCTGCGGCCAGCGCACCGCGCTGATCCGATGGCAGGAGCCAGGAGCCAGGTGGTTTTCCTGGTCTCCCATGGGGTGCAGGGCCCAAGCACCTGGGCCATCCTCCACTGCACTCCCTGGCCACAGCAGAGGGCTGGCCTGGAAGAGGGGCAACCGGGACAGAATCTGGCGCCCCGACCGGGACTAGAACCTGGTGTGCCGGCGGCGCAAGGCGGAGGATTAGCCTAGTGAGCCGCAGCGCCGGCCAATATATTTTTTTTTTTAATATATTGGGAGCTCCTTGGGGCCAGGGACTCTGCCTCATTCAATTGTGTTTCCTGTGCTGACCCACTGCCTGGAATATAATAGGTGTTTAAAATTTTAAAAAGATATATTTATTTATTTGAAAAGCAGAGTATCAGACAAAGAGAAATCTTATATCCTGTAATATCCAGGGCTGGGCCAGGCTGAAGACAGGAGCTGGGAACCCCATCCAGCTTCTCCCTCCCAGGTGCACATAAGCAGGTGGCTGAATTGAAAGTGGAGTAGACAAGAAATCAGCCAGGCACTCTGATATGGGATGTGGGTGTTCCAAGTGGTAGATAAACCTGCTGTGCCATGACACCCGCCTCAATACAGGTGTTCTTGCTGAAACTAAAACCTAACTCAGATCATGATGCTTCTCCACTCAAAACCTTCCAAAGGCCTGCCATCTCCCCTAGATAACAGGCAAAAGCTTTACAACAACCACAAGGCCCTATACAAACTGCCTGCCCAACTCCCTACTCCTTTCTTGTGCCTTAAACAGAGGCTGGCAAAGAACATGCACTCAACTCATAATTGCTGGAGAAATGGAGTTTATATAACTGTGCCATGAGCTGAGGAATAGGAATGTTTTTGTACTTGAGGCCTAAAACCCAAACCAACCAAAAAAGAGCAAGCAAAACAAAAATAAATAAATAGGGGCCCACGAATAAATAAGGTTAAGCTACCATTTGCAGTGCCGGCATCCCCCATGTGGGCCAGTTTGAGTCCTGGCTGCTCCGCTTCAGGTCCTGCTCCCTGTTAATGGCCTGGGAAAAGCAGCAGCAGATGGCCCAAGTGTGCAGACCCCTGCTACCCACGTGGGAGACCCTGATGAAGCTCCTGGCTCCAGCCTGGCCTAGCCATGGCTGTCGTGGCCATCTGAAGAACAAACCAGCAGATGGAAGATCTCTCTTTGTCTCTTCCTCTCTCTTTCAAAATAAATAAATAAATAAACATGTATTTATTTATTAAAAAAAAAAAAACAGAAACTTTCTCTGGTTTTTCTTTGAAATGAAGTTTGTTACCTGGATTCAATGTCAGACAAAGAGATGTCACTCCAGTTTCCTTCTAAATCCATATCTTGTCCAAGTTGATTGAATTTCTTGTGGATTTCCTGTTGTAAGAGCTCCTTAAGTTCTGCTAGACATTGAGTGAACTGTGAGGGTAAAAAAAAAATAACTAATTTTTTAAAAAATGATCTATTTTATTTATCTGAAAGGCAGAGTCACAGAGAGAGATGGAGAGATGGAGAGAGAGAGAAAAAGAGACCTTACATCTGCTGGTTGACTCCCCAGATGGCCACAGTGGCCAGGACTGGGCCAGGCTGAAGCTGGGAGCCAGGAATTCCACCCGAGTTTCCCGCGTAGGTGGCAAGGAGCAAGCACTTTGGCCATCCTCTGCTGCTTTTCCAGGAGCATTAGCAGGGAGCTGGGCTGGAAGTGGAGCAGCCGGAACTTGAACCACTGCTCCAATATGAGATGCCAGTGTTGCAAGCAGCAGTTTAACCTGTATTGCCACAACACTGGCCCCGAAAGAACTATTTTTGCTAATTCACTTATTCATCAAATATTTACTAAGATGTGCTGGAAGGCATTTTACTTATTGCTGGGGACACTAAGAAGAATAAGATGCAGGGGCAGGCACTGTGGTGCAGTGGGATCAGCCTCCATCTGGACACCTGCATCCCATATTGGAGTGCTGGCTGGAGTCCTGGCTTCTCCACTTCTGATCCAGGCACCTGCTAATGCTAGTGGTTCACTTCCCAAATGTCAGCAACAGCTGGACGAGGTGGGGACTGAAGCTGGGAAGCAGGAACTCGACTTGGGCCTCCCACATAGGTTGTAGGGACGCTGCCTCTTGAGCCATCACTGCCACCTCCCCAGGTGTACATTAGCAGGAAACCGGGGTCAGGAGCCAGAGCCAGTATTGAATCCAGATACTCCAATGGGGGACACAGGTGTCCCACTCAGTGTCTGTCTTTCATTTTTTTTTCTTTCAAGATTAATTTATGGCGCCAGTGCTGTGGCATAGAAGGTTAAGCCTCTGCCTGTAGTGCTGGCACCCCATATGGGTGCCAGTTTGAGTCCTGGCTTCTCCATTTCCAATCCAGCTCCCTGCTAATGAGCCTGGGAAAGCAGTGGGAGATGGTCCAAGCCCTTGGGCTCCTGCACTCATGTGGGAGACCTGGAAGAAGCTCCAGGCTCCTGGCTTCGGGCTGGCCCAGCCCCAGCTGTTGTGGCCATCTGGGGAGTGAGCCAGTGGACGGAAGATCTTTTTCTCTCTCCCTTCCTCCTCTCTCTCTGTGTCTCTGCCTTTCAAATACATTTTTTTAAAGTATTTATTAGTTTTGAAAGTCAGAGTTACAGAGATGGGGGGAGAAAGAGAGAGAGAGAGAGAGAGAGAGAGAGAGAGGGAGTCAGTCTTCCATCTGCTGGTTCACTCCCCAGATGACCACAATGGTCAGAGCTGGGACAGAAAAGCCAGAAAGAAGCCAGGAGCTTCATCCGGTTCTCTTACATGGGTGGCAGGTCTTCTGCTGCTTTTCCCAGGCTCTTAGCAGGGAGCTGTATCAGAAGTGGAGCAGCCAGGACATGAGCTGGCAACCATATGGGATTCTGGTGTCACAGGGGACAGTTTTACCTGCTACATCACAACACTAGCCCCAAGCCAACTTCTAAACAATGTAATGATCTGATTTATTTTTTTTAAGTAGCAAGGAAGGAAAGGTTAGAATAGATTATTCAAGTTTAGGTTTATGGCAAAGATGGTTTACAGGCCATGTTGTGTCCAAATTTTTATTTATAAAAAAAAAAGTTTATTTAAAAATTTAACATTTTATTTATTTATTTTTATTGGAAAGGCCCAAGAATCAGAGGAAACAATAGACAGAGATCTGTTGGTTCAACAGCCAGGCTGGACTAGGCCAAAGCCAGGAGCTTAGAATTCAATCCAAGTCTCCATGTGGATGGCAGAAATCTAATTACATGATTTATCACCTGCTACCTCCTATGGTCTGCATTAGCACAAAGACGGAATTGGACACAGAGCAGGGACTCAAACTCACATGCTCCAATATGGGATGTGGACATCCCAAGTGATGTCTAACTGCTGTGCCAAATACCCACCTCTAAATATCTTTCATCATATGACTGCATTCAAAGTAGTGCATTCCAAGTGTTCCCAGGGCAAACAATTCAGAAGGGGCATAAGAACTGAGTTAGGAGCTGGCACTGTGGTACAATGGGTTACTAGCATCCCATATGAATATTGTTTCAAGTCTGGGCTGCTCCACTTCCAATCCAGCTCTCTACTTATGCAGCTGGGAAAGCAGCAGCAGATGGCCTAAGTGCTTGGGCCTCCTACCACCCATGTGGGAGACTCAGATGGAGTTCCTGGTTCTGGCTTTGGCCTGGCCAAGCCACAGCCATTGTGGTCATCTGGGATTGAACCAATGGATGGAAGATCTCTCCCTCTCTTTATCTCTCTAAGTCTGCCTTTCAAATAAAAAAAAAAATCTAAAAAAAAAAAAAAGCAGTCTGCACTCAATGGTCTCTAACTCATCTCTCTCTTTTTTTTTTTAAGATTTATTATTTTTTATTTGAGAGGCAGAGTTAGGGAAGGAGCAAGGAGGCGGGAGGGAGGGAGGGAGGGAGAGAGAGGGAGAGAGAGAGATAAAGATCTTTCATTTGCTGGCTCACTCTTCAAATGGTTATAATGGCTAGAGTTGGGCCAGGCTGAAGTCAGAAGCCAGGAGTTTCTTCTGGGTTTCCCATCTGGGTGCATGAGCCCAAGGTCTTGGGCCATCTTCCACTGCTTTCCCAGGTGCATTAGCAGAAGACTGGATCGGAAGTGGAGCAGCCAGGACTCGAACAAGCGCCCATATGATATGTCAGCACTACAGGCGGTCGCTTTGCTGGCTACACCACAACACCAGCCCCCAGACTGCTTTTTAAGAAGTTTAACGATCAAAGGAAACAGAAATAATCTGCTGTGGAAACCAAGTCATAGAAACTTGTTTGTGTTTTAGGACAGGAGCAGCTTGTAGTTGAAGGGAGGAATTAAGAAGTGGAGGGGTGGGCATTGTGACACGGTGGGTTAAGCTGCCACTCAGGGACACCTACATTCCATACAGGAGTGCTGGCTTGAGTCATGGCTGCTCTGCTTCTGATCCAGCTTCCTGTGAGTGGCCCTGTGAAAGCAGCATTAGATGGCCCAAGTACTTAAATCCTCCTCCAGCCACAGGGGTGGCCCAGCTCCTGGCTCCTGGCTTCAGTGTGCCCAGCTCTGGCTACTGAGGACATTTGGGAGTGAACCAGTGGATGTATGATCTCTCTCTCTCTCTTTCCCCTATATCTGTCATTCTACTTGCCAAATAAATAAATAAATAAAAGAATAAGTAAATAAATATTTAAAAAAGAAATAGTAGGATAAAACACAGAGAGCACAGGAAAGAACAGATGTCATTAATGAGACCAGGCCTCAGGGAGGCTGTAGTGGAAGTCAACACGTGCATGAAGAGCAGGGTTAGGGCCAGAGTTGCAGCGCAGCAGCTTAGACCGCCACCTGCAATGCTGGCATCCCATACGGCCACCAGTTCGTGTGCTGGCTGCTCCACGCTCCATTTATGATCCAGCTCCCTGCTAATGTACCTGGGAAAGCAGTGGAGGGTGGCCCAAGTGTTCGGGCCCCTGCTACCCACATGGGAGACGTGGAAAAAGTCCCTGGCTTTGGCCTGGCTCAGTCTTGGCCATTGAAGCCATTAGGAGACTGAACCAGCTAATGGAAGACCTCCCTCTCTCTCTCTCTCTGACTTTCAAATAAATAAATAAAAAAATAAATCTTTAAAAAAAAAAGTGCCCCCAAACAATGTTATTCCATCAATAAAAAAAAAAAAAGGCAAAACAAGGTTAGTTTTGGAGAACAGAAAGGACACTTGCTTTTCTGATATAGGAGAAAGGGAAGTACGAACTGTGCTGCTACAGGTAAGCTTCCAAGTGAGGCAGAAATGTGCTGAAGCATGGTCTCCATATTTTTATGGACTTCTGAGGTCTTACCATTTGCTGACCATGTGCAGGCTGGAAGCATTCTTATTTTCTTTGACTATAAAAACTTCAGGAAAACATTTTTTTAAAGATTTATTTTATTTCCTTGAAAGGCAAAAATACAGAGAGAGAGAGACAGAGAGAGAAACAGAGAGAGGGAGAGATCTTCCATCTGCTGGTTCATTCTCCAAATAGCCGAACTGGCCCAGCCCTGGTCAAAGCAGGAGCTTCATCAGGGTCTCCCATGTGGGTGCAGGGGCCCAAGGACTTGGCCATCTTCCACTGCTTTTCCCAGACCATTAGCAGAGGGCTGGATTAGAAGTGGAGCATCCAGGACTTGAACCAGTGCCATAAGGGATGCCAGCGTTGCAGGCAACAGTTTAACCTATTACATCACTATGCTGGTCCTCAGAAAAATACTAAAAAGGAAACAGAGATCACCTATAATTCCACTTGGCTGACTTTGGACCCATGTGAACCTGATCACAGGATCATAACCATATTTGTTTTTTAAAAATTTTCATTTATTTTTTTTCAAAGGTAGAAGGAGGAAGTAGTAAAGAGACAGACAGAAACAGAGGGATTTTCCATCCACTGGTTCACTCCCCAGATGACTGCAGTGCTGGGGCTGGGCCACGCTGAAGCCAGGAGGCTAGGGCTCAGTCTGAGCTTTCCACGTGGGTGGTAGAGACCCAAGTACTTGAGCATCATCTGCTGCCCCTGAAGGTGTGCGTTAGCAGGAAACTGGAGCCAAGACTGAAACCCAGGTCCCCTGATACGGGATGCAGCTGCCCCAAGAAGCATCTTAACTGCTGAGTCAAACACCTACTCCACCACATTTCTTTCTTTTTTCTTTTTTTTGACAGACAGAGTGGACAGTGAGAGAGAGAGACAGAGAGAAAGGTCTTCCTTTTGCTGTTGGTTCACCCTCCAATGGGTGGCGCAGCTGGCGCGCTACGGCCGGCGCACTGCGCTGATCCGAAGGCAGGAGCCAGGTACTTCTCCTGGTCTCCCATGGGGTGCAGGGACCAAGCACTTGGGCCATCCTCCACTGCACTCCCTGGCCACAGCAGAGAGCTGGCCTGGAAGAGGGGCAACCGGGACAGAATCTGGTGCCCCGACCGGGACTAGAACCCGGTGTGCCGGCGCTGCAAGGCGGAGGATTAGCCTAGTGAGCCGCGGCGCCGGCACTCCACCACATTTCTTAAAACTCCATTTTTTACCTTGGCTTGGTCAGGATCACAGAAATCCAGAAGTGTGTCACAGACATGATAACCTAAGGACTTCAGATCCTCAATGGTAAAATGAGTGTCTCTTTTACTGCCTGGAAAGAATAATCCATGAACATTTCTTATGAAATCTTAATGAATGAATGTCAATCTAATTTGTTAGTATCTTTCTAGAAAGACTACCCCTTAACATACAATATCCTGCTTCTGGACAGGGTCGCTCCCCTTGTTTTAGTCTGGTCCAGAAGAATCTTTGACAATGAAAACAATGTATAGTTACGATGCTTACAGTTGTTTACGTTTTACCTTGTATAGGCCCTTGACATGCAGTGTCTTATTAACTTGTGTCTATCATGCAGGTACTATCACAGTTAAAGGAAAATGAGGCTCAAAGGGATTCAGATATTTACCCAGAATCACATCTCATAAAGGGGGCTCAAACCCAAACCCACTTCTGCTTGGTTCCAGGTGCTGAGTCACCATGCTATAGTGCCCTCCCCAGTGCTGTCTTTCACATTCATATTTTGGGTACTGGGATTTAGAATGAGACCAGACACGGAAGTCCCCTCGGCCAGTCACTTCTCCAGGTGCTGTGCTTGGCCTGCCCTTGCCACGCTGGCCCATGGTACAGCAGAATACTTACCCAGGGTGGACCCGCCGAACGTAGACTCCATGGTATAGCTGTTCAGGATTCCCATCCGCCACATCACAACTCGTCCCGTTCCTTCTTTGCACTTTTGAACCTTAAAATTACAACTATGAAAAGAGAACTAAAGAGAAATCCAAAATCTCTGTTAATCACAAACCAGCAAAGGTAAGATGTCTAAGATTCATTAATACGAAACAAGAATGGTTCCTCTGGGTCCATATATAACTTCCCAAAGTATGTTCTGCAAAATACTAGTTCTTTTAAAATTGTTTTAAATGTATTTACTTTCATTTTATTTCAAAGGCAGAGAAAACAGACAGATCTTCCATTTGCTGGTTTACTCCCCCAAATGCCCACAACAGCCAGAGCTGGGCCAGGCTGAAGCCAAGAGCTCAGAACTCAATTTGGGTCTCCCATGTTTCGAGCCATCTTCTGCCTCCTAGGAGGCATAGTAGCAGGTAGCTGGATTGGAAGCAGAGGAGCCGGGACTCGAACCAGACACTCTGGTATGAGAAGCAAGTGGTGTCTCAACTGCTGTGCCAAAGGATTATTTCCCATAAAATACTAACGCCGAGAGATCTTAATAGGTATTATGGAGGTGGAGGGGGGGCTTGTGAACATGTTAGTTGGGGACACAAGGGGTTAACAACAAAGTTAAACAGATTCTTTGCAGGACGGCTTGTGGATGTGATCCTCCAGAGGAAACAGTGTGCTCATATTTACGTTTTGTTTTCCCATCTATTTGCCCATGACCCTTCCTTTGTCTTTCCTTTTGCTGATTTCCCTGTGGAATATTTTGCAGGACCGGAGTTTCTAGAACACCTGTTGGGGACTGTGGTCTTACTGGCACTAGCCAACCTTTCTAAGGTTCACTTTCTCTTCTCTGCCACTCCCTAACTGGAACCTTTGAATCTAGTTGGACTTAGCCTCTCTCTAAGAACTATGAACTCCTTACCCCACAATCTCTGCCTGCAGTTCTCTTTCCCATAGGCTAATCTCATCACTTGCAGTTCAATATTCTCCATTATCGTTTATGACCACCCCAGCCCTTTGTCCTCACATGGAGGATAGCCCAACATACACTTGGTATCAATCCCTACCTATCCTATCCTTCTGCAAAAGTTTTACAGTTGGAATATCTCTCATTATCTAGTTATTAAAAATATAAATTGTGGGGCCAGCGCTGTGGCGTGGTGAGTAAAGCCACCACCTGCAGTGCCAGTATCCCATATCGGCACTGGTTTGAGACCCAACTGCTCCACTTCCAGTCCAGCTCTCTGCTATGGCCTGGGAAAGCAGTAGAAGATGGCCCAAGTCCTTGGGCCCCTGCACCCACATGGGAGACCCAGAAGAAGCTCCTGGCTCCTGGCTTCGGATCAGGGCAGCTTCAGCCATTGTGGCCAACTGGGGAGTGAACCAGTGGATGGAAGATCTCTCTCTCTCTCTCTCTCTCTCTCTGTTTAGCTCTGCCTTTCAAATAAATAAGTAAATCTTTTTAAAAAATATTAATTGTGCTCTGCAAATCCACCCCACTAGTTAAGAGCCTCTAGGACTGAAGGAACTGGAGGGGACACCCCTTCAATTAATGTACCTTTCCTTGAAATTGTTTCAGATTCTGGGTTATGATTTTTTTTTAAGATTTATTTTATTTATTTGAAAGGCAGAGTTACAGACAGAGGTAGAGAGAGAGAGGTCTTCCATCCACTGGTTCATTATCCAAAATGGCTCCAACAACCAGGGCTGGGTCAGGCTGAAGACAGGAGCCAAGAGCTTCTTCTGGATCTCCCATGTGGGTGGCAGGAGCCCAAGCACTTGGGTTGTCTTCCGCTGCTTTCCCAGGCCATAGCAGGGAGCTGGATCAAAAGTGGAGCAGCCAGGAGTCGAACCAGTGCCCATATGAGATGCTGCCACTGCAGGCCAGAGCTTTAACCTGCTACTCCACAGTGCCAGCCCCTATGACTCCTTTTTGAAGAAAGAGAGGGAGGATAAGAGGAAAAAAGGAAATCTCCTCCTTCCTCCTCCGACCCCGTTTTTTCCTAAAGATTTATTTAACTGAAAGGCAGAGTTACACAGAGAGAGGGAAGAATACAGAGAGAGAAAGAGATCTATCCGCCAGTTCAGTACTAAATGGCCGCATGGCTACAAAGTGGGATGGGCCAAAGCCAGGACTCCATCCAGGTCTCCCATGTAGGTGACAGGGGCCCAGGTACCTGGGCCATTTTCCACTGCTTTCCCAGGTGCATTAGTAGGAACCTGAATTGGAAGTGGAGCAGCCGGGACTTGAACTGGTGCCCATGTGGGATGCTGGTTGACATGAGAGGTGACAGCTTAACCCACTGCGCCATGCCAGCCCCCTTCTTTTTACCAGATATGAGCAGTTGATATGTTATGATCTGAACAGGATTTGGTTCCCCAAACTCATTCAGATATTTAAACCCCAGTCTTATGCTACCAATGAATGGACTGAGTGGAGCCACTGCTGGGAATGCCCATGTCAGAGTGCCTGGTTTGAGCGCTGGCTACTCTGTGCTTTGGATCCAACTTCCTGCTAATGCACCTGGCAGGCAGCAGAGGATAGTCCAAGGACTTGGGTTCATGGGAGACCTGGGTGGAGTTCCTGGCTGTTGGCTTTGGCCTGGAACAATGTGGGCTGTTGCAGCATTTGGGGAGGGAACTAGCAGATGGAAGATCTTTCTCTCTCTGTTAGTTGTGGACACCTGATCTAATTATGGTATGAGGGAGGTGGATCCAATAGGAGGTCTTTAGGTCATTGGAAGCTTGTCCTTTTAGGTGGTTCTCAGGCCCAGCATGAGACTGTACCTCCACCATCTTTTCGCTTCACTAAATGCCTGAATCAATGGGCTGCCCAGTCTTGGACTATGAACCTTCAAAACTTGAAGCTGAAATAAATCTCCCTTCCAAAGTAGCTCCTCTCGGGTATTTTATTTATTTATTTGAAACTGGAGAGAAAGGGAGGGAGGGGTGAGAGAAAAGGGGAAAGACAGAGAGAGAAATTTTTTGATTGATTCTATCCACTGGTTCTAGGCTGGACTAAAGCCAGGAGCCTGAAACTCAGTCCTGGAAGCAGCTACTTGAACCATCACCTGACGCTCCCAGGTGCATTACCACAGAACTGGCTGAGAAGCAGGGTAGTCGGGACTGGAAGCAGCACTCCAATATGGGGTGTGGGCATATGAGCAGTGGCTTAATCCACTGTGCCCCATTTTCTTTCCAATTGATAGCCACAGTTTGTGGGGCTATTTATTTACTTAAATTTTTTTAAAGTTTGTAGGATTGGGTTAATTTTTTTTTCTTTTTAAAGATTTATTTATTTATTGGGAAGGCACAGTTACAGAGAGGCAGAGGCACAGAGAGAGAGGTCTTCCATCTGCTGGTTCACTCCCCCATTGTCCTCAATGGCTGGAGCTGTGCCAATCCGAAACCAGGAGCCAGGAGCTTCTTCCAGGTCTCCTATGTGGGTGCAGGGGCCCAAGGACTTGGGCCATCTTCTACTGCTTTCGTAGGCCATAGCAGAGAGCTGGATTGGAAATGGAACAGCTGGGACTCGAACCAGCATCCATATAGGAAGCCAACACTGCAGGCTGAGGCTTTATCTGGACCGTGGATCTATTTATGATGCAAAAAACAAGCTTCTAAACCAATGCAGATTATCTGTGTATGTTCAGCTGTGTCATAGCTTTTAGCCCACTCTTAAAAATTTGTTTTCATTACCTTTTAATATTTTTCAGTTATTTGTCATCTTGCATCAGACAACCTATTCTGTAGAGCCTGACAGTACATTAGCATTCTGTTTGTCCTTCAAATCTTTCACTGCCAACACAGGATTCAGAGTGATAAATACCAGCTCTCTGCTATGGCCTGGGAAAGCAGCAGAAGATGGCCCAAGTCCTTGGGCTCCTGCACCCACGTGGGAGACCTGGAAGAAGCTCCTGGCTCCTGGCTTCGGATCAGGGCAGCTCCAGCCATTGCAGCTATCTGGGTAGTGAACCAGCAGATGGAAGACCTCTCTCTCTGTCTCCACCTCTCTCTGTAGCTCTGTCTTTCAAATAAATAAAATAAATCTTTTTTTTTTTTTTTTTTAAAGAGTGATAGATAACTCCATCTACTTAGGGCTTCAACTTATGCCTAGGCAAAGCAGCCAGAGCAAAATTTTTTTTAAGACTTTTTTTTTAAGATTTATTTTATTTATTTGAAAGACAGAGTTACAGAGTGAGGCAGAGACAGAGAGAGAGGTCTTCTATCTGCTGGTTCACTCCCCAGTTGACTGCAAAAGCCGGAGCTGCACTGATCCAAAGCCAGGAGCCAGGAGCTTCTTCCAGGTCTCCCAGGCCAGGGCTTTAACCCGCTGCGCCATAGCACTGGCTCCGCAAATTTTTTTTTTTAAATCTTCATTGAACTATAATTCACAGGCCACAAAATCCACTCATTTGGGGCCAGCACTGTGGTATAGCAGGTTATGCCACTGCCTGCAACACTGGCATCCCATAGGAACACTGGATCGAGTCCTGTCTGTTCCACTTATGGGTCTCCCACCCGGGTCTCCCACACTGGTGCAGGGGCCCAGGAACTTGGGCCATCTTCTACTGCTTTCTCAGGCCATAGCAGAGAGCTGGATCGGAAGTGGAGCAGCTGGGTCTCGAACTGGTGCCCATATGGGATGCTGGTGCTTCAGGCCAGGGTGTTAACCCGCTGCACCACAGTGCTGGCCCCTGCTCCACTTCTGATCCAGTTGCCTGCTAATGCACCTGGGAAAGCAACAGGAGATGGCCCAAGGATTTGGGCCCCTGCACCTATGTGGGAGTCCTGGATGGAATTCCAGTCTTCTGGCTTCAGTCTGACCTTGCTCTGGTTGTGGCCATTTGGGGAGTAAACCAGCAGATCTCCTTCTCTGTCTCTGTCTCTCTCTCTCTGTAACTCTGCCTTTCATATAAATAAATGAATCTTTAAAAAAATTCACTCATTTGAAGTGCATAATTCAATGGTTTAACCATATACACAGAATAGTTCAGCTGTCACCACAATCTGTTTAGAACATTTTTATCACCAGAAAAAGAAATTCAATACTCATCAGCAGTCATGCCCCTGCCCTCACCCCGTAACAGTCCTGGGCAATCACTAACTACTTTCTGTCTCTACAGATTTGTCTTTTCTCAACATTTCACATAACAAAACCATACTGTATATGGCTTCCTGTGCCTGGCTTCTCTCACTTAACATAATGTGTTCAAGGTTCATCTGTGTCCTACTCATCAGTACTTAAATCTTCTTATTGGTGAATAACATGATGCCGTATGAATGTGCCACATTTCATTTATTTGCACATGGGTTGATGGACATAGCAATTCTTAAAGCCACGCCTTTCTAACTTTTTTTTTTAAGATTTTATTTATTTCAAAGATTGAGTTACAGAGAGAGGTGAAGACAGAGAGAGAGGTCTCCCATCTTCTAGTTCGCTCCCCAAATGGTCCCAACAGCCAGAACTAAGCTGATCTGAAACCAGGAGCCAGACAGGGGCCAGGAGCTTCTTCTGGGTCTCCCACACAGGTGCAGGGGCCCAAGCACTTGGGCCATCCTTTGCTGCTTTCCCATATGGACTGACATGGAGCAGCTGGAACTCAAACCAGCGCCCATATGGGATGCTGGCACTGCAGACTGGGGCTTTAACTCACTGCACCACACCGCCAGCCCCAGACTTTCCAAATTCTCAAAGTCTCGGTTGCTGGGAAGTACCCAAGATAATGAAAAGAGATATCAAGTGACAAAACACTACACATAGAAGAGTGACTGGGGCCAGCACTGTGGCACAGTGGACTAAGCATCTGCCTGTGGTGCTGGCATCCTGGATGGGCCCTGGTTCTAGTCCCAGCTGCTCCCCTTTGATCCAGCTCTCTACTATGGCCTTGGAAAGCAGTGGAAGATGGCCCAAGTCCTGGGCCCTTGCACCTATGTGGGAGACTTGGAAGAAGCACTTGGCTCTTGGCTTCAGTTTGGCCTAGCTCTGCCATTGTGGCCATTTGTGGAGTGAAACAACAGATCGAAGACCTTTCTCTCTGTCTTTCCCTCTCTCTGTCTGTAACTCTACTTGTCAAATAAACAAAAATGAAAAATTTTTTTTTTCTTTGACAGGCAGAGTTAGACAATGAGAGAGAGAGAGAGACAGAAAGGTCTTCCTTCCATTGGTTTACCCCCAAAATGGCGGCCACGGCTGGCGCGCTGTGCCGGTCCAAAGCCGGGAGCCAGGTGCTTCTCCTGGTCTCCCATGCGGGTGCAGGGCCCAAGGACTTGGGCCATCCTCCACTGCACTCCCTGGCCACAGCAGAGAGCTGGACTGGAAGAGGAGCAACCAGGACAGAATTCGGTGCCCCAACCGGGACTAGAACCCAGGGTGCTGGTGCTGCAGGCGGAGGATTAGCCTAGTGAGCCACAGCACCGGCCAAAAAAATGAAAATCTTAAAAGAAAACGAAGACCTCTGGATCATTCTGCATTGCAGGGAACACACATATTCTTTAAAAAAAAAAAAAGAACAGTGAGCCCTCTAGTCCCTCAGTCAATGGACAGATTACTTTAGGTGTTTACCTTATCTGGTGCATTTTTGCTTAACATTAAAGGAAAGACTCGCTCATGAAGCCAGTACTTGCGATTGTTGTTATTACAGCCATACAGGAAGATATTATTCTTACGGCTGTGGCCATGGAAATCACAATACAAGAGGACTTCTCTTTCTTCAAGAAGTCTGTCAAAGAGATGAAGAATTCAGTAGACATCCAAATTCATGCAAATAATCAAGGATCATTTGGGGCCTTCCCTAAGTATGGCTGTCGACAGCTTTCTTCCCCCACTACAAAAATCTCAACTCCAGTGGCCTTCAAAGGACCCTATCCCCATCCTCAGCCATTGCTGAAAACATGTCACCAGCACCCCTGGCCTCTGCTAGTCAGAGGGACTTGAAATGAAAGTTTTCTTTAAATAATTTATCTATTTATGTTCATCTACTTGAAAGGAAGAGTGGCAGAGCGATGGAGTGCAAAGACATTTTCCATACACTGACTGGTTCATTCCCCATGTGCCTGCAACAGCCAGCGCTGGGTTGGGTTGAAGCCAGGAACTCAGAACTCCGTATGGATCTCCTGCATGGGTGGCAGGGGCCCAAGCACTTCAGCCATCATCCGCCACCTCCTAGGATGCATTAGCAGGAAACTGGATTGGAAGTGCAGCAGCCAGGACTTGAACTGGCACTGCAATATGGGGTGCAGCTGTCAGCAGTAGCAGCTTACCCCACTGCACCACACACCTGCCCTGAAATGGAAAGTTCTGACATGGAAAGAGGAAGTGGGTAGGCCTTGGGTAGGCCGACAAGGAAGTGGAGAAAAACTATAGAAGACCTTTCTCTGTCTCTCTTTCTCTCTGTAGCTCTCTCAAATGGATAAATAAATATAAAAAAAATTCTAAAAAATCACAAAACCAGCCAGTAGTACAGTCAGGCCTGTCTGATCCCCACACATGCTCTTAGCCACTCTGCCTGCGCCCAACACTTCCTACCATTTACACAGCTTAGAAGGTACACATTCACATATTTTTATTTGCTCTGTTTTCATTTGCAATTGACATTGCTCCTTCAGGGTGGGCTCTATTACATTCTAGTCTTCAACGGCTTTTACACAGGCTTGAAGAATGCAGCGTGACTTCATTTTCTTTCTGTATGATTAGCAGCATTACATGGTAATAAAGAACGTAGACTCTGGGTCCACAGGGCCTGTGTCCAGGTGTCTACTCTGTCACTTACTAGCTGTGCGTGCACACACAAGTCATTTAACCTTGCTGGGCTGCCATTCTATCATCATACACATCACGGGATCCTGACGCTCCCTAACCTCACAGGGTTAGCACGAAGGTTATATGGGTCATGTGTGTAAAACATTGACTACAGTGCCTGCCACTTCATACATATGCAAATGAACTGTTAGCTATAATCACAGAGTTGCATCTTGGAGACCAGTGACTCTCCTCATCTTTTCCATTCAGTGGTTTCACTTGTAAGTCAAACGGCTGTAGCCACAGTGCTGCATGTTCAGTTTCAACTCAAAGTGAAAGCCCAGATTTGGAAGTACAAAAGTGAACAAAGCCCCGGACTTCAAAGTCCAAAGCCACACCCATGCCTGTCGCAACAGAAGAGACCTCACGCTAGAGCCTGGCTCTGGCACGCCTAGCATTCACCGAAAGTTCAACAGATCAAAGGTCTCACCTTTGGATCATGTTCCTGGTGTACCAAACGCAGGGGAAAGACTCCTTCAGGACGGTTTTATAGCGTCTGTTCAAGTCCCTTCCGGCCAGTGAACACCGGTAATTGCCCACAATCACACCATCTGGATTTAACATGGGAACCACCTTGAAGACAAAGACATCTCTGAGGAGCTGGGCATCTGGGGAATCGCTAAGGATGAAGTCCAAAAAGCCGTTCATAATCCAGGAGCCGTTGCTCTCCCCAGGGTGGACCCTGGCGCTCAAGACCACGGCTTTCTTCGCGGCCGCCTCCTGCGGGGACCGGGATGGGTTGGTGATGGTGAGCAGGTAGACCGTATTTCCTGCCAGGCTCCTGCATAAAGTTCGCAGCTTGCAGAACTGAGACTGGGTGGGGTTGTTTGCCACTGACAGGAGGTAGCACTGCAGGTCAGTGTACGTGTATGGGTAGAAGTGGGCAAAAAAGCAAGTGTCCTGGTCATGTGGAAACTGAACAGTCCACGTGAGGCAGTAGAAGGGCTGCTGCCCATCATCCGCGTTGCTCTTATAGTACTTGATTTCACTGCCCTCTCTCCTCCAGCCGATGCTGTGGGTGCTGGCGTCCAGCTGGGAGTACATGAGTGGCTTCATCCCTGCAGCATAAAGGCTCTTGGGTTTGAGCAGGTTCACAATGGTGAAGCGGTAGGTGGTATCTTTCCTGGTGTTCTGAACGCGAAAATAAAACCACTGCGTGTGCTTGTTTGTGTAGAGGTCAGTTCGCAAGGTAAGCTCGTACTCATAGGTGCCTCTGTAATGGAGAAAATAGAAGGACACCTCTGGGACTTCACACGCCTCTCAAAAAGCAGATTTGGCATAATACTGTTTTCCCCTGGTAAAAGGAGATGTTACTACAATAGAAAAGCCTGCTGCATCGAAACAGTTATTGTCTAATTTATCTGGTTCTCTAACTTACAGATCAGATTTGCAGAAGCCTGGAAAAGGCAAGTTTGTTTAGGGTGAGGAAGCTGCATGGGATGTTCAGGAGTCCTGTGATGTCCTCCCAGAGTCCCCCAGGCACTGACCACGGCGCTACATTTCTCCGAAACACACCCAGCAGTGGCCAGAGCCCTCTGGTGGCTGCCAGCGTGCCCACTGTGGAAATGTTTCTTATCTCTGGTCATCAATTACTTCAAGACAGAATGTATTCACCTTGTTTAAAACAGTCAGGACTGACTTGCATAGGGAAAATACAAATAGCTAAAAATATATGAAAAGATACTCACCCACATGCATACTTAAAGAAATGAAAACTCAAGCCAGATGTCATGTCTCCCTCTATCTCATCATCATTCTAGCACTGGGAACAGGCAGCGCTATACACTGCTGCTGCGAACTGAAATCACATTGGAGGGTGATTTGGCACTAACTAGGAATAAAGTGTTTAAAGAATGTGTTTAGAGTGTTTAAATGTGTTTAACACATTTAACACATTTCAACCTGGCCCAGTCCTTGCTATTGCAGCCACTTGGGGAGCAAACCAGCAATGGAAGATCGATTCTCTCTCTCTTTCTCTCTCCCCCTTCTTCTTTCCCTCTCCTTCCCACCCTCCCCTCCCTCCCTCTTTCCCTGTCATTTTGCTTTCAAATAAATAAACTAATTAAAAAAAATTTTTTTGACAGGAAGAGTGGACAGTGAGAGAGAGAGACAGAGAGAAAGGTCTTCCTTTGCCGTTGGTTCACCCTCCAATGGCCGCTGCGGCCGGCGCGCTACGGCTGGCGCACTGCGCTGATCCGATGGCAGGAGCCAGGTGCTTCTCCTGGTCTCCCATGGGGTGCAGGGACCAAGCACTTGGGCCATCCTCCACTGCACTCCCGGGCCACAGCAGAGAGCTGGCCTGGAAGAGGGGCAACCGGGACAGAATCCGGCGCCCCGACCGGGACTAGAACCCGGTGTGCTGGCACCGCAAGGTGGAGGATTAGCCTAGTGAGCCGCAGCACTGGCTTAAATAAACTAATTTTTTAAAAGTTTATTTTGGTGCAAAAGAATTTTGAAAGCCATACATGGTTTTTTCATAGTATGCATTTTCATGAACTTTTTTGAAGACCCCATATACACATGGATTTCCAAAAAATTTTGCACCAAGATAAATTTCTTTTCATTCCATTTTTCATAAGTTTTTTGAAGCATCCTTGTAATAAACTACTGCATCTGGAGGTATTATTATGGGAAATTTATGTATATATTTTTTGCAATATAAATTTCAAGTGAGCACCAATTTATAACAGAAGAAACAATTTACATAATGTATTATTCTGGGAAAAAACATGAACCATAATTATTCCAATTCTTTTTCACCCCCACAGTCATTCCCTGTCACCTCTCCTTGTTTTCTAAGATTTATTTATTTGAAAGGTAGAGTTACAGAGAGAGGGAGGGTCAGAAAGAGATCTTCCACCGGCTGGTACTCCCCAAACGGCCGCAACAGCTGGGGCTGGTCTAGGCCTAAACAAGGAGACCAGAGCTCTACCTAGGTCTCCCACATGGATGAAGGGGCCCAAGTACCTGGGGCATCTTCCATTGCCCTCCCACGTACATTAGCAGGGAGCTGGATCAGAAGTGGAGCAGGCCGGTGCCGCTGCTCACTAGGCTAATCCTCTGCCTTGTGGTGCCGGCACCCCGGGTTCTAGTCCCGGTCGGGGCGCCGGATTCTGTCCCGGTTGCCCCTCTTCCAGGCCAGCTCTCTGCTGTGGCCCGGGAAGGCAGTGGAGGATGGCCCAAGTGCTTGGGCCCTGCACCCCATGTGAGACCAAGAGAAGCACCTGGCTCCTGCCTTCGGATCAGCGTGGTGTGCCGGCCTCAGCGGCCATTGGAGGGTGAACCAACGGTAAAGGAAGACCTTTCTCTCTCTCTCTCTCTCACTGTCCACTCTGCCTGTAAAAAAAAAAAAAAAAAAAAAAAAAAAAAAAAAAGCAGCGCAGCCAGGCCAAGGAGGGCTGCTAGTATGGAGGCAGCAACTTAACCCATCGTGCCATGGTGCTGCCCCTCATCACTTCTTACAAACACTCCTCATTCCTAGTATTGTTCGCGAAGACACCTCTCAGTCACCCACTCATGACCCCCGTGGGAATCTCCTCCGTTACTCACACTCTGACAGCTTTCTGCAGATTCCCACTCTCGAACCGCGACTCAAACAGCAGCGTGTGATCTTCCGGCCCTTGCAGGGGCACGGCAAGCTCCTTGATCATGCCCCGTTTGCCTCCCACTCTGGAACTGGTGAAATAGGATCCTTCTGCGGGCAGTGTGGACAAGAGAGACACATTTAGACCAGGCTGCATTCAGAGTCCATTCCCTCAGCAAATACTGACAAAGCCCCCCAAAGGCAGGCGGCACCATTTTGCTTGTATCAGCAAATATCCAGGTTTTCATCCGTCCCTTCTGAGACGTCTAATTTTCAATAGTGTATTTCTTTGAAGCTCTTTAAGTGGTTTAGAGTACTTCCTTTTGCTTCATGAATCTGTACCCAACTACCCTAATTTAAAAGGATGTTGGGGGGCCGGTGCTGTGGCATAGCGGATAAAGCTGCCGCCTGCAGTGCTAGCATCCCATATGGCCATCAGTTCAAGACCTGGCTGCTCCACTTCCAATCCAGCTCTCTGCTATGGCCTGAGAAAGCGGTAGAAGATGCCCCAGCCAGTGCCGCGGCTCACTAGGCTAATCCTCTGCCTTGCGGCGCCGGCACACCGGGTTCTAGTCCCGGTCGGGGTGCCGGATTCTGTTCCAGTTGCCCCTCTTCCAGGCCAGCTCTCTGCTGTGGCCCGGGAGTGCAGTGGAGGATGGCCCAAGTGCTTGGGCCCTGCACCCCATGGGAGACCAGGAAAAGCACCTGGCTCCTGGCTCCTGCCATCGGATCAGCGCGGTGCGCCAGCCGCAGTGTGCCGGCCGCGGCGGCCATTGGAGGGTGAACCAACGGCAAAGGAAGACCTTTCTCTCTCTCTCTCTCACTGTCCACTCTGCCTGTCAAAAAATAAAAAAAGAAAAAAGATGCCCCAAGTCCTTGGGTCCCTGCACCCATGTGGGAGATCTGGAAGAAGCTCCTGGCTTCTGGTTTTGGATCAGCCCAGCTCTGGTTGTTGCAGCCATTTGGGGAATGAACCAGTGGATGAAAGATCTCTCTCTGCCTCTACTTCTCTGTAACTCTACTTTCAAATAAATAAATAAATCTTTTTTTTAAAAAGGATATTGGTAAAAAGTGATTTTTTAAAAAGATGTATTTATTTATTTGACAGAGTTACACAGAGGGGCAGCTCCATGGCTCACTTGGTTAATCCTCCGCCTTCGGCACCAGCATCCCATATGGGCGCCGGGTTCTAGTCCCGGCTGCTCCTCCTCCAGTCCAGCTCTCTGCTGTGGCCCGGGAAGGCAGTGGAGGATGGCCCAAGTGCTTGGG
Organism: Oryctolagus cuniculus; assembly: GCF_051225735.1. Taxonomy (NCBI): domain Eukaryota; kingdom Metazoa; phylum Chordata; class Mammalia; order Lagomorpha; family Leporidae; genus Oryctolagus; species Oryctolagus cuniculus. Next base: position 18,224,629 of record NC_142867.1, on the reverse strand, counting down.
CGCCCGCACCCATGTGGGAGACCAGGGAGAAGCACCTGGCTCCTGGCTTCGGATCGGCATAGCTCCGGCCATAGCAGCTATTTCAGGGGTGAACCAACAGAAGGAAGACCTTTCTCTCTCTCACTGACTAACAGTCAAATAAATTAAAAAAACAAATATGTGATTTAATTATTAAAAAAAAAAAAAGAGTTACACAGAGAGAGGAGAGATGGGGGGTGGGAGGGTCTTTCATCCGATGGTTCACTCCCCAATTGGCCGCAATGGCTGGACCAAAGCCAGGAGCCAGGAGCTTCTTCCAGGTCTCCCATGCAGGTGCAGGGGCCCAAGGACTTTGGGCCATCTTCTACTGCTTTCTCAGGCCACAGCAGAGAGCTGGATGGGAAGTGGAGCGGGACTCAAACCAGCGCCTTTATGGGATGCCAGCGCTTCAGGCCAGGGTGTTAACCCGCTGTGCCACAGAGCCAGCTCCCTAAATGGTGATATTTTTAAAAAGACTTATTTATTTATTTGAAAGGCAGAGTTACAAAAAGAGAGGGAGAGACAGAGAGATCTTCTGCCCAGCAGTTCACTCCTCAAATGGCCACGATGGTCAGCGCGGCGCCAGGCCAAAGCCACGAGCCTGGAACGCCATCCAGGTCCCCTGTGTGGGTGCAGGGGCCCAGGTACTTGGGCTGTCCTTCACTTCTCTCCCAGGTGCATTAGCAGGGAGCTGAATTGGAAGCAGAATACCAGGACTCCAACAGGCACACCTAAGGGACGCTGGCATCACTGTGCATGAAGCCGGCACATGTTTTAACATCTGAAACTGAATGGAATAAGACATAATACATCTCAACTATTTTTATGGAGGATCTGAAAACACTGCAATCTTAATACAGTCAATAATCAATAATACCTACTGCAATCAATAATACCTCCTCACCAATTTTTAAGAGGAAATAAAGTCTACTCCACATAATTTGTTGGTCTATCCTTCCAGATTTAAATAAAATGAAAATAAAAATTTGAGAAGAATTGGGATGGGCGAACTTGCATACGAAGGGTTCCAAAATACAGTTATGTGTGAAAATAAAAATGCAGCTGGCATTTTATCTTTAAAATGAAGATAAAACAAAAAATTATAAAATCTAACAAAACTCAGGTTACAATCACAACCCCTAATCCTCAGAATAATCAATTGTCAATTTTTTAATATGGAGTTACAATTTTTCAAATTCAGAGACAGTGACATCAGGTATCTTTTTTTTTTTTGTAATTACCGGCGCCGCAAGGTGGAGGATTAGCCTAGTGAGCCGCGGCGCCGGCTGTAATTACTTCTACAAAACTATTTTAGAGCTTTATAATTTTTTCAAGAACTTCTCTTTGTTTCATTTAAAAAAAAAAAAAAGGATTTACTGGGGCCAGCATTGTGGCGTAATGGGTAAAGCTGCTGCCTGTGGTGCCAGCATCCCAAATGAATGTTGGTTCGAGTCCTGTTTCTCTACTTCCCATCCAGCTCTCTGCTAATGGCCTGGGAAAGCAGCAGAATCTGGCCCAAGTCCTTGGGCCCCTGTTCCTATACAGAGGTACGGAAGAAGCTCCTGCATCCTGGCTTCGGTCTGGCTCAGCCCTAGTTGTTGCAGCCATGTGGGGAGTGAACCAGTGGATTGAAGATCTCTCTCTGTTAATCTCTCTCTCTCTTGCTCTGTAACTGTGCCTTTCAAATAAATAAAAAAATCTTTAAAAAAGAGATTTATTTATTTGAAAAAACAAGAGAGAGAAGAGACAGAAGTTTTTTTTTTTAATTTTTTTTTTTTTTTTTTTTTTTGGACAGGCAGAGTGGACAGTGAGAGAGAGAGACAGAGGTCTTCCTTTGCCGTTGGTTCACTCTCCAATGGCCGCCGCGCCCAGCGTGCTGCGGCCGGCACACCACGCTGATCCGAAGGCAGTAGCCAGGTGCTTTTCCTGGTCTCCCATGGTCTCCCATGGGGTGCAGGGCCCAAGCACTTGGGCCATCCTCCACTGCACTCCCGGGCCACAGCAGAGAGCTGGCCTGGAAGAGGGGCAACCAGGACAGAATCCGGCGCCCCGACCGGGACTAGAACCCGGGGTGCCGGCGCCGCAAGGTGGAGGATTAGCCTATTGAGCCGCGGCGCCAGCCGAGACAGAAGTCTTCTATCTACTGTTTCACTTGCCGAATGGCCCCAATAGCCAGTTCTGGGCCAGGCCAAAGCCAGGAACAAGGGACTCCATCTCCATGTCCCACAAAGGTGATGGGGGCCCAGGCTCTTGGGTCATTTTCAGCTGCTTTCCCTGGCACATTATCAGGAAGCGGGGTCAGAAGTGAAAGCAGCTGGGGGCCAGCGTTGTGGCCATGTGGGCGCCGGTTGGAGTCCCAGCTGCTCCACTTCTGATCCAGCTCCCTGCTGACGTGCCTGGGAAGTCAGTGGAAGATGGCCCAAGTGCTTGGGCCCCTCCACATGGAGACCTGTAAGAAGCTCCTGGCTCCTGGCTTCAGATCAGCCCAGCTCTGGCCATTGTGACCATTTGGGGAGTAAACCAGTGGATGGAAGACCTTTCTCTCTGTCTCTCCCTCTCTCTGTCTAATCTCAAATAAATACATAAAATCTTTTTTTTTAAAAAAAGGACATATTTTTTCACCTTTTGTTGATTTTCTCTCTAATTGATGAACAATGTCTAGATTCAACACTTGTCAGTGACTTCACAAATCAAGCAATTTTTTTAAAAGATTTATTTATTTGAAAGTCAGAGTTACAGAGAGGCAGAGGCAGACAGAGAGTTCTTCCTTCCGCTGATTCACTCCCCATATGCTGTAATGACTGGAGCTGGACCTATCTAACGCCAGGATCCTGGAGCATCTTCCTGGTCTCCCACACAAGTGCAGGGGCCCAAGCACTTGGGCCATCTTCTACTGCTTTCTCAGGCCATAGCAGAGAGCTGGATCAGAAGTAGTATAGCAAGGACTCAAAGCAGCACCCACAGAGGATGCCGGAACTGAAGGCAGTGGCTTTACCCACTATTCCACAGTGCCAGGCACCTGACTTGTTTAAAAGAATTTTAAATTTATTTTTGTCTAGTTTGAAAGGCAGAAAGACAGACAGGCAGACAGATATCTTTCATTTGTAGTTCACTCCCCAAATGCCTGCAACAGCCTGGGCCAGGATCCCAAAGCTCAATCCAGGTCTTCCACGTGGTGACAGAGACCCATGTCCTTGAGCCATCATCTATCTGTTGCCTCCTAGCATTAGCACGACGCTGGATTAGAAATGGAGGAGCTAAGACTTGAACCAGGCACTTCATAAGGAATGTGGGTATTTCCAGTGGTGATTTAACTGCTGTGCCATCCAGCTGCTCTCCAGATGTCATTAACAGAGGAACTTCAATGTTTTCTCCAGTCTCTGATGTAACACTTAAGTCAATCCAAGGTACTGCCCACAGTTACATTTCTCAAAAAGCAGGACATCTTTCCCTTTGTTCTTCAATATTCCCATAGAACACAGATATTTTGGAGTCCCTAAAATGACAGACTCCCACATTCTCCTTAGAACCTCATTTTCCTAGTTTTTTTAATTTCTTCATTCCTGAGAAATTCAAGGGACAAGATGGGGGCAGCTGCCACAACACTGTGTTAACAGGACCACTGGGCAATTTAGCAAAGAGCCACATCAGGAGATAATCCAGGTCTCTTCACTCACAGCAGCACCTTCTGTCTAAAATTTTCCAAACTCCACCTCGGGCATTCCATCATGTAGAGCTCAGGCAGACTGAATGGCTGCACCTCATTTACTTATCTGCATATAGATTTTCATCACATTAACGTGACGAAAGGTCATAATCAAGGCAACTGGAAGTAGGGCGCGTGCGACTTCTCTCTCAGTTGGGCCATGTGCTATCATCGGCTCATTTCATTCTTCCAGTTGGAGGAATGTAAAACCTATGCAGCCCCTCATCCCAGTTCTAGCTGTTTCTCCAAGGGCCTCTCCTGACTTCACTGACAACGCCCCAAACTTGGCACATACTCCTGCAATAAAAACAGATTAACTTTCTGATCATTTTTAGAGACTGAGACTGGTTTTGAAATTAGGAGAATTTTTCCCTTGCTATTTCTTCAATACAGTATTTCCCCAAGCAGACTTCAGCCTGGCACCTGTGCGTGCAATGCCTATCAGTTGGTTTTGCAGGATAACAGAGGATGCCTCCTGGGCAGCTTCCTTTTCTATGTCCATCACTGTAACCAACTTATCATCCTGCCATTATAAAAATTCGCTCCTCCATGCTTGGGAAGGTTCATAGTACGTTCCTTGGCTCACTTCTCTTTAGCATTATGTCCCTTTTTCTAGTCTGAAATGTTAGTTCCCAACTCTCCTCCCCAGCACTTACTCTTTATTACAGCTAGTTGAGTAGTTATGAAAAAGTATCATCCTATGGTTTAAATTTGCATTTCTTTAGTGACTAGTGATGCTGGGCATCTCTGCCTGTACTTATTAGCCATCTGGATGTTTTCATTAGCAAAATACCTATTCAAATCTTTTTTTTTTAAAGTGATAAATTTTTTTTAGATTTATTTATTTATTTGAAAGTCAGAGTTACACAGAGAGAGGAGAGGCAAAGAGAAAGAGAGGTCTTCCATCCACTGGTTCACTCCCCAATTGGCTGCAATGGCCGGAGCTGTGCCAATCCGAAGCCAGGAGCCAGGAGCTTCTTCCAGGTTTCCCACGCAGGTGCAGGGGCCCAAGGACTTGGGCTATCTTCTGCTTTTCCAGGCCATAGCAGAGAGGTGGATCAGAAGTGGAGCAGCCGAGTCTCAAACTGGCGCCCATATGGGATGCCCACACTTCAGGCCAGGGCGTTAACCCACTGTGACACAGTGCTGGCCCCTATTCAAATCTTTTGACCATTTTTGAGTTGGGTTGTCTGTCTTCTGACCATGGATTCTGGATACAAATTCTTTACCAAATGTATCACTTGAAACTATTTTATTTCAGTATGTAGCTTTCCCTTTTTTTAAAAAAAATATTTATCTTTATCCATTTGAGGGCAGAGGGACAGAGAGAGAGCTTTACCTGTTGGTTCACTCCCAAAATACCCACAATAGCCTGGGCCATATGGAAGCCAGGAGCCTGGAACCCTATCTGGGTCTTTCTATTATCATGGGTAGCAGGGCCACACATTTGAGCCATCATCTGCTGCTTCCTAGGATACATCAGCAGGAACTGGATTGGAAGTGGAGACACGATTCGATCTAGGCCAAACCAGAGTGTACTGTGGACATCCTAAATGGCAGCTTAACCCACTGTACCATAACATCTTCTCCAGTTTTTCCTTTTTTAAATTGTGCTTTGAAGAGCAACAACTTTACATTTAGATGAAGTCCAATTTATCGATTTTTATAAAAGATTTATTTTATTTGTTTGAAAGGCAGAGTTACAGAGAGAGAGAGGGAGAGAGAGACAGACAGGTCTTTCATCCAGTCTGTTCACTCCCCAAATGGCCACAATGGTCGGTACTGGGCCAGGCCAAAGCTAGGAGCCAGGAGCCAAGAGCTTCATCTGGGTCTCCAATGCATGCAGGGGCCCAAGCAGTTAGGCCACCTTCTGCTGCTTTCCCAGGTGCATTAGGGGGGAGCTGGATTGGAAATGGAGCAGCCAAGACTTGATCCAGCAGCTACAGGGGATGCCGGCAGTGCAGGCCACCCATTACCCGCTATACCACAACACAGCCCCTGTACTGTTTTGCAGTATGTTCTGAAACAGAAGTGTTAGTCATTGACTTTACCCTTTTTCAGTACTGACTATTCAGGGACCCTAGCTTTCATATTTTCACATAAAAGGCCACTGGAATTTTGATAAGGATTGTATTTAATCTATAATGTTCAGGTAGTACTGCTATCTTAAGTTAAACTTTCTAATATATGAATATTGAATGCCTTTTCATTTATGTAGGTCCTGAAATTCTTTCAGTAGTATTTGTAGTTTCCAGTGTACCAGTCTTTCACCCTCTTGTTTAAATCTATTCCTAGGCAGCTTATTCTTTGGGATGCTACTGCAAATGAGATTATTTCAATTTATTTTGCATTGTTTGTTGCTAGCATATAGATACAAGTTGATATCTCTGTCTTGAGCTTGTACCCTGCAACTTTGTTAAATTTGTTTAGCAGTTCTAGTAGTATTTCTGTGTATGTGTATTCTTTGAGATTTTCTACATATTGGATCATGCCATTAGTGAAGAGACAATTTTACTACTTTGCTTCCAATCTGGATGCATTCTTTTTTTTTTTTCTTGTTTGTTTGCTCTGGCTAAAACTTCCAGCAGAATCTTCAGTAGCAGCGGTGAGAGTGGGCATCCTTATCTTGTTCCCAACCTCAGAGGGAAAACTTTGTCTTTCACTATGGAGCACGGTGTTACTCCTCGTCATGTGCAGTCACTAAGTCTTTGTTCTGCTGTATGACTGGCCAGCCAGTGACTTGACAGATTTCCTCAGACAGCCAAAGCCAAAAAGAAACACACACACACACACACAGAGACACACACACACAGACACAGGCACACACACTCACAACTTTTCTAGGTTTTTCAGGTTAGCTCTGAGATGGTACACTTCTCAAAACTAAGCCAGGCTGCCAACAACTCAAACATCGCCATCGCCTTTACTTCCCGCCTCCATAGAGCCCAAAGACAATCAGAGTGGGAGTCTGGGGTCTTCCCACGTCCTGTCCTGGCCATGAACTCTGTATTTCCCAGTACATGTGATGGCCTGTCCAAGCCCTCATTCCTCCAGGGATCTTTCTCTTCAGCTTGTTCCTTCTCAGGCTTTCGGGTCTTTCTGCCGCTTGTCGCGTCTGCCGTCCCTTGCCCCAGGGGGCTATGGGCAGTGTATGCCTTTAAATGCCAGCATACGCCACCTGGCAAAACTGCTGCTCAGTGTTTGCTTGGGTTCCTCAGGGAGTTGGGAAACAGGTGAAAAGTCAGTTTCTGAGAATAGGGTAAATATTGTCTTTCACAAACACACAAACACCAGTATGTGAGTCTAGGAACACGGATTGTTCCCCATGGCCTCTGCCAAGATGGTGGAAGAAAAATGCCACATACTTTTTTTTTTCCCTTTATTTATTTATTTTTTTATAGGTAGAGTGGACAGTGAGAGAGAGACAGAGAGAGAAATATCTTCCTTTGCCGTTGGTTCACCCTCCAATGGCTGCCGTGGCCGGCGCACCATGGTCGGCGCACCGCGCTGATCCAAAGGCAGGAGCCAGGAGCTTCTCCTGGTTGGTTTCTTCATTAAGCACTCTCCCTAAATTGCTGATTACATTCAGATCCAACAGTTCTGGAAATGCTTTTTTTTTTTTTTTAAATTATCACCTCTTGAGGGGCAGAGATACAGAGAGAGGGAGAAACAGAGAAAAATATCTTCCATTGGCTGGTTCACTCCCCAAACAGATGCGATGATCAGAGCTGTGCCAATCCGAAGCCAGGAGCTTTCCCCAGGTCTCTCAAGTGGGTGCAGGGGCCCAAGCACTTGGGCCATCTTCCACTGTTTTCCTAGGCCACCTGCAGAGAGCTGGATCAGAAGAGGAGCAGCTGGGACTGGAATCAGTGCCCATATGGGACGCCAGCGCTGTAAGTGGAGGCTTGGCCTACTATGCCACAGTGCCAACCACTAGCTTTTGCTAGTTTAATTACTTCAGAGGAGCTGATTCTGGGATCCCTTATGCTGCCATTTCTGTTAATTTTGTGTGTGTGTGTGCTATGTGGTTTTGCCCTTTATTCCATTTAAATATTTTATTTCATAATTGATTTTCTGATGTTAAAATTATTTGTGCATTCCATTAAAATTATTTGTGTGTTCCAAGTATAAATTCCATTTGGTCACAATGTGTCACTGGATTCAGGCTTCAGATTTTTTTGATGACTAAAAAAAAAGGGGGGGCGGGCACTGTGGTACAGCGGGTTAAAGCCCTGGCCTGAAGTGCCAGCATCCCATATAGGCAACGGTTTGAGACCCGGCTGCTCCTCTTCCTATCCAGCTCTCTGCTATGGCCTGGGCACGCAGTGGAGGATGGTCCAAGCCCGCACCCACATGGGAGACCCGGAGGAAGCTCCCGGCTCCTGGCTTCGCATCGGCACAGCTCCGGCCATTACAGCCAACTGGGGAGTGAACCATCGGATGGAGGGCCTCTCTCTCTCTCTCTCTGCTTCTCCTCTCTCTGTGTAACTCTTTCAAATAAATAACAAATAAATCTTTAAAAAAATTAAAAAATAAAAATGTAAAAATTAAAAAAAAGAAACAACCCTGTCAAGCTGGTCTCGGCCTGGGTTTTCTTTGTGGGAAGATTTTAAATTACTAATTCAATTTCTTTGTATTAATCTCTTCAGACTTTTCATTTCATCCTGAATCAGTTTGGTAACTTTTCTTCCCAACAATTTGTTCTTCATCACTGTCTAACTTGTGTCATAAAGTTGGTGATGGCATTATTGTGTAACTGTTTTGATTTCTGTAGGTTTGGTGGTTATGTCCCTTCTTTCATTCTGATTTTGGTAATGTATGTATCCTCTGTATTCTTGGTTGGTCCAGCTAAATTTGTCCATATCATTGATGTTTTTTGTTGACTTGTTCTATCATTTTTTGTTTTCTATTCCACTGAGTTTCACGTTTAACTTTCATTATTTCCTTTATTCTGCTTGCCTTAGGCATAGTTTACTCTCATTTTCTATCTTATTAAAACAAAAGCTTAGATAACTAAGAGCTTTCTTGCTGTCAAACACAAAGCCACAAATTTCCCTGGCAGTGTGTTAGCAGCATTCTATAAAGTCTGATATGCTATGGTACAATTTTCCTTGTTATTTCTTTTTAATTTAGATTTTTAAAAAAGATTTATTTTTTTATTTGTAAGGCAGAGGTACAGAGAGGGTGAGACAGAGACACAGACAGAAAGAGAGGTCTTCCATCCACTGGTTCACTCCCCAGATGGCCACAAACAGCTAGGGCTGGGCTGGGCCAGAGCCAAGATCCTGGACTCCCACTCAGGCCTCCCAAATGGGTGTAGGGGCTCAAGTACTTGGGCTGTCTTCCACTGCTGTTTTCCCAGGAACATTAGCAGGGAGCTGGATCACAAGTGGAGCAGCCAGGACTCTCCATGCCCATATGGGATGTTGGCATTGTGGGAGGCAGCTGAACCCACCATAGCACAATGCCGGCCCCACCCTGCTATTTCTTTAGCCCATAGTGTTCACAAATGTACCGTTCAATTTCCAAATATTTATGTATTTCCCAGATCTCACTCTGTTGCTGATTTCTAATTGAATTCTATTGTGGTCAGAGAACGTATTGTATGATTTCAACCCTTTTAGATGTATTAAGACTTATGGCCTAGCATATGATTCTAACAGGTGTCCTTGGGAAGAATGTATATCTTGTTGGTGCTGGTGGATTTAGGGCTTTAAATATTTTCAGGAAAGATGCAGCTTCTATCCTTAGAAATGTGCAACTTAATGTAGGAAAGCACATCCTAAGTGACAGAGCAAATACAACCAAGTATACATGAAAGTACCTATGGGAGGTAAAGAAAGAGGAGTGGGGCTGGCTCTGTAGCTCAGCGGGTTAAAGCCCCAGCCTGCAGTGCTGGCATCCCATATGGGTACTGGTTCGAGTCCCAGTTGCTCCACTTCCAATCTAGCTCCCTGCTAACAAGCCTGGGAAAGCAGCAGAGGATAGCCCAAGTGCTTGGGACCCTGCACCCACATGGGAGACCTGGAAGAAGTTCCTAGCTCCTACCTCCTGGCTCCAGATCAGTTCAGCTCTGGCCATTGTGGCCATCTGCAGAGTGAACCAATAGATGGAAGACCTCCCTCTCTCTGTCTCTGCCTCTCTCTGTAACTCTGTCTTTCAAATAAATAAAATAAATATAAAAAAAAAAAAAAACAGAAAAGAGGAGCAAGCTGCCCAAAGATGATCCAACACCTCATTTTTCAGATGGGAATAACAAAGGAGAAGCTGTAAAACGCTCCACTTCCGATCCAGCTCTCTGCTAATGCACCTGGGAAAGCATCAGAGGTTGGCCCAAGTACTTACATGCACCCACATGGGAGACCCAGAAGAAGCTCCTGGCTCCTGGCTCCTGGCTCTGGATCAGCTGAGCTCTGGCCATTGCGGGTATTTGGGGAGTAAACCAGTAGATGGAAGATCTCTCTCTATCTTTGTCTCCCTCTCCCTCTCTCTAACTTCTGCCTTTCGAATTAAAAAAAAAATATTTTAAAAAAAGTATCTTGCATTTCATGATGGTTAATTTTTAAATTTTCATTTTATTTGGGGATGGTGCTGTGGCGCAGTGGGTTAATGCCCTGGCCTGAAGTGCCAACATCCTATATGGGTGCCAGTTCACGACCTGGCTGCTCCATTTCCATTTCCGATCCAGCTCTCTGCTAAGGCCTGGGAAAGCAGTGGAAGATGGCCCATGGGCTTGGGCCCCTGCACCCACGTGGGAGACCCAGAAGCACCTCCTGGCTCCTGGCCTTCAATCAGCACAGCTCTGGCCATTGTGGCCAATTGGGGAGTGAACCAGCAGGTGGAAGACCTTTCTCTCTCCTTCTCTCTCTCTCTGCCTCTCCTCTCTCTGTGTAACTGATTTTCAAATAAATAAATCTTTAAAAAAATTTTTTCAGGGGCCGGCACTGTGGGGCAGTGGGTTAAAGCCCTGGTCTGAAGTGCCGACATCCCATTTGGGCACCGGTTCTAGTACTGGCTGTTCCTCTTCCAATCCAGCTCTCTGCTATGGCCTGGGAAAGCAGTAGAAGATGGTCCAGGTGCTGGGGCCCCTGCAATCGTGAGGGAGACCTGGAAGAAGCTCCTGGTTCCTGGCTTCGGATCTGCGCAGCTCCGGCCATTGTGGCCAGTTGGGGAGTGAACCATCGGATGGAAGACCTCTTTCTCTCTCTCTGCCTCTCCTTCTTTCTCTGTGTAACTCTTTCAAATAAGTAAATACATCTTTACTTTTTTTTTTTTCATTTTATTTGAAAGGTATAAAGTTGGAGATAAATTCTTCTACCTGCTGGTTTACTTCTCAGATTCCTACAATAGCTGGGGCTGGACCAGGCCAAAGCCAGGAGCCAGGAGCCAGGAGCCAGGAGCCAGGAATGCATTATAGGTCTTCCATATGTGCAACTGGATCCAACTACTTGAGCCATCACCTACTGCCTCTCAGGTGTGCATCAGCAAGAAGCTAGAATTGGAAGCAGAGCCAGGAACTCAGATTTGGGATGTGATCATTGCCAGCTGTGTCTTAACCCCTGAGCTAAACACCACTTCTACACTAGAAACTTGGGGGGGGGGGGTAATGAATATCACTGTATTTATTTCCCTATAGGTTACTTTTTTTAAATTTTATTTATTTATTTATTTATTTTTGACAGGCAGAGTGGACAGTGAGAGAGAGAGAGAGAGAGAGAAAGGTCTTCCTTTTGCCGTTGGTTCACTCTCCGATGGCCACCGTGGCTGGCCTGCTGCGGCCAGCGCACTGCGCTGATCAGAAGCCAGAAGCCAGGTGCTTCTCCTGGTCTCCCATGCAGGTGCAGGCCCAAGGACTTGGGCCATCCTCCACTGCACTCCCGGGCCACAGCAGAGAGCTGGCCTGGAAGAGGGGCAACCAGGACAGAATCCGGTGCCCCGACCGGGACTAGAACCTGGTGTGCTGGCGCCGCAAGGCAGAGGATTAGCCTAGTGAGCCACGGCGCCGGCCCCTACAGGTTAATTTTTACATCCACAGCATTTTTGCCCAAAATTAAGAGCCAAAAAAGAAAAAAAAAATCCCCAAGTTTAGAACTGGATCAGTTGGCCCTTTCTCTCCTTATCTCCATCCAGTTCACAATGCTTGCATCTCTTATGTCCAGTGTCATCCCGGATCTGCAGTTGGGCTCAACACATTCAAGCTGTAGCAGAACCTTCTTCATGGTGTTAGCTTTCTTCCAGAAAACTGGCTTTGTCTGCCCACCATAGCCACTCTGCTTCCGATCACAGCGCCTCTTCCCCTGGGCATACAAGAAATCCTGCCCTTCTGACACTGGGTCACTTTGTGAGGCTGATGCTTGCCACACTTCTTACAGAAAGTCATTCGGGTTTTAGGTGCATTGACCATCTTTTTTTTTCATTATGATGAAAATGGCAAACTCAGCAACCACACTCCAGGAATTTTTAAAATAACTTCTGTTAGTACAAAATATACTTACTGTCCCAATTAATTACTCACTGTTGAGTGTAATGACAATACCTGATTCCAACTGATAGACAACTGTGCCTTTTTCCTCTCCTACAATTTCTGGTACCTCTTCATTTCCTGTAGATTGATAGAAATATTCTGGCTGAGGTGGAACCCACTCTGAAAGACAATTAAAAAGCACAAAATAAGCAACAATATTAAAGGCATTATCAGAACTTATATAAAAATTATAATAATTATTCAAATGGCTAGAATCAAACCAAATTCCCATCTCAAGTTTCCAGTTTGTTTATAAATATATATTTATGTATAAATTTATAAATTAATTAGGTCTTGCTTCTTTCCATAGAGACTGTTAAGGAGATTTTTAACAAAAAACACCTACAATGAAATAACCAACAGAAGACTGAAAAATATGCTACAAAGATCAAAACTGTTGCTACAAAAGCTCTGCAAAATTCGACATCAAGCAGCCTTAAAGTCAGAACACAGGCAGCTGCATCCTTTTTACTACTATTAAAGAATTTAGTCTGTCAATTATTTCTTCATTTGCTCTGAATTTAAAATGATTTCTTGGGGCCAGCATTGTGATGTAGCAAGTAAAGTCTCTGCCTGCAATGCTGGCATCCCATATGTGGGAAGTGGACCATTTCCAATCCAGCTTCCTGCCAATGCGCTTGGGAGAGCAGTGGAAGACGGCACAAGTGCTTGGACCCCTGTACCCACAAGGGAGACCTGGAAGAAGCTCCAGGCTCCTAGCTTTAGCCTGGGCTGGGCCAGGCCATTGTGGTCATTTGGGGAGTGAACAAGCAGATGGAAGATATTTTTCTCTCTCTTCCTCTCTGTGTACCTCTGCCTTTCAAATAAATAAAACATAAATCTTAAAAAATTTTTCTCGGCCGGCACCGCGGCTCACTAGGCTAATCCTCCGCCTTGCGGCGCCGGCACACCGGGTTCTAGTCCCGGTCAGGGCGCCGGATTCTGTCCCGGTTGCCCCTCTTCCAGGCCAGCTCTCTGCTGTGGCCAGGGAGTGCAGTGGAGGATGGCCCAGGTGCTTGGGCCCTGCACCCCATGGGAGACCAGGAAAAGCACCTGGCTCCTGGCTCCTGCCATCGGATCAGCGTGGTGCACCGGCCGCAGCGCGCCGGCCGCGGCGGCCATTGGAGAGTGAACCAACGGCAAAGGAAGACCTTTCTCTCTGTCTCTCTCTCTCTCTCACTGTCCACTCTGCCTATCAAAAAAAAAAAAAAAAAAAACAAAACAAAACAAAAAAATTTTTCTCATAAAGGACTATAGCAACATCTCCATATTATTTTAAGCACAGTAGCCACTGATGAAAGCCATATGAAGACACAACTCAGTGAAAGACAATGCTAATTTCTTTTCTTACAGGTGATGGGACATGATGAGGCTTTCACAATTCAGTTTAAATAATGTGCTTGGGGCTGATGCTGTCGTGGAGTGGGTAAAGCTGCTGCCTGCAGTGCCGACATCCCATATGGGTGCCAGTTTGCGTCCTGGCTGCCCCACTTCTGATCCAGCTCTCTGCTGTGGCCTGGGAAAGCAATGGAAGATGGCCCAAGCCCTTGGGCCCCTGCACCCACGTGGGAGACCCAGAAGAAGCTCCTGGCTCCTGTCTTTGCATTGGCCCAGCTCCAGCAGTTATAGCCAACTGGGGAGTGAACCAGCAGATGAAAGACCTCTTTCTCTCTCTGCCTTTCCTTCTCTGTGTAACTCTGACTTTCAAGTAAAATAAATATTTAAAATAAATACATAAATAATGATGTGCTTGTTAATAAGTTTCCTTCAAATTTTTGAACACTGATTTTTAAAGATCAGTTTAAAATATTTATATATTAATAAATATATCAATTATATTTACTTAATATTAATATTGCTTCCAATCTGAAGCCAGGAGCTTCTTCCAGGTCTCCCACTGCTTTCCTAGGTCATTAGCAGGAAGCTGGAGTGGAAGTGGAGCAGCCGGAACTTGAACTGGCTCCCATATGGGATGCTGGTGTGCAGGCGAAGGCTTACCCTACTAACGCCACAGTGCCGGCTCCTTTTAAAATTTTTAAAAGATGGTGGGTTACCATTGCAATAACTCGTTATTAAATTTCAGCTTCCCACTTTTTTTCCCCTCTTAGAACTGAGTCCCAAATCCTCAAAGGAATTTTGTTTTTATTGAATACACATTTGGTTCTACTGTTTTAATAGCAAAATCCTAGTGTCTGGCAAGATCAACTTGAACTTTTATGTAAAAATTGTGCAGGGTAAGAGCAGATGATCCTAGTCATTACCCCCTCCCCTATTTCCAACATTCCAAGAGCAGAGCTGGACCCAGTTGAGAACACGGTGAGCCTCTGTCTATACTTTCAGCCTCATCCCTGTCTCCCATGTTCAACGTCCCATGGATGCCCACACACACCATGTTCTATTTTAACCGGAACACTTTCCTTTGATCTTCTCAGTTGGATCACTTCTGACTCATCCTTCAGATCTCAACTAAAACGTCAACTCCTGGAAACCCACACAGATCCCTCGCTGGGTCAGGGGTTCCCAGAGGGCCCAAACTCTATGTAACTGCCTGGTGAAGTGTTTAGCTTCCCTTGCAGTAAGTCCATGAGCTCTGGGTGTCTCTATCTTGCTCACTACTGTACCTCTAGCACCACTGTGCTTAGCATATGATAAATGCCAATATATATTATTGAATGAATATTCTAAGAGGGGAGTAAGAAATAAGAAACATCCACTTGTTTATCCAGTGTCTAAAGTAGAGACATGGGGCCGTTGCTGTGGCGTAAGTGGGTAAAGCCACCACCTGCAGTGCTGGCATCCCATATGGACACTGGTTCAAGTCCTGGCTGCTCCATTTCCAATCTAGCTCTCTGCTGTGGCATGGGAATGCAGTGGAGGATGGCCCAGGTCCTTCCTTGGGCCCCTGTACCCATGTGGGAGACCCGGAAGAAGCTCCTGGCTCCTGGCTTTGGATTGGTGCAGCTCTGGCTGTTGTGGCCATCTGGGCAGTGAACCAGAGGATGGAAGGCCTCTCTTTCTCTCTCTCTGCCTCTCTGTAACTCTGCTTTTCAAATAAATAAATAAATCTAAAAGGCTTTACTTGCTATGCCACAGTGCTGGCCTCAATAAATAAATCTTAAAAAAAAAAAAAAAAGAGAGACATGATGACAGATGGCCCTAAGTATCCCAGGAATTTAAAAAGTTCCCATTTTTCAATGCAACCCACTTCTGCAAGTGCTTCATAAAATGAATGCAAGAGATTATATTTGCATCAAAGGCTCAGATATGACCAGTGATGCAAAAAAAAAAAGATTTAAATATTTATATTTCTTTTTTTTTTTTAATTTCTGACAGGCAGAGTGGACAGTGAGAGAGAGAGAGACAGGGAGAAAGGTCTTCCGTTACCGTTGGTTCACCACCCAATGGCCACTGTGGCCGGTGCACTGCACAGATCCAAAGCCAGGAGCCAGGTGCTTCTCCTGGTCTCCCATGGGGTGCAGGGCCCAAGCACCTGGGCCATCCTCTACTGCACTCCTGGGCCACAGCAGAGAGCTGGCCTGGAAGAGGGGCAACCGGGACAGAATCCGGTGCCCCAACCGGGACTAGAACCCGGTGTGCTGGCGCCGCAGGCAGAGGATTAGCCTATTGAGCCGCGGTGCCGCCCTTAAATATTTATATTTCTTAGACTCTATAAATAAAGTACCCTTATTCCAAAGAACTCAGAAGCATTCCAGTTTATACAGGAGTGTACCTTTTTAAAAAATTAAACTATCCACTCTCTTATTCATTTGTGAGATGGAGAGAGTGAGATACCCAAATGCCTGTAACAGTGAGTTGGGGGGAGGGCGACGCTGGGAGCCGGGAACTCAATCCAGGTCTCCCACGTGGGCGGCAGGAACCCAGCTGCAGGCAGCACTGCTGTCCTCCCAGGGTGAGCACCAGCAGGAAGCTGGAGTCAGGAGTCGGAGGCGGGAACTGCCAGGTGCTGCGATACAGACACTGGCATCCCAGCTGGCGGCCTAACTGCTAAGTCAAACACCCGCGCTGGTATAAGTTTGGGCTCTGGTGAGTGTCTGTGAGCTCCCCAGCGTTCCGTCTTCTCAGGGTGAGTCAACAGACGCCGACGCAGTCCCGCCTTGTCTTTCAGCAGGTAGGGGAGAAGGCCGTGGTCACACCCGGGCCACATTACCAATATGACGAATGCTCTCCTTGATGACCTCGCACTCTATTGGCCACCGTGGCGCCTGCAGCGGCCCTTTGCCGGAGAAGAAGGGAAAAAGCTCTCGGGGCTCTTGGAGACGCGGGTTTACGTCATCCAACTCATTGTAAACGAGCTGTCTGGTCCGAAGAAGTGGAGAGCTCAGCATGAGGGAACCTGTCACAGGGAAAGGGAACAGGTGAACACTCTCCTCCCCTTCCTCCCTGGGAACTCTCACTCCTCCTCCGCAACAGCTACGTAACCTTCTGCGCTGTGTTAAGATACAACCATTAAATACAGGTATTAAAACACAAGCAGAGATCCACAATCCTGCCCTACGGCTTCCTTTACTGTTTGGTCCAGCATGACAGATTCTAAACCATAAAACGTTAAGTCAATATTCTGCATTTAGTGCTGAATATTTAAATATAAAGCTTTGGTGCACTTCAGAGAAAGCTTTTTAAAAACATGTTAAGGGTCCAAGACATTTCGAGAATGGGTTATGATGAATCAAAAGTTATCTAACGTGGCACATTCCATCCACCCTTAGCAATTTAGGAAAAGGTTTTTTTTTTTTTTTTAATCTTTTGCTTTTTAGGAAAAAAAGCCTTTATTAACTACAGTGAAACAATCTCAAATTAAATTCCAGGTCCATCATAAGCCCATTCAGAGGACAGTCTTATCAAACAAGGAGTGCACAGGTGAGGAACAGGGGACGGAGGGGCAAAAGAGAGGAAAAGGAGTTCATGGGGGAGACAATGAAGAAGAAAGGGGGGGGGGAGAAAGGCTCTCAGGGAGTTAGAAAAAGAAATTAAGGGGGGAAACTAAAGGCTGAAGCCCCTGAGTGCCCACCAGACGCGGACCCCAGGCTTGCCATGTGCTTCCTGGATCTGGTGGGAGGGCAAGGGCTCGGGACCTATTCCAATACCGCAATCTGAATTTCCTGGTGGGAAGGGCAGGAAATACCTCTGCTTACAGATTCTATCTGAGCGCGCCCAGCTGAAGGTAAACAGGTAGGCCCTAGAAAGAGGAAGAAAAGACAACGCTTGTTCTAGGAATCTTTCTTGTGCCCACTGCCCTCACCTCCGCCCTTCTTATTTCCTCTCCCACTTTGGGCCCTTGTATGTATGTGTGTGTGTGTGTGTATATATATATATATATAATTTTCCATGGTTTAATGGGGATGAGAAGGCAATAAATATCTGAAGAATGATAAAGCTGCTGAATCTCATTTGTAATTTAAAAATGTAAGTCATAATGAAAATGCCAGTTTGTTACCTAATAGATGGGAAACACCTTGACATGTTTTACTCTCATCCTGACAAAGGGGTAAGCAAACACCTGCAGACAACAGTGCACTGGTGCAAACTTTCTGGAGAGTAGTTTGGCAAGAAGATTGAGTGTGTGCGCATCTAGCAGTCCCACTCAGAGTTTACTTCAGATCTTAAAAATAGGAGTGCTTTTAGCTTTCATTTTGTATTTTTTTCTTTTTCTTTTTATTTGAGAAGTAGATGTATAGACAGTGAGACGGAAGGATGGAGAGAAAGGTCTTCCATCTGCTGGTTCACTCCCCAAGTGGCCACAATGGCCGGAGCTGAGCCGGTCTGAAGCCAGAAGCCAAGAGCTTCTTCCAGGTCTCCCACGTGGGTGCAGGGGCCCAAGACTTGGGCCATCTTCTACTGCTTTCCCAGGCCATAGCAGAGAGCTGGATCGGCAGTGGAGTAGCCGGGACTCAAACTGGCACCCATATAGGATGCTGGTGCCGCAGGCGGAGGATTAACCTACTGCGCCACAGTGCTGGCCCCTCATTTTGTATTTTTTAATGTCACTTGAATTTTCTAACCTTATCTATTCCTTTTTGTCTTTATTACTTATCTGAAAGGGAGTGCAACACACACACACACACACACAGAAAGAGAGAATTTTCCATTTGTTAATTCATTCCTCAAATGCCCACAACAGCTAGAGCTGGGCCACGCTGAAGCCAGGAGCCAGGAGCTCCACCTGGGTGTTCCACATGGGTTGTAGAGACCCAAGTACCTGAGCTACCACCTGCTGCCTCCCAGTGTGCATTAGCAGGAAGCTGGATCAGAAATGGAGGCAGGACTCCACCCCCAGGCACTTCAAATACTGGATGAAGACATTGCAAGCAGTGGCTTAATCTGCAATACCCAAACCTATTCCATTTTTTTTTTTTTAAAAAAAAAAGGCAGATTTTGCCGGCGCCGCGGCTCACTAGGCTAATCCTCCGCCTAGCGGCGCTGGCACACCGGGTTCTAGTCCCGGTCGGGGCGCCGGATTCTGTCCCGGTTGCCCCTCTTCCAGGCCAGCTCTCTGCTGTGGCCCGGGAGTGCAGTGGAGGATGGCCCAGGTGCTTGGGCCCTGCACCCCATGGGAGACTAGGAAAAGCACCTGGCTCCTGCCATCGGATCAGCGCGGTGCGCCGGCCGCAACACGCCGGCCGCGGCGGCCATTGGAGGGTGAACCAACGGCAAAACCTTTCTCTCTGTCTCTCTCTCTCACTGTCCACTCTGCCTGTCAAAAAAAAAAAAAAAAAAAAAAAAAAGCGCAGATTTTGGGGCCGGCGCTGCTGCTCACTAGGCTAATCCTCCACCTGTGGTGCCAGCACACTGGTTCTAGTCCCGGTCGGGGCGCCAGATTCTGTCCTGGTTGCTCCTCTTCCAGGCCAGCTCTCTGCTGTGGCCCGGGAGTACAGTGGAGGATGGCCCAAGTGCTTGGGCCCTGCACCCGCATGGGAGACCAGGAGAAGCACCTGGCTCCTGCCTTCGGATTAGCACAGTGCGCCGGCTGCAGCGCACCGGCCGCAGCGGCCATTGGAAGGTGAACCAACGGCAAAGGAAGGCCTTTCTCTCTGTCTCTCTCTCTCACTGTCCACTCTGTCTGTCAAAAAAAAAAAAAAAGCAGATTTTGACCCATTGTTTTGTCCTTTACCTTGCTGGTTAAAAAGACCAGTAACAAAGAAACATAGTAACTGTTCTGTTGGGAAGGTAAAGAAACTATCTTCCTCACTGCAAGAGTCAAACAGAAAAAAAAATTATCAATTACAGTAGCTGGTGCTGTGGTGTAGTAGGTAAAGCCACCACCTGCAGTGCCAGCATCCCATACAGGCATCGGTTCTAGCCTACTGCTTCTCTTCCGATCCAGCTCTCTGGACCCAGCTCTGGGCTGGGAAGGCAGCAGAAGATGGCCCAAGTGCCTGGGTCCCTGCATCTGGATGGGAGACCTAGAAGAAGTTCCTGGCTTCTGGCTTCGGATTAGCCCAGCTCCAGCCATCGTGGCCATTTGGTGAGTGAACCAGTGGATGGAAGATACCTCTCTCTCTGTCTCTCTCTGCCTCTGCCTCTCTGTAACTCTGCCTTTCAAATAAACAAATATTCAAAAAAATGATCAATTAGTGCACATTTTATATTTTTATGTCTTCTATTAGTTAAAGAGTGACAGCTGTTTCTTATGAGAATTTTGAGTCTCAGCAAGTAGGGCAGGAGAAATCAGAAAGGAGGGTTAGCTGGTCCTCAGCCGTCCCACCCCGACCAGTCTCCTTTGCTCAACTTCCTCAACTCCTCCTGTTCTACTCTCTCCAGGGGCTCTGGGCCAGAGAAGAACCTTCTTGGCAATCGTGAGAGCAAAAATAAAATACTTATCTGAAAACAGAATTGCTGCATCAAGGGTTAATACAGTTTTAATTTTTATAGCAATTGCCAATTGCCTCTCCAAAATAGTCTCTTGGAGTGGGTTTTTGGCATGGGATGCCTACATCCCATACTATAGCGTATCAAGTCCTGGCTCTGCTCTCTCCACTCCAGCTTCCTTGCTAATGCACACCCTGGGAGGCAGGTGCTCATGGATCAAGTAAGTACATGCATTCCTGCCAGCCACATGGGATACCTGGATTTGGCCTGGTCCAGCCATGGCTGCTACAGGCGTTTGAAGAGTGAACCCTCTGGATGGAAGATTGCTGTCTGTTTTTGGGTCTCTCTTTCAAATAAATCAAATAGCGTGGGAATTGTACACAGCAGATTGAGTGCTTGGGACATCCGCATCCTATATTAGAATGCCTGGTTCAAGTCCAAGTTACTCTGCTTCTGATCCAGATTCCTGCTAATGTGACCCTGGGAGGCGGAAGGTGATGGCTCGAGGTTGAGGCCCTGCCACTCATGTCGGAGATCCAGGTAGAGTTCTAGGCTGCTGGCTTCAACCTGGCCCAGCTCCAGCTGTTGTTGGCTTTTGGGGAATGGATTGGCAGATGGAAGGTCTCTCTCTCTGTTGCTCTGCCTTTCAAATCAATACATTTTTAAAAAGTAGGGCAAACAAATCAAATAAATAAATTGTTCTTTTTATTCACACTTCCAACAGCAGTTCGTTCCCCTATACTCTAACCTGTAACAGGTATGTATTTTTCTCTATTTTGTTTTTTGCCCAAATCTTGTAATTTAAAAAATGGTACCATCATATTTTGATTTGCATCATTTTTTTTAAGATTTTATTTATTTGGCTGGCGCCACGGCTCACTAGGCTAATCCTCCGCCTGCGGCGCCGGCACCCCAGGTCCTAGTCCCGGTTTGGGTGTCGGATTCTGTCCTGGTTGCTCCTCTTCCAGTCCGGCTCTCTGCTGTGGCCCAGGAGGGCAGTGGAGGATGGCCCAAGTGCTTGGGCCCGCATGGGAGACCAAGAGGAAGCACCTGGCTCCTGGTTTCGGATTGGCCAGCCATGGCGGCCATTAGGGGAGTGAACCAACAGAAGGGAGACCTTTCTCTCTGTCTCTCTCTCTCACTGTCTAACTCTGCCTGTCAAAAAAAAAAAAAAAAAGATTTTATATATTTGAAAGTTAGAGTTACATAGAAAGATAAGGAAAAGCAGAGAGAGAGTCTGCCATCCACTGGTTCACTCCCCAGTTGGCTACATGGCTGGGGCTGCGCTGATCCAAAGTCAGGAACCAGGAGCTTCCTCTAGGTCTCCCACATGGGTGCAGGGACTTGGGCCATTTTCTACTGCTTTCCCAGGCCACAGCAGAGAGCTGGATTGGAAGAGGAGCAGCCGGGACTTGAACCGGCGCCCATATGAGATCCCAGGACTGCAGGGGCGGGTTTACTCATTACGCCACAGTGCTGGCCCTAATTTGCATCTTTCATTAGCAGTGAAGTTAAGCATCTCCCCTTATGTTTAACAACTTCAATTAAAGTCACCCTGTGCAACAGAACTCTAGAACTTATTCCTATACGTAACACTGTAACCACCGACCCATCTCTCCTCACTCCCTTGTTGTTACCTTTTTTTTTTTTTTTTATTTGACAGATAGTTAGTGATAGTGAGACAGAGAGAAAGGTCTTCCTTCCACTGGTTCACCCCCCAGGTTAGAGTATAGGGGCTGGCATGGTGGCGCAGCGGGTTGGCCTGCTGTCTGAGGTGCCAGAAGCCCATACAGGCACCGGTTCATGTCCCAGGTGCTCCACATCTGAGCCAGCTACTGCTAATGCAGCGGAAGATGACTCAAGTGCTTGGGCTCCTGACATCATGTGGGAGACCTGGAAGAATCTTCTCTCTCCTGGCTTCAGCCCAGCCTCGACCTGGCCATTGCCACCATTTGGGACGTGAACCAGTGGGTAGAAGATATTTCTCTGTCTCTCCTTTTCTCTAACTCTGCCTTTCAAATAAATTAATTAATTAAAAAAAGATATATTAAGGGATAAATTCAACAGCATTCCTGTCCTTGGGAAAAAAAATTATGTCCCTTTAAGAAATTATTGTTGCTTAAGCTAGCTGGACTTTACTTCCTCTACTCTTATGCAAAGAACTTTTTAAAAAATACATATATCCATCAAAAACTTATTCTCTGGAGGAAAGAGTTTTAATAAATTCTCCAATAATTTGGAGGAACACAGTTCATAAGGTATAGCATTTTAATATAAACCTATGATACAAAGTAGATCCCAAGAGAACGATTGTGAGTGGGGTCAGAAACAGGGGCCAGGCCGCCCCCTGCCCCCGTGGTCTCCCCCACAGTAAGCCATGCTCTTCTGAACACCTGAAGGAGCTGTTGAGACCGCCAGGTTCTAGGAGTCACACACACTGATGATCACTCACATAGAAGCTTCTCCCTCTGCAAAGTGTCCGGTATCAAGTTCTCTCTTTCCCCGAAAGATCCGCGCAGCTGGTGCCGAGGGGTCTTCTTCCAAAGGTGCTGCTGCGTAGCCGAGTTTGGTAAACTGCCTCTTTGTCCTAAGAACAGGCGGCTTAATTAAAGTTGCTGGCAGGCTGGCTCACCACCTCTAAGTCAAGGGCAATATCAAAACCTCTACTCTCCTTGGGCCCTGCACCCCATGGGAGACCAGGAAAAGCACCTGGCTCCTGCCATCGGATCAGCGCGGTGCGCTGGCCGCAGCACGCCGGCTGCGGCAGCCATTGGAGGGTGAACCAACGGCAAAGGAAGACCTTTCTCTCTGTCTCTCTCTCTCTCGCTGTCCACTCTGCCTGTCAAAAAACAAACAAACAAACAAACAAACAAACAAAAAAAAACAAAAAAAAACACCTCTACTCTCTAAACCAACCACCACAGCTCTGCACCAGGAACACAAACCATTTTTCAAAGACTTTCTGGTGGCAATGTAAGCCGAATACGCATAATTATTCCCATTTTATACTGAGGAAATGGGAGAGTGAGGTGGAGATTTGAGGAGCAGCACGAGAAAGGGCGTGGGAGGCAAAAGACGCAGAAGCTGCCAAGACAGCAGAGCCCAAGTGAGGCAGATCTCAGAGTGGGGGCGGAGCGCCAAGTTGCAAGCCTCTTTGTCCTGAGGGCGCCCGCTGAGTCCGGCAAGCTGGAAATTCAGTTCTCTTTCAACAAATTCTTAATCACTTCGAAAAGGAAATAGTTAAAAAGAAACGTCAGCAAGTTTGCTCGGGAAAAACCAATGTTAAAAACTCTATCTCGGGGGCCTGCGCCACGGCTCACTAGGCTAATCCTCCGCCTAGCGGCGCCAGCACACCGGGTTCTAGTCCTGGTCGGGGCGCCGGATTCTGTCCCGGTTGCCCCTCTTCCA
Source organism: Oryctolagus cuniculus (assembly GCF_051225735.1). Classification (NCBI taxonomy): domain Eukaryota; kingdom Metazoa; phylum Chordata; class Mammalia; order Lagomorpha; family Leporidae; genus Oryctolagus; species Oryctolagus cuniculus. Next base: position 18,201,146 of record NC_142867.1, on the reverse strand, counting down.
GGCCAGCTCTCTGCTGTGGCCAGGGAGTGCAGTGGAGGATGGCCCAGGTGCTTGGGCCCTGCACCCCATGGGAGACCAGGAAAAGCACCTGGCTCCTGGCTCCTGCCATCAGATCAGCGCGGTGCGCCGGCCGCAGCGCGCCGGCCGCGGCGGCCATTGGAGGGTGAACCAATGGCAAAGGAAGACCTTTCTCTCTCTTTCTCTCTGTCTCTCTCTCTGTCCACTCTGCCTGTCAAAAAAAAAAAAAAAAAAAAAAAAAAACTCTATCTCTGGGCTGGCGCTGTGGCAGGTTAAAGCCCCAGCCTGCAGTGCCTGCATCCCATATGGGCGCCTGTTCCAGTCCTGATCCAGCTCCCCTGCTACGGCCTCGGAAAGCAGTGCTCACGTGGGATGCCAGCATTGCAGGCGGAGGCTTAACCCACTGCAGCACAATGTGAGCCCCGCCAAGTCAGTTTTGAAGGACAAAATGGGATGACACGCATTTCCAGGTAGCAGCTGAGATGTGGCAGCCTCTGCCTGAGACACCCGTAGCTACTCTGCTTCCGATCCAGCCTCCTGCTAATGTGCACTCTGGGAGGCTGCAGATGATGGCTCAACTACTTGGGTCCCTGCCACCCACACAGGAGACCTAGATGGCACCCCGGGCTCCTGGCTTTGGCCTGGACCAGCTCTGGCTCTTCTAGGAGTTTCAGGGAGTGAATTAACAGATGGAAGCTCTCTCTCCACCTGTCTTTCCATCAATGTCTTTCTGCCTTTCAAATAAAGTGAAAATAAATACATAGTTTTTAAAAAGAGGGGTGATGATATTGGTGTAAGGTCAGACCAAAAAAAAGTAATAAAAGGCAGAATAGACAGCCCAGAAACAGACCCTGTAACCCTGTATACAGACTCTGTTGTCACTTAACAGAGGTGACACTGCTGATGATCGGATTAAAGAAATGCTTTTCACCAGTGGACTGGAAAAATCTCAGCTCTCCCAGCTAATGAAACAATGCACCTCCTGAACCCCGGAAAGATGACGCGAGTTAGGTAGGTGGTGTTACCTTTAAAGTAGCCATAGTACTGGAGGTGATGGTACATAAAGTCTTCATAGGGGTCAGCAAGGGTCTGTAAGAGGAGAGGCCTCTCAGATACCCAGCAGTGGAACGCGCGCACCCTCCGGACCCGGCGCTGCACTCCCGCGAGGTGCCGGCAGAGGGCAGCCTACCAACCTCCTGCTTTAGCTCCGTGTCCAGCGCCGGGAACATGTTACTTCCGCATGGTCTGCTCAAGCCCACTCAGCGACACCGCGTGCAGCCGCCACCCCTGCCCGATCTCCGAATGGGCGGCTGATTACACAGCAGAGGCTACAAAACCAAACGGGGCAAATGAAACCGCCGCCGCCGCCTCGCCTCGCCTCGGACACGGCCCCGGCCCGGTTCCCACCCTGAGCCCAGGAGGCGCAACTGAGCGAGCGAGGGCGGCGCGTTCTGCCTTCTCCCCGCGGGGCGCCGGGAGGGCCGATGCCCCAGGACGCCACAGCGAGGGAAGAAACGCGGCGGACCGAAACGAAAGGTCGGGGGCAGGGACAGTGGACCCTAAGAGCCGAACTCTGGGGTTCAGAGGCTGCGGGTTGGTTTTCCTAAAGGACCGGGGAGGATGGAGCAGGGATTTCCCAGGAGGTTAGAGCCAGGGGTGCGACCGCCCCGCGCCCCCGCCAGTACCGGGCAGGAGGTGGGCGCTGCGCCCGCGGCGGCAGGGCAGCCTGGGTGAGGAGGGCGCACGCTGCACGCCCCAGAGGCTGGGCAATGCACCAGCGGACACACTCGCCACCTTTCTGCGAGGGCCCGCGTAGCCTAGCAACCGCGAGCGGAAGGCGGAAGGAAGGCGGGGGACGGGACGCCTCCTTCCGGGAACCAGGCTCCGCCCCCAAGGAGCAAAGGGGGCGGGACCGCAGCCCAGGCGGACTAGAACCCGGATCGACACAGCGTTAGGCAGCGGACCACTATGCCTGCCAGCAGTGCAGGGCGCGTGCTCTAGGCAACTTACTGCTCCGGGTGCTGCTCCCCCGGCCCCGCAGTGTTGCTCTAGATTCTCACGAAGCCCCTAGCAAGAATGCTAAAATTACCGTCCACACTGAAAAACTACGAGGAACAACGTTAGCGAGTTACAGCCGCACGTTTGGACTGTCTTAATCGCTACCCTTCAGGAAATGGTGCTTCTCAACAACTGCTGCAAGTCTGGAAAATCGTGAGGCAGTTAAGACAAAAGCTTTATTAACTAGTTGATAGCCTTTAATTTATTTGCAGAAATTTACTCTATGCAAATAACAATTCGACGTACAAAAATGGTAATCCCGATATTAGCATAATGGTAAATAAAATCCAACACATGATCAGGTAAAAAGTGTAAACTATATGCATAGAAATATACTGGAATAAATCCAAACAATTGTCTTTGGTTACCTTTATATGAGTAAGACTGTATGTATATATCTTTTATATCCACCATATATTACTATTATAAAAAACGATAAAGCACCGTTTTTCTAATTTCCAAAATGTTAACTACATTACATCATTTCCAGGACTTAAATAGGTCAAACATTAGCTCGTATTTTAGGGTACACGCTCCAAAAATTTGGGTCATATAGCACATGTGGAGTGAGGCCTGTTTTTCTGATTCTGCCCCGTGTGTCGCCACACCCTGCTCAAGATCCTGCTGCTCTTCTTTTTCCTGTATGCTGTTCTTCAGTGTTTGCACAGGCCTCGAACCACGTTTGATCAGAAAAAAAAATTCAGACATGACGTAAGTCCTGGTTACATAACCATGGAGTAACAGGCTTAGAAGAGCAAAAGGATAACCAATCGGAAGTATAAAAAAACTTTATTAGTGCATATATACAAATTTACATGGTCACAAACTGGAGAAATATAAACAGCCTTAAAACACAATTTGCCTTTTCTTCAGTTTAAAGTGACTTTTACCTGATTGCGATACAACAGAAGTACAGAACATAAACTGCTTTTTAAATATTGGAATTTCATGGAGAACACATTCACACACAGGAGAGTGAGTCTTGGAACAGCGTAAGACACTGGAGATACATTAATACACAGAGTGGCTCTTAGCACTTTTACTACCACATAGTTGAGGGACAAATTCTCAAAATCAAGGATAAACACCTGCTGCTATTGCTGCCTGTATAACACTGAAATAAGCTACCTAGTGTGTGAGATGACCAAGCTGCCAGTTCTATGATTTGTGAGAACTACAGCAAGGCTCTCAGGACAAGGTAAGCCACAAAGACCAGCACTTCAGGAGTGGCAGACCAGAGGAAGAGGTCAAAAAAGAGATCCTGCCAATCCCATTCAAGCAAGACAGAGTAAAGAGCTGCCTTCTTAATTGCACTTGTTTTGGAGTAGAAGTAAATGAGCTCCATTAGGCAGGATAATCCTTTACTTTTTGTCAATGAGTCCTCAGCTAAACGTGCCATACTCATAGGCGCCACATGGTCTTCAGAGTGATGATTAATACACCTGACGCGAAGTTCTCCAGAATAAAGGCAGTCAGCTCAAAACAATTCCAATAATCTCTCCCATCAGGAAAACAGAAAAATCACATTTCACAAATGTGAAAAATTTATACGTATATGCTCTTGCCCAGGAAATTGATATGTTCTCCACCATAACATGTATAGTTTATTTGACAATGGCTTTAAGACTCTGAACTGAATACACATACACATAAATTAAAAAAAAATTTTTTTAACTATGTATTTGGAGCCATTTTCCTTCTCTTTAGTCTTGCTCGCCAATCCTCAGGAAGGGCTTCAAAATTAGCATTTCTTTCTGCCATGCCACTGTGAAAACAACAGACGGATTACTTCACTAGAAAAGAATGAAAACTTTATATTCCAGCAAACAGAAACAGGGCAGGTCTTTGGAACAGCAGTTAAGGTGCCTGGGTCCCATATTGGAGTCCCTGGGTTCAATTCCGGGTTCTAGCTTCTGATTCAAGTTTCCTGCAATGCAGATCCTGGTAGGCAGTGATGATGGTTGAACTATTTGGGTTTCCACCATCTACATAATGCAGGAGACCTGGATTGAATGTCTAGTTCCTGGCTTTGGCCCAGCTCAGTCCAGTCCTGGCTTTTCTGGGCATTTGAAAGTGAGTGAGTGGGAACCCTATCTCTCAAATAAATAAAAATTAAAGTGGATCTAACATGTTTAAGAAAATGTTTCAAAGTTGTCAGCTTGGGGATGGCACTGTAGCATGGCAGGTAAAGCTGCCTCCTGCAGTGCCAGCAACATATATGGGCACCAGTTCCAGTCCCACTTCCGATCTAGCTCTGCTATGGCCTGGGAAAGCACCCACGTGAGACAAGGGAGAAGCTCCTGGCCCCTGATCGGCAAAGCTCCAGCCGTTGCAGCCAACTGGGGAGTGAACCAGCAGTTGGAAGACTGCTCTTTCTGCCTCTCCTTTCTCTGTGTAACTCTTTCAAATAAATAAATACATAAATAAATAATAAAAAAAATGCTGTCAGCTTAATACTGGTATATTCTCCACTAATTGTCGTGATTTTTTTTTTTACTTTTATCTATTTTCAGTCAGACTTACAAGGTGGGTGGGGGAGTTGTTCTTCCATTTGCTGGTTCACTCTCCAGGTGGCTGCAACGGCCAGGGCTGAGCCAGGCCAAATCGAGGAACTTGATCTGGGTCTCCCACATGGGTGGCAGAGGCCCAAGTACTTGAAACCATCTTTCACTGCTTTCCCCAGGCCACCAGTAGGGAGCTGGATTGGAAGTGGAGCAGCCAGGAGTGTCACAGTGTCCACACGGGTGCCAGAGTTGCAGGTGGCAGATTAATCCACTGTGCTACAACAGCAGCCCCTAAGGGCTGTGATTTTAAGAATAACTGTTCTAACACATCCGCCACAACCCAGCCCATCTGTGATCTCTTTTGTTTTACCTGACCAGCTGCTGCTGTTTCCACTCTTCAATTCTCTTCTGTGCAGTGGATTCCCGATCTTCTTCACTGGAACTGGAGTTCTCCTCTTCATCTAGCTCACGCTGGATACTCTGCCACTTCTTTACCAATGATGGCATTTTGGTTTTACTTTTTTTTGCCTATAACAAAGGTCACAGGTCAGAAGGAATAAAATACATAAATTAACGAAATGAGCCATCTACACAGATGAAGAACTTTCCTTGGTTCTAAGGAGCACAGACTTTTAAGTTAAAAAAAAATTAACACAAAAATTAAATACCATTGTAAGTTCTTTTCAGAAATTTCTACCAACTATCAACCAAAGAGTGTGATCAGGGCAGGCACTGTGACACACTGTTAGTTAAGTCACTACTTGGAACTCCTGTACCCCCGGATGAAGTGCCTGAGATTGAGTCCCACCTCTACTTCTGATCCAGCTTCCTGCTGATGGGCATGTGATGGGCAGCAGATAACGGCTCAAATTCTGGGGAGACCCAGATTGACTTCCTGGCTCTTGGTTCTGGCATGGCCCAGCCTCAGTTCTTACTGGCAATATGGGGAGTTGGGGAGTCAACTAGTGAATGGAAGATCTTTCTATCTGTCACTATGCTTTCAAATAAATAAAGAAAAATGATTGGCTCAAGATTTATAACTGTAATTGAGTTACTTTATGAAATGAGGTCCTTTAGCCTTCATATTCTATGTTGCCCTTATCACGTCTGCTCCCAAGTGTTTGGGTCCCTGCCATCCACAAGAGAGATCCAGATGGAGACTCCAGGCTCCTGGCTTTGGCCTTGCCCAGCGCTAGCTGTTGGAACCATTTGAAGAGTGAACCAGCAAGTGAAGATCTCTGTCTCTCCCTCTAATTCTATCTTGCAAATAAGTAAATCTTTAAAAAAAGATAAAGAGCAGGGTCAGTTGTGGGGAGCAATCCGGACTAGACTGAGTTACTGGAATTAAGACTTATTCTATGCATCTGCTCTCCCACAATATGGCGCTGGGAGAGAAGAAAACAGCTTCTGCACAGCTGCCTCCAGTTCAACCAATAAACTGTAGGACTTGCTCCTGATTGGAGGAGAGCAGCGTACTCGGCGTGTGGGCAGCCGAGTTGGGATTGGCAGAGGAGGACTATAAAGGAGGAGAGAGACGGCATGCACCAGGAACATCTAAGGGGAACATCTACCTGAAGGAACACCTGTGCAGCCCCCGAGAGAGCCGGCCGGCGGTGTGCCGCTCCCCTGCGGAAGTGGGGAATGCGGCCAGGGGGAACTGCCCTTCCACGGAGGTTGAAGGGACAGTAGCCAACCCGGGAAGAACCAGCAGCAAACCCGGGGAGGGCCGAGCAGACAGAAAGAACAGCGCAGGGTCCTGTGTCGTTCCTCCACGAAGAGGGGGAGCGACAGTCAGTACTATGGTGTAGTGGGTAAAGCTGCCATTTGCGGTGCTGGCATCTCATATGGGCACTGGTTCAAGACCTGGCTGCTCCACTTCTGATCCAGCTCTCTGCTAGGACTTGGGAAAAGCAGTGGAAGTTCCCAGCTCCTGGCTTCCGATCGGTGCAGCTCTGACTGTTGCAGCCATTTGGGGAGTGAACCAGAGGAAAGAAGACCTCTCTGCCTCTGCATCTGTAACTCTGCCTTTCAAATAAACAAATAAATCTTTTAAAAAGAGATAAAAGAGCTACTACGTTAGACACTGAGAAGACCAATTCTTATCCTTATATTTCTGAAGAGAAGAAACAGTGGACATTTTCAGGTGGTGCTGTAAAGTTGCAAAGTGGGAGCTCAAGTGGCAGGTGTGACCAAGTGCTATTCCTGTGAGCACTAGGGATGGAGGTCCAAGCTGATTTTCCTGCTGCACGAGACAGATTTCTTGAATAAAGCCTCCCCAATATTGAAAAAATAAGTCTAACATTTTTGCTCTTTATAAAGATTTATTTATTTTTAAAGGCAAAGCATTAGAGAAAAGGAGAAAGACATTGCATCCTTTGAGCCAAATAGAAGAGCTTCGGGTCAGAACAGCTCTGGCTGTTGCGGCCAATTGGGGAGTGAACCAACAGATGGAAGACCTCTCTCTCTCTCTCAATGCCTCTCCTTCTCTCTCTGTGTAACTCTTTCAAATAAATAAATAAGTATCAAAAAAAAAAAACCATAAAATACAAAGCTGTAGTAATCTGAACAATAAAATACTGGCACAAGGATCAACACATTAAAAATCAGTGGAATAGAACTAAATAGAATAGACATAAACCCTTAAGTGTATGGTCAGTTGATTTTTTGACAATGGGGAAATAATTCCCTTTTTTCATAAATGCTGCTGGGACAACTGGATATCTACATGCAAAGGAATAATGTTGTATTCCTATCTCAAACCACATAAAAATAATTCAGCCAAAATCAATCAACGCCCTAAACTTAAGTGCTAAAACCATAAAACTCTTGAAACATAGAATAAATAAATCTTTATGACCACTATTAGAAACTATTTCTGGGCCGGCGCCGCAGCTTAATAGGCTAATCCTCACTTAGCGGCACCGGCACACCAGGTTCTAGTCCCAGTCCCAGTCAGGGCACCAGATTCTTTCCCGGTTGCCCCTCTTCCAGGCCAGCTCTCTGCTGTGGGCCGGGAAGGCAGTGGAGGATGGCCCAAGTGCTTGGGCCCTGCACCCCATGGGAGACCAAGAGAAGCACCTGGCTCCTGCCTTCGGATCAGTGCGGTGCACCAGCCGCAGCGCGCCAGCTGTGGCGGCCACTGGAGGGTGAACCAACGGCAAAAGGAAGACCTTTCTCTCTCTCTCTCTCTCTCTCTCTCTCTCTCACTATCCACTCTGCCTCTCAAAAAAACAAACAAAAAAACCAAAACTATTTCTGGTTATGACATCAAGGATAATAAATATTTTTAAAGATTTATTTACTTATTTGAAAGAGTTACAGAGAGAGAAGGAAAGGCAGAGAAAGAGAGAGAGAAAGAGGCCTTCCGGGGCTGGCTCCATGGCACACTAGGTTAATCCTCCACCTGCGGCACTGGCATCCCATATGGGCACCGGTTCTAGTCCCGCTTGCTCCTCTTCCAGTCCAGCTCTCTGTGTGGCCTGGGAAAGCAGTAGAAGATGGCCCAAGTGCTTGGGCCCCTGCACCAGCATGGGAGACCAGGAGGAAGCAGGCTCCTGGCTTCGGATTGGTGCATCTCCGGCAGCTCCGACCACTGCAGCCATTTGAGGAGTGAACCAACAGAAGGAAGACCTTTCTCTCTCTCTGTGTGTGTGTCTCTCTCACTGTCTATAACTCTACCTGTCCACTCTGCCTGTTTAAAAAAAAAAAAAAAAAAGACATACTGGACTTCATCTAAATGTAAAACTTCTTAAAAAGACACAATTAAAGAAGGAGAAAAGGGGGGGGGGGGGGCACTGTGGCCTGGGAAAGCAGTAGAGGATGACCCAAATTCTTGGTCGGTGCACTCATGTGGGGGACCTATAGGAGGTTCCAGGCTCCTCACTTCCGGATAGTTCCAGCTCTGGTCATTGCAGCCATTGAAGACCTCTCTCTCTGCCTTTCTAATAAATAAATCAATCTTTAAAAAAAAAATAGGAAGAAAGCACAGATCAAAAGAAAACAGTTGGGGCCAGCGCTGAGGTGTAGCAGGTAAAGCCGCTGCCTGCAGTGCTGGCATCCCAAATGGGCGCTGGTTCAAATCCTGGCTGCTCCTCTTCTGATCAGCTTTCTGTTATGGCCTGGGAAAGCAGTAGAAGATGGCCCAAGCCCTTGAGCCACAGCACTCGTGCAGGAGATCAGGAAAAACTTCTTGGCTCCTGGCTTCGGATGGGCACAGCTCTGGCTGTTGTAGCCATCTGGGAAGTCAACCAGCGGATGGCAGACCTCTCTCTCTGGCTCTCTGTAACTCTGCCTTTCAAATAAATAAATAAATCTTAGAAAGAAAAAGAAAAAAAAAAAAAAAGAAAGAAAAAGAAAAAGAAAAGAAAAGAAAAGAAAAGAAAAGAAAAGAAAAAAGAAGACAGTTGCATATCATGTAGTAAGAGTCTTGTATCTATAATATACATACAACTCTCAACTAATTGTGACAACATAAGAACCCAATTTGGGGTGGGTGTTTGGTGTAGCCATAGGATGCTCCCAGCCCATTATTTGAGTGGCTCGGCTTAATTCCCAGCTCTACTCTGATTCCAGTTTCCTGCAGATGGGAGATCTTCCCGTTACTCTCTTTCAGTAAAAATGAAAATAAATAAAACAGGAAGATAATAAGTATTGCTATACCTGAGTTAGAGTTCAAATCTGACTCCAAAAGAATTGAACAGGTATTCAACAGTGGACACGAATATCCAAAGTAGCACTTCTTAAGAGGTAGAAACATAATAACTATCCATTACCTAATGAATAAACAAACACATTGTGCCATAGACACACACATGGATTCTTATTCAGCCAGAAGAAATGGGGTCGGGCATTTGGCATGGCAGTTAAGTCGCCGCCTTGGAGCGGCATCTTGTATCAGAATGCCTGTCTTGAAACTCAGCCACTCTGCTCCCAGGCTCCTGGCTTCAGGCTAGGCCAGCCCTGCGTGCTGCAGGCATCTGGAGAGTGAATCACCAGATGAAAGACAAAGAGCTGTCTCTCTGCCCTTCAAATGATATAAAAATTTTTAAAAAGTAAGTACAGATTATGTGCTATGTAGACAAATCTTGAAAACATGCTCAGTGAGGGAAGAACGAAAGATCACATATTGCACGATTCCATGTATATGAACCACCCAGAACAGGTAAGTCTAGAGGCAGAAAGTCAACTGGTGGGGGCAGTACTGTGGTGCACATAGGTATACTGCTACCTATGACAAGAGGATCCCACGTGAGTGCTGCTTTGAGTCTCAGATGTTCCACTTCTGATCCAGCTCCCTGTTAATGCACCTGGGAAAGCACTCATGATGACTCAAGTACTTGGACACGCCACCCATCTGGAAGATCTGGATGCAATTCCAGGCTCCTGGCTTCAGCCTGGTGCAGCCCTGGCCAGTGTAGCCATTTGGAGAGTAAATCAGTAGATGGGCGGTATCTCTGTAACATTGCTTTTCAAATAAATAAATCTTTTTTAAAAAGACTTATTTTACCATAGCATTAGCACGGTGCTGGATATGAAGTACAGTGGTTGAGACACAACCCAGCGTCCAGTTGGAGTGAGGTGTCACAGGCAGCAGCTTTACCCACTAAGCCACAATGCCAGCCCCCAAATAAATAAATCTTAAAAAAAAAAACACACACACACACACACACACACACACACACACACACAGAACAAAACAAGCTGACTGGTGATTCCCAGAAAATGGGAGATGGAGATAACAGAGTGCCTTCTTTCTTTTTATATAAAAGACAGAGTTACAGAGAGAGGTAGCGCCAGAGAAAGGGAAGTCTTCTATTCCAAATGACCACAACGGCCAAAGCTGAGCTGATCCAAAGCCAGGAGACAGGAGCTTGTTCCGGGTCTCCCATGCGGGTGCAGGGGCCCAAGGACTTGGGGCATCTTCTACTGCTTTCCCAGGCCATAGCAGAGCTGGATCAGAAGTGGAGCAGCGAGTCATTGCCTTGAACAGGCGCCCATATGGGATGCTGGCACTGCAGGCTGGGGCTTTAACTCGCTGCACCACAGGGCCAGCCCGAGACAGTGACTTCTTAAAAAGTACACACTGGTCTTTGGGGCTGATGAAACTGTTCTGTAACTAGATGGAGGTGTGGTTGCATATTCTGTGAGTACATTATATACTACTAAATTGTACATTTAAAAATGGTTAACTGTGTTACGTAAATTATCAAAATAAAATTTTAATAAAATTTTTTCAAAAAATCATACCTTATCTTTCTTTCCCTTTTTCGTCTTTTCAGGTGGTGGCATTTTGGGAGCTGGTGGTAGTGGTGGTGGTGTAGGAGGAGGCGGCGGCGGCGGCGGCGGTTCTATAATAGCAGTGGCAGGCACAGCACCTCGTGCCTGAACTGGCTGTAATGAGGGAGCAGTAACTCCAATTGGAACAGAACATTCCGCATAACTCATAATTGCGGGTGCTGCTGCTAGTCCAAGGTAATTTGACTGCAGGCTCATTCCTCTGGTCTGATGACCCATTCCTGTTGCTGGATGGCTAACTGATATTGCCTGGTGTCCAATCCCTGTGGCCTGGTGACCTAATGAAGGAAACATAATACTTTAAAATGGACGTTGTATCAAGACCAGAGGCAAGAAAAAAGGGACATCAAAGTTAGATCACTGACAAAATTATTCCCGTACACATTTTCCTCAAAAAAAAAAAAAAAAAAAAAGGAAAAAAAGAAAAGAAAAGGAAGAAAAGTCAGTGAGGCCGGTGCTGTGGTGTAGGAGTAAAGCCACCACCTGCATTGCCAGCATCCCATACGGGCACCAGAGTGCAGGCTGTTCCACTTCTTCTTCTTTTTCTTTTTTTTTAAGTTTATTTATTTTACTTGAAAGTCAGAGTTACAGAGAGAGAGGCAGAGGCAGAGAGAGAGAGATGTCTTCCATCCACTGGTTCACTCCCCATTTGGCTGCAACAGCCAGAGATGCACCGATCTGAAGCCAGGAGCCAGGAGATTCTTCTGGGTCTCCCATGTGGGTGCAGGGGCCCAAGGTCCTGGGCCATCTTCTACTGCCTTCTCAGGCCATAGCAGAGAGCTGGATAGGAAGTGGAGCAGCCAGGATTCGAACCATCTTCCATATGGGATGCTGAAACTGCAGGCGGCAGTTATACCCGCTACACCACAGTGCTGGCCTCTGCTCCATTTCTGATCCACCTCTCTGCTATGGCCAGGGAAAGCAGTGAAAGATGGCCCACGTCCTTGGGCCCCTGCACCTGCTTGGGAGACCCAGAAGAAGCTCTTGGCTCCTGGCTTCGGATTGGCCCAGCTCTGGCCATTGCAGCCATTTGGGGAATGAACCAGTAGATGGAAGACCACTCTCTCTCTGGCTCTACCTCTCTGTAACTCTAGCTTTCAAATAAATAAAATAAATTTTAAATACACAAACACATACAGTCACAGAGGAGGCTGGCATCATGGTTTAATAGGTTAAGCTGTCGTCTGCAATGCCAGCATCTCATATGAGCACCAGTTCGAGTCCCGGCTACTCCACTTCCAATCCAGCTTCCTACTAATGGCCTGGGAAAGCAGCAGAAGATGGCCCAAGTCCTAGGGTCCTACCACCCATGTGGGAGATCCAACAAAAGCTCCCGGTTCCTGGCTTTAGACCAGCCCAGCTCTGGGCACTTGGCCATTTGGGGAGCGAACCAGTGGACGGAAGACCTTTCTCTCTGTCTCTCCCTTTCTGACTGTAACTCTACCTCTCAAATAAATACAAAAATATTTATGGCACCTAATACTGGAAACAAGGAAAGCAATACATCGAAAAAAGCATACTTACCTGTAGCTATAGCTGACTGGCTATAGAGGACTGGAGAACTGCCAATGGTAGCTGATCTCTGAACCACTGCAGTACTCATTTCTGTAGCTTTTCTCTTTATCGCTTTAATGGAAGGAGAACTAGAGATGGTAGAATCAGCCGAACTCTGAAACACAAACATTCTGGTCAGTGGCTAAAGACCCTGGTAGAACACACCTTTCTAAAATAAAACTTGGAGGGGCCAGTACTGTGATGCAGCAGGTTAAGCCGCTATCTGCACTGCTGGCATCCCACATGGGTGCCAGTTCAAGGCCCTGCTGTTCCACTTCCAAACCACTTCTGTGCTAATGTGCCTGGGAAAGCAACAGAAGATGGCCCAAGTCCTTTGTCCCCTGCACCCACATGGGAAACACAGAAGAAGCTCCTGGCTCCTGGCTTCAGCCTGGCCCAGCCCCAGCCATTGCAGCCATTTGGGGAGTGAACCAGCAGATGGAAGCTCTTTCTCTGTCTCTCCTTCTCTAACTCTGATTTCATAATAAATAAATACATCTTTGAGAAATAAAAGAAAAACATGGAGTCAATTATGCTGCAGTCCCCATTACCATTCAGAATGTCAAATATCATTTACCTGGGTAGTTGCAACTGTGGTTTGTGATGAAGGTTTCAAGGGAGTATCCTCCTCTGTTCCTGGGGCAGGAGGTTCTTCACTTCCCTCATCCTCCATCTCTACCTCTTGGATCTCACCATCTTCTACAGGAGGAGGTGGGGGCGGTGGGGGAGGAGGGGATTCTGGGGGTGGAGGTGGAGGCGGTGGCATTTCCAAAGGTAATGGTGGCTGAAGCACAGGCACATTTGACTGAAGGAGGGTCCAGAATGGAGTCAGTGGCATGAGTGATGAAGAAGAAACTTGACCAGAAAAGGATTCTTTACAAAGAGAACCTATGAAGACAGACAGGAGTCAGGGAAAAACCAAGACAAAAACCTCAGGGTTTACATTCACAGAAACGCTCACCTATCCATAAGACAAATATCAATAGAAACCTAGTACACCATGCAAAAGTAGTTTCAAACAGCAGGGACTAGCTCTCCCTCCCCTGCCTCCAAATTCTGACCCACAGGCAATTTGTCACTGAAATATTAAAAGTTCAGAAATAACTTCCCATGGAAAGATAAATTTATGATCTTCAGTTAGCACTTTCCCTAGTTGTGTTATCATTCATGTTCTTTGGTCCAGATTTATGGATGAAAAACTTAATAACACATCAACTTAATGAGAAATTCAGTCATCTAAATCTATGGTTTGGAATTTTAATTTCTGGTATTCATGGTTTCAATAAATACAACTAAAAGGCAATACTCTGGGGTCTTATTTCAAAGCAAATGATTGAGTGAATTATGTGCACCTGAAATATTGATTATTTTACTTTTCAAGGAGCTAGATAACTGAATGGGGATGACTCAGAAATACCCATTACAAAGATAAAAATTCTACCCATTTAATTAATCTGGGTTACCAGGTTTTAAAAATCCATTTGCAAGGTGCTACTGTCAACTTGATCATTCCTTTCACATTTTGTGTAAATTATACTCACTTAGTAGAACAAAGTAACACAAGTTAGGATAATTTTTAGTTTTGTGGTGAAAAATGGGATATTTAGGAAGCCAATCTTCAAATATTTTTTCAAAAATGGTATTTGAAGATGCAGAGGACCTGAAATTGCTGTTACTGAAGTTTGAGTTAAGAAATTGCAGCTAAGGCCGGCGCCGCGGCTCACTAGGCTAATCCTCCGCCTAGCGGCGCCGGCACACCGGGTTCTAGTCCCGGTCAGGGCGCCGGATTCTGTCCCGGTTGCTCCTCTTCCAGGCCAGCCCTCTGCTGTGGCCAGGGAGTGCAGTGGAGGATGGCCCAGGTGCTTGGGCCCTGCACCCCATGGGAGACCAGGAAAAGCACCTGGCTCCTGGCTCCTGCCATCGGATCAGTGCGGTGCGCCGGCCGCAGCGCGCCGGCCGTGGTGGCCATTGGAGGGTGAACCAACGGCAAAAGGAAGACCTTTCTCTCTCTCTCTCTCTCACTGTCCACTCTGCCTGTCAAAAAAAAAAAAAAAAATTGCAGCTAAAGCAGTAGGATCAGTTTCTCTAAAATTCTGCAAAAGCCACCATTGATTACTATCCTTTCTGGGAATTACTGCTGGGAATAGCTTTTAAAGATTAGAGAAAATAGGAGGACATACTTACTTGTAGCCTTCCCCATCCCTCTTTATCGTCAATAGGGAAGTTTCACAATATATGGGACTATTAGATATATATCCCAGGAATGCTGAAGGGATTTTCTCCCTAAAAATCATAGAATTTAGGAGTAGAAGAGAAATGAGAAATTATCTAGTTCAACCTCATTTTAAAGGTAATGAAACCCAGGCAGGAATTGCCTTGCCCAAGATCATACATATGTTAGTGGCCAGGCCAGAGAGAGAGCTCAAGTCTAACTCCTACTCTTGTGCTTTCTATTTTACCAAGATGTCCTGGTGAAATAGCAGGAGTCCAAGAGCTTTAGAAATCTCAAGTCAAATAATCTCACATCTCATGAAGTAGATATCCAGACGCAGTCACCTGTTAAATTTCATGGTCAAAAGTGGTGGGTTAAGTAAGGGCTCAATTACAAAAGGCTCTAGGGCAAGGAGAAGGCCATTATAGTACTTTATTCAAAACATATCACATTAGTACTCAACAAGGTAAATCAAAAGCAACCAGCATCTATTTGGCCTTCAGAGTATTTATTTTTGTATTGAAAAGGTAATGATAGTGTCGAAGATTTTAGAAACTTGATTCATGTTGTTCCTGTAATTATTCTGATATATAGTTTATTGCTAAGGAAAAGCGCACTGGGATGCAGCTCTCCAGCTAAAAGAATCAAAGACTGATTAAACTTCTAGTTTGAGGGGTGGGCATTTGACACAGCAGTTGGAATGCCCGCATCCCACACCAGAGTGCCTGGGATTGTGTTCTGACTCTGATCTTAATTCTAGTTTCCTACTAATGTATACTCTGGGAGGCAGCAGCTGATGGACCAGGTAGTTGTGTCCCTGCCACCCACTGAATGACCATTCAAGTTCCAGGCTCCTGGCTCCTACTCCTAGTCTATTGCAGGCATTTGGGAAGTAAACCAGCAGATGCAAAATCTCTGCCTGCCTGCCTGCCTGTCTTTCAAATTAAAAAACAAAACACCTTTATATGTGGCCATATCTAATACTAACATATATATCACCTTTTAGACAAAAGATGTCTGGGCATGGCCAGGTAGCCTACACCACCTAATAGGCTGTTAAGATTATATCAGAACTAAGGCAATAGGGTCAGTGCCGTATTATAGTGGGCTAAGCCTCTGCCTATGACGCCAGAATCCCACATGGGCGCCGGTTCTAGTCCTGGCTGCTCCTCTTCCCATTCAGCTCTCTGCTATGGAATGGGAAAGCAGTACAAGATGGCCCAAGCACTTGGGCCCCTGCACCCATATGGGAGAGCTGGTAGAAGCTCCTGGCTCCTGGCTTTGGATCAGCTCAGCTCTGGCTGTTGGCGGCCATCTAGGGAGTGAACCAGCGAATGGAAGACCTTTCTTTCTTCCTTCCTTTCTTCCTTCCTTCCTTCCTTCCTTCCTTCCTTCCTTCCTTCCTTCCTTCCTTCCTTCCTTCCTTTCTTTCTTTCTTTCTTCCTCTCTCTCTCTCTCCCTCTCCCTATCTGTCTCTAACTCTGCCTCTCAAATAAATAAATAAATAAATCTTTCCCAAAATAAATAAATAAATAAATAAAACTAAGGCCCTAAACATTGAGGAATAATGAATGACTTAAGGATTAAATTTCCTTCCACAAAATTAAATATAAAATATAGTAGGTAAATAAATGTTAAACTTTACGATAATTGGTAGAATATAATGCAATGCCAATGCTTATGATGGTTGCAAGCTGCTATGCAGAGGAATTCAGAGGTTCAAGGTTAGCATAAGTTTCACACAACTTTCAGCACAGCTAATCAGAATTAAGTAAACTTTATGTCAATTCAAGATTAAACTACACTTGAGGGTGTCAGGGCTGTGGTACAGTGAGCAAAGCCACTGCTTACATTGGTGGCATCCTATATCTGTCTAAGTGCCAGCTTGAGTCCCGGCTGCTGTGCTTCCAATCCAGCTTCCTGCTAATGCAGATGGAAGGTAGGTGGAAGATGGAAGCACCTGAGTCCCTGCCAACAACATGGGAAGCCAGAATAAAATTGCTGGTTCCTGGCTTCCGACTGGCCCAGAACTGACTGTTGCAGGCATCTGGGAAGTGAATCAGTGGATATAATCTGTCTGCTTTCAAACTTAAAACAAAACAAAAAAAAAACACAAAACACAAAAACTGTGCTTAATAAATCTACCCACAAACAAACATTTCTATAATATTTGAATCCCAAACTAAGTTTACTTAAAACATAAAAAGCTGTCTTAACATTGATAATTAACTCCTTTAGCATCCCATATGGGCGCTGCTCTGAGACCTGGCTGCTCCACTTCTGACCCAGCTCTCTGCTGTGGTCTGGGAAGGTGGTGGAAGATGGCCCATGTTCTTGGCACCTGCACCCACGTGGGAGACCCAGAAGAAGTTCCTGGCTTGAGATCAGCGCAGCTCCGGCGGTTACAGCCAATTGGGGAGTGAAACAGCGGATGGAAGACCTCCCTCTCTCTTTGCCTTTCCTCTCTCTGTGTAACTCTGACTTTCAAATAATAAAATAAATAAATCTTTTTTTTAAAAAAAAAGAATACATTTAAGGGGCCAGCATTGTGGCATAGTGTATAAAGACACCGCCAGCAACATTGGCATCCCATATGGGTGCCAGTTCATGTCCTGGCTACTCCACTTTTATTTTTATTTTTTAATTTTTTAAATTTTTTTTGACAGGCAGAGTGGACAGTGAGAGAGAGAGACAGACAGAAAGGTCTTCCTTTGCCGTTGGTTCACCCTCCAATGGCCGCCTCGGCCGGCGCGCTGCGGCCAGTGCACCGCGCTGATCCGATGGCAGGAGCCAGGAGCCAGGTGCTTTTCCTGGTCTCCCATGGGGTGCAGGGCCCAAGCACCTGGGCCATCCTCCACTGCACTCCCTGGCCACAGCAGAGAGCTGGCCTGGAAGAGGGGCAACCAGGACAGAATCCGGCGCCCCAACCGGGACTAGAACCCAGTGTGCTGGCGCCGCTAAGTGAGGATTAGCCTATTAAGCCGCGGCGCCGGCCTCCACTTTTATTTTTTAATGATTTACTTATTTATTTGAAAGGCAGAGTTATGGAGAGGCAGCAGAGGCAGAGAAGGCAGAGAGAGAAAGTGAGAGGTCTTCCCCGCCCACTGGTTCATTCCCCAAATGGCTGCAAAGGCTGGAGCTGAGCCAATCAGAAACCAGGAGCCAGGAACTTCTTCCAGGTTCCCCACAAAAGTGTAGGGGCCCAAGGACTTGGGCCATCTTCTACTGCTTTCCCAGGCCATAGCAGAGAGCTAGATCAGAAGTGGAGCAGCTGGGACTCAAACCAGTACCTATAAGGGATGCCGCCACCACACAGCACCAGCCTCTACTCCACTTCTGATCCAGCTCCCTGCTAATGGCCTGGGAAAAACAATGGAAGATGGCCCAAGTGTTTGGACATCTGAACCCATGTGGAATACCCCAAAGAAGGTCTTTGTTCCTGGCTTTGGCCTGGCTATTGTGGCCATCTGAGGGGTGAACCAGTGGATGGAAGACTCCTCCTCACTCTTTCTGTAGCTCTGTCTTAAATAAGTAAATAAATCTTTAAAAAAAAAAAAAAGTGTATTTAAGTCCAAGGAGGATTAAAATTGTAAACAAAGCTTCAATTACACACAAAAAGGTTTTTAAGACTACAAGCTTAAAATTTTCCTATCAGTGCCAGCATCCATATGGGCACCAATTTGAGTCCCAGCTGCTAGATTTCCAGTACAGCTCCCTGTTAATGCACCTGGGATAGCAGAGGAAGACGGCCCTAGTGCTTGGACCCCTGCCTCCCATATGGAGACCAGGAAGATGCCCCTGGATCCTGGTTTCAGCCCCAGCCATTGCAGCAATTTGTGGAGTCAACCAGCAGATAAAAGATCTAACTCTCTCACTTTCTCCTCTCCCCCCTCCCCCATTATCTCTGCCTTTCAAATAAATACATAAATCTTAAAAAGTTTTTTAAAAAAAAAAAAAAAGCTTAAAGCAATGTGAGGATACATATTTTTAACTCTTCAAAAACCTTTTGAGATATTTTTGTTTCAACTAATCGACAGCCTTCCTTTACCTTCAAAGTGAAACTGCTTGGTATTTTGAGCCAAGAGGCTAGTGTAGCTACTTAAAATAAGAAACCTCACATAAAGTAACCCAAGTGCAGCAATATAGACACTTGGATATCTTCAAATATCACCCCGTCTTCAAAGACATGATGTTAAATTCAAATACTAAAAGAATGAAAAAGAATTTTAAATGATGTAGAAAAATAAACAGAACTTCAAAACTTTCCCCTGGATCTTCACAATGTAACAATTTTTCTTCCTTAAAAGATGGTTTTAGTCACTACTGAGCCAACAAGGTCACACAGTTACTATATAAATTCTCTTTATAGACTTAGAACAGTGATCAGTATTGCTTTTAATCTCCCACAGACCTTGGTAAAAAAATTTAGATTTTACTTAGTTTTTTATCATATACTTCTAAGGACTCTCAACAAGAGAAGTTTAAGACTATAAGCTGGTTTATCAGTGGCTCACATAAAAAAAATATTTATTTTATTTATTTGAAAGGCAGAGTTACAGAGATAGAGACACACAGAGTCTTCTACCTGCTGGTTCACTCCCCAAAAGGCGGCAAGGGTTGGGGCTGGGCCAGGTGCAGGCCAGGAGCCAGGAGCTTCACTTGGGTCTCCCAAGTGAGCACAGAGACCCAAGCACTTTCCCAGGTACATAGCAGGGCGTTGGATAGGAAGTGAAGCAACTGGGACTTGAAATGGCACCCATATGCACTGCAGGAAGCAGCGTGACCTGCTACACCACAATTCTGCCCCTACTAGCAATAGATCTCAAGATCCACCTTTCAGAAGACATTACCAACCATACGCATCATCAACAAAGGGAGAAAGCAGCTTAATACTTGGCAAGAACACGTAAGGGTCAGTAACCACAGAACAACTTTGAAACATACAAGGAAGAAACAGTGACTTGGAGTGGAATCAGCTACTTCCAATCATTATCAAGCCTCTTCAGTTCATTACTAAAAAGTAAACAATGATAAAAAAAAAAATCTATCATTAGATATATCTATGGCACCCAAAGAGGAGGAAAGTATTCAAAAGAAAATCTCTTTATGGAAAAAAGAGATGTAAAATATCCTGTAACTTGAGAAAACATACTTCTAAAACATGAAGTACAATAAAACTACCCTTTTGCTATGTTTTAAAATTATCACTGCAGTCATAACGTGACTTTAAAGTGATCTGATGGCAATTTCTAGGCTATTGGTGCATTACTAGAACTTTCATAATGAGATCCAGAAGCATTTATTTAGAATATAAGCATCATTTTGGTAAAGACAAAATAATTCAGCTCTTTACTCCCTATGTCACCAACAAATTTCCTATCTTATTTTTCAAATGTCTATTTAGAAAACACTCCACAGATTCTAGCCTTCATGTCACCACTTTAACAAACGGCTACCAGCTTCTACAGATCAACAAGTTGCCCATCAAAAGGCTGTTTTGACTATGCTTCATTATCCCCTTATTCATCAATCCAACAAAAATGGACATGGGGAAAAATATATACATATAATATAAAGTATATATACTAAAAATAATATATATATATATCTTTTATTATAAAGTGGCAATCAAGTTGCAGCTCTTCTGAAGAACTAGCCATCACATAAACTATATACACTAGGATGTTCACAATTTTCAATTAACAATTACTTTGTTTCTCTGAAACTAGTAATACTTTCATAGAATTTCTTCATTTCATTTTGATCTACTAACCACACTTCTTATAATAATACCAAGTGGAGTTGAGAAATGAGGTTGCAGTATAACAGACCAGAAACAGGAGTTAGGCCTAGCGATAAAGCTGTGCACTACATTGCTGGTTAGGATGCCTGTGTTTGATCTCTGGCTCTAGCTCCTGACTCCAGCTTCATGCAGATGCAGACCCTGGGAGGCAGCAGTGATGGCTCAAGTAGTTGGGTTCCTGCCACCCACAAGGGAGACCTGCGCTGAGCTCCCAGATGCCAGCTCTGGCCACCTGATCAATGTGGGCATCTGTGCAGTGAATCAGCAGATGGGAGCATGTGCTCTTTTCTTCGCTCCCAGATAAATCTTTTCTATTTATTTGAAAGACAGAGTTACAGAGGTGCAGAGGGGAGAGATAGATCAAGATCTTCTATCTGTTGGTTCACTCCCTAGATGGCCACAACAGCTAGAGTCCAGCCAGGTAGAAGACAGGAGCTTCTTCTGAGTCTCCCACAAAAGAACGCAGGGGCCCAAGGACTTGGGCCATATTCTGCTGCTTTCCCAGGCGCATTAGCAGGGAGCTGGATCAGAAGTAGAGCATCTGGGATTCGAACCAGTGCCCATATGGGATGGTGGCATAGCAGGCAATGGCTTAACCCAATGTGCCACAGTGCTGACCCCATAAATGAATTTTTGTAAGAAGGATTTTAAAAAATGAATAGTCCAGGCCGGCGCCGCGGCTCACTAGGCTAATCCTTCACCTTGCGGCGCCGGCACCCCGGGTTCTAGTCCCGGTTGGGGCACCGGATTCTGTCCCGGTTGCCCCTCTTCCAGGCCAGCTTCCTGCTGTGGCCCGGGAGGGCAGTGGAGGGTGGTCCAGGTCCTTGGGCCCTGCACCCACATGGGAGACCAGGAGGAAGCACCTGGCTCCTGGTTTCGGATCAGTGCGGTGTGCCGGCCGCAGCGCGCCGGCCGCGGCAGCCACTGGAGGGTGAACCAACGGCAAAGGAAGACCTTTCTCTCTGTCTCTCTCTCTCTCACTGTCCACTCTGCCTGTCAATAAAAACTTAGAATAGTCCAAATGTGCTACAATGTGTAGGAAAAATTTCATTATGTCACAGATATTAACAATGCTTGTTATACTTAATCAGCATTACTGTTTTAAATTCAGTTTTGTCTATAGCATGATAGAATGGTTATAGGACAATCTTTTAAAAATTAAAATATATTGGCTTACATTTTCATTTTATAAAAAAGATCTATTTATTTATTTGAAAGGCCGAGTTACAGAGAGAGGAGAGACAGAGATCTTCCATTTGCTGGTTCACTTCCCAAATGGTCACAATTACTAGGGCTGGGCCAGGCTCAACCCAGGAGCCAGGAGCTTCTTCTGGATCTTCCATTATGGGTGGCAGGGGCCCAGAAACTGGGGTTATCCTCTGCTTTCCCAGATACACTATCAGGGAGCTGGACTGGAAATAAAGCAGCAGGGACTTGATCAGTGCCCATACGGGATGCCCATGCTGCAGGTGGCAGTTTAACTTGCTACGCCACAGCGCCAGCCCCATCTTTTCATTTTCAAGCACAGTATGACATATCAATAATATGCTGATTTCCAACCAGTCACTGTCTTAATTTATTCAGTATAACTCATGTATTCTTTTAGTTCAACCCACTTCTTTCCAGCTGTAAGCTTATCGGCATTGTATAGACTTTTTTCTGATAAATATAAGGCTTTTCCTCTAAAATCTTTTTTTGTCCCATTAGTACAGGGTAAATCTTCCTACCTGTAGAATTCTCAGAGGTTTCTGTAGAATTTGAATCAGCAGCAGTTTTTTCTTTCAAGGTCGATTTAGGAACGGTCTCATCTCTATTTTCTTGTGCTTGGCTTTCTTCTTCCTCCTCCTCACCATCTGGGAATTCCCACTGAGACTCGCCCGACTGTTCGTTTACATAGAAATATCGTCTATGATCCCTAAATTACAAGAAAGAAAACACATGTTTTAAAACCCGTTCTCTGACAGAGACACGTCCAGTCTGGTCCTGTCCCAGGACAGCAGTCTGCTCTCACAGGGACGAACCTCTTCTTAATGGACTGCTATTCACAAAGGCAACAAAGAGCTTTGACAATTGAGGATGGAGAACCCAGGATAATTCAAAGCTATTTGCACTGCCAGCAGCTCTGTGAATACAGCCCTGAGCCCTCTCACTCCAACACAAGACTTTGAAACATCTTTCTTTTTTTGTTTTTGTTTTTTTTTTGCCAATGCATAACAGGGTTTCAAGTTTCATTAATGAAGGGACTCAATCGCCTAGAACACTAATTTCCCTTCCAAAGAAGAGAACAACGAAGTTTGTGAAAGTTGACTCTTCCCCTCTTGGACCGTGGAATTCACATTTCATATTCTTGGTATCAAACACAGTGAAAGCTAAAGAGAGGGAGAGGATCTGGGAGCTGAAAAATAAAAGAGCAAAGATTTCAAATAACGAAAAAAAAATCAAGAAAAGCCAAATATAAAAAGAAATGTTTTCATCTGACCTGCTGGCAGAGGATAGTAATCTTGTTCTTCATTCACATCTTCAGCCACGAAGTTTTCCTTAACTTCACCGAGGTTAATCAGGAGTAGTTGCTTCCAGAGGTCCTGTAAAGCGCACAGAGCTCTCGCATGCGCTTAACCCCCAAGCCCGCCCTACTCCGTGCACACTCTGGAGAGTAAAACCGGCTTTGTCCAATCTTGGGAAAAAATCCGTTACATGGAACACTGTAAACATTGCTTTTGTTTCTCCAATGTGTGGCTGGCCAAGCTCTGGGCTGGCGGTGCTTCGCCTGCCCAGCACCGCTAACTGCAGCTGCTCTCAGTCTCCAGACAGGCTGTCATGTCCTCAGGTGGTGGTGATCACAAATCATGTCTGAGATGTCAAAGGTGAAAGGTGAAAAGGGGAGAAGAGTGCGTACCTGTCCCAGTGGCAGGACCAGCCTTTAGGTGTGGCGTTTATTTCATACTGTTTTAGTTGTTCTGCTGCATCCTGGAGTTTTCGTTTAAGGTAGTTTCCATTAAGAGCCCCTTCCCGCCAGTCTGCAATTCGAGTCTACAATCAGACAGAGAAGTAAGTCAGGAGACAGAAGTGAAAGGGACTTAAGCTTTATATTGCAAAATCATATTGTTATTCTCTGGCAGAAAGAAAGGAGACTAAAAGAGGAAAATCCCATCTCAGTTTCATAAAAACATTTTCACTGCAGACTCTGGAAAAGGAAGCTGGCCTGCAGCGTATTTTCACTCAGCTAACTCTCAAGGACCTCTGAAAATGGGCAGCAGTGGTTTTTGTCTTCCCTACTTTGGATTTTATTAAATTTGGCTCTCCAGTAATTTTTACTTGTTACTTCTCGGGGAGAGGGGCAGATGGTTCACTCAGTTCAGTATTCTTAGGATTCAAATTAAGTGAAAGGTTCAGTTCTTAAAGAAATCAGCCAGCTTCCCACAGCAGTTGCTTATCTAATCCTACTCTACACAGCTTACAAATAGGACTCAGAAATTTTCTTTTTAAGTGGGTTTATGATGTATAAACTCTGGCCATTGTGTCCATTTAGGGGATGATCCAGGGGATAGGAAATACCTTACTTTCAAATAGATAAACCTTAAAAAAAAAAAATCTGTAGGTGTTAATATCCATGCTTTTCACAAGCATACTATTATATAAAAATCTTTCAAATCTTTCATTATCTATTTTTATTATTATACTGTATTTAGGTATTGTTTTTTATTTCCTGGGTTAGTAGTTCAAATATACATCAGTGAAAATCTTTAATGTAGGACTAAAATGTAAACAAGATAAGATTCCAGTCACACACAGCATTTCATTCAAACATTGGCTATTCATACCAAAAACAATTAAATTACCTCAGTCTGTAAAAGTAGCACATGAAAGTTGGAGATGGACTGTCTATTAATGCCTAAAAACTCAAATTTACTCATCAGGGTATTTGCCAGTTCTCCAATCTGAAACTGTAAAGCAAGAAAGAAAAAAAGGAAAATTAAAATCAATAATATTATCTGTATCATATAAATTTCTTCATTTAATGTTATATATGCTATAAATGTACGTCAGCCTATAAACAGTTTTTCCTCAAATAGCTGCATCTAGTCATGCAGGAGATAAAAATTAGCGGGTGGGCATTTGGCACAACAGTTAAGATTCTCCTGAGATGCTTGCATGCTTTACTGGAGATCTGAGTCCTGATCCCACTTCTGATTTCAGCTTCCTAACACATACTCTGGCAGGCAGTACTCAAGTACTTGAGTCTCTCCCTGCCACACGGAAGAGTCACACTGAGTTTCTGGTTCCTGGTTTTAGCTTGGCTTAGCCCTGACTGTATTTGGGAAGTAAACCAGTAGATGGAAGTGCTCTATGTTTGCACCCATGTGTGTATCTTTCTATATCACTTTGCCTTTCAAGTATATATATATTTTTAAAGATTTATTTGTTTATTTGAAAGTCAGAGTTACATAGAGAGAAGGCAAGGCAGAAAGAGAGAGAGAGAGAGATCGATCAATCAATCGATCTTCCATTAGCTGGTTCACTCCCCAACTGGCCACAAAGGCCAAAGCTGTGCCGATCCGAGCCAGGAGCCAGGAGCCTCCTCCAGGTCTTCCCATACAGGTGCAGGGGCCCAAATACTTGGGCCATCCTCTACTGCTTTCCCAGGCCATAGCAGAGAGCTGGGTGGGAAGTTGAGCAGCTGGGACTCGAGCCAATGCCCACACAGGATGCCTCCCTTGCATGTGGTGGCTTTTAACCCCTACACCACAGTGGCAGCCTCTCAAGTATATTTTAAAATTAAAATTAAGGGGCCAGTGTGTGGCAAGTTAAGCTGCTGACTGCAGCATCACCAGCATCCCATATGGGCATCAGTTCAAGTTCTGACTTCTACTCTGGTCCAGCTCCCTGCTAAAAGTGCCTGGAAAGCAGCAGAAGATGGCCCAAGTACTTAGGATCCTTCTGTCTTGTGACAGACCCAGATAAAGCTCCTGGCCTCAGTCTGGTCCAAACCCAGCTGTTGTGGCAATTTGGAGGCTGAACCAGAGGATGAAAGATTTCTCTCTCCCCTTCCAAATAAGTAAAATACATTTTTTAAAATTAGAAGTTTTAAAATATATAGTAAAACTCACATAAAGTGATAATGACAGATGGATTATAAAAATAAAATGCACACCTATTCACACCATCATAATTCATTCTGATACAACACGGGATTCAATAGTTAAAATAGATTTTAATCTTCGCAAAACTCATAGAAAGAGATGGCAGAACTAGAATGGTGGTTGCCAGGGGCTAAAGAAAGAATAATAGGGAGATGCGGGCTGAAGTACACAAGCTCAGTTATAAAGGAAGTTCTGGAGAACTGAAGTACACTAAGCTGACCACAGTTACTAATGCTGTATCATATTGTATATTTGAAATTTGTTAGAGTGTCAATGTTACATGTCCTCACCTCACATGCAAAAAGGAAAACTATGTGAGGTGCTGGATAACCTACCGAAATGTATACATATAACAAAACACTGCATTGTAAATACCAAATATACTCTATTTTTACTCATGAATTATACTTAAAGCTGGAAAAAAATAGGGCGGTCATCTGGCACAGCAGTTAAGATGTCATTTGGGATGCCCACATCCCATACTGGAGTGCCTGGGTCCAGTCCTAATTCCAAGCAGCAGGTAATGGCTCAAGTACTTGGGTCCCTGCCGTGGGACTGAGTTCCTGGCTCCTGGCTTTGGTCTAATGGAGTGCCAGCTGTTGTATACATTTGGGAAATGAAGAACCATATGGGAAATCTCTGCGAATTTGTCAAACAAAATAAAACTTCTAAAAATATCCCA
The DNA here is from genome assembly GCF_051225735.1 of Oryctolagus cuniculus. NCBI lineage: Eukaryota > Metazoa > Chordata > Mammalia > Lagomorpha > Leporidae > Oryctolagus > Oryctolagus cuniculus. The sequence continues at coordinate 18,174,880 of NC_142867.1, read as the reverse complement.
AATAACTCCCAATCTTATATAAAGCTGTTATTTATCCATCAATTGTTTATATTAGCCACACAACGTAGCCTGAAACAAAATTAATTCTTCCAGTCCCTCCTTCATGGTTGTATACTAACTAGTGACTGAATGAGCTCAAGTCTGAAGAATACAAGGGGTTTTTGAACAGACTATATTTAAATGGTCAACACTTACTTGGTCCAACCCTCTCCAGGAAATTACATTAGCAATGCAACTGGAGGAGCTCACATTGTGGTACACCAGGTTAAGCCGCCACTTATAAACCCAGCATCCAGTGCAAATGCTGGTTTGAGTCCCAGCTGCTCGACTTCCCAACCAGCTCTCTGCTAATGCACCTGGGAAAGCAGCAGATGATGGCCAAAGTACCTGGGCCCCTGCTACCCATGTGAGAGACCCGGATAGAGTTCTATGCTCCTGGCTTCAGCCTGGTCAAACCCGGGCTGTTGCAGCCATCTGGGGAATGAACCTGTGGATGAAGATCCTACTTCTCTTCTCTCTCCACCACTCTGCCTTTCAAATAAATGTATCTTTAAAAAAGAAATGCAATTGGAAATAAATGTGGCTTTGTATAAAACCAAGTATTTCACACAGTGATTAAATCTGTGACTTTTAGTTTCCTCAGGGGCCGGTGCTGTGGTGGAGCAGGTTAAGCCACTGCCTATTGACAGTGGCATCGCAGATGGGGGCTGCTTCAAGTCCCAGTTGCTCCACTTCTAATCCAGCTCCCTGCTAATGTGCCTGAGAAAGCAATGGAAGATGGCCCAAATATTTGGGCCCTTGTACTCACTCACATGGGAGACCTCCTGGATTAGGCCTGGCCCAGCCCCAGCTAACACAGCCATTTGGGGAGTGAACCAGTGGATTAAAGATCTGCTCTTCAAACAAATAAATCTTATAAACAAACAAAAAAAGTTTCTTTAGTACTTCCCAGGTGGAGAAGCCATTATAATACTGATAAGCTATTTGATTTCAATGGAAGATTAACTTGATAGTGATACGCAGTTAGAATTTATTTTCAGCATCAAATCATTATTAGTCATTTAAGCCTTAAAAATGACCATTTCAACCTAACCACACAAAAGTTTTAGGTTTAGAGATGGTGAAAGTTATTTATACTACTTACTAACACAAAGTATTTTAATGGCTGGCCTTTTAAAAAAACATTTGTGAAATTCCATTATGTGATCTAATACACATACTTTCAAATCTTGTTCTTCTTCTGCTTTAGGTGCTGCTTGTACTTTTATCTTCTCTGAAGATTCTTCCGTTTCCATCTCTTTGTCTGAATTCTCATCTACTTTTTCTGAATTTTCAACACCAACTGCTACAAAAAAAGTGAAATTAAACCAAAAGATCAAGAAAAATATAGTCCCATACACATTTTCTTTATTTCATATATACGTGTGTGTGTGTGTGTGTATTTGAAAGTCAGAGTTACACAGAGAAACGAGAGGCAGAAAGAGAGAGAGAGGTCTTCCATCTGATGGTTCACTCCTCAACTGGCCTCAACAGCCGGAGCTGTGCCGATGCAAAGCCAGGAGCCAGGAACTTTCCCCTAGGTCTCCCACTCGGGTGCAGGGGCCCAAGGACTTGGGCCATCATCCACTGCTTTCCCAAGCCATAGCAGAGAACTGGTTCAGAAGTGGAGTGGCTGGATCAGTGCCCTAACCTGCTATGCCACAGCGCCAGCCCCTCATATACATTTTCTTCCCCCCAGCAAAGATATCTGAAGCCTTTTAATTTGCCAACCTGTCTTCATAAAACCAAAAATACTTTATAAACACATTTCTTGAAATTTGTCTATGAATGAAATTTACTATTTTACCACAATACCTGTAGTTTCTACTTTCCCTTTCTTTGTGCAGTCATTTCTAATCTTTTCTTCCATAACATTGACTGCAAGTACTTACAAAAGCAAGACATCAGATCTAGGATATTTAAGGAGTTTTTACAAATTGGGGGTGGGAGAGATAAAGTTCTCAAAAATTACAGCACATTAATTGTAAACCACCTGATACCTTCTTTCCTTGGATCGGTGGTGATGCCTTTTGGTAGTGAGAATTTGGAATACAGGGTGGTTCAGTGGTAAAGCCACAGCCTGTAATGCCTGCATCCACATGGGTACAGATTCATGACCCAGCTGCTCCACTTTCTTTTTTTTGAAGATTTATTCATTTATTTGAAAGTCAGAGATAGGTCTTCCATCAGTGGATGGTTCACTCCCCCAAGTGGCCGCAATGGCCGGAGTTGAGGCGATTCAAAGCTAGGAGCCAGGAGCTTCTTCCGGATCTTCCAAATGGGTGTGGGGCCTAAGGACTTGGGCCATTCTCTAATGCTTTCCAAGGTACATTAGCAGGGAGCTGGATGGAAAGTGGAGCAGCCAAGATTCAAACCAGTGCCCATATGGGATGCCAGCAGTACAGAATAGGACATTAATCCGCCCAGCACCGGCCCCTCAATACTGTTTTAAAAATTATTCAATGTTGGCCGGCGCCGCGGCTCACTAGGCTAATCCTCCGCCTTGCGGCGCTGGCACACCGGGTTCTAGTCCCGGTTGGGGCGCCGGATTCTGTCCCGGTTGCCCCTCTTCCAGGCCAGCTCTCTGCTGTGGCCCGGGAGGGCAGTGGAGGATGGCCCAGGTGCTTGGGCCCTGCACCCACATGGGAGACCAGGAAAAGCACCTGGCTCCTGGCTCCTGCCATCGGATCAGCGCAGTGCACCAGCCGTGGTGGCCATTGGAGAATGAACCAATGGCAAAGGAAGACCTTTCTGTCTGTCTCTCTCTCTCACTGTCCACTCTGCCTGTCCAAAAAAAAAATAAATAAATAAATAAAAAAGAAGTTCCTGGCTCCTGGCTTTGGATCGGCGCAGCTCCGGCCATTGCGGCCAGTTGGGGAGTGAAACATCGGATGGAAGTCCTCTCTATCTCTCTCTGCTTTTCCTCTCTCTGTGTAACTGACTTTCAAATAAAAATAAATAAATAAATCTTAAAAAAATATATAAAAGTAGAGCAGCCAGGTCTCAAACCCGCATCCATATGGGATGCGGGCACTGCAGGTGGCGGCCTTACCTGCTATGCCACAACAAAGGCCCCCAAAATAATCATTTAATTCTATTTTCCCAACAACTTTTTGAAGTACCCTTATATATCACAATTTATCCATTGTATCTTTTTTTTTTTTTTTTTTTTTTTGACAGGCAGAGTGGACAGTGAGAGAGAGAGACAGAGAGAAAGGTCTTCCTTTGCCGTTGGTTCACCCTCCAATGGCCGCCGCGGCCGGCGCGCTGCGGCCGGCGCACCGCGCTGATCCGATGGCAGGAGCCAGGAGCCAGGTGCTTTTCCTGGTCTCCCATGGGGTGCAGGGCCCAAGCACCTGGGCCATCCTCCACTGCACTCCCGGGCCACAGCAGAGGGCTGGCCTGGAAGAGGGGCAACCGGGACAGAATCCGGCGCCCCAACCGGGACTAGAACCCGGTGTGCCGGTGCCGCTAGGCGGAGGATTAGCCTAGTGAGCCGCGGCGCCGGCCTCCATTGTATCTTGATGGATTATCTAAGTGGCCTGTAGGAGTTTTTCTGATAATGTAAGTGCACTGTGGTGCTAGCATCCCATAGGGCACCGGTTCATGTCCCAGCTGTCCCTCTTGTGGTCCAGCTCTCTGTTTTTGGCTTGGGAAAGCAGAAGATGGCCCAAGTGCTTGGGCTCCTGCCCTTATGTGAGAGACCCTGAGGAAGCTCCTGGCTTCAGATCGGTCCAGTGCCAAAAATTACAGCCACTTGGGGAGTATATCACTGGATGAAAGATCTCTCTATCTCTACCTCTCGGTCTGTAACTCTAACTCTCAAATAATAATACGTAAAGAGTAAAACATGGACACAATTTAAACATCCACCTCATAATGAGGGAAGCATTAAAAAAGCATGAATATACCACAAAATGGTTAAAAACAATTAAGTTGGGTAACAATCTATCCATATAATACAATCTCATATATGGTAAACTTGTCAAATGCATGAATATTCACACCTACACAAGTATAAAAGGAAGAAAAGGGGTGACACAATAAGCCTAGAGCAGGGGCCCAGGGAGAGCTATCAGAAGTACAAAACTTAAAGCATTACCAAATATTCAAATGAAGAAAAAATTTTCAACTGGAAAAGCTTGAATGGGTATATGTATATAAAGGGTAAGAAAATAGATCATAGGGGGTAGGAAATGAAAATAAGGAGAAAATAGAGTCTTAGAATTTTACTTCATAGGGCCAGCATTGTGGCATAGCAGGAAAAGTCTACAACGCCAGCATCCCACATGGGTGCTGGTTTGTGTCCCTCTGCTGCTCCATTTTTTTTTAAAGAATTATTTATTTTATTTGAAAGTCAGAGTTACATAGAGAGAAGAGAGGCAGAGAAAGAGAGAGGTCTTCCATCTGCTGGTTCACTCCCCAATTGGCCACAACGGGTGGAGTTGCGCCGACCAGAAGCTAGGAGCCAGGAGCTTCTTCCAGGTCTCCCACTCGGGTGCAGGGGCTACTGCTTTCCCAGGCCATACTGCTCCACTTCTGATCCAACTCCCTGCTAATAGCCTGGGAAAAGCAGCCTGCTACCCATGTGGGAGACCTAGAATCACCTTTGGCCTAGCCCAGCCCCGGCTGTGACCACCATCTGGAGAGTAAACTAGCAGATGGAAGGTCTCTCTGCCTCTCTCTGTAACTCTTTCAAATAAATAAGTATTTTTTCAAATAAATAAGTATTTTTTTCCGTCATGTGCTTCTATACTGTTGATTAAAGAAAAAATTCAAACATCTACATTTTTTAATTACCTATGTTTCTGTTTTTTACCACAATCTAGGAAGGTGTCTTCTGCTAGATGTAGTCAACTGTTTGGCATTCGAATCTTACTGCTCACTTTCAACCACAGTACTGCGATCAAATGGAAACTAAAATACTAGCTTTATTCAGAGCTCTCTGATAACAGACTGGAAAACACAAGATGGCCTTGCTTCACTTTACTCTGGAAAACCTGACTTGGGTCTTTGTGACAGGAGCAACTAGGCACCCACACACAGGCTGGGCAACTTGTACACAAAGAGCAGAAATGAGGCTTGGCCTGCCAGAGGTAGTACGCCCTGGCCTCTTGCTTAACAACTAGAACTGGTAAGCGAAGGAGATGTCAAGAGCCCTACAGAGGTCAAGGAAATTTTCACGGCAAGCAATAAAGGGGGTGGGGGTGGGGGTTCATTTTGTTTTCTCCTCTACAGGAAAAAATAATCCCTTCTCCGTTATGAATAAATGACCCAACGAATACCAGACTCTCAGGCTTACTCCTCTACTAGAGATGGAACAGGAAAAAGTAGAAGTAGAGCAAACTCCTTTCCCAGCACTTCCACAAAAGGAAAATATTGGTATCTTCCCTCTTTTTGCTGAAGAAATAAAAAAAGGGAACAAAGGGTTTTCCCCTGTATATCTTTCAACTTTACAATTTAATGTGAAATTCAAATTACCAGTTTCACCATTTTCAGGAGTCTCTCGTCCAGTCTTACTAGAACTCCGGCTTGTGGATTCTGGACTGGTAGCTCGAACAAACATCTTCCATTTTCCTCTTTTAGACATAAGTCTACGCATTCCATCTTGAGATGCTGGTTGGCTGATATCAGAACGTGGACTAGACCCCGATACACTACCATCTCCTTCCTCCAAGGCTCGTAATTCTGCCTACAAAGAACATGACCATAAAATTAAAGTGTAATTAACTGCTGATCAACATTTAAACACTTGTGAGTAGCAAGAACAACCATGACTATATTCTCAGGATTTAAAACCTTGTAGAACAGGAAGCATTTAACATTTCCCCATCAAAGCTGAGCTCTGTACTCCATGCTCCATACTGTACCGTTACCCAATAAATGCTTATTAATGATTATAGAAAGAAATGTCAATGTGAAGCAGACAGTGTCTAGAAATTTTCAAACCTTGGGCCTGGCACTGTGCCACAGCGGGTTAAGCCACCACCAGCAATGCCAGCATCCCATGAGTGCAGGTGTGAGTTCTGCTACTATACTTCCAATCCAGCTCCCTGCTACTTTCCCTAAGAAAGCAGCAGAAGATGGTTCAAGTGTCTGGGCTCCTGCCGTCTATACAGCAGACAGGAATAGAGGTCCAGGCTCCTGACTTCCACCTGGCCCAGCCCTGGCCATTGTGGCCATTTGGGAAGTGAACCAGCAGATGGAAGCTCTCTCTCTCTCTTAACTCTCTCTGTAATTCTGTCAAATAAATCTTAGGAAGGAAGGAATTATTTCTAAATCCACCCTGAAAAGGCTTTACTAGCTAGTTCTTTTCCAGGGCTTCAAATTTTTCAAGATGCATTACGATTATAAAGCACTTAACATTTTGCTTTATAAAATAGCACCTTTTCAGTCTACAGGAGAGTCAGAAAACAGGCAACAACCAACTTCACAACAAAGTTTCCATCTGGCCAGTTTTTTAAAAGGAAGGCACATTATATTATAGGTTCCTCTCAATTCTTCTACTATCTTACAAGGCCCATTTAACTATGGAAACCAGGCCATGGGTGACCCAGTGGAAGTCAACTTGCATTTTTTTTTTTTTTTGAAAGATTCATTTATTTGAAAGGCAGAGGCAGAGAGACAGAAAGAAAAAGAGGAAGAGGAAGAGGAAGAGAGAGAGAGAGAAAGTCTTCCATCCATTGGTTCACGCCCCACATGGCTACAACAGCCGGAGCTGGGCCAACCCAAAGGCAAGAGCTTCTTCCGGGTCTCCCACTTGGGTACAGGGGCCCAAGGACTTGGGCCATCTTCTACTGCTTTCCCAGACCACTGCAGAGAGCTGGATCGGAAGTGGAGAAGCCGGCGTCATATGGGATGCAAACTGCAGGTAGCGGCTTTTTATTTTTATTTTTAAAATTTTTTTTTTTTTTTTTTGGCTAGGCAGAGTGGACAGTGAGAGAGAGAGAGAGAGAGAGAGAGAGAGAGAGAAAGAAAGGTCTTCCTTTGCCGTTGGTTCACCTCCAATGGCCGCCATGGCCGGTGCGCTGCAGCCGGCGCATTGCGCTGATCCGATGGCAGGAGCCAGGTGCTTTTCCTGGTCTCCCATGGGGTGCAGGGCCCAAGCACTTGGGCCATCCTCCACTGCACTTCCTGGCCACAGCAGAGGGCTGGCCTGGAAGAGGGGCAACCGGGACAGAATCCGGCACCAACTGGGACTAGAACCCGGTGTGCTGGCGCCGCAAGGTGGAGGATTAGCCTAGTGAGGCTGCGGCACCAGCCAGGTAGCAGCTTTACCCTTTACGCTGGCTTCATCAATCTGCATTTTAATCACTCAGTTAAAACTATGGTTAATTGTTAAGAAGCTCAATCAGCCTGTTAATGTTCCTGGGAAAGCAAAAGATGGTCCAATTCCTTGGGCTCCCGCACCCACACAGGAGATCCAGATGAAGCTCCTAGCTCTGGCCTGGTCCAGTGTGACTGCTGGGGCCATCTGGGGAATGAACCAGTGGATGTAAGACTCTGCCTGCCTCTTCTAACTCTGTCCTTAAAAAAAAAAAAAAAAAAAAAAAAAAAAAAAAAAAAAAAAAAAAAATCTTGTTTTTATTACAGTAGCTTAAATGCATCTAGATGACAGAATAAGAGAGGGGGGCCGGCACTGTGGTGCAGTGGGTTAAAGCCCTGGCATGAGGCGCCAGCATCCCATATGGGAGCTGGTTCTAGTCCCGGCTGCTCCTCTTCCAATCCAGCTCTCTGCTGTGGCCTGGGAAGGCAGTAGAAGATGGCCCAAGTCCTTGGGTCCCTGCACCCGCGTGAGAGACCTGGAAGAAGCTCCTGGCTTCAGATAGGCACAGCTCTAGCCGTTGCAGCCATCTGGGGAGTGAACCAGCAGATGGAAGACCATCCTCTGTCTCTACCTCTTTCTGTAACTCTGTCTTTCAAATAAGTAAAATAAATCTTTAAAAAAAAAAGAAAAAGAAAAAGGGAGGGGCTGGAACTGTGGTGTAATAGGTAAAGCCACTGCTTGCAGTGCCAGCATCCCAGTTCAAGTCCTGGCTGCTCGATTTCCAATCCAGCTCCCTGCTGACGGCCTGGGAAAGCAGTGGAAGATGGCACCAGTGCTTGGGCTCCTGCACCCGCACAGGAGACCCAGAAGAAGCTCCTGGCACCTGGCTTTAGATCCACCCAGCTCTAGCTGTTGCGGCCACTTGGGGAGTGAACCAGCAAATGGAAGATATTTCTCCCTTGCTCTGCCTCCGCCTCCCTGTAATTCTGCCTTACAAATAAATAAATCTTTAAAAAAAAAAAAAAGAGATAAACAAAATCCCAATAGAAGTTTTAAGTTGAACATAATGATCCCCAAGTATGACAACACTGAAAATAAAAATATACTTGAAACCTTCAGAAACTTACCTTTTTCCTTTCCAAAACCAGCTCCAGCTCAAGGGTATCTTGCTCCTCTTCCTCCTCACTCTCTCCGGATTGAACAACACTGCAAAGATCCTCCTGAGCAGGGTCTTCTACATTGTCCAACATACTTTCCTGTGGCTTTACTACTGTTGCTCCTTCTTCTACCGTGGTACTTGTTTCTTTCACTTCAGAAACCGGCTCTACTTCTTTACAAATTACTTTTCTTCTCCATCTCTCTTCTTCCTCTTTTATTCCTTCAGGCAATAAAGGAGCAAGCAGTGATGCGGCCACTCCTTTCTTCTCCTCCTCGCTATTTGACAGAGCCTGAACTCCTTCATTTACTTCCTATGACGAAAAAAAAATAGTTTAGTCTCACTTAATTCTCAAAGAAATCTCACCTCCAGAAAAATTCAATGGTTGATAATAACTATATTTTCTGTTACTAGATACTCTTAAAACCACCTATTCCCATGAGGTTAATGTTTGTGTGTGCCTGTACCATTACATACACGAAACTGTCACTTCAGAGAGACAGTGCCTGACCCAGAGCTTAGCTGTGGATGGGACTCAAATGTATCCTCTCCCTGTTCCTTAGGACATCAAAAGGCTGACTAGCAATAGGAAGCACGGGCCAGCTTAGAACAAAACCTGCACTCTTTCAGCTCAACACATGACTGATGACAAATCTTCATCTTCCTCTTCAGTATGATAAAAAAAAAAACCTCACAGGTATGCTGTGAAGGCGATTTAAAGGAAAATGAAAACACTTCTGAAGTGCAATATGCAATTATATTTAAAGTATCTCTTTCTCCCACTGGGGTAATAGTTGTTCTCCCTCCCTAGTAGTTATAAAGCTTAGATAATTTAAAAGTATTTTTTGATTAATCTTAAATAGAATAATGAGGGAGGGAGAGACAAAGATTATCCACCCACTGGCTCACTACCCAAAGGCCCAACAGCCAGGGTTGGGTCTGGCTAAAGCAAAGAAACAGAAACTCCTCCTGGGTGCCAGGGACTCAAGTAGCTGCGGCATCATCTGCTGCCTCCCAGGAGCAACAGCAAGAAACTGGATTTGGGTGAGGGGGTATGCAGCTGTTGTGGCACATTGGGCTCATCGGCTGCCTGTGATGCCAGCATCCCATACAGGATTCGTAAGTTCAAATCCTGGTTGCTCTACTTCCAGAGAAACGGTGCCTGTGAAAGCAGCAGAGGATGGTCTAAGCACTTGGGCTCCTAGTTTCAGCCTAGACTAGCCTCAGCCATTTCAGCCATCTGGGGAATGATCCAGTGGATGGACAACCTCTCCCTCTATTTGTCTCTTACTCTGCCTTTCAAACAAATGAAGAAAAAAAAAAAAAAGCTGTATTGGAAGTGATGTAAGGACTCAATTCCAAGCACTCCAATACAGCAAACAGGCATCAACAGCAGTGACTTAACTCACTCTGCCACAACAAACATCCCTAAAAGTACGTTTTGATTAAAAACATTTTTAATTCAAGATAAAGTATAACAACATATACTCTCTCTAAAGAATACAACTGGGGCCAGTGCTGTGGCACAGAAGGTTAAGCCTCAGCCTGTGGCACCGGCATCCCATATGGGTGCCAGTTCATGTCCCCGCTAATCCTCTTCTGATCCAGCTTTCTGCAGAAGGCCTGAGAAAGCAGTAGAAGATGGCCTAAGTGCTTGGGCCCGTGCACCCCCGTGGGAGACACATAAGAAGCTCCTGCCTTCCGGCTTCACATCCGCTCAGTTCCAACCACTGCAGCCATTTGAGAAGTGAACCAGTGTATCCTCCTGTCTGTAACAATACCTCTCAAATAAATAAATAAATCTTTAAAAAATATGTAACTTACTTTTCTTATTGAGTAGCTTTTAATTTAGAGAATTAGATTTTATTTAAAATGTTTTATGTGCAGTCCCAATAAAATAATTCCATCTGAAGAGATGGGGACCTAGTACCCCGCCTGCTCCCACATCCTTCAAGATGACCGAAGTAGGCTATGTGACATCCAAAACATCTGAGAGACCCATGAAACTGGATATTTGCTATAAACAGAGAACTAAATCAAACTTTAAGAAATGGAGAGGCCAGCATTGTGGCACAGCAAGTTAAGTTACCACTTGCAACATCAACATTCCATATCAGAGTACTAGACCAAGTCCTGGCTGCTCCACTTCTAATATATCTCCCTAATTTATCTGGGAAAGCAGGATGGAGATCCTGTCTCCTGGCTTTGGCCTGGCCCAGCAGCCCTGGCTGTTAGCAAGTAATAAATATTTTTTATTTTTAAAACTTATTTTTTTAGAAAAACATTTTAGTTTCCATTATAATCAAAGGCTTAATTAATGCTCTGCTTACAAAGAGTTGAACAACAATAAAAAGAAATGAAATTTTTCCTAGCTCACATGTGTTGTAAAATATTAACAGAAGGCTTCTATAACTGTGGTCAGGGTAACATTCAAAATTATTAGATTTGGGGCTGCCGCCTGCAGTGTTGGCATCCCATATAGGCGCTGGTTCAAGTCCCGGATGCTCCAATTCCAATACAGCTCTCTGCTATGGCCTGGGAAAGCAGCAGAAAATGGCCCAAGTCCTTGGGCCCCTGCACTCGCATGGAAGACCTGGAAAAAGCTCCTGGCTCCCAGCTTTGGATAGGAGCAGCTCTGGCAGATGCGGCCAATTGGGAGTGAACCAGCGGATGGAAGCCCTCTCTGTCTCTCCTCTCTATGTGTGACTCTGACTTTCAAATAAACAAACAAACAGATCTAAAAAAAAAAAAAAAAAAAAAAGATTATCAGATTTGAAACATGACATAAGTAATAACACCAACCTTTTTAACTTCTCGCTTGGCTACAACTGGTCCACTTTTACTACTGGAAACAGAAACAGTTTTCTCCTTAGTATATATCTCTGTATTCACTGAAAAATTAGCTTCAGCACCTGTTACAGAACTTAAAAAAAAAAAAAAAAAGTTTAGCAAGAAAAATACAAGGCATATACTTTCAGCAAAAGTTTCCAAAATTCCAAATTCCTTTTAAGTGAATTCTTTTTCATATCTATTTTTACCTGGGTTGGTAATGCTGTAATCCCTGTACCTGGGTGGCAAGATATTGAGGTAACTCCCAAGTTACTTCATTTGATTGTGTGTTCCAATAATAATAGCATCCTGTATTCTCATCCCAGACTTCTTGCCAATCTCCCATCTCAATTCCGACTAGAAGAAAACAAAACAATTTTGAAGGACAAATTATTCCATAGTTCTAACAACCCAAGTCAGCTCTAAAGCTATAATAATCTAACATATGGTTTCTCAAATTTGGTACTATTAACATTTTAGACTGAGAGGTCTCTGCTATGCAGGAGAGTCTATGTAGTGTTTAGCAGCACAGCACCCTGCCTCTGTACTCACTAGATGGAAACTATGTCTCCTGCACTGGGATAACCAAAGGTTATCTCCAGACAACCCTCCTTTATTCCAACTACAGACCACTGGTCTAACAGCAATACTTATTTTCTTAACAAATATTTAGAATCATCTTCGTGGGGGCTGGTGCTGTAGCACCACTGCCTGCATTCCATATGGGTACCAGTTAAGTGTCTCAGCTGCTGATCCAGCTCCCTGCTAATAATGCGCCTGGAAAAACAGCAGCAAATGACCCAAGTCTTTCAGCCTCTACACCCATGTGGGAGACCCAGATGAAACTCCTGGCTTCACCATGGCCCAGCCCAGGCCACTGCGATCATTTGTGAATGAACCAGGAATGGAACACCTCTCTCTCACTTTCTGTCTCTGCCTCTCTGTAACTCTAACTGTTGAGCTGTGATATCGGGACCGTTTCATAACCCCAGGCTAGAGTCAAAACAACTATGGCCTTGGGGCTTCCCGTGCTTCTTTTCCCACTGACCAAGGCTGAGAAAACACCAGGTGGAAGCTTATTGCTAGCACCCGAGTTGCCTGCTACATGACCAGGAGCTTGATTGGATGAAGGTGCGTGATCACCTTTATGGTTGGACAAGGAGCGCATGGACTGTGCGTGATCAGGCACCCGATTGGAGCACCGCCGCATGGACTGTAGCATGGACTAAGCTTGCTTACATGCTTCTGCAATGTTATACTATATAAGCTGTTTGTGATATGGTACGGGAGCTTCCCCTTTCTTTCGGAGCTCCCCTTGCTCAAGGGTTTCTTTTTCTATCCTGTTTAAATAAAGTCTACTGAAGACCGATCAGCTGGGAGCAGTGTCGTTCCTTTACGGGCAAGGGAGCAACACTAACTTTCAAATACACAAATAAATCTTTTTAAAAAAAATCATTTTTGCATATACAGCTTTAAAAAAAAGTCTGCTAGGGCCAGCACTATGGTGCTGGCATCCCATATGGGGGCTGGATTAGGTCCTAGCTGCTCCTATGCCGATTCAGCTCTCTGCTTATAGCCTGAGACAGGAGTGGAAGATGGTTCAAGTGCTTGGGCCCCTGTGCCCATGTGGGAAACCTGGGAGAAGCTTCTGGCTCCCGATCAGATCAGATCAGATCAGATCAGCTCTGGCCGCTGTGGTCATTTGAAAGACCTTTCTCTTTGTCTCTCCCTCTCACTGGCTGTATAACTCTACCTCTCAAATAAATAAATAAAATCTTAAAAAAAAAAGTTGAGGCCGGTGCTGTGGCTCACTTGCCTAATCCTCTGCCTGTGGTGCCAGCATCCATATAAAGCCAGGTTCTAGTTCCGGCTGGCCCTCTTCCAGTCCAGCTCTCTGCTGTGGCCTGGGAAGGCAGTAAAGGGTGGCCCAAGTTCTTGGGCCCCTGCACCTGCATGGGAGACTAGGAGGAAGCACCTGGCTCCTGGCTTCAGATCAGTGCAGTGCACCAGCCATAGCAGCCATTTGGGGAGCAAACCAACGGAAGGAAGACCTTTCTCTCTGTCTCTCTCTCTCTCACTGTCTATTAATTCTACCTGTCAAATAAATAAAATAAATTTAAAAAAAAAAGTTGAAGTTTGTTTATCTAATGAAACTGAGGATTTTTGTTTTTAATGGCTTTCCCAGGCCATTAGCATAGCGCTGGATGGGAAGTGGAACAGCCGGGACCTGAACCCATGCTTATATAGAATGCCAGCACCACAGGCAGAGAATTAACCTACTACGCTAGAGCGCTGAACCCCAATCTGACCCAGAAACAATCAGTCAGTTGCCTGTTCCACAAGCCTGAGTTTGATTTCAGGTTTTATTTATATTTTTCTTTTTTTTTTTTTTTAAGATTTTTTTATTTATTTGGAAGTCAGAGTTACACAGGAGAGGAAGAGAGAGAGAGAGAGAGATCTTCTATCCACTGGTTCACTCCCCAGTTGGCTACAAAGGCTGGAGCTGCACCAATCCAAAGCCAGGAGCCAGGAGCTTCTTCTAGGTCTCCCACGCGGGTGCAGGAGCCCAAGGACCTGGGCCATCTTCCACTACTTTCCCAGGCCATAGCAAAGAACTTGATCGGAAGTAGAGCAGCCAGGACTTGAACTGGCGCCCGTATGGGATGCGGGCACTGCAGGTGGCGGCTTTACCTGCTACACCACAGTGCCGGCCCCTATTTATATTTTTCTTACAGGGTGAATATATGCGTTAAGTCAGGTTGAAATACACATTCACGTGTGTTTATCAATCACACTGAAAACAGAACAATCTTAGTAAAAACTGAAGAACACCTGATAATAGTTAACCAACTCAATTATTGACTAAGGAGTTACGTTCCATACCCATGTAGAATGTCATCTATATATAAAAAGAGGAAACAATGGGGTATTTAACTACTTCCTTACAATTGCCCTAGGATCTACAACTCATCCTTTCTTAAGATATAATAGATGTTTTCCTGCTAACAGTTGGAGGTTTGCTGAGAGGTCAGATTACCTGGGAACTAGCTGTAAAGGGTCTTCAGAGCATGTACAAGCACCCTGGCTGACTTAGGCCTCTACAGTCACCATTTGAGTCCCCTGGGGCTAAAGCATTTGGACCTTCATCTATAGGAATGTCAATATCTAGAACACCTTTAAGGATTGCATAGAGTTCTTTAAAAAAAAAAAAAAAGAATAGAAAAGATCAGGCTTACTTACCTCCTGCCAGCGAACACTGAGTATCATACTGCCACCCTGATGTTTGGGTTGAGTCTGTTCCATTTGAAGTAGCAGAAGAAAGGGCAGACGTTGTTGCTTCTTTTGGTTCTGGTCGAGGTGGAGTTGGAGGTGGAGCAGAAGCTCCTACAGGAGCTGCAGGCTGAGGAGCTGTTATGGCATCAATCTCCTGTGGAATGAAGAATGATGAATGCATTACTTACTTACATCAAAACCAAAAAATGGAAGAAATGGCAATCACTAGAAATATAACACAACTCAACAAGCTCAAATCTCAGCTCCTCAAATCAATTATACAAGTTCTCACAAACCCCTCTCTTTTTTTCTCTGAGAATGAGAGGAGAGGAGCCAGTGTTATGGCATGGCAGTTAAAACCACCAACTGCATTGCAGGCATTCCCTATGGGCGCTGGTTTGCGTCCCAGCTGCTCCACTTCCAAACCTGTTCTCTGCTAATGGCCTGGAAAAAGCAGCAGAAGATGGCCCAAGTGCTTGCATCCCTGCTATCCACATGGGAGACCTGAAGAAGCTTCTGGCTTCAGCCTGGCCCAACCCTGGCCATTGTGGCCATCTACGGAGTGAACCAGGAGATGAAGATCTCTGTCTCTCCCTTTCTATATATAACTCTTTTTTTTTTTTTTTTTTTTGACAGGCAGAGTGGACAGTGAGAGAGAGAGAGACAGAGAGAAAGGTCTTCCTTTTGCCGTTGGTTCACCCTCCAATGGCCGCCGCGGCCGGCGCGCTGCGGCCGGCGCACCGCGCTGATCCGATGGCAGGAGCCAGGAGCCAGGTGCTTTTCCTGGTCTCCCATGGGGTGCAGGGCCCAAGCACCTGGGCCATCCTCCACTGCACTCCCTGGCCACAGCAGAGGGCTGGCCTGGAAGAGGGGCAACCGGGACAGAATCCGGCGCCCCGACCGGGACTAGAACCCGGTGTGCCGGCGCCGCAAGGCGGAGGATTAGCCTAGTGAGCCGCGGCGCCGGCCTCTATATATAACTCTTTCAAACTAAAAAAAAAAAAGAAAAGAAAAATCACACACTCATTTTCTCCTGAGGTTTCCTACACTCCAGTCTGAATGTGTGTACTCTCTTTCTTAAAAAGGGGGTTTGGGGGCACGGCAGCATTGTGGCTTAACAGGTTAAAGTACAGCTTGCAATGCCCACATCCCATATGGGCAATGGTTCAAGTCCTGGTTGCTCTGCTTTAGATCCTGCTCCCGCAGGCGTCGCAGCTCAATACGCTAATCCTCCGCCTTGCAGCGCCGGCACACCGGGTTCTAGTTACAGTCGGGGCGCCAGATTCTGTCCCGGTTGCCCCTCTTCCAGGCCAGCTCTTTGCTATGGCCCAGGAATGCAGTGGAGGATGGCCCAAGTGCTTGGGCCCTGCACCCCATGGGAGACCAGGAGAAGCACCTGGCTCCTGCCTTTGGATCAACGCGGTGCGCTGGCCGCAGCGCGCCAGCCGCGGCGGCCACTGGAGGGTGAACCAACGGCAAAGGAAGACCTTTCTCTCTGTCTCTCTCTCTCACTGTCCACTCTGCCTGTCCAAAAAAAAAAAAAAAAAAAAAGCCGCAGATCCTGCTCCCTGTTAGATGTGCCTGGGAAAGCGGCAAGCGGCAGAGGGTAGCCCAAGTGCTTGGGCCCCTGCACCCATGTGGGAGACCCAGATGAAGCTCCTGGCTTCAGTCTGGCCCAGCCCCAGCCAATGTGGACATTTGGGAACTGAACCAGCAGATGGAAAATATTTCACTCTGTCTCTGTAACTGTCTTTCAAATAGATAAAATCTTTAAGAAAACAAAAAACAAAAAATGATGACAGAAACTGTAAAGAATGGAAGAAGAGAGATGGACAGAAGAAGGAGAAAGGAGCCAAGTATGCTAACCACTAGAGAGCCAGGTCCCAAAGTGGCTTCAACAACTAAAAACCCACACAAAAGCATCACTAACCGCTAGAAAGTTAGCTAGTGTACTATCAATATCAGTCGACTGGTTTCCATTTGCTTCCTTGGAAGGTGCTGGTTTTTCAGAAACATCACTCTCATCATCATCACTGTCAGCATAAGCACCAAGTAAACAAAGACCACCTAGAAACAAAAAGAAAAAAAGTGTTCATAACAACAAAGCCACAATAACCTAGGAAGCATCTAAAAGAAAATGTAACATGGTTCTTTATTTCATTTTTTAAAAAAACGTTTTTTCTAAATGCAGAGAAAAGAAACAAGGAGTGATCTTCCATCTGCTGGTTCTCTCCCCAAATACCTGCAATACCCAGAGCCTGGCCAGGCAGAAGCCAGGACCCTGGAACTCAATCTGGACCTCCCACATGACTGGCAGGGACTCAAGTACTTGCGTTCTCACCTGTTGCTTCCCAGGGTGAGCATCAACAGGAAGCTAGAATCAGAGTAGAGCTTGAATCAGGCACTCCCACACTGGCATCCCAAGCAGTGTCTTAGTCACTATACTAAACAGTCATCTCAGTTCTTTAGCCAAAGAGTTTGCATATACTTTTACAGACTAGAATATAACCTCAAAATTAATAAATAAACCAAATTAATAAATTCACTAAATTACCAGAGGCATCAATCATATAATACATTTAAAACTAATAAAATCAATCTATAGGGGCCAGCATTCTGGGTATGAGGTCAAGTCAACATTTGCAATGCCAGCATCCCATAAGGGCATTGGTTTGAGTCCAGGCTGTTCCACTTCTGATCCAGCTCCCTGTTAATGCACCTGGGAAAACAGAAGATGTCCCAAGTGCCTGGGCCCCTGCACCTAAGTGAGAGATACAGATGAAGCTGCTGGTTACTGACTTCAATCTAGCCCAGTCCTGGCCATTGCAGCCATCTGGGGAGTAAACCAACAGATGGAAGATACCTCTCTCTCTCCAACTCCATCATAAAAATAAATAAATAAATCCTTAAAAAATGAAAAAAATAGGTCAGCGCCGTGGCTCACTTGGCTAATCCTCCGCCTGCAGCGCTGGCACCCCAAGTTCTAGTCCCAGTTGGGGCGCCGGGTACTAGTCCCGGTTGCTCCTCTTCCAGTCCAGCTCTGTTGTGGCCTGGGAGGGCAGCAAAGGATGGCCCAAGTGCTTGGGTCCCTGTACCTGCATGGGAGACCAGGAGGAAGCACCTGGCTCCTAGCTTCGGATTGGCGCAGCGCAGGCCGTAGCGGCCATTAGGAGTGAACCAATGGAAGGAAGACCTTTCTCTCTGTCTCTCTCTCACTGTCTATAACTCTCTGTCTCTCTCTCTAACTCTGCCTGTCCAAAAAAAAAAAAAAAAAAAAAAAATCTGTAAGCTGATATCCTCCCAAAAATTACATGTTCAACCATTCAACCTCTCTCAAAACAACATTTAGAAGTTAAGGATTAAAGTAAGTGTCCATCTCAGGGGTTCCACTCCTAATTCCAGTTTCCTATTAATGTGCACTCTGGGAAGCAGTAGGTGATGTCTCTAACAGTTGGGTCCCAACTACCCACGTGGAAGACTGGAATTGGATTCCTAGCTCTTGGCTTTTGCCTGGCCCAAACCTGACTACTGTGGGCATTTGGGAGATCTGTCTCTTTCAATTAATACATAAAATAGTAGAACAAGTACAAATTATTACATTTGATATTTGTGAATAATTAACATACTTAATATCATTAGAGACACTATATTTCTTAAATTTCTTAAATACAATCTGGTAACAAATACCACAAGGTATAAAATTCAACTTTCTTTTAAGTAGACAATCTCATTTTTTAGACTAAAACCCTAGGAAATAACTAGATTTTTTTGTACAAAAATCCTGTAAGGGGGCCAGTATGTTGGCGTAACAGGTAAAGCTGCTGTCCGCAGTACTGGTATCCCATATGGGCGCAGGTTTGAGTTTCGGCTGCTCTACTTCCAATCCAGCTCTCTGCTATGGCCTGAGAAAGCAGTAGAGGACGGCCCAAGTCCTTGGGTCCCTGTCTCCACATGGGAGACTGGGTAGAAGCTCCAGGCTCCTGGCTTTGGATCTGCCCAGCTCCCAGCCATCTAGGGTGTGAACCATCAAACGAAAGACCTTTATCTCTCTGCAACTATGCCTTTCAAGTAAGTAAATAAATCTTTTTAAAAATTCTGTAAGCTTGTTTTGCAAAATGAAAGCTGCAAACAACTCAAATGCTCTCAAACAGGGGTTAAGCTGCCACATGCGATGCCAGCATCCCATGTGGGAGCCAATTTGAATCTCAGATGCTCCACTTCCAACCTGGCTCCCTGCTAATGTGCCTGGGAAAGCAGTGAAAAGATGGTCCAAGGATTTGGGCCCTACTACCCATGTGGAACATCCCAGAAGAAGCTCCAGGTGGGGCCAGCGCTGTGGCACAGTGGCTAAGGTTGCACCTGTGGTGCTAGTATCCCATATGGGTGCCAGTTTGTATCACAGCTGCTCCTCTTCCAATCCAGCTCTCTGCTAACGGCCTGGGAAAGCAGTGGAGGATGGCACAAAAGCTTGGGCGCCTGCACCCGCATAGAAGACCAAGAGGAAGTTCCTGGTTTCTGGCTTCAGATCGGCTCAGCTACAGCCATTGCAGCCATTTGGAGAGTGAACCAGCAGATGGAAGACCTTTCTCTCTGTCTTTCTGTCTTTCCCTCTGTCTGTGGCTCTACCTCTCAAATAAATAAATCTTTTTTTTTTTTTTAATTTTTTTTTATTTGACAGGCAGAGAGAGAGAGACAGAGAGAAAGGTCTTCCTTCCGCTGGTTCACCCCACAAATGGCCAGGAGCCAGGTGCCTCCTCCTGGTCTCCCATGTGGGTGCAGGGGCCCAAGCACTTGGGCCATCCTCCACTGCACTCCCGGGCCACAGCAGAGAGCTGGACTGGAAGAGAAGCAACCGGAACTAGAACCCGGCACCCATATGGGATGCCAGGGCTGCAGGTGGAGGATTAACCAAGTGAGCCATGGCGCCGGCCCCAAATAAATAAATCTTAAAAAACAAATAGTAACTATGCCTTCAAGTTCTAGTAACTATTATTTCCTCATAACATCATTTGAACAGTTGGGTCACAGAAACCATAGACAATTAATAGACCAGCTGCAGGAGCAGGCACTGTAGCCCAGCAGGTTAAGCTGCCACTTGCCTGCATCCCAGGAGTGTCTGGGATGAGTTCCACCTCAATTCCAGCTAATTCGCCTAGAAGGTAGTAGATGATGGGCCAAGTTCTTAGGTTCCTGCCACAGAGGTGGGAAACTCGGACAGAGTTCCTGACTCTTGGCTTCAGTCAGCCCTGGCTGTTGTGAGCATTTGAGAAGTGAATCAGTGGATGAAAGTTATCTCTGTCACTCTGCCTTTCAAACAAGCATCCAAATTAATTTGTAACAACTGAACAGCTACATTCCCTCTCCCCAAAAAATCATATTGATATGTAATTTCAGGGAATTCACAGACCCCTGATACTCATCCATGGAGTCACGACTTTTTAAATATTTATATGTTTGAAAGGCAGGGTTGCAGAGAGAGGGAGACAAGAGAGTGTACTCTTCCATCTGCTGGTTCACTCTCCAAAGGGCTGGAGAGAAGCCAGGAGCCTGAAACTCCATCCAGGACATCCCACTCCCACTCCCACGCGGGCCATCTTCCACTGTTTTTCCAGGGGCATCGGTGAGGAGTTAGATCAGAAGCAGAGCAGACAGGACTCCAATGGGTGCTCATAGTGGATGCCGGCGCCACAGGCAGCTCAATCTGCTGTGCCAGAGAGCAGGCTCCAAGTGTGCCTTTTTGGAAGATATTAAAATACTGTGACTATCATAGTCTATTGATTTAATAGAGCTTATTCTGAATATTCCCTCAAGTAGGCTCACATGCATATATCACAGTATTTTTTCAGCTTATAACTACCAGACTCATTTGCTTTACTGTATGAATATTACAAAAGCATCCTGATCCCTGAAAAACCCCATTTTTCTGGAAAATTTCGGTGTTTCTAGTGACTAGTCAAATCCTTTAACTAGAATCAAACTA
The DNA here is from genome assembly GCF_051225735.1 of Oryctolagus cuniculus. Classification (NCBI taxonomy): domain Eukaryota; kingdom Metazoa; phylum Chordata; class Mammalia; order Lagomorpha; family Leporidae; genus Oryctolagus; species Oryctolagus cuniculus. Next base: position 18,154,336 of record NC_142867.1, on the reverse strand, counting down.
ATTTTTAAAAGAGATTTATTTATTTGAAAATCAGAGTTTAGAGAGAGGAGACACAGACAGAGTGAGAGAGATCTCCCATCCACTAGTTCACTTCCCAGATGGCCACAATGGCTGGGGCTGGGCCAGATGGAAGCCAAGACCCCGGAACTCCATCCTGGTCTCCCACATCAGTGGCAGCGGTCTAAGTACTTGGGCCACCTTCTGATGCTTTTTGCAGACCATTAGCAGGGAGCTGGATCAGAAGTGGAACAGCTGGCACTAAACACAGTACCCATATAGGATACTGGCAGCTTTACCCACTACGCCACAATGCAAGCCCCAAAGCTAATTTCTTAATATGGACTCTGATAGTACATAAAGCCACACAAACAATGAAAACTTGTTTCTCTGTCGAATTTTCACAATCTTTTTCCTCTGCATTATACCAACTGCATTACAATGTGGGTAAGAAGCGAGCAGCACTAGTAAGGCTGCTGTAGCGCAGGATGAAGGCAGACAGACACTTCTGTTCAGAGTCCATACAGTCAAGGTAACTTCTCCTAGGAACATCCACATTTCACGCATCTCACGTGAGTCTCAGAACATTCAAATAAAATTTTGCAAATACAAAATGTTATCACCTGGTTCTAAAATTTCTCTCACTACCAAGTTTTAGCTTTTCTAACCCATACTTGGATATTTTTTAGGTGGCAAATGGTGGGGAGGGAGGAATAAACATCTATTATTTTACAGTCAAATAGTACTGAAAGTATTCCAAACTAAACAATTACTGTTAGCTACAGAATATTTAATATCAAAATATTTTAATCTTTCAAAATAGAAAATATAAAAAAACACATCTGGCACTTAGAATCTCAAATTTTTACATACATTATTCATTTTAACGACTTTAAAAAATGCAGGGATATATTTTACAGATGATTGAAGTTCAGGCCAATTAATGATTGTCCTAACGTCTTAAGAGTGAATCTAGGGGCTGGCACTGTGGCATAGTGGGTAAAGCTGCCGCCTGCAGTGCCAGCATCCCATATGGCTGCCAGTCCGAGTCCCAGCTGCTCCACTTCCAATCCAGCTCTCTGCTATGGCCTGAGAAAGCAGTAGAGGATGGTCCAAGTTCTTGGGCCCCTGCACCTGCATGGGAGACCCAGAAGAAACTCCTGTATCCTGGCTTTGGTTCAGCACAGCTCATGCTGCTGTGGCCATCTGAGGAGTGAACCAGAGGATAAAAGATCTCTCTCTCTCTCTCTGCCTCTAATTCTGCCTTTCAAATAAATAAATAAACCTTAAAAAAAAAAAAGTAAATATAAAGTGGTAATTTGAACCTAGGTTTTTCTACAAAACCACAGTTGCAAAAACTCCTTTGCACATACAAATATTTAATAAGAGCAATTTTCAGCTCCACAAACATTTGCTAGGTACCAATCAAGACACGGATGTTACAAAAAAGTAACAGAGCACCAAGCTAATGGAAAGGCCAAAATACTAGTTACAAAATAGCATTAGAAGGAAAAGTACTGCATTTTGGACAGAGAAAAAGAAACAATTGTCTCACTGGTTAGTGCATTATCAACAGCTTCTCATAAAGATTTTAAATTCCACTTAACCGGCAAAACAAAACACTGGGCATTCAACAAAACATTCTATGTACAAACCCAATTTACAGAAGAAAAAAAAAATATCTCTACCTGTTGCTTTAACGGCTGTGGGTCTGGTGGTCATGACTGGTTTTGGAGGATTCTGAACCACCTTGGGAACCTCCACCACCACTTCCTGTTCATCTGGATTTAAAAACGCACAAAAGAAACCTGCAGTCAGACTGTGGACCAGAGAAAACTGGAAGTGACGAATCCTTCTCCGACCTGATCTCTCGGGTCTACATCTCCACCAATGTCAAGACAGGATGTTTTCACTGCCTCAAATATTTGAGAGAGGAAAAAGCAAGCAACACGAGCGATCTGAACAGCGTATAGAAGAATAACATCTGCAATACTGCAAAATCAACACACACAATAAACCCGCAGGCTGTCACCGGGTCTTTAAGACAAGCACTGCTATGGCCTATTTTTCTGCAGGAGCCACCCAGCGTCATCTTAGACCTGGCCTTGTCCCTTTAGTCCCTGGACCACGCCAAGGGGACCCCACAAGCTCCACTTCTCCAGGGCCTTTTTTTTTTTTTTTTTTTTTTTTTAAGGGAAACGTGTGCAATTTGAGGCTACCTATGCTTTGGCTGATCAGTAAGAACGATGTATTCTCTTCTAGTTCAACAGAAGAGAAGCAGCAGCCGACGACGTGCGGGAAAGCCTCGGGCACGTGGAAACTCACACGCACCCCGCACGTTCTCAAAGCCCACCCGGGACTCTGAGGGGGCCACGGGAGCCCCGGGCCTGGTCGGATTTCAAAGGTTCCCGGCGGCAAGCCCTGCATCCGAGATGGCGCCTCGAGACGGCCCAGGCCGAGAACGCACGGCTCCGGCCGGCCTCTTCCGCCGCCCTCCGGCCCACGGCCGCCCTCCTCGCGGGCCTCGGAAGCGGATCCCGCCCGCCCGCCCGGGGTTCTCTCCCTCGCGGGCTCGGCCGATCGCCCCGAGAGGCCTAGGCCGCAAGCTCCAAGCTCGAGTTTCGGGCGCCCCGAGGAGAAGCAGGGGCCCCTCGCGCACCTCTACCTTCAGACGGGGAGTCCTCGGGGGCCGCCGTGGCGGCAGTGACCGCGGGGGTCGGCGTGGTCGCCGCAGGCGCCGCCGCCGGGGCCGGCTGGCTAGGGGCCGCGGCGGCCGACTCCGCCTCAGTGTCGGGCTCCGGCTCCGGATCCCGGCCCGGCGTGCTGCTCCGAGGGCCTGGCGGAGAGAGCTGCAAGATAGGCCTGCGGCCGGGTACCGCCCGGGACTTCTTCCCCATCGCGAGCCGGAACGCGAGCAGTGAGCGTCGGCAGTCGAGAGGGGCGGGCGCTCGGCGCGGCGCTGCGTAATCAATATTCATGCACCGCGACACCGCCTCCTGGCGGGATCCGCTTTTAACCGGCGGAGCGCGCGCTCGCGCGTGCGCCTGACTGCCTCTGACGCTTGTGGTTCTTTCCAGCTCTCCTGAGAAGGGCGGGCTTTACCCACAGCGCTAAGGCGATTGGCTGTTTTGACCCAGTGTCGGAGCAGGTAGCCAATGGAAAAGGGAAAAGGGTGAGCGCCACGCCAATGGCGCCGAAGGGCTTAAATGTAGCTTGATTTCGCGGCTTAGGTTGAGCCCCACCCGTGTGTGCTTTTTTTTTTTTTTTTGTCCCTTGTCCTCCATCTTGTGGCTTTTCTCGGCGCCCTTATTTGTCCTGCTTCCTGGGCGCTTCCTCGAGGCTCAGCTGATTATTGTGGCTTATTTTGGGTTTCTAGCATCAGCTGTTAAATAAGATAGTAGGTCTTTCACGCTTTTATAAATGAGCAAAAACATGTGTTGTTTATTAGCTGGGAAAAATCAGTGGACATTATATCTACAGGAAAAGGCCTGCTTTGTTGGGAAGGGCCCGGGGAAGCTTACCAGTCTGGTACCTCCAACCTGCTTAATCTTCCCTTAGATTTGCTCCTCACCCCCTCCAGCCAGGGAAACCAGAGGTTGGGGCTGGGGACATGGAGCTCCTAAATTCTGATGATGAGGCTTATTTGTCAACCAAGGTGACCTCCCTATCCGGGTCCTCACTCGCAGTGGTCTTCTTTCCACCTCTGAGGGGTTTAACTTGGCGTTATCTGAGGAGAGGGTCGGGGCCACCCCTGTTGCAGCTGCCTAGATTCTCCTCGGGACCCACCCGCAGCACCCTCCCTTCTACAGCTGTCCCAGATGTGGTGCAGAGCGTGACCCGTTCATTAACCCCCTAAAGAGTTGTTCTGGGTGTGTGTGTGTTTTAATGTATTCAAGCAGAAATCTGGGGAACATGTGGGAATGGATGTTAACAGCTGGGGATAATGATGGCGCATAGAATTGGAACAGGTAGAATCTGACACTGACTACCTGATCAAAGATTATGCTGCAGCTCAAGGAGTTAGGAAGGAGGCTTAACAGATTGTGTTGTGCTGTGTGTTGTTGCATTGTGATTCTTGTGAGCCCAAGTAAATTGGCATTTCAATTATGGTTAAAAGGGACCTGCTTTGTCAGCACTGACTCCATTTTGAGTTTTTTCTTGTGACAAGCTGTAACTGAGCCAAGTAGCCGGCTGCTAGCAAGGAGGCCCATTACTTCACAATGGCTGAGTCAGCCACCTTGGCAACTGTGTGCGGATCTGCACGTCGGATAGTTTGGGACCCAGACTTCTCTGTGGTTGACATCTGGAGGCTACATAAAATATATTACGGCAATAAATGCTAGTGCCTTGCAACTGTCTTTTGAGACACCTCTTGCCATGATTTCGCTCTCTGCAAGAATTCACTCCAAAACTCATTTGTTGCCCAGGTTCTCCTGGGGGTGGACAGGCCCTCCACTTCATTGCTGTTAGCTTGAGTGCACGGAGCAGCCTTGAGCATCATCTTGAAGTGGTGCTTTTTCCTGGGCTGTTAAAAAAGTTTCCTATGTGGATGCCCGCTGCTTGGTTTGTTACTTGCATTAAGTGTTCATTCAAGCAGTTTTGCTGTTTTTTTGCCTATCTTTTCATATATTCTTTTTTCTTATTCTACCCTTTTGTGCATCACAATAAACTGATTTGGGAATCATCTTTTTATAAAATATTTACTTATTAATTTGAAATGTAGAGTAACAGAGAGGAAGAGGCAGGGAGAGAAAGAGATCTTCCATCGGCTGGTTCATTCTCCCAAATGGCTGCAATGGCCAGGGCTGGGCTAGGCTGAAACCAGAAGCCTAGAACTCCATCCTGGTCTCCCAAGTGGGTGGCAGGGGCTCAAGCACTTGGGCCATCTTCCACCACTTTCCCAGGCACCTTAGCACAGAGCTAGTTCAGAAATGGAGCAGCCAGGGCTTGAACCAGCACTCTGACATGGAATGCCAGCATCACAGTGCTGGTTTAACCCACTGTGCCACAACACTGGCCTTTGGGAACCATCTTTGCCTCACTGGGCTTGCCATTTGATTAAATGTAAAAGGATCCGCCTGTCTTGAAAAAAATATAATCCTTGTTATGGGATATGTACTCTGTGGAATACTACACAGTGGTTAAAAAAATGAAATCCGGTTATTTGCAACAAAATGGATAAACCTGGCAAACATCACACTTAGTGAAATAAGCCAGTCCCAAAGGGACCAAAGGGACGAGTACCATGTGTTCTCCCTGATGTGCGATAACTAATAGAGCACCTAAAAGGAAAGCTGTAGAAGTGAAATGGACACTTTGAGAAGCCGTGACTTGAACAGCGCTTGTCTTGACTGTTGAGGAACAGTTTTTTTTTGTTTTTTTCCCCCTTAATGAAGAATAGGTCTGGGAATGGGAAAGGGAGGAGGAGGTGGGGTGGGGTGGGAGGGTGGGTATGGTGGGAAGAATCACTCTATTCCTAAAGTTGTCCTTAGGAAATTTGTACCTGTTAAATAAAAGGTTTCTTTGGGAAAAAAAAAATTATAATCCCTGGGGTTGTCGTTGTATTAGGGAAACTAGGCCACCCTGATTGGTCCAGTGTGGCAGGCTGAAACATGGATCAAAACATGGCTTAGCATGAGCGAGTTGGAAATGCCAAATCTCCCTTGGTTTCCCATAGAGAAAGGGACTCAAAAACTTAGGGAAATTGGAATGCTAGCTTGGGTTTGTCACTTAACATCTTATTATCTGCACTGGGAGGATCCGTACATTTCACCAGTACTTTGGGAACTTGGATTGTGACGAAAGCCCCATCATCCCTAAGAGTTCTGGGATTGCTCTTCCCTGTAGGTCCAACCTCCCGATGGGAATCACAGTTGCTCAGTTGGAAAATTCAAGGGCAATGGGAGTGATTGAACCAAGTGGTGGCACTCAATCATGAAAGGCAAGGCAGGTGTAGTTACCATAATGGACAGCAGAGTCGAAGCAACAGCAGAGTAGTCTATGGCATTGTCTGTTTAATTGTGATGTTCCTAGAGGAGAAAAAGATAGGGGGCTGGCGCTGTAGTGTAGTGGGTAAAGCCACAGCCTACTGCGCTGGCATCCCATATGGGTGCTGGTTCGAGTCCCGGCTGCTGCACATACAGTCCAGCTCCCTGCTAGGGCCTGAGAAAGCAGTAGAAGATGGCCCAAGTGCTTGGGCCCCCTGCACCCACGTGGGAGACAGGAAGAAGCTCCTGGCTCCTGGCTCCTGGCTCCGGATCTGCCTAGCTCCGGCCACAGCTATTTGGGGAGTGAACCTGCAGATGGAAGATAGATCTCTCTCTGCCTCTGCCCCTGCCTCTCTGTAACTCAGCCTTTCAAATAAATAAATATTTGGGGAAAAAAATAGATAGGAGACCCACCAAATCCGTACTTGATACATATAAGCAGAAGAATTTCTGATCAAGTGAATAAAAATCTAACTCGAATCATAAAAAGAGAATCACAGCCACTCAGTCAGTTCTGAGACCTCTGTTGTTTCTGGAGTCTGCTGCTGCCTCAGCTGCCCACCCGCCTCGCTCACTGTTAATCTTCTGCACAACCTGGAATAACTACTGTATCACGTAACAAAATTCTTTCCAGTCGTCAAGACACAGTGCAGACATGGCCTCTCTGAACCTTGTATCTCAGTGCCTCAGAGCTGAGTCACTCCCTGGCACTGTTGACACCATATCTGTCTCTCTTCTAGATTGAACTTAAGAAATACCAGTGGTATTTATTTTTGTATCTTCAGTAGCTAACTCAGTTCCTACTGGAGCAAACCTAAAATTATCTCACAGTTATCGAGCCCTCTGTGTCAGGCAGTATGTACTTTACGTGCAGAATTGCACTCAATTCTCACAACCCTATCAGGTAGATACCATTATCCTCAGTTTAAGATGCACCTCAAATTGTTTGTTCAATGCAAAAGCCGTGAGAGCAGCGACTTGTCTGTTTTGTTCCACATATATGAAATGCTGGAATATGTTCTGGGACATAAAAAGTATTCAGCAGCGCCAGCACTGTGGCAGAGTGGGTTAAGTTGTACCTGCAGCACCAGCATCCCACATGGGTGCTGATTTGAGTCCCAGCTGCTCTACTTCCGACCCAGCTCCCTGCTGATGTGCCTGGGAGAGCAGCAGAAGATGGCCCAGGTGTTTGGCTCCTGTATCCATGGGGGAAACCTGGAGAAGGCTCTGGCTCCCAGGTTCAGCCTGGCCCAGCTCTGGCTGTTGCGGCCATTTGGGAAATGAATCAGTGGATGGAAGATCTCTGTCTCTGTAACTCTGCCCTTCAAATAAACATACAAACCTTAAAAGAAGAAGAAGAAAGCGAAAGGAAAAAAATAAGAAAATGAGAAGTACTCAGCTAATGTTTTTGAATGAAGATCTGCAAACTTAAAATAAGGAGCAAACAAAACTTTCTTATCTACTACCTGGATTAGGGTATCCTGAAATAATAGACTCATAATATTTTTTCTTCTTTTTCTTTTAATATTTACTTATTTAAAGACAATGTAATAAAGAGACACAGAGAGAGATCTTCCATCTGCTAGTTCAGTCCCCAGATGGCCACAACTGCTGGATCCCCACATGAGTGCCGGGGGCCATTGTAGGTGGAGGCTTCACTACTGTGCTACAACACTAGCCCTTAGACTCCGGAGGCTTTCTTTCCTTTTTGAAGGTTTATTTATTTATTTGAAAGGCAGAGTTACAGAGAGAGAAAGAAGGGGCAAGAGAGAGAGAGAGAGAGAGAGAGCGGAGAGCGCTTCCATCTGCTGGTTCGTTCCCCAGATGGCTGCAATGGCCAAAGTTGAGCCAAGTTGAAACCAGGAGCCAAGAGCTCCTTCTAGGTCTCCCACATAGATATCAGGGACCCAAGCACTTGGTCCGTCTTCCATTGCTTTCTCAGGCCCACTAGCAGGGAGCTCGATTGGAAGTGGAGCAGCCAGGACTAACCGGTGCCCGTATGGAATGCTGGCATCCCAGGTGGCAGCTTTACCTGCTATGCCACAGTGCCAGCCCCCATGTGTGTAGGACTTCTGAAGCAAAAGAACTTAACTCCAGCACCTTCCAAATGTGATGGCTTAGGCAAATTTCCCAACATCACTAGTGGCCAGTGCTGTGGGCATAGCGGGTAAAGCTGCTGCCTGCAGTGATGGCATCCCATAAGGGGGCCAGTTCAGGTCCGGCTGCTCCACTTCTGATCCAGCTCCCTGTTATTGTGCCTGGGAAGGCAGCAGAAGATGGCCTAAGTGCTTGGGTCGCTGCCCCTATGAGGGAGATCTGGAAGAAACTCCTGGCTCCTGCCTTCGGACTGGCCAGGCTTTGGCTGTTGCAGCCATTTGGGGAGTGAACCAGTGGATGTAAGATCTGTCTCTCTGCTCTGCCTCTACCTCTCCCTTTCTACAACTCTGCCCTTCAAATAAATAAGAATAAAATCTTTTAGGAGGGAGGGTAGGGTGTGAAATATCATTATGTTCCTAAACCTGGATATATGAAATACATAGAACTAGTATAACTTAAATAAAAGTTTAAAAAAGAACAAAAACTTTAAAAAAAAATCTCCAAACAATGGCTGGCGCTGCGGCTCACTTGGCTGGCTAATCCTCTGCCGGTGGCGCCGGCACACCGGGTTCTAGTACCGGTCGGGGTGCCGGATTCTGTCCCAGTTGCTCCTCTTCCAGGCCAGCTCTCTGCTGTGGCCCGGGAAAGCGGTGGAGGATGGCCCAAGTCCTTGGGCTCTGCACCCGCATGCGAGACCAGGAGAAGCACCTGGCTCCTGGCTTCGGATCAGTGCAGTGCGCCGGCTGCAGTGGCCATTGGAGGGTGAACCAACGGCAAAGGACGACCTTTCTCTCTGTCTCTTTCTCTCACTGTCCACTCTGCCTGTCAAAAAAAAAAAAAAAAAAATCTCCAAACTTGTTCCTCAACTACAAAATGTATTAGTAACCGTCCCCATCCTGTTGATGTGAAGTTCAAATTAGATGGTAGTTTTTTTTTTGACAGGCAGAGTGGACAGTGAGAGAAACAGAGAGAAAGGTCTTCCTTTTGCCATTGGTTCACCCTCCAATGGCCGCCACGGCTGGCGCACTGCAGCCGGCGCACCACGCTGATCCGAAGCCAGGAGCCAGGTGCTTCTCCTGGTCTCCCATGGGGTGCAGGGCCCTAGCACTTGGGCCATCCTCCACTGCACTCCCAGGCCATAGCAGAGAGCTGGACTGGAAGAGGGGCAACGGGACAGAATCCGGTGCCCGACCAGGACCAGAACCCGGTGTGTTAGTGCCACAGGCAGAGGATTAGCCTAATGAGCCGCAGCACCGGCCTGAGCAGTTGTTTTTTAAACAGCTGTTTGGGATTGGATGTTCGGTCTGGCTGTTAAGAAGTCGGTTGGGGGACACCTGCATTCTATATTGGAGTGCCTGAATTTGAGTCCCAGCTCTGCTCTTGACTCCAGGTTCCAGCTCATGCGCACTGTCGGAGGCAGCAGTTGATGGTTTGAATGGTGAAGCATGGGAGACCCAATGGAGTTTTTAGCTCTAGAGTTAAAATTGGCCCAGGTCCAGCCAGTGATCCAGGATGAAGTGATCCAGCAGATGCATGGGAGCTCTCTCTCTCTCTCTCTCCTCTTGGAAAAGTAAATAAATAAAAACTCTTTGTGTTATTCTAATGCTTAGCCAGCTTTGAGAACCATTGGCTTTGTTATTTTCTTCCTAGTGTTAGTACAGTTGGCAAAAAACTATGTACATCTAAGATGTAGTGTGATATGACACATGTATACATTGTGACGTGAGAACCACAATCAAATTAATTAACACATCCATCACCTCACATCGTTACCTTGTGTGTGTGTGTGCATGCGCTGACGCACACATGTGCGTCAGGAAGACTTAAGATCTACTCTGGGCCTGCGCTGCAGCTCACTAGGCTAATCCTTCGGCTGTGGCACCAGCACCCTGGGTTCTAGTCCTGGTTGGGGCGGTGGATTCTGTCCCAGTTGCTCCTCTTCCAGTCCAGCTCTCTGCCATGGCCCGGGAGTGCAGTGGAGGATGGCCCAAGTGCTTGGGCCCTGCACCCACATTAGAGACTGGGAGGAAGCACCTGGCTCCTGGCTTCGGATTGGTGCAGCAATGGCCACTTGGGGGGGTGAACCAATAGAAAAAGGAAGACCTTTCTCTCTGTCTCTCTCTCTCACTGTCTAACTCTGCCTGTCAAAAAAAAAAAAAAAAAATCCACTCTTAGCAAATTTTGAGCATTCACTGTATTAACATTTTCTTAAAAAGATTTATTTATTTGAAAGGCAGAGATGCAGAGAGAGAGAGACAAAGAGAGAGAGAGTGGTCATCCATCTGCTGGTCCATGTCCTAAATGGCCACAATGGCTGGGGCTGGGCCATGCTAAAGCCAGGAGCCAAGAGCCAGGAGCTTCTTCCTGGTTTCCCAAATGGGTGCAGGGGCCCAAGCACTTGGGCATCTTCTGCTGCTTTGCCAGGCGCATTAGCAGAAAGCTGGATCAGAAGTGGAGCAGCTGGCACTCAAAATGGTGCCCATGTGGGATGCTGACGCTACAGGTGGCGTCTTTACCTTCTATGCCACAGCACCAGCCCCTGTATATTATCCATAGTCAGCGTATTTGCATTGGATCCCAAAAAGTTAATCCTTTTATAACAACATGCTAGCCCCAAGAATGGATTTAAACAAAACAGTTTATTTATTTGAAACAGAGTTAGGGAGAGAGAGAGGGAGAGGCACAAAGAGCAAGAGCTCTTCCATCTACTGGTTCACTCCCCAAATGGCTGCAACCAATGACTGGAGCTGGGTAAGGCCAGAGCCAGGAGCCCGGAGCTTCTTCTGGATCTCCCACATGGGTGCAGGGACACTTTATCAGGGGCTGGATTGGAAGCAGAGCAGCCAAGTTTTGAACTGGCATCCATTTGGGAGGCCAGCATCACAGGTGGCAGCTTTAACTGGTATGTTATAATGCTGGTTCCCCAAGATGGATTTTAACACTTTAAAAATGTTAAAAAAACAAAACAAGAATGGGCATGCATTGTGACAGAGTGGATTAAGCTGCTGCTTGGGACACTGGAATCCCTGGGAGCTGGTGCTGTGGCACAATGGGTTAAAGCCCCAGCCTGCAGTGCCGGCATCCCATATGGGCGCCTGTTCTAGACCGGCTGCTCCTCTTTCAATCCAGCTCCCTGCTATTTCCTGGGAAGGCAATAGAAGACGGCCCAACTCCTTGGCCCCTGCACCCACATGGGAGACCTGGAAGAAGCTCCTGGCTCCTGGCTTCAGATTGGCGCAGCTCCGGCCATTTTGGCCATCTTGGGGGTGAACCAGCAGATGAAGACCTCTCTCTGTCTCTACCTCTCTCTGTAACTCTTTCAAAGAAATAAATCTTAAAAAAAAAAAAAAGTGCTTGGTTCCAGCTACAACCCAGCTGTCTATCAATGCATACCCTGAGAGGCAGCAGGTGGTAACTCAAGTGTTTGGGCCCCTTCCACCAATGTGGAACATGAAGATGGAGTTCTAGGGTCTGGGCTTTGGCCTGGGGCAGCCCTACTACTGGGGGAAGCTGGGGAGTGAATCGGGGGATGGAAGATCTTTGCCTCTCTCTCTTGCTCTGCCTTTCAAGTAGCTGAAAGTAAATGAATGGAAAAAACAGAACAAAAATATCTGACAGGGCCTATATGTAAATCACAAAACCTATGTTATTTATTATCTGACCCTATTCAGAAGTTTACTTACATCTAAGCGCAGATGGGGCAGATTTGATCAAAGTTACTCCCTTTACAAAGATTGGAATAAAAATTGGGCATGATCTTGATTTCCAGGAGCCTAAACACCTCTGCAATTACTGAGGCCTTTCTGGTAGTTGTCATGATGTTTCCGTAATACTAAATTATTAGGGCTGGCATTTGACAAGTGAAACCTAGGAGGAGGAATCGGAAGAAACATGCATTTTCAATATTCAGTCACAGCCATATTTGGTGGGCAATCTCTTTAACGCAGTATTTGCTGTTAATTTCAAAAGCTGACCTGGAATCCACCTGAAAGCTCTGGCTTTGTGAATCCCAACGGGAGGGCACCTGCAGAGGTGCTGTGTTCACAGGAGTCTCACCTTCAGTAGGGCAGGATGAACTTTTGTGGTTGTGACTAAAAAACTCATAGAAATTTTATCATTTATTCTCAACCCAAATTGAACAAACTTTGATACAATTCAGTTCTGATTAATGGCCTGTGCTGTGGCATGGCAGGTAAAACCACTGCCTGCAGTGCCAGCATCCCATAAGGGCTGCTCCACTTCCGATCCAGCTCTCTGCTATGGCCTGGGAAAGCAGTAGAAGATGGCCCAAGTCCTTGGCCCCCTGCACCTACGTGGGAGACCTGGAAGAAGCTCCTGCCTCCTGGCTTTGGATTGGCGCACCTCCTGCTGTTCCTAACACTCCTCAGGTTCCATAATCCATGAGACACATTTGCAGAATCATCAGTGTTGTTGTCGCTCCCCCTCTTCGTGGAGGAATGACACAGGACCCTGTGCCGTTCTTTCGTCTGCTCGGCCCTCCCCGGGTTTGCTGCCCGTTCCTCCCGGGTTGGCTACCGTCCCTTCCACCTCCGTGGAAGGGCGGTTCCCCCTGCCACTTTCCCCACTTCCGCGGGGGAGCGGCACACCGCCGGCTGGCTCTCTCGGGGGCTGCACAGGTGTTCCTTCAGATAGATGTTCCCCTTAGATGTTCCTGGTGCATGTTGTCTCTCTCCTCCTTTATAGTCCTCTTCCACCAATCCCAACTCTGCTACCCACACGCCGAGTACGCTGCTCTCCTCCAATCAGGAGTAAGTCCTACAGTTTATTGGGTGAACTGGAGGCAGCTGTGTAGAAGCTGTTTCTCCCTTCTCAGCGCCATATTGTGGGAGAGCAGATGCATAGAATAAGTCTTAATTCCAGTAACTTAGTCTAGTCCGGGTTGCTCCCCACAGTTGTGACCACAGTGTCTACAGTACACGTGTTTGATGAATTCACTGGTCATGGGTTTGGGATTCAGTCTCCACCCCTACACTCCCCCCAGGATGCCAGACTCCTGCAAGGTTTTAACCCTCTAATCAAGTGGCTGGTGTTTCTGGTGACCAGTTCCAGTTCTGAAGCTAGTTAGGGGCTCACCAGGAGTCATCTTATTAGGATAAAAAATTCCTGTCACTCAGGAAATGCCAAAGGTTTTTGAAGCTCTGTGCCAGGAAGCAGGGACAAAGGTAGATATATTCTTTATTATACCACATTATTTAACTTTGTGTGTTTTATGGAAGCTCATTTAAACCATGAAGCCTCATTTACTGGATAAATATCTATTTTTAGTCATAGGTCATTTGAACAATTAAATTGACCTTTGGCTGACAGAGTTCTAGGCCAAGAGAAAAAAGTTAATGACAAATAAATTATTTGTATCCTCTCTCCCTAATTTGGGAGAGGAAAAGGAATATCTATGACTTAAGGTACAACAGGAATGAGTAATTGGAAAAGACTTAAAACTTTCTAGAATATATACTATGTTCTAATGAAAAAAAATGGTATCAGGGTGAAGTAAACTAGCTTCTGTTATGTAGAATATGCTCAAGGACAAGCTTTTCCTTCCATTTGTTGACTTTTAAAATGTAAATTTCACCTTGATTTCCATTCTCTTAAGTGAGAGGAATGTTGGTATCTGCAACAGAACTAAGAAAAGAGGTGGCCAATAGCAGAATCCTTGGGATAGGCTCAGTCCTTAATTTCCATAGACTTCTACATCTTGCAACCAGTTTACAAATTTTGTTCTGCTAAATAAAATTTAGAGAAAGCCAGGGGTTTGGACTGAGCTCCCGCTAGGTTCCACAGACCAAACCCAAGAGTCAGGGATGCTAATGTGTCAGGTCACCAAGCTGATGACTTTAGGGAAATCAGAATGAGCGGAACAGCCAAACCCCTTAACAAGCCAGCTTTAGCATAAGGAAGTCCCCTCTGCTTTAACCCTTATCAGCAGTTTTGAAATGACCAATCTGCTTTTTGTCCTGTTTCTACTTTGTTCAGCTCCTCGCTGTCCAGAAGGCTCAGCTCATTAGAATACTCATTCTGTATTTTGGAATGACAGGCTGCATAAGTCTAAAATGGCAATAAAGCCACTTAAGATCTTTCAATGAAATTAGCTCTAATCTTGTTTTTTTTTTTTTTTTTTTGATAGTTCTTTATCTGTAAAGTGTTCAGTGGAATTTTAGGCAATGCCACTGCCTGGACATGGGAGGCAATGGAATGGCGTTTTCACCCGGAGGGAATCAGAATGCAGAAGAGAGCTGCCCCAGAGGACTCTCAAAGGGCTGTGGCTCAGTGAGAGCTGGCAGTGACCCAACACTGCCGAGATGGCTTTGTGGAATAAATTATCTTTGCTGCAAAGTCACAAAAATCACAGTAATAAACTTGGTAAGAATGGTCAATATGAACTCAATGTGTCACTTATTCTAAAAACAGAAATGACACCAGGTATCAGCTATGTATCTTCTTTTAAAAATTTTTTACTTATTTGAAAGGCAGAGAGAGAGACTCCTATTTTGATTGCCTAGAAGGAAAACTGGCTGAGAAGTAGAGGCAGGCGTTGGGAGAGGAATGGCTGTTGTGGTGTAGTGGATTCAGCCACTGCTCGGGATGCCCTCAGCCTGCATTAGAGTTACAGTTCAAGTCCCAGGTACGCCATTTTGATCCTGCTTCCCGCTAATATGCCTGGGAAGTGGATGATGATGGCCCAAGTGACCTGGTTCCTGCTATTTACTGGGGACCTGGATGGAGTTCTGGGCTCCTGGCTCTGGCCTGACCCAGACCTGGCTGTTGCTGGCATTTGGGGAGTACACCAGTGGAGGGAAGATCTTTCTCTCCTTCTGTCAGTCTTCCTTTCAAATAAACAAATAAATATTAAAAAGAAAAAAGTGGAGGTGGGCCTCAATTCCATGTATGCTAATATGGGATGCAGGTGTGCCAAGCAGAGGTTTAACTCGCTGTAACTAACACAAGGCCCGCTCAAAGGAAGGGAGTTTTTTTTTTTTTTAAGGAAGGGAACTTTTTAACTAACACTTTGCAATCAGAAAATTGCCAGAATTGGAAAAAATAAGAAATGATGATGCTGTTATGGACTACTAAAGTGGCCCAGCAACCAAAAATGCAGACCCAGGGGCAGGTGTTTGTCCCAGTAGTTAGGACTTTATTAGTGGGTAGGAGCTCCATCTCTTGCATCAATCAATAAAAATAAATAAGTGATACAAAAAAATGTAGACCTAGATTCTACAAGAAAAGGAGTGGAAAGTGTGGGCATGTGGCACGTGCAGTATCCACAGGTTGGGTATCAAAGTGAGAACAAGATGAACAGAGGGCTGGGTTGGCCCCAGCGCAGGTTCTAGGCCTTGAACCAAAACAATAAGGACAAGAAAAGCTCCTCAGGGTCTTGTGAACTGCCACCAAGGAAACCACTGCTTTGACCAGCAACATAAATGGACATGTTTCTGGGACAGGGCCAGCCCCTTTTGGCTTGTTGCTCTCCAGAGATGGCTTTGACTTTGGTTTTCACACTGGGTACGATCCATCAAGTTACTCCTGAAAACATTAAGGTACACATGAGGATGCACATTTTTTGAAATCTTTCTTTTGATAATACATGTGTATGCAGGACAAAAGAGCTTTCCTACTACAGTTGAAAAACCATAGGTTTAGAAAGCTGCGAGGGCAAGGGTTCTCCCAGTCCCTAATTGTACCAAATTCCTCACAGGAATCATGGCAAAGCGAAAACAAGAACGAACCTCAGCATTTATGAACAGCACCACAGAGAAATGCAACTGTTAAGTATATAATGTAGACATGGTATTGACAGTATAAAAATCTTAAAAATAAAAATGAAAAACTCAAGAAAAGCCAAATGGCATACAGCAAATAGTTTACAGATCTGTTTCTTGAAAGCAAAATTATAATATACAGAATAAAATCAGATTTTATTAATTTTCACTTTCCCAAAAATTTGTAGGCATGAATGCTTCTGAGTCTGACCAGTAAAGTTCATATTTTGGTCCAATATGTTATTAGAGTTCTGTCTTATCAAGTCCGGCTTGATTATCAGAGATCATAGAAGGTAACAGAGTTTACCTTGAAACCTGTTCTTATATAAATGATAGGTTTTTCAATGTTTTCTTAGCTAACAGTTCCTTAAATTTAGCCTCAGAACCAGATTAAAAATAAGGTATCTTCTTTAAATAGCTGGTCATCATTTTAGGTTTAATCTAGGCAAATTACTTATTTGAACATCATACAAAAACTTCACAATAAATAATGAAAAGATTATGCAAAATCATTAGCTTCTGTTTGCAATACAGAAAATACATGTCACTTCTAGACCAAAATAATCCCACTGAAATACAAAAAGTGATAGGGAAGAATGAAGATCTGCAGGGACTGCTTTTGGTAGTCAGCTTCAACAAACCAACAACCATCAGCTCTTCTGGAAAGTGAGTTTTAATTTGCAGATAAAGGATGTCTTCGGTAGTTTAAAAAAATATAAACTCTAAAAAAGCTTGTGAATCATATACAAAAGCAGCTGTTTGAGACCAAGGCTGAAAACCAGAAGTTGGGTTAGCACCACCAGCAAAGCACAGGATCCTCTGAGTGTCCCGCTCTCCTAACTTGCGCAGAATGCAGACTTGAATGCTGTACACATCATTTACAGTTAGAAAAATCGGCCTCGAGTGCAGGGTTCCTGTGGAGTAGTCTTAAGCCCTAGGAGGCACCAAGCGGTTACAAAAGCTAGGTAACAATCCAGATCACAAGTTCCGACGATACAATAAATCCCGGGTTGCCACGTCAACCTTTTGCTGGTAGTCCTCCAACTTGTCAAGTATCTTCTGGGACAGCTGTAAGAGGAAGAAAAGAATCATACAGAACAGCTGAAGGACTGAAAAAGAGGGATGCTGTTAATTACTTTGATTTAAATTTTTATTTTTTAAAAGATTTATTTATTTATTTGAGAGGCAGGGAGGTCTCGCACTCGCTGGTTCACTCCCCAAATAGCCACAACAGCTGGAGCTGAGCAATCTGAACCCAGATGCTGGAGCTAGGAGCTTCCTCCAAGTCTCTCACGTGAGTGCAGGGGCCCAAGCACTTGGACCATCCTCTTGCTGCTTGCCCAGGCCACTAGCAGGGAGCTGGATTGGAAGTGGAACAGCTGGGACTAGAACTGGCATGCATATGGGATGCCGGCGCTGCAGGTGAAGGCTTAGCCTACTATGCCACAGTGCTGTCCCCCCAACTACACTGTTAACCACTCTGTTTCATGCATTCAATTTAGAAGTCTGCGCTGTGACTCTGCTGATAAAATTATCTACAATACTCCAATTTGGTTTTCTTTGGCAATTTTCTAGATATGCAAATCACACTAGTATTAATTTTTCAAAATTTCACACATTTTTTTTTTTTTTTTTAAATTTTGTGTGCAGATTATTTATTTCTGCTACCTCCCAGGACTGTGCATCAGCAGGAAGCTGGAATTGGACGTGGAGCTGGAACTCAATCCCAGGCACTATAATATGGGCTGGAGGTGTCTGGTGGCAGCTTACCTACTGTACCAAATGCCCGCCCCTACACCAGTATTTTTTGTTTTAAAGGTTTTTTTATTTGAAAGGTACAGCGACAGAGACAGAGGAAGAAAAAGAAGAGAGATACTTTCCATCTACTAGTTTACTTTCCAAATAATCACAATAGCCAGGGCTGGACCAGGCTGAAGCCTGAAGCCTGGAACTGTATTCTGGTCTCCCACAAGGGTGGGAGGGAGCCAAGCATTGGGGCCATCTTCTGTTAGCAGAGAAGGGGAGCAGCTGGAACTCCGACCAGCACTCCAATATGGGATGCCAGTGTCACAGGCAGTGGTTCAACTTGCTGTGCCACAGCACCAGCCTTGATACCGCATTTTTAAGAAAAGCATTACTATCAGCATCAGAGAAGCTGTATCTGATTTAACTAGTTCTTAGTTGCAAAGTGAAATATGGGTTAATATTTTAGATAGTTTTAATTATTGGTTGGTAAATTGTTAGTCCAAAGTGATAGGAACTAATTTTCATGGCTGCCTTCCTTTTTTCCTCTTCCCTATTTTATTTGAAAGCCAGAGTTAGAGAGGCACAGGCAGAGAGAGGTCTCCCATCCACTGGTTCACTCCCCACATGGCTGCAATGGCCAGAGCTGGGCCGATCCAAAGCCAGGAAGGAGTCAGGAGCTTCCTCCAGGTCTCCCACATAGGTGCAGGGGTCCAAGGACCTGGGCCATCTTCCACTGCTTTCCCACGTCACAGCAGAAAGCTGGATTCGAAGTGGAGCAGCTGGGTCTCGAACCAGCGACCATATGGAACGGGCACTTGCAGGTGGCAGCTTTACCTGCGACGCCAGCATCCCACATGGGCGCCAATCTGAGTCCAGGCTGCTCCACTTTCAGTCCAGGCTAACGTGCCTGGGAAAGCAGTGGAAGATGGCCCAAATGCTTGGGCCCCTGCTACCCACATGGGAGACCCAGAAGCTTCTAGCTCCTGGCTTTAGCTTGGTCCAGCCCCAGCCTTGGCAGCCATTTGGAGAGTGAACCAGCAGATAGAAGATCTCTCTCTGTGTAACTCTGCCTTTCAAATTAGAAGAAAAAAAAAAAAAAAAAAAAAAAAAGGAAAAACAGCTTAGAGGGTGGGCATTTAGCTCAGCAGTTAGCAGTTAAGATACCAGTTATGATGCCTGTGTCCCACAATGTCAAACACCTGGGTTCAATATCTGCCTCTGGCATCTGACTCCAGCTTCCTGCTGATGCAGACCTTGGGAGGCAGTGGTGATGGCTCAAATAGCTGGGTTCCCACCACTCACGTGGGAAACACATGTGGGACTGAATTCCCAGCTCTTAGCTACGCCTGGCGCAGTCCCAGTGATTGCAGGCCATTTGGTGGAATGAATTAGTGGGTGGGAGCCTTCTCTGTCTCTTTCAAATACATAGAAATTTAACAAAACATCCTACAAGACAGTTCTGGAAGAGAAACACACAGGAATATCAGGAACTTATATCCTTGTTCAACAAGAAGTTTAAAATCACATTCAGTGATTTTCACTAACAATTCCTGGAGACATGCCATCTAGCTATCAAATAAGGAAATACTACTGTTTTTTCTTGTCAGACAAGCACATGAGTCCTGGCAAACGAGGCTGCACCTGCTGAGTTCCCTCAGGCCAGTGACAATTCATCAACCGTAGTTTAGGTACCGCTGACTCTGTCTGGTCTCATGTACTCAGCTGCAAACCTCTTCTATTTATAAAGGGATTGGGACAGCGTGTCAAGGGCAGTAAATGGCTTTTACCTTCCCTTTAATCCTTGAGAACTGGAGATCAGGCTGTGAGGTGTCACTGCCAGTGCAGTAGCTTACAGAAGATGCCTGGTAAGAGTTTACTCACCGCAATGTTGTGACTGTTGGCGCTGTTCTCTCCCAGAGCCTGGAGAAGCTGATCAATGGAGGAGTAAGGCAGCCACACCATGGGGGCTGTTGCGGACAGTGGAAACTGAAAAGGAAGATCGACTATTTAAAAAAAAAATCTGAAAGGTGCACCGCTTCTCCTAGGTAGTTACTTTTGTAGGACTCTAACAAAAATGCTTTCTGTTTTGTTGTAAGAAAAAATTGCACGTGTATGCGCGCACACACACATACTCAACTGGGTCTTCCCTTTTCTCAACTGGGAACTTGTCCTTTTCTTGGCCAAATCAAATATATTTTTAAATTTATGCCCTCAACAAAACCTCCTAAATTGTTAATCAATGATAGTATTTCCATTCTGAAACTGAATTTGAATTATCTGGAAAAAAAAATTGGGAAAATTTCTGAATTCCTTCCTGAGAGTTTAAGTACTTGGCTCTGTAGCTAACTAGACTTATTTAAACTTGGCTCTTCTATTTACCATCTATGTGAGGTCTGGCAACTCACTGAAACTCCGAGTCTACTTCCTCATGAGGGTGGCGAGTACTGAAACAGCCCCTTACAGAGCTGCTGTCAGAAACCAGCAAGGAAACTCTGGTAGACTTAGCACAGTTCCTGTACTGTACAAAATACAAGTTTATTTTTATTTCTCTCTCTCCATCAAACCCTAACTAAAGCCATTCTTTTAATGGAGAAAATAAAATATATTCCATTTTAAAAATAGGGAACTACAGATTCCTTGAGTTCCAATATTTAGTTGTTAAGTTGAAACAGTAAAGGTTAGACACGCTAATATACAATTTCCTTCTAATCCTCATCTTAGTGTGTTAATTCAGAGGAGAACGTCTATACAGGCCTACCTCAATTCCAAAGTACTGATGTCCTTTTCCCAATACAGCATCCACGTATTCTGAGACTAAATCCACAGCTTCTTCTAAAAGGTCATAGTTCAAGTACAGACGAAGCAGTTCAGCAGCATCAACCTTCTGTAAAAAAATCGGTGTTGAGAATATACCTGGGGCCGGCATTGTGGCACAGTGGGTTAAAGCCCCAGTCCACAGTGCCAGCATCCCAAATGGGTGCCAGTTTGAGTTCCAGCTGCTCCACTTCTGATCCAGCTTTCTGCTATGGCCCGGGAAAGCAGCAGAAGATGGCCCAAGTCCTTTCGCCCCTACACCCACATGGGAGACCTGGAAGAAGCTCCTGGTTGCTACTTCGGGTCAGCTTAGCTCTGGCAGTTGTGGTCATTTGGGGAGTGAAACAGCAGATGGAAGACTTCTCTCTCTCTCACACCAGCATCCCATGTGGGCACTGGTTTGTATCCTGGCTGCTCCATTTTCAATCCCTGACAATGGTCTGGGAAAAGCAGAATATTCCCAAGTGTTTGGGACCCTGCTACCCACATGGGAGACTTGGATGAAGCTCCTGGCTCCTAGCTTTGGCCTGGTCCAGTCCCGGCCATTGCCATCATCTGAGGAGTGAACCAGTAGATGGAAGATCTCTCTCTTTATCTCTCTAACTCTGATTTTCTAAATAAATAAATAAATCTTAAAAGACCTCTTTCTCTCTGTAACTCTGCCTTTCAAATAAATACATCCATTCATTCAGGGGAACAAGTAGAGTAGTTGTCAAATCCTACAACAGTGTTTAAGTCAGCATTGTCAAAATTGGGTTTTTGGACCATGCATTAGTTTCTCATTACTGTAACAAAATACCTTAGACAGGTTAACTTCATAGAAAAAAAATAAAAGATTTATTTAGCTCCTTTATTTATTTAGAATGCTGAGTATCTGATTCCCTTGCATTTGTAATTCTCAAAATAAATAAATGAGTGCCTGAGTTTACTCATTTCTATTGTAGGTTCCTAAGAGCCCAGTTAGCTCTAGGCATACTCTGAGGCTCCATCTGTTAAATGGCCTTTCCTTTATTTTGTCTTCTAAGACACACTTCAACTTCTCTCCACTTCAGTTTCCACATTAGTCAAGTCAACAAACTTTCCCAGAAATGCTGATAACTAAAGGGGCAATCTGTTCACGTTAATGTTCAGAATTGTATAAATGACAAACACAAAACAAGTCCAAGGAGTCACTCATTTTATATTTGTATTTAATTTGTATTTAACTGAGGATGACAGAAAGTGAAGGTGATCCAGAAACCATAGTTCTTAAACATAAGCATGCATCAAAATCAAATTAAGACGTTGTTTAGAGGTAGATTCCTGGCTCTGAGCCCCAGGTGATTTGATTTTGTAAGGCTGGGATGGGATTCAGGAACATACGTTTTTTAAGAAGCTTACTACCGTCCGGCGCCGCGGCTCACTAGGCTAATCTTCCGCTTTGCGGCGCCGGCACACCGGGTTCTAGTCCCGGTCGGGGCACCAGATTCTGTCCTGGTTGCCCCTCTTCCAGGCCAGCTCTCTGCTGTGGCCAGGGAGTGCAGTGGAGGATGGCCCAAGTGCTTAGGCCTTGCACTCCATGGGAGACCAGGAGAAGTACTTGGCTCCTGCCATCGGATCAGCGCGTGCGCCGGCCACAGCGCGCCAGCTGCGGCGGCCATTGGAGGGTGAACCAACGGCAAAGGAAGACCTTTCTCTCTCTCTCTCTGTCCACTCTGCCTGTCAAAAAACAAAACAAAACAAAAAAACAAAAACAACACTACAAAAAAAAAAAAAAAAAAAGAAGCTTACTACCCAAATCATTCTGATGCAGAGGGTGTGCCTTTGCTTGGATATAGTTGGTCCCCCTAGGGTTCAAGTGTTGATGTTAGGAGATGGTGGGGCTTAGCTGTGATGTGATAAAGCCAAGAGGGCCCTCCTAGATGCCAAATGGATGGAGCTTTCTGGTAGGGACTTTTCACCTGCAAATTGTGAGTTAAATAAATCTTGTTTTTTTTTTTTTTTTTTCCTCCTATAAGGTTATTTTAGTCTTAGTTTTTGTTTTTGTTTTTATGGCAACGAAAAAGAAACTAATGCATGGACCATGAACCTAATTTTGACAACCTTAACTTAAACACACAATTATAGTATGACAACTACTTCACCTACCCTGTGAATTTCTTGAGTAACGAATAGTAAATATTGCATCATACATGTAACTCATTATTCTAAATATACACCCATTGTTCACTGAGCACACAAGCAGGCAGAACTTAATTACTCATCTGTGGAACTTTCAACACCCAGTACTATGCATAGAATTGAAGTTACACTGTTGCTAGTTATTTTAGATATAAATGAGAAGCCACCCAAAGTATATGTCATAAACAATTTATGTTTTTCTTTTTTTGCTGTTTTAAAAAATGCTTATCTTGTTACTTATTGGGGGTGGCCGGGAGAGGGGCAGGGGGAGGGAGATAAAGAGAGACAGATAAAGATCTCTTCATTGGGTCACTCCCCAAATGCCTGTAATAACCAGGATTGGGCCAGACTGAAGCCAGCAGCCTGGAATTCAATCTCAGTCTCCCATGTGGGTTACAGGGGCCCAAGCACTTGAGCCATTATCTGCTGCCTCCTAGGACTCATTAGCAGGGAGCCGGATCTAAAGCAGAACAGTTGGAAATGGAACCAGTCCTCTCATTCGGGATGTGGGTGTCCCAAGCTGTAGCTTAGCTCACTGTGCCATAATGCCTGCCCCTTCATCCTTATCTTTTTAATCATGTCATGAAGTTATATAGAATGATAAAGAGTAGGTTGTTACTCTCTTCAATACGAAATACCACTTACCTTGTAACTATTTATAAGCCAATTAGGCAGAGGCACTCCATGAGACAAGAGCTTATTGATTACACAGTGGTGATATAAATTATTCTGGACTTTGTATTTTTCTAGGTAAGTCGATAATAGTTGCCATGCTTCATCAGTAGCACTTGAAAAAAGCAGAAAGGACAATTTTCAAATTCTTTTCTATTTTATTAAGTCCCACCCTGGTTGCTTAAGAGCTCCAAATTCTTAATTGAGATATACAGTACCATTCAAATCATGCATTTGCAGAGAGCAATCTTTAGAACCCCACAAATGAATTGATAATTTAGCTAAAATGTAGCTAATATTATTAGGGGCAATATGACTTAGGGGGATAGTACTAGAAATCAATGATTGGACTTTTTTCTATTTTGTTCCTATTAACCACATATTTATTTAACTGCATAACTCATATATCTTCCTTTCAGGATTTCTAAAAGAAGGAAACTGGTTCAGATCATTGGTTCCAAAAGCTGATCAATCACTAGGATTGTGTACAAGTTCTGAGTTAGAAGACAAGGGTGGTATCTCAACCTGTGTGGGTTTGTGTGTTTTTTACAATTTATTTATTTGAAAGGTAGAGTGATACAGAGAGATCTTCCATCTGCTGCTGGTTTATTCTCCAAATCACTGTACCAGCCAGGGCTGGGCCGGCTGAAGCCAGGAGCCCAGGACTCTGTCCAGGTCTCCCACATGAGTGGTAGAAATCCAAGTACTTGAGCCTTTACCTACTGCCTTCCCATGAGCATTAGCAGGAAGCTGGATTGTAAGCACAGTAGCTGGGACTCAAATCGGCACTCCAACCTGGGATGCAGGCGTTCCAAGCAGTGGCTTAACTTGCTGTGCCATGACACCCATCCCATAATCTGTGTTTTAATAAAGGATTCTGAAGTGGTAATTCAGCGGTTGAAAATGAGTATCAGAGAACTTCTGCTATGGTTTGAATGTGTCCTTCAGAGTTCATTTATTGGTAATGTAATTAATGCAACAGTGTTGGGACAGGGACTTAATAAGCGGCGACCGGGATTAATGTTATTACTATAGGAACGGGTTCATTGTTGTGGGAGTGGATTGTTACAAAAGTGTGCTCGGCCCTCTCTTGCCCTCCTTTTTTTTTTTTTTACAGGCAGAGTGGACAGTGAGAGAGAGAGACACAGAGAAAGGTCTTCCTTTGCCGTTGGTTCACCCTCCAATGGCCGCCGTGGCCGGCGCGCTGCAGCCGGCGCACCGCGCTGATCTGATGGCAGGAGCCAGGTGCTTCTCCTGGTCTCCCATGGGGTGCAGGGCCCAAGCACTTGGGCCATCCTCCACTGCACTCCCTGGCCACAGCAGAGAGCTGGCCTGGAAGAGGGGCAACCAGGACAGAATCCGGCGCCCAGACTGGGACTAGAACCCGGTGTGCCGGCGCCGCAAGGCGGAGGATTAGCCTAGTGAGCCGCGGCGCCGGCTCTCTTGCCCTTCTGCCTTCTGTCATGGGATGCCATCACAAAGACCTTGCCAGATGCCAGCAGCTTGACAGTAAACTTCCCAGCCTCCAGAATCATGAGCCAAATAAACTTGCATGTTTATCAACGTCCCAGTTGCAGATATTGTTATAGCAGAATACAGAGAAAACGTCCACATTCTAAAACAATTCAGAGAGGAAAGTTTCCTGAGGGTTACGGTTGTTAGAGAAGGATCCTAAGGAAGAAACTGAAGCACACTGAGGAAGACGCTAATTGAGTACACTGGGAAAGTATATGTGAGAAAAGATCCGAAGATGTAGACAACGGGGACTGGTGGATGACAGACCACTAAAGAGTAGCCAGAGTCAAGCCAGCACAGGACACTGTGATGACAACCAAGGGAAGAATGGGGTGAAAAAGGAACATCACTCTCTGAAGCCAAGGAAACGAACACTTTTCCCGTAAGAGTTCCTCTTCTTCACTGTCTTTGAGAAGAGAGAGATGGAGAAGCAGACATGTTCTAGTTAGGACAATTTATGACGTGATGTCTCCCTAATTAGAAATTTTCCAGCTTCTACAAAAATTTAGCCAAAAAACAAAGAAGGGACAGGCATTTGGCCTTGTGGTTGAGATGCCAGCATCCCGTATCTCATATTGGAGTGCCTGGGTTTGATACTTGGCTCTGGCTCCCGGTTTAAGTAACAGGGTTCCAGCTACCCACACGGGAGACCTGGACTGAGTCCCTGTTTCCCAGCACTGGCCCTGGTCCAACGCCGGCTGCTGTAGGCATTTGCAGAGTCACTAGTAAATGAGAGTTCTCTGTCTCTTGAATAAGTAAATAAATAATTTAAAAATTATGTATGTATCTGAAAGTCAAAGTTACAGAGGGAAAGGAAAGAGACAGAGGATCTTCCATCCACTGGTTCATTCCCTAAATGGCCAAAACGGCCAAAGCTGGGGGCTGATCTGAAGCCAGGAGCCAGGAAGGAGCTTCGTCCAGGTCTCTCAAATGGGTGCAGGGCCCTAAGCACATGGCCACCTCTGCTACTTTCCCAGGTCCATCAGCAGGGAGCTGGATTGGAACTGGAGTAGCCGGGCCTCAAACTATTGACCACATGGGAAGTGGCACTGCAGGTAAACAAATAATTTAAAAGAAAGAAAAGAGCAAAATAATCTGTGTAGGATAATTTAGTCAAAGAAAAACTACAGCGGAGCCAGTGCTCCATATG
This sequence comes from Oryctolagus cuniculus, assembly GCF_051225735.1. NCBI lineage: Eukaryota > Metazoa > Chordata > Mammalia > Lagomorpha > Leporidae > Oryctolagus > Oryctolagus cuniculus. Next base: position 18,128,420 of record NC_142867.1, on the reverse strand, counting down.
GATGCTGCTTCGACTCCCAGCTGCACCACTTCCAATCCAGCTCTCTACTATGGCCTGAGAAAAGCAGTAGAAGGTGGCTCAAGTCCTTGGGCCCTGCACCCATGTGAAGAGACCCAGAGGGAGTTCCTGGCTTCGGATCAGTGCAGCTCCAGCCATTGCAGCCAGCTGGGGAGTGAACCAGTGAATGGAAGGCCCCCTTCTCTCTCTCTGCCTTTCCTTCTCTGTGTGCAACTCTGACTTTCAAATAAATAAATAAATCTTAAGGAAAAAAAAAAAAAAAAAAGCTACAGAGGCAGGCATCATGGCAATGCTGGTTAGTGTCAGCTACTCCATTTCCAATCCAGCTTTCTGCTAATGCAGACCCTGGGAAGCAGCAGATGATGCTCTAGCCACTCATATAGGAGACCTAAATGGAATTCCAGGCTTCTGCTGCACCCTGGGCTGTTGCTGGCAGGTGGGGAGTGAACCAACAGATGGATGATCTCTCTCTATCTCTACCACTCTGTCAAATAAATTCTGAAAACAAAAAAAGAAAAGCAAAAGCAAAAGCTACAGTTTTGAGGCAGGTGAACCCTCCCAGAACTAGATGAACACACTGCTGTACCTGGATTCTTTAGTAGTGATGACAGATGACAGCTGATTGGCTGCTAGCCAGGTCCAGGCTTCTGCCTGTGCGGCTTCTCCTCCAAACTGCAGTTTGATGCATCTGCAATGAAAATGGCTTTATATCAGTAAACCAACTGCTGAAACCCATGACCTTATTCTGCTACTAAAACTGGAGTGATAAGATGACAATTTTCGATCCAGTCTACCATCAAATTCACTACTGAAGTACTGGCTCTTCCCTTTCTTCAAAGCCACACAACCTGATGAACCATCAGCCATTAGCAAGACTTGAGACAATTTACTTCCAAGAGAAAATTAATGGTAGAAAATTCTGAAAGTCTAAATACATTTCCAATTCACAAACTATTTGACTGATAGTAGGCATACATGACGTCAATAGGAAACATTTAAGACTGGGTAAAGCTGCTACCTGTGATGCTGGCATTTTATTTGGGTGCTGGAAAAGCAGTGGAGGATGGTCCAAGTGCTTGGGCCCCCCTGCACACATGTGGGAGACCCAGAAGATGCTCCTGGTCCTGGCTCTGGCATGGCCTATTGCGGCCATTTGGGAAGTGAATCAGGGGACAGACGCTCTCTGTTTCCCTCCCTCTCTGTAACTCTGCCTTTCAAATAAAATAAATCTTTGAAAAAAATTTTAATAACATTCAGAGGGTCTAACTGGACTGAACACAGCACACAACTTGTCTATATAAACTTGTCATAAATGGACCTCATTAGTTAAACCATGAGGTTTGCTCTTTTGATTTCTTAAATGAAGCTAAAGATCAAAATATTTTTTAAAAAAAGTAAAATCATAAGCCACTAAAAAAAATTAATGAACAGCTTAAACCAAACACTTTCTTTAAGTCACAAACAACTAATAAACCACTGGCTTGGGGTCTGCCAGGAGCCCATGAGTGCCGATTCGAGTGTCAGCTGCTCCTCTCTGATCCAGCTTTTGCTAATGCTCCTGGGAAGGCAGAAGATGGTCCAAATATTTGGATCCCTGCCACCCACATGGTGGACAGAGATGGAGTTACAGGCTCCTGGCTGCGGCCTGGCCCAGCCTCCAGCCATTAAAGCCACTTGAGGAACAACCAGTGGATGAAAGATCTCTCTCTCTGAGTTTTAAATAAAATCAATCTTCAAGAAAAGAAAATTAAGACAATAAAAAGACAATTTTATACATACTTGAAAGCAAGTCCCTCAAAGACTGGTGTTAAGGGAAGCTTAAAAGTCTGACAGAGGGATATGGCAGTGTCAAAGAGGCCAGCCTGAACCAAGAGAGTCACCATCTCCTCTGCTGACGAGCTTCCTGCAGAAAGGGAACAAGGTTATTAGTCCACTCACGGGCATATGCAAATTGGACTAAAAATGCCGTGCTTTATACCCATCTAGCACACTGTATCCACTGCCTGGTCCTGAAAGGCACCACAGTACCCACAGTCAGAGGCTATACCTGCTCAGTCCCTACCTGCCACGGCAATTGCCGATGGATCGTGCTGGGCCAGAGTGAGGCGGATTCGAGCCAAGGAGCACTCTTTTTCCAGATCCTCCAGCTCCAGGATTTCAATCTGCCGATTTGCTAGAAATCAAAGAGAAGTATTTTCAAACCCATGAGGAAGTGTCTACTAGATAAAGTCAACCTGTCATTTTTTTTTAAAGATTTATTTGTGAAATAGGGAACAAAAGAGATCTTATACCTACTGGCTCATTCCTTAATTAGGTGCAACAGCTAAGACTGGGCCAGGCCAAAGCCAGAAGCCAGGAACTCCATCCTGGTTTCCCACATGGTTAGCAGGGGCACGCACTTGGGCCATTTCCTACTGGTTCCCCAGGCACATTAGCAGGGAGCTGGATCATAAGTACAGCAGGTAGGACTTAAACCAGTGTTCAGATGGGATATGGCATCAGACACAATGCTGGTCCTGTCATTTTCTTTTAATCTTAAGTAAAATTTACTTCACAGAGGCATTAATTAAAGGAAAAAACAGAGGACTCAATAAAAGCTAAATTAAGCAGCATTCTGCCTCCTATCTACAACTGAGCCCAAAGACTCTAATAACAATAGCTACAGTGGAGGAGCTCCTCATAAGGTATTTTACGTGTAATTTAACTCTTACTGTCATCATTATCACTAAGAAAGGAACCTGCAGGGCTGGTGCTGTGGCAAAGTGGGTACAGCCACCACCTGTGATGCTGTTCTGCTTCCAATCAAGCTCCTTGCTGACACAACTGGGAAGGCAGCAGAGGTTGGCCTAAGTACTTGGGTGTCTATACCCATGTGGGAGATGCAGAGGAAGCTCCTGGCTTCTGATTGGCCCTGGGGAGTGAATCAGCAAATGCAAGATCTCTTTCTCTCTCTAACTTTGCCTTTCAGATAAATAAATCTTAAAAAAAAAAAAAAAAAAGAGAGAGAGAGAGAGAGAGAGAGACAGAGAGCAAGTGAAGGAACCTGCACAAGGTGACAAAGGAAGAATTAAAAGCAAGTGTGTCCAAATCTAGAGCATAGGTTCTTCAGGAAGGATACCATGCATACTTGATAATTTCAAAGCAACCAGATTTTTTTTTTTTTTTTGACAGGCAGAGTGGACACTGAGAGAGAGAGACAGAGAGAAAGGTCTTCCTTTACCATTGGTTCACCCTCCAATGGCCGCGCGGCTGGCGCACCGCACTGATCTGAAGCCGGGAGCAAGGTATTTCTCCTGGTCTCCCATGCGGGTGCAGGGCCCAAGGACCTGGGCCATCCTCCACTGCACTCCCGGGCTACAGCAGAGAGCTGGCCTGGAAGAGGGGCAACCGGGACAGAATCCGGTGCCCTGACCAGGACTAGAACCCGGTGTGCCGGCGCCTCAAGGCGGAGGATTAGCCTATTGAGCCGCGGCGCTGGCCAGCAACCAGATTTTCAAAAAGTATGGCATTAAGCCAATTTAAATATAAAAGGCAACAAAAAGTTTTTAAAGCACTTTTGTTTCTCATACTGCTGTAGAAAAAATTTTTTAGTTGATTCATTTGAGAGAGAACATAAATGAAAACGTGTTCCCCCATCTGCTGGTTCACTCTCCAAATGCCTGCAATGGCCAAGACTGAGCTGGGCTGAGGCCAGGAGCCGGGAATGCAATACAGGCCTTCCTTGTGAGTGGCAGGAATCTCATGACCTAAGCCATCACCACTGCCTCCTAGGATCTGCATCAGCAGTAAGCAGAAGTAGGGAGCACAGCCAGGTATCAAATGCAGGCATTATAAACTCGGAGGTGGACATCTTAATGTCTAGGCCAAATACCTGTCCAGCACACATCATTTCAAAAGGCAACCAGATAACCTTTAGCAGATTAGAATGTTGAGACTAAAACTTTAAAGAAAGAACTTATTTTTAACAAATCCTATTTTTAGATTTACGCTAGCATATTCATATGTACACAGCAATATAATTATATATGATGTTATAGTATAACTATCGTCTATCATACACAACTGTATGTTTGCATAGCAGGCATAAAACATGGAACTACTGTCCAGCAAAGACCCAGCAGGAGAACCCTGACTCACACGGGGCAGCTGTGCACTCTCCATCGTGACTCCTCTTCGGAGATGCTCCAGGGCGATCATACTGATGAGACAAACAATGATTTAGCTGTGAAAATTAGTATTTTATTTTGTTGCCATTAATTTTTTTATTTATCTTTAAAATTTTTTTCAGTTCCAGCTGATTCATTAAAATTGTCAATGTACAGACTTCCGGCACCAAAAAAAAAAAAACAAAAAAACAAAAAACAAAAAAACAAAAACAAAAAACAGGAAATGATGTCCATAGTGCATGTGTCTGCTTTGCCATCATTTGATCATTTGCTACAAAATACACAGATGGCCTGTATTTTATTTAGATTATATTGGCTAGCATTAACTTTGATTCACAGCTTTCATGCCTGAATTCTCAATACAAACTACTTTTCTTTTAACTAGCACAGCTTGTCTTACAAAGATACTATCACTATCAAAGAAATGGAGCTGTTTACCAAGTTGGCTCACTTAGCTATAAACACATCACTGAGTCCAAGGACATGGATCTCCATATAAACCAGCTGGCCTTCCATGGATCCAGAGTTGTTATTTTCTACCCACAACCATGGGCAACAGCCCAGTAAATGCAGGAACTACATAACAGAAGTAGCTGGGCATATGCAACCTATCAGCACAAAAGTAAACATTACCAGTGCTTGTCGCTTAAAACAATGACCTGCAGACTGAATTAACAACACAACTGAAATAAAAGCAGCTACCATTTACTGAGTATTTTCTGCAAGTCAGACATGGTCTCTGTTCTAAGCAGTCTACTCAAATTATCTCATTTAATACCTAAATAATCCTCAAGGGTAGATATTATCCTTATTTTATGCAAGAAGATAAATGAACAGCAAAATATTAAGCAATGTGTCCATAGTCAAGTATGTCTAACTTGTCCAAAATCACTCTGCAATACTTCTTCCTACAAGAATTCTAAAACTGGGGCTGGCACAGTGACATAGTGGATAAAGCTGCCACCTGCAGTGACAGCATCCCATATGGGCGCCAGTTCGAGACCCGGCTGCTCCACTTCCCATCCAGCTCTCTGCTATGGCCTGGGAAAGCAGTAGGTCCTTGGGCCCCTGCAGCTATGTGGGAGACCTGGAGGAAGCTCCTGGCTTCTGACTTCGGATTGGTGTAACTCCATTTATCGCGGCCAATTAGGGAGTGAACCAGCGGATGGAAGACCTCTTTCTCTGCCCTTCTCTCTCTGTGTAACTCTTTCAAATAAATAAATAAATCTTAAAACAAAAAAACAAAAAAACAAGCCAGTTTATATGATCCCCAAATTCCAATATAGAAAGTTCATACCACTGCACCAGATGCTGGCTGCACAATCCATGCGTATTCTGGACGAATAAGTCGTAAACAATTAATAGCAGCCAGGTAACAGTTGCCTTGCTTCTCCAGTCCCCGGAGAGTTCGAACCTCTCTGCCAAGACGCATTCCATATTCAAACATCACCGTGCCAGCTACAAAGAATATAAAACCAGACATAAAGATTTCACAAATGTGCTCTTTAGAGATACACATAGCAAACTTGTTACACTAAACAAATATGAAGACATTTTTGTAAAGATCTATTTATTCCAAAGTTACAGCAACTGACAGGGAAGGAAGAAGCGAGAGGAAAGGAGGGGGACATTCAGGGGGTTATCTTTTGTCTGCTGCTCGACTCCTCAGTGGCCCCAACAGCTAGGTCAGGGCCAGGCTGAAGCCAGGAGCCAGAACTCCATCCATGGGTAGCTGGGTTCCACTGCCTTCTCAGGTGGATTATCAGACAGCTGGATCAGAAACAAAGCAGCTGGGACTTGAATCTGCACTCCAGTATGAGATGCCAGCATTGTAAAAGTGGCAGCGGGGCTGGTGTTGCTACGTAGCAGGTTAAGATGCAGCCTGTGATGCTGGCATCCCATACGGGTGCCAGTTCAAGACCTGGCTGCGCCACTTCCAATCCAGCTCCCTGCCAATGTGCCTGGGAAAGCAGCAGAAAATAGACCACTGCACCCAGGTGGGAGATATGGATGAAGCTTCGGGCTGCTGACTTCAGCCTGGCATGGCCCTAGCTGTTGCAGCCATTCAGGGAGTGAGCCAGTGGATGGGCTATCTCTCTCTCTCTCTCTCCCCTCCCCAACCCCTGTAACTCTGCCTTTCAAATAAATAAAAATAAATCTCTAAAAGTCCTGGCTTAACCTGCTGTGCCACAATGTCAGCCTCAACGTTAAAGTTTGAAATGAAAAAAATCATGTGCTGGCAAGGATTGGAAAAAACTAGAACCCTGTGCACTGTTTTTGGGAATATAAAATGGTGCGGAAGCTATGTAAAACAGTATAGAGGTTCCTCAAAAAATTAAAAATACAACTACCACACAACCCAGTAATTCTATTTCTTGATACAACGTGGATGAACCTTGAAGATATTATGCTAGTCGAAATAAGCAGTAGGCAAATTCATATAGAAGGGAAGTGAAATGGTAGTAGCCAGGAACTGGGTGTGGGGTGCATAGGGGCTCTTAGTTACGGGGCATAGAGCTTCAGTTTTATAAAATAAAGAGCTGGCCGGCGCCGCGGCTCACTAGGCTAATCCTCCGCCTAGCGGCGCCGGCACACCGGGTTCTAGTCCCGGTTGGGGCGCCGGATTCTGTCCCGGTTGCCCCTCTTCCAGGCCAGCCCTCTGCTGTGGCCAGGGAGTGCAGTGGAGGATGGCCCAGGTGCTTGGGCCCTGCACCCCATGGAGAGACCAGGAAAAGCACCTGGCTCCTGGCTCCTGCCATCGGATCAGCGCGGTGCGCCGGCCGCAGCGCGCTGGCCGCGGCGGCCATTGGAGGGTGAACCAGCGGCAAAGGAAGACCTTTCTCTCTGTCTCTCTCTCTCACTGTCCACTCTGCCTGTCAAAAAATAAAAAAAATAAAAAAAAATAAATAAATAAATAAAATAAAGAGCGTTCTGGAGATTGGTTGCCCAACAACGTGAATGTACTTAACGCTACTGAACTGTATATTTAAAAGGTTAAGGGACGGGGCATTTGGTCTAGCAGTTAAGACACAGCTTGGGATGTGCGTGTCCCATATGGGAGTGCTTTCACTGAAGCCCTGGCTCTGGTTCCCATTCAAGCTTTCTGCTAACGTGTACCCTGGGAAGCAATTCTCTGGGGCCAGCGCTGTGGCACAAGGGGTTAACAGCCTAGCCTGAAGCGCCGAAATCCCATATGGGCGCCGGTTCAAGTCCCGGCTGCTCCACTTCCGATCCAGTTCTCTGCTATGGCCTGGGATAGCAGCAGAAGATGGCTCAAGTCCTTGGGCCCTGCACCTGCGTGGGAGACCCGGAAGAAGCTTCTGGTTCCAGATCGGTGCAGTTCCAGCCGTTGCAGCCAATTGGGGAGTGAACCATCAGATGGAAGACCTCTCTCTCTCTGCCTCTCCTCTCTCTGAGTAACTCTGACTTTAAAGCAAAATAAATAAATCTTAAAAAAAAAAAAAAAAGGTAATACCTCTCTTGTCCTTCAAAACAAATAAACGAATAAAACTTAAAAAAAGAAAATGGCAAATTTTATGTTGTGTGTTTTAGCACAATTTTTAAAAATGGAAAATGATAGCTTTAACTTTTTTTTTGAAGATTTATTTATTTGAAAGGCTGAGTTAGAGAGAGATGGGGAAAGACAGAAAAATATCTTCTACCTTCTGATTCACTCCCCAGATGGCCGAAATAGCCAGGTCTGGGCCAGGCAGAAGCTGGAAGTCCGGAACTCCATCCTGTTCTCCAGCATGGGTGTAGGGGACCAATTATTTGGGGCATCTTCTGTTGCTTTCCCAAGTGTATTAGCAGGAAGCTAACTGGAAATGGAGCACTCCAATATGGGAGGCTGGTATCCAAAGTGGCCATTTAAACTGCTGTGCCACAACACTGGCTCTCTGTTAAAACTTTTAAAACAGTTTTTGTTTTTAAGGTTTTAATTTATTTTTAATTTATATAATAATTGTATATACTTATGGGGAATAATGCAATGTTTCAATGTATGTATATGTATTTATGTAGAAGGATCAAATCAGGCTACATAATACACGCTTCGTATCAAATGTTTGCCAATCCTTATTAAATAAAAAAGATTTAAAAATTTTTTTCATTTATTATATTTATTACTTATTTATCTGAGAGGCACAGAAAGAGAGGAAGAAGGAAAAGAGAGAACAAGCTCCCATCTGTTGGTTTACTTCCCAAATGTTTGTAACAGCTGCAGCTAGGCCAGGCCAGAGCCAGGAGCCAGGAGCCAGGAATTTAATCTGGGTCTCTCATAAGTGGCAGAGACCCAATTACTTGAGCCATCACCTGCTACCTACAGGGTACACATTAATAGAAGCTGGGATCAGAACAGGAGTTGGTACTCAAATCCAGACACTGACAGATGTGGGCGTACCAACAGGTGTCTTAATCACTAGGCCAAATCCCTGCCTCTTTTGACTTTCAGATGCTACATTCCTGAACCAGGAGCAAAAGACTACATTAGAGGACTAGTCTCAGCCACTTTTTCACCAAGAAACGTCTGGACACTCTGTCCAAGAACACACCCTCTATTACACTTCAGATGCATAGAGTGAAAGAGATACTGAAAAATACACTGTTCTGGGACAGCACAGTCTAGGAACCAATTAACATTTAATAATTCTTTCGGTTTTCAAATAAAGCTATATTTCCTCTCAACAAATATTTTTCGAGCACTTAAACAATATGTGAGACATGATGTAAGAAGCATGTTCTTGTTCCAGAAAGGCTGGAACATTAACCTTGTTCAAGTGGTCCTAATCTGGTTGATATAATGGATGTTAATTGTGAAAGCAATGAGAAGTCTTTAATAGTTTACATTTCCCTTCTTGAATGAGTTAAGGAATCAGAGACTATGAAAACATTTTCCTATTAGGAATATTAATAAGAACATGCCTCAGATTAACTACATCCAGGAGCTGATGTTGCGGTGTGGTGGGTAAAGCTGCTGCCTGCAACACCGGCATCGCAGATGGGTGCTGTTTCATGGCCTGGCTGCTTTGTTTCCGATCCAGCTCCCTGCTAATGGCCTGGGAAAAGCAGCAGGAGATCGTCCAGGTGTCTAGGCCCCTATTGAACACATGGGAGACCAGATGAAGCTACTGGCTCCTGGCTTCAGCCTAGCCCACTGCTGGCTGTTGCAGCCATCTAGGGAATGAATTAGCAAATGGAAGATCTCTTTGTGTGTCTCTCTTTCTCTCTCTATAACTGTCACTTTCAAAATAAATAAACCTTTAAACAATGTTGAAAAAGGAAACAACTTGAGCAGGATATCATTTGATAACTTTCAAATGTCAAATTGACATCTCCCTTTAAGGAAGTGACAATTCAATCTAGCTAACAAGGAATATCATCTATTCAGATGACTCAAAGACATTTCAGCACGGTGTTCCAAAAACTGATAAAGTCAAAGGCAAACTGGCACTGGAATTCAAAACCATTCATAAGAATTCCAGAAACTTTAGTTTCCTTATAAATGGACAGAATATGCACACAGAATACATTCCCTGGAAATGCCTTGTCAATGTTCCAGAATGAGAGTCAGCGTATATATTTCAAGGCTAATAGATAATATTTAGAAGAGTGAAGCTAATCTTGTTTTCAGAAATAATTAAAAATTACATAAGGCAAACACAGAATAGTTTTGTGAACAAGTAGTAAACTACTGGGGTTGCCTCCCGCGCACAGAGACTGGCTCCAGTGCTCACCTTTGCGGTAGTTGTGGCGATAGATGTGAAAGGCATAGAGAAGTTCATAGTAATTGTGGGTCATAAGGTCCACAGCTCTAGCACGTGATTCAATTATTCCCACAACCTAAAAGAACCGGTCACATATCAAATTTAGTAGCAATCACCGTAACCACCACAGCTGCTCTGAGCCATCAGAGGGTAAATAAAATTACCTCATTATGCAGATTCACATAGGGAAACTCTACAAGATCCTGTAGCTGTGAGCGTTCACAAAGTACTACCACCAGCTGTCGCAAACAATCTAACTGTCTAAAAGATAAAGAAAGGGATAGGAAGGTAAACTCTCTGGGCAGGTGGAACAGGGCTGCTAAACTCACTTCTCTAAAAAAGAGCACGAGCTTACCTGCTGGAATCAGGGATTTGGGTTAAGGCCTCATATGCTTGGCTATTGTGACCCAAATCCAAATGATGTTTGAAAATGCATGTCCTCAAAGTAGCCTAAATATAAAATTTAAGTCAAAAATCAGACAAGACCAACAGAAATTAATATGCTACATCCGCAACAAGTGTCAAGGAAAACACTAAATTACAGTCCGTTCTTACTTGACTTTTCCAGTCATCACCTGCTTCAGTTATTGCTGAGGTCGCCAGCTGAATAACCAGTTCAGGCAAACCAATAACATCTAGCAGGCGTAAAACCTAAGTGGGAACAGAAAAAAGTTCCATTAAAATTAATATACTAGTATATTCCAAATCAAATTATGGTTTTAAGAAATGTTTATTTAGGGGTTGGCACTGTGCCATGGCGGGAAAAGATGCCGTCTGCAGTGCAGGCATCCCACATGGGTGACAGTTCAAGTCCTGGATGCTCCACTTCCAGTCCAGCTCTCTACTGAGGCCTGGGAAAGCAGTGGAAGATGGCCCAAGTCCTTGGGCCCCTGCACCCACGTGGGAGACCCAGAAGAAGCTCCTGGCTTCAGATCGGTGCAGCTCTTGCCACTGTGGGCAATTGGGGCGTAAACCAGTGGATGGAAGACCCCTCTCTCTCTGCCTCTCCTTCTCTCTCTGTGTAACTCTTTCAAATAAAATAAATAAATCTTAAAAAAAAAAAAAAATTTGCCCTCCATCAATCAGATGAAGACTCTGAGCTGCAGAGTAACTTGCCCAAGGGCACATACTGGGGAGACCTGTGTTTAAATCTCAGCATCAGGACTCCATAGTCTATCACTACATGGCTTCCAGGATAATCTCATAACATGGTGAGCATGTCTTATTCTACCCCTGTGATCTGCTTTAGTTTATTCACGGCACTTTTCGCCACCTGACACTGTATCTGTCTAGTCACTGCCCTGACTATGAGCACTAAGCACTGTGAGGGCAGAACTTGATGCTCACGCCTACATCAGTGCTTAGAGTACACAGCAGAATTTCAATAATCCTTTGCTAAACGAATAAATGCAATTTCACTATTTTTTTCTACTAATTGATTACATCACAGATGAATTTAAGGAATGGTAAACAAATTACCACATAGCCTTGTAAAAATCCTAAACAGAATACACGTAATGTCTGACATAACTGATCTCTAACACCAGACAGGACAGTGGCCTTCAAACTACTGTGATTGTCCACCTGATGAACAGTGTCTGCAAATACTCCCCAAAATGTGCACATGTATTTATTTATCTTACATATATGCATTTCCCTAATATGTGTATCTAACAACACACTTAAAATATATGCTTATAGATTTTTACAAACTATAAGTAGTGGGCTGATGTTCACAAAGTGACCATATCGACAATACCAGTGTCCAGATTAAGAATTTTATTGGCAGTCCAAAGCCCCCTTGTGACTCCCTGCAGCCTCTATTCCCCACATAAACCATCCTGCTTAACTTTATGAAAACAGAATCTGACTTTTTTGTTTTCCTGCTTTTTGTTTGTAAAAGTGGTCTGTTTTATTACATGTAGCATTCATTTCATTGTTGTGCTGCATGTTTTTTTCAAAAGATTTATTTGAAAGGCAGAGTGACAAACACGAACACGAAGACTGATTTTCCATCTGCTGGTTTCCCCAAATGGCTCCAACAGCTGGGGCTGCACCAGGCTAAAGCCAAAGACCCCAGAATTCCATCTGAGTCTCTCCCATGGGTGGCAAGGGCCCAAGTATGTGGGCCAATCTTTGTTGCTTTCAAAGACACATTATCAAGAACTGGAATGGAAGCAGAGCAGCCAAGACTTGAACTGGCATCCAGTACTCACTGTGCCACAACACTGGCCCGCTGCTATGACTTCTTTGAAAGAATATAACACAAGTCATGGATTCATTGCTAATAGATGCTTGGGGTATCTTGAGTATGACTTTTATGAATATGCTACTTGGAACATAATTATACATATCTCTTACAAATAACACATCTTTCTGGATGTATTTAGAACTGCAGTAACTATAACGACAGTTTTTCAAAGTGATTATAACAAATACATACTCCACCATGGAATTAGGATGCTTAATGCCTTGAAAATCTTCATGGTTTCACACTGTCTTGAATTGTTATTTCACATTCAAGGTTCATCTACTTAAGATTTTAAAATAGCACTCCTGACAAATACAAATATTTTTGGCCTATTGTTAGATCTATTAGGCGGTCATGGTCTTTGCTTTATAAAGTGGCTGATGAAGAGACTGTACCAAAGGTAAGAAGTATCAGCTTTATCTTCTCTCATTTACCTGTACTGTCAGTATTTCTTCAGTTTGGCTTCTTTAAGAGTATTTTTCAAAGCCACATTGTGAAAATGAGTTTCATCAAATTAAGCAATATGACGTGTAAATCCAGTGACAAACAACCACCAGGTCAGCCCAAGTGAAAAGCACCAGAGTCCACGCTTACTACATCTTAATTTATTCCTTTGGTAAATGAGGCCTAATATCTTCCTTCCAATTCCCACTCTGGGGTCCAGCAGTGGTTCTTTTTTTTTTTTTTTTTTTTTTTTTTTGCACAGGCAGAGTGGACAGTGAGAGAGAGAAAGACAGAGAGAAAGGTCTTCCTTTGCCGTTGGTTCACCCTCCAATGGCCACCGCGGCCGGCACACCGCACTGATCCGAAGGCAGGAGCCAGGTACTTCTCCTGGTCTCCCATGGGGTGCAGGGCCCAAGCACTTGGGCCATCCTCCACTGCACTCCCTGGCCACAGCAGAGAGCTGGCCTGGAAGAGGGGCAACCGGGACAGACTCTGGCGCCCCGACCGGGACTAGAACCCAGTGTGCTGGAGCCGCAGGCGGAGGATTAGCCTATTGAGCCATGGCGCCGGCTAGCAGTGTTTCTTAATGTTTGCTGTGTGAGTTCCTTCTAATGAGAGCTACAGAGGCTCCACAAAGAAAAAACACAAACATTTGAACACCATTTCATAGCATTTATAGACTTAGAATTAGTGGGACGTTAGAGTATTATTAAGAGCTATAAATTGGGGCCTGCATTTTGGTGTTGCAGGTAAAGCTGCCACCTGCAGTGCAGGCATCTCATGTGAGTGCCAGTTTGACTCCTGGCTGTTCCACTTCCCATTCAACTCCTTGCAGATGAGCTAGGAAAACAGCAGAAGATGGCCCAAGTGTTGGACCCCTGCACCCATGTCCCACGTGGGAGACCTGGAAGAAGCTCCAGGCTCCTGGCTTTAGCCTGGCATAGCCCCAGCTGTTGTGGGGACTAAACCAGTGATGGAAGATCTCTCTCTTCATTTCTCTATGTAACTCTGTCTTTCAAATAAGTTTATAAATTCATTTATCTAACAAGTAATACAAAAAACAGTGACGGCTGCTATTGTGGCATTTACTCTTTGGTGGTAAATCTAGACAAGAAGCAACAACTTAACATATTACATGAAGTTTGGTTGAAGGTTATAAAGAAAGAACAAAGCAGGGCCCAAAGAACCTGGAGCTGCATGTGTGAATGTAAGGGAGAGACAGCGCAAGTGCGCAAGAGAGCACAGTGGGAAGGCTGTTTGCTGAGGGCCGGGCCGGAGGACGCCCTGAAGAGGGCACAGGTGATAGAGATCGAGTGAAATGAGGGCCTGCGGAAGAGCCGTTCAAGGTGAGAGAACAGCAGGTACTTGCATGAGACAGTGGGAGGGCCACTAGTGTTACAGCTGAGGGATCAGAGCAAGGAGTGGTACCAAACGCTGAAATCAGAAACTAAGACTAAACACACTATTAAGACTAATGACCTCAAGTATCAGCAAACTAATAAAGCATAAGTCAACAGAATTCTAATAACAAGATGTCATCATGGTAATTTCATTTAAGTCAAAAACAAAGTTTAACTAAAAGTAAGTTTTTTCAATTTTTCCTTTTACTTGGAGTTCAGGGAACCATTACATTTTTATAGCATTTTTCTCCAAAAATTGCAAAGCAGCACATTTCAAATGTATTTTTGACAGGGTGGGTTAAGAAGGGCTACACCATGACGTAAGGTACCTTATCATAATACTGCAGCCTGGGAGTGGACACAATTTCCCCATCCTCCGAGCGGATCAGGCGATCCAAGAATTCCTCCTTGCCTACTTCAGATGCTGCCTGACAGAAACATTCCAGTGCCTGGACAAATGAAAGAACAGAGTGACTTCTAACAGATCATTCCAATTCTTTTTTTTTTTTTTTTGACAGGCAGAGTGGACAGTGAGAGAGAAAGGTCTTCCTTTGCCGTTGGTTCACCCTCCAATGGCCGCCGCAGCCAGCGTGCTGCGGCCGGCGCACTGCACTGATCCGATGGCAGGAGCCAGGAGCCAGGTGCTTTTCCTGGTCTCCCATGGGGTGCAGGGCCCAAACACTTGGGCCATCCTCCACTGCACTCCCTGGCCACAGCAGAGAGCTGGCCTGGAAGAGGGGCAACCGGGACAGAATCCGGCGCCCTGACCGGGACTAGAACCCGGTGTGCCGGCGCCGCTAGGCGGAGGATTAGCCTAGTGAGCCGCGGCGCCGGCCAGATCATTCCAATTCTAAGTGCTGAGTTACTGTGCTAAGGAAAGCTAAAAAAGAAAATTATTTAAAGCCACTACTTTCACAATTTCTGCCATATATAAATTCCATCTGATGTATTATTTAATAACCCTCAAGCTTAACACACTTTTTTAAAGATTTATTTATTTGAAGATAGAGTTACAGAGAGGCAGAGGCAGATAGAAAGGTCTTTCATCCGTTGGTTCTCTTCCCAGATGGCCACAACGGCCGGAGCTGTGCTGATCTGAAGCCAGAAGCCAGGAGCTTCTTCTGGGTCTTCCACAGGTGCAACGCTCAAGCACTCGGGCCATCTTCTGCTGCTTTCCCGGCTATAGCAGGGAGCTGGGTCAGAAAATGAGCAGCTTGGACTCGAACTGGCGGCCACATGGGATGCTGGCACCACAAACTGGGGCCTTAAGGTGCCACGCCACAGTGCCAGCCCCCTTAACTCACTTTTAATCTAATCACCATGAATTAAAAGTAAGCTAATAAGGTGACTGATGGATAGATAGGCATGTAATGAAGCAATTGTAGTAACATGTTAACAAGTGTAGAATTTGAGGGGTAGGTGACAGTTTACTGCAACAATGTTTGATGGGCCAGAGCTGTGTCACAGAGGATTAAGTTGTGCTTGAGACACTGGCATCCCATATTGGAGTGTTCTGAACCAGTTTCCTGGTAATGTGCTTGGGAAGGTAGTGGAGGGTGGCCAAGTAATTGGGCCTCTGCCATCAACATGGGAGACCAGGATGGAGTTCCTGGATCCTGGCTTTGGCTTGGCCCCAATTTGGCTGTTGTGGCCACTTGGGGAATGAACCTGCACACAGCAGATCACTTTCTTATGTCTTCTGTTGCTTTTCCAAATAAATAAATCTTTAAAAAAGCATCATGAGGGGCCCAGCACTGTGGTGCAGTGGGTAAAGCCACTGCCTGCAGTGCCAGTATTCCGGCCGCTCCACTTCTGATCCAGCTCTTTGCCATGGCCTGGCAAAGCAGTGGAGGATGGCCCAAGTGCTAGGACCCCTGCACCCACGTGGGAGACCTGGAAAAAGCTCCCAGCTCCTGGCTGTTGCAGCCATTTGGGAAGTGAACGAGGGAATGGAAGACCTCTCTCTCTGCCTCTGCCTCTCTGTAACTCTGCCTTTCAAATCAATCAATACATCTTTTAAAATTCTATTTATTTATTTGAGAGGTAGAGTTACAGTGAGAGGGATAAACAGAGAGAAAGATCTTCCTTCTGCTGTTTCACTCTTCAAATGGCCAATGGTCACAATGGCCAGAGCTGAGCCAATCCAAAGCCAAGAGCTTCTTCCTGGTCTCCACAAGGGTGCGGGGGCCTAAGCATTTGGGCCATCTTCTACTGCTTTCCCAGGCCATACCAGAGAGCTGAATTGGAAGAAGAGCAGCCATGACTAGAACTGGTACCCACATGGGATGCCAGAGCCGCAGGCAGAAGATTTAACCTACTGTGCCACAATAAATAAATCTTTAAAAAAAAAAAATCATGAAACAAAAAAAGTAGACAGAATGAAACAACGTGTTCCAATTCCGATCTAGCTCCCTGCTAATGTGCCTGGGAAAGCAGTGGAAGATGGCCCAAGTCCATGGGCCCCTGCACCCATGTGGGAGACCTGGAAAAAGCTTCAGGCTTCTGGCTTCAGATCAGCTCAGCTCTGCCTATTTGGGGAGTGGACCAGTGGATGGGAGACCTCTCTCTTTCTGCTTCTCTGTAACTGCGACTTTCAAATAAAAAACGAAACAAAAACAAAAACAAAATAAACAACAACATATCCCTAAAAACACCTGCCAGGGGCAGGATGGTTTTAATGTCTTCTCTCATTCTTCTGTGATTTAACTAAATCACAAAGCACAAGAAACTGAACAGACCTCGTAAGTGCATCCTGTATCATGCTCTTCATTTGAACTAATACAGTTATGCCTCCCGTTCCCCACAACCTAGATTAATGGAAACCAAGGGGCCTCCTTGAATAATATTTACTCATCATTCAAATTAAGTTACCTTCTGTCCTTCTCCTGTAACGAGGTAACACCGCCCCAGCATAAATCGACAGGAACCAACGTTGACTTGACACCAGGGATGCAACAGTTGAATATAATCCTATAAAGGCATAGAAAGTGCCATCTGGTTAGAAAATAAACACTACTTAAGGAGATACTCATTTCCAAGTTCCTCAAAGAAGGAGAGAATAGTTTAAAATTAACACAAAAGTTTTATTGCCTGAAATTATCTAGAGATACAAACCTAATCCTGTAACTACACCTTAAAAAAATTTTAAGGTGAATGAATTTCATGTATTTCATTGTTAATAGATTCTTACACTGGATTGGATATTTTTAGGATTCAGTAAATCACACCCATACTCAATATCTTACTAATAATCCAATTTTAGGTACTTAACCAATTCACTGACTAGATTGCAAAAAGGATTTCTATGAAGATAATAGTATGTTTCTATTACTATAAAGAGAAACTAACAGAAAAAAGAGAAATAGAGAAAATCTCTTTGGGGTATGCCTTGGTACAGCAAAATTTAAATTATTTTATTTTCAACCCGATTAAGATGTAGTTAACATTACAATGAAAAAAATGCCCAGCAAAGTGATTAAACTGCTCATGTTCAACAGAACTCACCTGCAACTGTATATACTGACAGTTTCCCATCAAACATTCTAGAAAGAGACAACCAGGATTGCTAGGCCATCTAGTTACTGTTAAGGAGATTTCTTACTTTTTTGGCAAAATTTAAATACACATATTGAATCGTACATTCAGAAGTTTATCAAATGGCTTTAAAAAAAAGTGACCAAGCCCTTCCCATCACTATAATACCTTAATATTAAACAAATACAGTGAAAAGTAACACAGAGGTCGTTCAAAAAGTGTGGAGCAGTAGGTGGTTCAAGTCCCAGCTGCTCCTTTTCCAATCCAGCTCTCTGTTGTGGTCTGGGAAAGCAGAAGATGATGGTCCAAGTGCTTAGGCCCTGTACCCATGTGGGAGACCCAGAAGAAGCTCCTTGCTCCTGGCTTTAAATTGGCCCAGCTCCAGCTGTTGCGGCCATTTGGTGAGTAAACTGGCAGATGGAAGACTCCCCCTCCTTTCTGTAACTCTACTTCTCAAATAAATAAATCTTTTACAAAAACAGCTAATGATTTATGCCCTTTTATATTCATATTTAGGTCATTTGTGTTGTGAAATATATTTAAATTTTTGACTTAGCCAGGGCCATTGTGGCCATTTGGGAAGCACACTAGAGAGGATGGAGGATCCCTTTGTCTCCCTTTCTTTGTTTAACTCTGCATTTCTAATAAGTGAACGTATCTTAAAAAACAAAACAAAACCAAACCAAAAACAGTGATCAATTTGAAAATGTTATCTTGTTAAGGAAGTACTCAATCTCATTAAAAATCTTTATGGGGGCCGGCGCCGCGGCTCACTAGGCTAATCCTCCGCCTTGTGGCGCCGGCACACCGGGTTCTAGTCCCGGTCGGGGCGCCGGATTCTGTCCCGGTTGCCCCTCTTCCAGGCCAGCTCTCTGCTGTGGCCAGGGAGTGCAGTGGAGGATGGCCCAAGTGCTTGGGTACTGCACCCCATGGGAGACCAGGATAAGTACCTGGCTCCTGCCATCGGATCAGCGCGGTGCGCCGGCCGTGGCGGCCATTGGAGGGTGAACCAACGGCAAAGGAAGTCCTTTCTCTCTGTCTCTCTCACTGTACACTCTGCCTGTCAAAAAAAAAAAAAAAAAAAAAAAAAAACCCAAAACAAAACAAAACAAAAAAACCACTTTATGGGGGCAGGTGGCAGGTACTTGGTGCAGCACTTATGTCCCTGTTTGGGATGCCTGCATCCCATATCAGAGTGCCTGGTTCACACCTGGGCTCCTCCCCTTCCGATCCAGCTTCCTAATGTGCATCCTGGGAGGTATTTGTTACAGACACCTGGGAAGTGAACTGGCAGAAGGAAGATGTCTTTCTATTGCTCTGCCTTTCAGTAAAACGGGGAAAAAAAAAAAAAATCCTTACTATAGAGACAGAATAAGTCTTAGATTATTTAGATAGAAGATACTTTCCAATTGGCTTTTAAGTAAAAGGATACAAAAGCTGCAATAAATAACTTGTAATTGCAGTAATCATTTGAGACCAATTCAATCCAGTTTGGCTCAGAGGTGCCTTTGGTTGAGAGAAGAGATGAGAGATAATGTGTTTTCTTGCAACTTCTTGGAAGAATAACTCCACAACTGTTTGAGGGCTAGATACTTAAAAAGAAAAGGTTATGACAATAACAAACTTGTGATAATAGCATCAACTTTTGTTTAAAATGGCCTACCAATTCATTTTATGCCTGTAGGAAAGAACATTTATCACAAATAAAGTCAGTACTGATGTAAATCAAGTACTATGCAAATGCAACAAAAAAGCACTTAAATCAATATTGCAGTCATTTTTTTAACTGATCTCACTACACCTATGTCGTGAGGAACTCTACAATAGATACTCTACAATAAGATTTTTAAAAAAGGCCCAAGATTGCAAAAGAATACAAAATAAATTCTCTACAATAATGGTTTTCAAGCATAAGATAGGGCTCCTTTTAAATATTTGGTGACCAAGACAAGATCACAAAAGCTACCAAGAACTTGGCAAACTTTTGAAAGATTTTGCTGAATGAATCACAAGCGCATCAAAGCACAGTGGGCAAGCCCATGGCAGTATAGTGCCCCCTTCATGTATGCCTGATCGGGAACTGCAGCTTCACAGGCCCCTCCCACCACCACAGGCCTCAAACCCAGGCTTGCGCAAGCCTCTGAAAGCGAAGCCAAAGAGCCCAGCCAACCCTTCCACAGCACAGGTGGCAAGAACACTTTAGCGCTCTATTTAGAATCAGATGTGCACACAGTCCGCTCCTTACCAAACTTATTCGTCATTAAAGCACCAGAGTCAGTCAGTTCCAGCACTGACAAGTGTTGGAGATTCGATTCCCTGTGAGAAAAGGGGGAGAGAGCTGTATGAATTCTCCTGCGGCAAACATGAGGTCCAAGTTATCCAACTAAGAACACTGTCAACTTCATAAATGAATCGCATGTAAAAGCTCCACTTCAAGCACAAAGGCAACTGAAAGATGTCCAGAACGTATTGTTGTCCATTCAGACCCTTCAGCTGTCCTTCAATGATGACAAGGCAGAGCCAAGAGGATGGTCTATCTTACTGAAGATGTGAATCTTGGAATTCTTGGATTTTTTTTTCTTCTTTTGGTTATAAAGAAGCTCACCTGTCTTTAATAACTTGGACATTTTTGTGTGTGGTGTAAGTTTTCCTCTGGCTTCAACATAATTTGTATATTACAAACACATATAATATCATTTATATCCCAAAAGGAATATGTAGGTATATGAGGATACATAAAAAAAAAAATTCCATGGGAAACAAAACAACAACAAAATATATTTTGGTGTAAAAAATTCTGAACCCAGGGCAGGCACTGGCACAGCAGTTAAGATGCCAATTGGGAGGCCAGCACTGTGCAGCAGCAGGTGAAGCTGCCCTTACAATGCCACGTCCCACATGAGAGTGCTGATTTGCGTCCTGACTATTCTGCCAATAGAGCTTCCTGAATGCCCCAAGTATTTGAGTCCCTGGGAGACCAGGGTGGAGTTCCTGGCCCCTGGCTTCAAACTGGCCCAGGCCTGGCTATTGAGGCCATTTGGGGTGAACCAGTGGATGGAAGATCTCTGTTGCTCTTTCAATAAAATAAATCTTAAAACTAGCAAAATATAAGAAATGAAAAATATTTTGAAATCCATGCATACATGAGGGCCTTCTAAAACTTCATGGAAAATGTGATTTATGAAAAGAATTAAGGATTTCAAATATTTTGCACCAAAGTAAGTATCTTTTAAACTTTTTTGAAGTTTAATATGTAATAATACATATTTATTATTTTCATTCTTACATGTTGCCTTCAACCTTTAGAAAACATAGCATCTAAAAGCTCTCCAAATCTTATAAGCAAATGATTTAATACTATGTTTAAAAAATTATTTTTAAGACAACAGAAAAAATTTACTTTAACAATCATTAGAATAATGAAACTCACAGAGTGTCAACTGGAACATCAGTTGCCAAGCACTGACTATTCCACTTAATGAGGTAATAACACAGGAGCAGGGGAGCTGTTCGATGCAGTAGTTCTTGCTGAGCTTGAAAGAGCTGACCAGCTCCCAAAATCACCTGTTCATGATGGGTGGTGAGATCACAACACGGTCAGTAATGCTAACTCTTAAGGTTAGGAGAAGGTAAAATAAAAGTTACAAAAGGCACAATATTAAAAGCAATATTATTATATCTAGGGGTGGCAAGTAGCTAAACAGATTCCCTAACATTAACAGTTGGGGAAAACACACAGCTCAACAAGTTTGAGGAGCTAATAATGGACAATAAACAGCTTAACTTTCGGGATGGGCGTTCCGGTGCAGTGAGCTAAAGTGCTAAATCGGGTGCCAGTTGAGCCCTGGCTACTCAGCTTCTGATCCAGCCTCCTATTAGTGTCCTCGGGAAGGCAGTGGAAGACGGCCCAAATATGTGGGTCCCTGCCACTCATGTGGGAGACCTTAATGGAGTTTCAGGCTCCTGGCTGTTTGCCAGTATTTGGGCAGTGAATCAGTGAATGGAAGCTCTCTCATTGTCCCTCTCCACCCCATCACTCTTTCAAATAAATACATACATACATACATCCTTTTTAAAAAAAATACCCAGCTTTCTTTAAAGTAAAAAGAGGTACAAGGCAATTTCAATACTCTCTTGTACTGCTGGTGTTGGTAAGAAGAAATGTTGCTGTGGATTCGTTCTGACAGGAGCGCAGTGGGGGCAAGAGGTGGGGAGTCACCACACAGACACCGGGAGTCGGGTGAACACAGGCCAGAGGCACAACCATTAGAGGCAAAGCTGGCAATACAGGGTGAATATCCCCTATGTGAAACGCCTGGGCCCACAGTGCTTCAGATTTTGGGTTCTTTAGATTTTAAAATGTTTGCAGTCTCTTATCTGTCGCGCATCTCTAATCTGCAAATCTGAAATGCTCCAAAATCAGGGCTCAGAGCATTCTGGAATTCAGAGCATTTCAGACCTCAGGTTCTCTAGAATGGGGGTGATGAGAGCCTGAAAACTGCATACTCTGACCAATCAATTCTCTTTCTTAGAATATATCCTAGAGAGAGAATCAAAGATGTACAGAGTTATAAGGATGGTCACAAAGGGAATTGGCTGAATAAATTAAAATTCCACCAGATAACTTTTAATATGCTAATTTTATAAAGAAAAACTAAAAAATCTATCTTGAAAAAATGGCATATACAAAAATGTGTGCGGGGGGGGTTTTTGTGTGTATGTGTATAGTATATATCACACAGTGACTTATATATAGTGGTTACCAGGGGTAGAAGACCGTAGAAGACCTTTTCATTTTTAATTACATTTACTTCATAGAAGTTTTATTTTAGGGGCCAGTGCTGTGGTGTAGCAAGTAAAGCTGCCACCTGCAGTGCTGGCATCCCATATGGGTGCTGGTTCAAGTCTTGGTTATTCCATTTCCGATCCAGCTCTCTGCTATGGCCTAGGAAAACAGTGAAAAGATTGCCCAAGTCCTTGGGCCCCTGCACCCATGTGGGAGACCTGAAAGAAGCTCTTGGCTCCCAGCTTCAGGTCGGCGGAGCTCCGGCTGTTGCAGCCAACAGGAGTGAACCAGCGGATGGAAGACCTCTCTCTCTCCACCCCTCTCCTTCTCTCTGTGTGTAACTCTTTCAAGCAAATAAATAAATCTTAAAACAAAACAAGAACAAACAACTGTTTGGCATGTCCACATCCCTTATTGGAGTGCCTGGGTTCGAGTATCCAGTGCATATCCACTCCTGATACCTGCTTTCTGCTAATGTGTATCCCAGGAGGCAGCAGGTGATGGCTCAAGTACTTGGGACCCTGGGAAATTCAGACTGCGGTCCAGGTCCTGGCTTTAGTCTAGCCCATCCTCAGCTGTTGCAGGCATTAAGGGAGTGAATCAACAAGCATGAAATCTGTTTGTCTGCCTTGCAAATAAATGAGTAAACAAAAAGTTTTAAAAAAGGAAGAATTTGGTATGGGCTAACCTACGAGAAAGGCTCTTAGGAAAAGTGCCTGTTTCTTGGTGGTATTAAAATTATCTTTTCACATTTTTTTATTGCCTGAAATTCTACCATTAGCAATGTATTTGAATTTAATAAGTTTTGATTTAAAAGTATGAGTAGTCCTGGGAGCCCCAAAGGCCCCTTACACACATGAATTGGTTGAATCAGATGTTTTCCTTGCCAGCTCGCATAGATCACTGACTCAGGGACTTCTCAAGTGGGCAGAAAGGCAACGTTTAGCACAGAGCATTCAGAAGGGTGGGCTATTAGGACTGTATGGTGGTAAAAGAGTCTGGCGGCCTGCAGAGAAAACGATTGAAAAGGAGGCACGGAATGCAGTAGGGAGAACCAAAAAAACAAACTTTGCAATCTTAAAAACTGTGCTTTAGAGTGAGCCCTCATCTGCAAACAGATGTTTCTTCCTCTACTGTCCTCTACACTACAGGGTACCCTGCTGTCACATCCAAAGTTGTACAAAAAATACTAACTACTGCCAACAGTCAACCTGGGAAAATCTGCCAACGCTATACATACAAAGATTAATATAAAGTAATCTGCTTCACGCATGTTCTTAATCTGTAATCTTCAAGTCATTCTTAATTCAACACATATTTACAGAGCACCTAATTGGGCCAAGCCTGAGGGATACAGTGGTGAACAAAGACAAGTCTCTGCTCACAGAGCAGAAATCCTGCTGCCATGTGCCTATAGATTACGTCACGTTTTAAGTTTTTAAGTTTTCCCTTTAGTAGTACTTACTGCATCTCCTAGCCTCAGTAAGAGCTGCTGTAAGATCAAGAGGTCTCGGCAGATCAGGAAGCGGGTGCTGGCGATTTTAAACACCGCTCTGCATACAATGTAACTTGCTGTGCTACTCCCATAGAGCTGGGAAAGATTCATCCGCACATTTAAAGGCTGAGCTGAAATAAGAAATAAAGTTAAATGTATCACTGCTTTCTCTAAAGCCAAGAGGTACTTTGGCTGTTCTGTCATTTACCTGGATTGAATCCCTTTTCCATTTCCACGTCTGTTTCATAATCCATTTCCCGTATAAGAACGCCAATGGCCTGGATTGGATTCCGAATTTCTTGCAGTTTACTACAAATATCCTCTAGCACATTTTCTCTACAGAGGCAATCAGGAAACTTCTGTTACTACCAAGAATACTACCAAGAATACCCAATGTCCTGTAAACTAAATGCTCTGTGACACAGGAAAGCCAGCAACGTGATAAAGCAGGAGACACAACTGTTCAGGTATACGAGATACCACACAGCAAAATTTCTTTCAACTTTTCAGAACTGGCAAACAAGATGATTGCGAGGAAACTACTTTTTCTTTTTAGAATCAATAATTAATAGCTGTATCACAGCTTAGGAATCTGCATGTGTTAGAATTTCTGTTTGGGGCTGGTGTTGTGGCATACTGGATAAAGCCACAGCCCATGACATCTAGCTCGTGTCCCGGCTACATCCCACATGGGCACCAGTACAAGTCCCAGCTGCTCCACTGCTGATGCAGCTTCCTGCTAATGGCCTGGGAAAGCAGGAAAAGATGGTCCAAGGCCCCTGTCATCCACATGGGAGACCCAGATGAAGTTCCTGGCTCCTGGCTCTGGCCTGGCCATTATAGCCATCTGGGGAGTGAACCAGAAGATGGAAGATTCTCTCTGTAACTTTGACTTTCAAACAAACAAACAAATCTTAAAAAAAAAAAAAAAAAAAACCTTAAAGAAATTTCTGGGGGCTGGCGTCGTGGCATAGTGGGTAAAGCCACCACCTGTAGTGCTTGTGTCCCATATGGGTGCTGGTTCGAGTCCTGGCTGCTCCTCTTCCAATCCAGCTCTATACATGGCCTGGGAACACAGTAGAAGATGGCCCAAGTTCTTGGGCCCCTGCACCCATGTGGGAGACCAAGAAGCTCCTGGCTTCAGATGGGCCCAGCTCCAGTTGTTGAAGCCACCTGAGGAATGAACCAACAGATGGAGACCTCTCTCTCTCTCTGCCTCTCTGTAACTCTGCCTTTTAAATAAATCAATAATTCTTAAAAAAAAAAGACAAAGATTTATTTAAAAAAATTGTCCAAAAGCTGAAATATCTATTGAGAATCATGACAATTCATTTTATCTTCAAGCCATTAATTTGAACACTCTTTTGCATACAAAAATTCGATTTGGCACTAAAAATTGCTGAATTTCCATTAGGAAATGCACTTTACCCTAAGTTCTCCTTACACATCAACAGTGATCAAATCTTCCAGAATCTGTTCCGCAGCCTTCTCTGGAGACTGTAGGTTGTAGCAACTCATTTCCATCATAACTGACATGTCCATATTTACGGACTCTCCAATCAGCCGAAGACATTTTATAAGACATATGACATCTCGAGCAACATCCACATCTAGGAAGAGAAAAGTTAACATTCTAGTCTCAAATCAGTGATCTAATTAATATTATATTGTTAATTATTAAATGCCCAGACATCTATCTGATGTCTTTGAGATATGGAGGCCTCTATATCTTCCCTTGAAGTATCTACAATGTGGTAAAATGGCCAGTGGTAATCAATGTCTTTTGCATGTACTTGTAAAAGGTGAAAGATTTATACGATCTGAAGAGAAACCAGAGTATATTTTGCATGTACTTGTAATAAAGCACAGGTTCATGTAGGAAAGGGAATAAACATACAAACAACAATCATTACCATCAGATATGGTTGTCTCATCCTCTGTCAACAGGTTCTCATCAGGCAGTAGATACAAATGGTCCACTAGGGAAGAGGGCATAAGAAAAGACAGGTACCCCTGGAAATTGAAATATTCTGGTTACATTTTTTCAGTGAATTTTTAAAGGTACAAAATAATTGTGATGTGAGTTTTATCATGAGGCAACACCAGAGAAACTCCAGTTGATGGACACTGTAAAAAATACATGTGTAGTCATCAGAAAAATGTCAGTCATGAAAGACAAAGAAAGGCTGAAGATAGTTCAAGATTAAGTTAAATAAACAAGACAACTAGATATATCTAGGTCCTCGGATTGGATCTTGGATCACAAAGAAAATTATGGGCACAACTGGAAAAATTATTAACTGTGTAATAATGTATCAATATCAAATTGTTGATCTTTAAATTCTACTGTGGTTATTTAGGATAAACATCCATGCTTTTAGAGACTTGCTGAAGTTTTTAAGGACAAAAGGGCATGATGTCTGGGACCAGCACTGTGGCACAGTGGATTAAGCCATAGCCTATAGCACCAGCACAAGTTCATGTCCTGCTGCTCCATGTCTGATCAGCTTCCTGCTAATGCTTCTGGTAAAGTAGCAGAAGATGGCCCAAGTCCTTGGGCTGCTGCATCCATGTTGAAGACCTGCATTAAGCTTCTGGCTCCTGGCTTCAGCCTGGCCTAGCCCCAGTTGTTGCAGCCATTTGGGGAGTGAACAAGCAGATGAAAGCTCTCTGTCTCTCCTTCTCTCTCTGTATCCTTTCAAATAAATAAATATATCTAAAAAAAAAAAAAAAAAAAGTGCATGATGCTACAAGCTGGGAAGAAAACTCTCAAATGGCCCAGAAAAAAAACATATTTATACAAAGAAGAATCACAAATGGAAATTAAAAGATGGATCTGGATGAAGGCTTTCTAGGCCGGCACCGCGGCTCACTAGGCTAATCCTCCACCTTGCGGCGCCGGCACACTGGGTTCTAGTCCCGGTCAGGGCGCCGGATTCTGTCCCAGTTGCCCCTCTTCCAGGCCAGCTCTCTGCTGTGGCCAGGGAGTGCAGTGGAGGATGGCCCAAGTGCTTGGGCCCTGCACCCCATGGGAGACCAGGAGAAGTACCTGGCTCCTGCCATCGGATCAGCGCGGTGCACTGGCCGTAGCGCGCCGGCCGCAGCAGCCATTGGAGGGTGAACCAACGGCAAAAGGAAGACCTTTCTCTCTGTCTCTCTGTCTCTGTCTCTCTCACTGTCCAACTCTGCCTTTCAAAAAAAAAAATTTTTTTTATGCTATTTTTAATTTTTATCATTTATTCAACAAATAAAATAATGTTTTATTCTACTTTAATTTTAATTTTTTATTATCTATTAAATAAATAAATTTAAAAATCAAATGTAAAACAAAATAGATCAGGGTGGGCATTTGGTCATAAGTCAAGACACCACTAGTAAAGCCAGTGTTGTGGCACAGTGGGTTAAGATGCCACTTGAGGAATCTCAGTAGCTCTGCTTCTGATCCAATTTCCTGCTAACGAGCCTGGGAAGGCAACAGAAGACGAGCCAAATACTTGGGCCCAGGCCACCCATGTGGGAGACCAGGATGTATTTATTTCCTGGTTCCTAGCTTTGGCCTGGTTTGGACCTGGCTGTTGTGAATATTTGGGTGAATGAACCAGTAGATAGAAGATCAATACATCTTTCACTCTGTTGCTCTCCTGAAAAGATAAATAATTTTTGAAAAAATAAATATAAATAGATCCTAAAAAAAAATACTGTTTGAGAGGGACGTCTAAACTAGAGTGCTGGGATTTGAATTCCAGCTTTGCTTTTAATTCCAGTTTCTTACTAATGCCCACTATGGGAAGCAACAGGTGATGGCTCAAGTACGGAGGAGGAGGGGGTGAGAAAGGGGAAAGGAGGGAGGGAGGGAAAGGAAGGATAAAAGGATAGATAATAATTTAGAAGGCTAAATATAAATGAGCTATGATTTTATGGAGAAAAAAATAAGCTCTCAAAGCTAACCGCGATTTTCACCAGACTAGCACACCTGAGGAACCACTGAACTGTTTTAGGGAGCTCTGTAGGCTTTAGCCTCCTTACTTTTTTCAGCAGGCACACCATGTTCGTGTGGGGGTTCAAATGCAGAGCGAGAGGGTGAGAGAGGGCTTCTTGATACTGAAGACAACAGGCATAGAACTTGCACCAGAACTCCTGCTGCAAATTTCGAAACTCCTCCTGGGAGAACTCATACTCTGTTACACTTCCGTGGAGCTGGCAAAGAAAGAAATCAAACTCTTGATGACAACTCAGGAT
The DNA here is from genome assembly GCF_051225735.1 of Oryctolagus cuniculus. NCBI lineage: Eukaryota > Metazoa > Chordata > Mammalia > Lagomorpha > Leporidae > Oryctolagus > Oryctolagus cuniculus. Next base: position 18,100,325 of record NC_142867.1, on the reverse strand, counting down.
CTATCTCCACAAAAAACAAACAAAAAACCCACATACATAATTGTCCGATATCATTTTATTAAGTTATAGCCAAATGAATATTCCTTATGTATGACATGACAGAGACTATGTGAATATATGTTTAATTCTCTAATAGAAGGGTTTATACAATTCTACTTCCTACTAACAAGGTCAGGTGAAGAATTCCAACAACTCCTTAGTATCAAGAGGGAAGAAAAGTATCACTCTTTTCCTACCCCAAACTTACCTCTGTTTCAACAGCTAAAGTAACTTCTTTCTTTAGTTCACTCCAGGAAAAATCCATATTTCTCTCAGTTCCTCTGCAGAAAATCTAAAATTAAAAGAGACATTTTAGAGTATTATACACTACTCAAAACCAAATTAAAAATATTTCAATTTAGAAGGTATGGTGGCGGGGCCAGCACTGTGGTGTAGCAGGTAAGGCCACCACCTGCAGTGCCAGCATCCCATATGGGATCCAGTTCAAGTCCTGGCCGCTCCACTTCCAATCCAGCTCTTTGCTATGGCCTGGGAAAGCAGTAGAAGATGGCCCAAGTCCTTGGACCCCTGCACCCATGTAAGAAACCCGGAAGAAGCTCTTGGCTTCAGATTGGTGCAGCTCTGGACCTTGTGGCCAACAGGGAAGTGAACCAGAAAATGGGAGACCTTTCTCTCTCTCTCTGCCTCTTTCCCTCTGTATAATTCTAACTTGCAAATAAACAAACAAATCTTTAAAAAATAAAAAGAAGGTATGGTGGCAAAGCACTGTTTGATAGAGATTATATTTATTTCAACACTGGGCAAATAATTTCTGAAAGACAAATTATAGCATTTTTGAAATAAGTTTCCATAGATCAGAGTAAATGACAGGAATACATGAATCTAAAAAAATTTTACAGAGTACATTCAGATCATTACAAAATGCAAAATAACCCTTACTGCTCAGTTGGAAAGATAAAAATGATGCCAAACACACACATCCTAAGACTGGCACAAAGGGAAATTAGACTAGTGATAAGTATGTCACTCCACTGAGAACGATTCTTGAAGAAAACTATTTGCTAGGGGCCGGCGCTGTGGCACCAGCTCTCTGCTTATGGCCTGAGAAAGCAGTGGAAGATGGCCCAGGTGCTTGCGCCCCTGAACCCATGAGGGAGACCTGGAAGAAACTCCTGGATTGGCCCAGCTCTGGCCATTGTGGCCACTTTGGAAATGAGCCAGCAGATGGAAGACCTCTCTAACTCTGCCTAACAAACAAATAAATAAATTTAACAACAACAACAAAAATTTGAGAGGCAGAGTTAGTGAGAGAGAGGACACACACACATATACAAAGAGCAGGGAGGGAGGGAGGGAGAGAGAGAGAGAGAGAGAGAGAGAGAGAGACAGAGATTTTCTTTCACTCTCCAAATGGTTCCAACAGCCAGGACTGAGCAGGCTGAAGCCAGGAGCCAAGAGCTTCTCTTGGGTCTCCCACTTGAGTGCAGGAGCCCAAGCACTTTGCCATCCACCATCCTTTGCTGCTTGCCCAGGCACTTTAGCAAGGAGATGCATAAAAGTGGAACAGCTGAGAATCAAACAGGCGCCCATATGGGATGCTGGCATTGCAGGCTGGGGCTTTAACCCGCTGTGCCACAGCACTGGTAAATAAACAAATTCTGTTGTGGGGCAAACATTTGGTATAGTGATTAAGCTGCTGCTTGAGATGCCCACATCCCACACTGGAGAGCCTGTGCCTGAATCCTGGCTCTGCTCTCCATTCTAGCTTCATGCTAATGTGGACTCGGAGGCAGCATATAATGGCTCAAGTGCTTGGGTTCCTGCCACCCCAGGTTGAGTAGCAGACTCCTGGCATTGGCCTAATCCAGGCTTGACGCCACAAATGTCATTAAGGGCACCTGGAGAGAAATCTAGGGGATGGAACATCTCTGTTGCTCTCTTTCTTCCTTTCAATTAATTAAAATAAAACATTTAAATTGTTTTTGAAGTTTAAAAAAATCTTTTTGAAAGCATTAAGCATCTCTAAAAACCATATTCCTTTGAGGTTAAAAATTTTTTGAGTTTTCTTGAACCTGAATCAAGCCGGACTTTCACTGTGTTAATGAAAGGGTAAAGTCACATCAAATTTCCTTCAAGTACAGAGTTATAAACACCATGTAATGTAGTATCTTTTTACACTTTGAGTAGTGTAGGCACAAGTTTCTCTTTCTACTACTAACATTCTTCACTAGTTATTATGAAAGTGTTCCCTGCCCCAGCTTCTCTACTAGGAGTCTTATTTAATGGGAAGTTCAATAAGAAAATACAACAGTGGGACCAGTGCTGTGGTGCAGCGGGTTAAAGCCCTGGCCTGGGGGGCCGGTGCTGTGGTGCAGCGGGTTAGGGCTCCAGCCTGCAGCGCCAACATCCCATATGGGTGCCGGTTCTAGTCCAGGCTGCTCTTCTTCCAATCCAGCTCTCTGCTGTGGCATGGGAGGGCAGTAGAGGATGGCCCAACTCCTTGGGCCCCTGCACCCACTTGGGAGACCTGGAGGAGGCTCCTGGCTCCTGGCTTCAGATTGGCTCAGCTCTGGCTGTTGCAGTCGTTTGGGGAGTGAACCAGTGGAATGGAAGACCTCTCTCTCTCTCTTTCTGGCTCTAACTCTCTCTGTAACTCTTCTGTCTTTCAAAATAAATAAAATAATTCTTAAAAAATAAAATAAAAGACATAGATGAACTTAAAAAAAAATAATAAAGCCCTGGCCTGTGGTGCCGGCATCCCATATGGGCCCAGCTACTCCAGCTCCCTGCTGATGTACCTAGGAAAGCAGTAAAGGATAGCCCAAGTCCTTGAGCCACCGCACCCACGTGGGAGACCCAGAAGAAGCTTCTGGCTCCTGGCTGCAGACTGGCTCAGCTTCAGCCATTGCGGCCATTTGGGGAATGAACTGGCAGGTGGAAGACCTCTCTTCCTTTGTCTCTACCTCTCTCTTTGACTCTTTCAAATAAATAAAATAAATCTTAAAAAAAAAAATGTGTTTATAAAAACAAGTACATATAAATGCAGAAACAGGTTCAGTGCTTATGACATGGAAATACAAAAGAAAATGGTCATTACATCACACGTACAGTAATTCAGTAAAGGGTCTCATATAAACATGAAATGTATTCTTGCTGACCTGTAACGCTTTACATAAAGCTGCATTTATGAATCGTCCTGGAGTAAAAAGACTCCGCAAATACACCTCCTGTTAGAGAAATAAAACAAAAGTTAATATCACTCTAAAAAAGGCAACATTTGGAAAATATTGATGGAAGAATTCAACACATTGACACAAAAGCTCTAGTCTCATTGTATGAACCAGACATTGCCCTCTTCTCCATCTGAACGCTAAGCAGCAGTACTGCAGTTACCTATATTTTCACACTGGAAATGAAGACTGTAAAGTCTACGGATCAACCAGATGCACTGAGCTGAAAATGGCAAGCATGGAGTTTGCCATCGGGCTCCACTGGAAAACATGGCTTGTCAAATTTTTAACAATCTCTAACCAAAGGTTGAACCCAGTTTATTGGAACATGCATTGGTAAGGGAAACCATCTACCAAAGGAACTGGCAGTAATAAGCTTTATAAGTAAATAAAACAAGCTTCAATGACCTCTCACAAGGGATGATAATAAAATGGAAAATCTCATTTTACCCACATAGTCTGATCAAATCTCATACACCAAATTTGCCAAAACAGCAAATCTGACTGACACTCATGTTTGCTTCCTTCTACTGGTGGTTCTGGTGGAGGAGAAAATGATCAAAAAGAGAAAAACAAGGATTTAAACAATCAGCATATGATTTCACTTTCAGACAAAAGCCAAGTGCCCAGGTGTTCTTAAATGGAACAAATAATCATCACCAATGATGTGTTTTACTTTTGGCAGCTTATATATTTTTTTAAACATAGGGAAAGCTTGGTGGTAGACACTTGGCCACTTGATGCTCGTGAGACTAAGAGAATTCAGGCTCTCTCAGGGCGCAAACATGCCCTACACATATATGTAATTCTTATCAAAATTAACCTTGACCACTAAAAGAAGATTCATTTATCTGAACTTTCTTCTGTCATTTTTTCACTTTCATCATCAGACACTGGATCATCCATAGTGGCCTCTCAAAAATATCTGACCTCGACCTGACACCATTTTGTTTCTTATTGCCGCCACTGGAACATTCACTTGAAAAATTCTGATAGTTGGGATAGCTCTGAAGAAGTTTCCGAAGATGAATCATTTGTGACACTTAAAGGAAGGACTCCAAATCGGACATCGCTGAGTCTCAGGAAGAAGACAATTTTGCAGCTAAAATATTGAGTGTTGTTTCAATTTGCTGGATACAAAGACAAAGGACTGCTAGTTTCGCCTCACAAACTGGAGAGAAGTGGCTGAGGAACTTCACACCACGCACCACAAGCAGGTTTGAGAAATGCCATTCTCCTCTTCTGTTCAAGAGCTGGCACCTTGGAAAGGGCTACACCTACCTGACCCCATGAGTGGAAGCTTGTCCTCATCCCTCTCCTCAGCAAGCCGGGGACTTAGGCTCACCCACAAACCCCTCCTAACCCAGTAATCACGTCCCAACACCTCCCCAAGTCCCAGTCTCCCGTGTCCTTCTCAATAAACTCTTGTGACTGCAACTTTCAACTACAGATATTTAAAGCAGGTATTCCACTCCTGTAAACAGTCGTTTCAGACCCACAGCCCATATCTTTAGTCTCATGCTAACACTAAGGCATCGACTGAAAGCTTTTCTTTCATTGATCCTGAGGGTGTTCCTGAAAAATGGGGAGACTGGCCTGTTGGCTACTGAATTACCTTTTAAAATTATTCCCTCCATGGCACAGACTTCTATCAGAATTATCTAACTTCTGATTTATGTGCATGCACTAACATGGTGTTGTGGACCCCTAACATTTATGCTTGCCCAGCACCTGTTTCCCCCTCATTTTACTAACAAATCCCTTATCCTTCTTTGGGAAGTCATTCCTCCCTTACCCACCTCAAATGACTTCACCAGTCCTTGCAATAGCAAGGCTCAGGCTGGACATGTGTGTCATACCAAGCCAGATTATTCTATTCCTTCTGACCAGAGAGACTAAGCCAGGCCAGTGAGACTGAGGGCCTGAGGCGGGTGCTGCTTTCCTTCCTCTGGGGTTGCTAAGTTCACAGAATGCACTGACTCCAGGGAGGCAGCCTGCCTGAGAAAAACCCAACAAGGAGGGAAGAACAGAGAGAAGGTGGAGACCAAGCCAGGCGATACTGAACCTCAGCTGCTCAAGTCAATGCAGTCTTTCAGCTTCAGTCAGGTCAAGGCCAGTTCCGTCACCTGCAGTTGAGTTCCAACTAATACAACAGGTTCTCCTTAAACTAAACTAATGGCCAGGGTAAATGATCCCCTAAGGCAGCCTTATAGTGTTGCTTACTCTGGGGTCTTGGTCATCTCTGATGATGATCTCCTCCTCTGGCAGAGGCTGTATAAACACTGGATTCCACTGACCTGCAACATTACTGCAGAGAGAAAAAGTTCATCAGTTAACCTAAAAATGATGACTAAAAAGCAAATTTATGCTGTTGCCATTATCTGGCCAGAAAGGCCCCTCTGCTGAACCACTGCAAGGGCTGTTTGATCCAATTCTATTGAAAAAATTCAGGGCAGACATTTGGCCTAGTGGTTAAGATACCAGTGTCCCAAATTGGAGTGTCTGGGTTTGATACCTGGCTTCTCCAGTTTCCTGCTAATGTACACCCTGGGAGGCAGCAGCTGATGGCTCAAAACAGCAATGGTACCCATAATAATTCTTTGAAAGACATATTACCCCCCATTTTACAGAAATGAAAAATGAGGCTTAGGGTGTATCAGAGCTCATTAGTTACACAACCAGGATTCTAATCCTGCTTCAGTTACAGGAGCCTGTGCTCTTTGATCATTTTGCTTGACTGCTACCTATCAGGAGAACTTTCACATTTTTGGGGGTGTGGTTTGAGATCAGTCTGGGTAACCATCCCCAGAATTTTACCCTAGAATTCAGGGTGAAGAGGGATCTAGAGGACTCCATAAGTTCAGTGGTCAAGTTCTGTTCCAAAAATCCTCTACAGATGTTTTGGGGATACACAGTGTTTGCTTCAAAACTGGTTGTAGGGGGCCAGTTCAAGTCCCGGCTGCTCCACTTCCAATCCAGCTCTCTGCTATGGCCTGGGAAAGCAGCAGAGGATGGCCCAAGTCCTTGGACCCCTGTACCTGTGTGGAAGACCCAAAAGAAGCTCCTGGCTCCTGGCTTCAGATCAGTCTGGCCCAGCTTTAGCCATTGTGGCCATTTGGGGAGTGAACCAGCAAATGGAAAATTTCTCACTGGCTCTCTCTGTAACTCTTTTGAATAAATAAATAAATAAGTCTTAGAAAAAAAAAAAACAACCACCTGGTTTTAAAAATAATTTGCAACAGGCCGGCGCCGCGGCTCACTAGGCTAATCCTCCGCCTAGCGGCGCCGGCACACCGGGTTCTAGTCCCGGTCGGGGCGCCGGATTCTGTCCCGGTTGTCCCTCTTCCAAGCCAGCCCTCTGCTGTGGCCAGGGAGTGCAGTGGAGGATGGCCCAGGTGCTTGGGCCCTGCACCCCATGGGAGACCAGGAAAAGCACCTGGCTCCTGGCTCCTGCCATTGGATCAGCGCGGTGCGCCGGCCGCAGCGCGCCAGCCGCGGCGGCCATTGGAGGGTGAACCAACGGCAAAGGAAGACCTTTCTCTCTGTCTCTCTCTCTCACTGTCCACTCTGCCTGTCAAAAATAAAAAAAAAAAAAGAAAAAAAAATAATTTGCAACAATTAAAAAATTTAAAACTAATGTCACATACATTAAAAATAAGATTCCCAAGTATATCTAAATATGAAATTATCAATGTTAAGTGGAGCTCTAATTTTATAATCACAAAATATTAGTTTAGTTTTATATTGTAGAGTCCATTAACTTTTGAAAAAGAGGTTTCCTGTTTTTGAAAAAAATGTCTGGAGGCAGGGATTAGGCCTCATGGTTGAGAAGCCTACATTCCTTAGAGTACCTGCATTCAAGTCCTGGCTCTGCTCCCAGTTCCAGCTTCCTGCTAATGTATACCCTGGGAGGCAGCCAGTTTTGGTTCAAGTAGTTGGGGGCCTGCTGGAGATGTGGGAGATCTGAATGCCATTTCCTGATCTTGGCTCTGGCCCTGCCCTAGCCCTAAGTGTTGTAGGCATCTGAGGAGTGAACCAGCAAATGACAGCTCTCTTTCTCTTCCCCTCAAGTAAATAACAATAAATAAAAGTTTTGGGAGCTGATGTTATAGTGTAGCAGGTGAAGCTACAGCCTGCAACACAGGCATCCTATACAGCAGTTGATTTGGGTCCTGACTGCTCCAACTTCCCATCTAGCTGGGAAGTGCCTGGGAAAGCAGCAGCAAATGGCCCAAATGTATGAGCCCCTGCCACCCACGTGGGAGACCTGGAAGAAGCTCCTGGCTCCTGTCTGGCCCAGTCCTAGCCATTGTGGCCATTTTGGGGAGTGAACCAGCAGATGGAAGATCTCTCTCCCTCTGTAATTGTGCCTTTCAAATAAATAAAATAAATATTTAAAAAGATTTTTAAAAAAATGTTTAAGAAGTACTATACTTGTCCAATCTACTTCTCATCTCACAAGGAAAGTGAAAATAAAGAGGGGTTACTGCGTTTTTTGTTTGTTTGGAGGTTGTAGGTATCAACTCTGTTTAAAAGTGAAGAAAATTCTTAGAAGTATTTTGGATACATGTTCTCACTCTAAAGTAATATGTTTTCTTTATCTTGGTCCAACCATAAGAATCCTCATATTCTAAAATCAAAAGGTAAGAAATATGACAAAATGCAAAAGAAGGTACTTGAGAACATATTAACAATAGGCAAACCCTTCAAATGAAAACCCTTGACTTAGTTTCTAGGTAAAAAATTCTATGGGGGCCAGGGCTGTGGAATAAGTGGGTAAAGCCGCTGCCTGTAGTGCCGGCTTCCCACGTGGGCGCCGGTTCAAGATCTGGCTGCTCCACTTCTGATCCAGCTCTCTGCTATGGCCTGGGAAAGCAGCAAAAGATGGCCCAAATCTTTGGGCCCCTGCACCTATGTTGGAGACTGTTCGAAGAAGCTCCTGGCTCCTGGCTTCGGATAGGAACAGCTCTGGCCATTTTGGCCAATTGGAGAGTCAACTAGTGGGTGGAAGACCTCTTTCTCTGTCTCTCCTTCTCTCTCTGTATAACTGTTTCAAATAAATAAATAAATCTTAAAAAAAAAAAAAACCAAAAACCAAAAAACAAAAAAAACACCAAAAAACCTCTGTTAGCACGAAACTGCTTCAAGTGAGGTAGAGTGAGAGTTAAGTGACCGTACTGTTCAAAGTTGATGTATTTCACAATCGTTTGGTTCTCAGCATCATGCCACAGAGCCCAGATATCCGTGGAGGTTAAGGCAAAGTCAATCAGTGTCTCCTACAAGGAAATGCGGGAGGAACAAAGGGAATAGGTTAGAAAAGGTAGTTCATAATGACTCACATTTGTATCAGCAGAAGAGGTAAGCACATTAAAAACATGGTACCACATGAACTTGGTAAAACCCAAATAAAATAATTTTCATACATCATTAAGTGTTTCATTTTACTTTAGTTATTTATTTTTGCTTTTTGAGATACTTCATTGTAGTTCCATAATGCCATTACAACGTACTGGGGATTCAGACACTGCTTTCTTGTACTGTGTACTATGCAAAGATTCAACTTACCTGAGAAGTAAAGAGAGAGGAAATGTGATCCAGACTGTAGCGGTTATTCTCAGTGCTCACCAACTGGAAGATGCAGAACTGGTAAAACACAAGTTGGTAAGTTATTCCTTGAAATAATCAACATGCTACATTTTTAAAGCAAGTGTTATTAGTATTCAGAAGCCACTTATTGAAAATTGTGATAAAATATCATTGTTAATGACACAGGTTAGTAGTACCAAGTACACTGACTTCATGCAACCAATCTCTAAATTTTTTCATCTTGCAAAACTAAAGCTCAATACCCACTAAACAACAACTCTATTTCCCGTGCCCTGGGCCCTGGCAACCGAATTCTACTTTCTGTCGCAGTGAATTTGACTACTCTAGGTACTTACATATAAATGGAATAGATAGAATTTCCTTTTGGTGAATGGCTTATTTCACTTAGCAAAACACCCTTAATAACTTCCCTCCATTTTTTTTAAGATTTATTTTATTTATTTGAAAGAAAGAGTTACAGAGAGAGGGAAAGCCAGGGAGGGAGGGAGGGAAGGAGAGAGAGGTCTTCCATCCACTGGCTCACTCCCTAAATGACTGCAATGGCCAGAGCCGAACTGATCCGGAGCCAGGAGCCAGGCGCTTCTTCTGGGTCTCCCACGCAGGTGCAGGGGCCCAAGGATTTGGGCCGTCCTCTACTGCTTTCCCAGAATAACTTCCTTCCTTTTTAAAGTTGAGTAATATTCAACTACATGCATATACCACATTTTGCTTATTCATTCACTTGGGTTACCTGCAGCTATGTATATGGTTATACAAATATCTTTTTGACACCCTAGTTTCAATTCTTTCAGTTATATAAGCAGAAGTGGAACTGCTGGCTCATGTGGTAAGTCTAAGCTTATTTTTTTCTTTTAAAAATTTATTTATTCATGAGGTTAGCGCTGTGGCACAGCAGGTTAAAGCCACAGCCTACAGTACCAGCATCTCATATGAGCACCAGTTCAAGTCCCAGCTGCTCTAATTCTAAGCCAGCTCCCTGCTAAGGTGCTTGGGCAAACAGTAGAAAATGACCCAAAGGCTAGGTCCACTGCACCCACGTGGGAGCCCCAGATGTGGCTGGCAGGGACCCAATTACTTAGGCATCAAGACTGCCTCTCAGGATCTTCATTAGCAGGAAGCTGCTAATGTCAACAGCCAGAGCTCAATCTGAACCCAGTACTCCAATATGGCACGCGGGTAACTTAACTGCTAGGCTAAATACTGGTCCCATGAATAATTTTTTTTAAAGATTTATTTATTTATTTGAAAATCAGAATTACACACAGAGAGAAGGAGAGGCAGAGAGACAGAGAGGTCTCCCACATGGGTGCAGGGGCTGCTATCTTCTACTGCTTTCCCAGGCCACAGCAGAGAGCTCAACTGGAAGTAGAGAAGCTGGGATTTGAATTGGTGCCCAGATGGGATGTCAGCACTGCAGGCAGTGGCTTTAACCACTACACCACAGCGCCAGCCCCCATAAAAATTTTTTAAGACTATAATAGGGTCCTGAGACCAAAAAGTATGAGAATTATTATTTTACTAATCATTTACTAGTGACAAACTAATTGGAACCTGTTGAAGAAAGCGACCAAGTGGATTTTTACATTAATAGTAACTGAATGGGGCCAGGGCTGTGATGTAGTGGGCGAAGCCACTGCCTGCAGTGACAGCATCCCATATAGGCACTGGTTCGAGTCCTGGCTGCTCCACTTCTGATCCAGCTCTCTGCTATGGCCTGGGATAGCAGTAGAAGATGGCCCAAGTCCTTGCGCCCCTGCACCTGCATGGGAGAGCCGAAGAAGTTCCTGGCTCCTAGCTTCAGATCGGCATGGCTCCAGCAATTGCAGCCAATTTGGGTGTGAACTAGTGGATGAAACCACCCCCCCTCGGCCGTTCCTTCTCTCTCTAATTCTGACTTTCAAATAAATAAATCTTTTTTTTTTTTAAATATTAACTGAAGGAACTAACAGCAAGTCTGTTCTCTTGCCACCTATATTCTACACCAGAGAAGAGCACACTTAGGAGGAGACAGACAGATGTGTTCAAACATTGGAAGAGTTGTCCTATGGAAAAGGGAATAGATAATGTGTGCGAGATTGAGAAAGCGCATCAACAGCCTATGTTTGGCTTCAAGAAGGCACTCTTTCCCTTTGTTTCCATATTGTTCCTGAATAATCCAGCCCAAAAACTATCAGGTACCCAGAGCAAGACAGATATTTTTGTTGGTCCAGGGCTTGAGGTAGAGGTGGGGTTTGGCATGGGGAGTCAGGCTGAGCACACTGAAGGAACACCTATGCAGGTGTGTCCCGGCATGGGGAGTGAGGACACTAGCAGGTGAGGAGGGGAGGCTCACACAGGGTGGGATGCTCTGCCGAACGACTCAAGGAGCTAAGGTAAGAAGAGTATGCATATCTGGGAGTGGCTTGGGTTGGGATATAGGAGCAGCAGAAGGGGGAGAGGGCCTCCACATACAGGGAAAGCCAGGCACAGGAGGAAATTCAGATGGGAGTGGTCTAGCGGTATAGGAGCCCACAAGGGATGAGGGAATCCATATGGAAGGGGAACCTGGAGTGGGCTAACAGAGTGCAACAGGAAGGAGGGAAACATCCAGCCAGGGCCAGGACCCAGTCTGGGTCTTGAGATCAAATGCATAAAAAATGTGGTGTGAGCACAAGCAAGCAAAATCCAAGTGTTTGCTATTATGAATGTACCTGACACTGTGCCAAACATACAACACCAAACAAACGGCTGTCCCATATATGACTATACGAACATGTTACATCCTACATCTCTCATCTACAGACACCAGCTAGCGCTTGGATGATAAGCAAAATTATTTCCTAAATTAACTTCCTGGTAACCATTAATAACACCTACATCCCTTCAGTAATTTCCATTTTTTCCCCTCTAGTCTTTCAAATTTGCTCTTTTTTGTTTAGTTTTCGTTAACTTTTTCTTTGATATTCCTTTAAACTCTATTTTGTTTCATCCTTGATTTCCTCCAAGTTATTCTGATTTACATGTCAGCATAAAAGCCACCATCACCTCAGAAACAACCCATGACACATCTAGGTTGGTGTGCAGAGCTTCAGTAGACCGTATAGTCCATGGCTACAAGTACTTCCCTTCCCCACAGCAGAGCAGGCAGAGACCTCACACAGGTGCTTTCTGTTCCATACCTGTCCTCGTTTCGGTGCATGCAGGTACGTCCCCAGGTAGAGTCCCATGGAAGGAGAATAAGCAAGTCGTAATTTGTGTCCAGTCCCAGCAGTGAGCCGAAGATCCTTATTCACAGGGACATACTCCAGCATGTCGGCCACCATCAGGCACATTTGGTCCTGCTCAAGGTAAGAGATAACAGGTGCTATTCAAAGAATATTCCGAGGGGTTGGCGTTGTGGCATAGTGGGTAAAGTCACCATCTGCAACACTGGCATCCAATATGGGCACCAGTCCAAGTCCCGCTGCCCCACTTCTGACCTAGCTCCCTGCTAATGTGCCTGGGAAAGCAGTGGAGGAAGAAGGATGGCCCTTGTACCCATGTGGGAGACCCAGAAGAAGTTCCTGGCTCCTGGATTCGGTCTGGCCCAGCCCTGGCCATTGCAACCATTAGGGGACTGAACCAGCAAATGGAAGATTTCAATCTCTCTCTCTGTGCCCCCTCTTTCTCTGTACCTTTCAAATAAATAAATCAAAAAAGAATATTCTGGCTAGAAAACACATCCTTTATGTTTTTAGAGGATTTACATCTACCATATAAAGCACTCCATCTAATTTATAAAGTTTTTTTTTTTTAAAGGACTAAGATGGGAAGGGAGGAGAGGGAGAGATTGGTTGATTTTCTATTCACTGGTTAATTCCCCAAATGGCTGCAATAGTCAGACCTCAGCCAGGCCCAAGCTAGGAGCCAGAAACTCCAGCTAGATCTCCTACATGGAACTGGGACTCTAGTACTTCAGCCGTTATACATTGCTTCCCAGGTACATTAGCAGGCAGCTGGACAGGAAGTGGAGTAGCTGGTACTTGACCAGCATTCCAATACTGAATGCAAGTGTTGCAAGCAGTGGCTTACCCTGCTGCCCCACAACACCGCTCCCCTAAAATTTTTAAGTGATACATAAGAATTGTACATATCTATGGGAAAACATGAGATGTCTCAATACGTGTACACATTGTGCAATGTTCAATAGTAAGCATAACTATCCCTCCCAATATTTACCATCTTTTTGGTGAAAACATTCAAAATCCATTTGAGTTTTCTTTCTGAATGCACATGCAATACATTATTGTTATCTGTAGTCACTCTACTGTGTAACAGAACACCAGAACTTCTTCCTCCTAACTAAAATTTACCACCCATCAATAAACATTTCCCGACTCTCCCCATCCTTTGTAACTACCATTCCAAGTCTCCCACAAGGATGGCAGGAAGGCAACTAATTAAGTCATCAGTACTGCCTCCCAAGGTCCACATTAGCAGGAAGCTAGAGTCAGGAGCCAGAACCAGGTATCAAAACTAGGTACTCTGATATGGGATGTGGGCACTTTATATGGTATCTTAACTGCTAGGTCAAATGCTGGTCCACAGATTCATAATTTTCATAATAAAAAGACAAAAAGATAGGAGACAATGCATACAAAATAAAGCTAAATGAAACTATCTCAAACTAGAAATGATTCATAATTTCCGAATTAACTGAATTTGATAATCTTAAAGAGAAGCAGTGGGATTTCATATGTCTCACGATTTGCCATCTTATTTTAACTTAGAGTAACCATCAATGTGCCATTTACCTTGTAAGACCACATTCGCAGTTTATGATCCTGACACAGAGCAAAGATGAACGCATCATGCTCAACACAATGAACAGCAAGACTCAGGGCTCGATCTGAAGGGCTCTGATCACCCCTGGAAACAGAAGGCAAAACTGCAGTTTCACTGTTGCAAATAATCTGATCATTACAGTTTTCAATTCAAAAGATACAAGATAACTTGTAGAGATAACTCGCAGCAGGAAAAGCTGCCGCCTGCAGTGCTGGCATCCCATAACGGTGCCGGTTCAAGTCCCAGCTGCTCCACTTCTGATCCAGCTCTCTGCTATGGGCTGAGAAAGCAGAAAATGACCCAAGTGCTTGGGCCCCTGCATCAGTGTGGGAGACCTAGAAGAAGCTCCTGGCTTCGGATCAGCACAGCTCCAGCCGTGTGGCCATCTGGGGGGTGAACCAGCAGATGGAAGACTTCTCTCTCTCTCTGCCTCTATGTAACTCTGCCTTTCAAATAAATTAACTTAAAAAAAATTAAGACTGTCTAACAACTGTATACTATTCCTTTTTGTATTCTAATCATCAAAAACTTTCTATTTTTAATGATTTTACTCAAAAGCAGATTTGATTAAGTCAGGGCAGAGCGCCAAAGTGCACATCATGAGAATAAACATGAAGCCAGCTTCTGCAAGGTGTCTAATGGCAAATGAAGTAGACTCTGAAGGGAGGTTTTCCTCAGGTGGGACATGATGCTATGCAGACTTCTCTTTCCCGTTAGAGTGTTTCCCTGGGAATAAAACTGGAAGCACTAACTGATGCTGACCAGGGCAGAAAGACTAAATGGGGAACCCCACCCGAGCTGTCAGATACCACTCACCTGATAGCTGTTGGCATCCAGCCGATAAGCAATCGCTGCATTACTGAACTCTGTTTCAGTTCCACAACGGACGCCATCCCTGCAATGATACCCAAGACACCTCATGAGCAGACTCAGAGAGAACCGAAGGCGAGAGTGATGGAACCATAAACAAGGTGTTTATAAGGTGATGGGCTTCTATATTTCTATGCTAACACTTGTATGATGTACCTTACCTATACATCACATCTATAATATTCTGAATCACGACGGGATCAATAAAAATACTATTTTTAGAATCCCAGAGAAAATTTCTCATTTATAGGGAGTAACCCATAATGCCACTAAACAGAATCAGCTTCATGCTTTCCAAAATAATCACTGGGTATCTTTCATGTGCCAAGTAGTTTTAGGTGTTGGAGACAGAGCTGTGAACAAAATAACAATAATAAAACACACAACCCCTGTCCTCATGGCAGAGACAAATTAGGTAGCTTGATAATAAGTGGAGAAAATAAAACAGGAATGGAGTCTAGAAAATGTTTGGGTGTGTCGGTGTGTGGTGGTTAAGTGTTTACAATTTTGAAAAGGGTAGTCAGGGAAAGTCTCTCTGAAGTGACACTGCTTGAAGTCTTAAGCTAGCACTGGCTATCCCAGGCAAAGGCCCTGAGGTAGGAGTGTCATTGGCTTGTTCAAGGCATTGCAAGAGGGCATGTAGCAGGTGCAGAGAAAGACACTCGAGGCAGCAGTGGGGAACTCACTGGAAGCCACTGGAAGGACGCTGGAGTTTTTCAGAGTGAGATGAAGAACAACCGTCATCTGATAGCTTTGAGCAACGCAGACAGGACCCAACTTGGGTTTTAAATCTCCCAGTCTGCCTGACAAGTTGCTGAGGGGGGTTAAGGACAGGTACAAGGAGATATATAGGAAACTATAAAGCAAGAATTGAGGCAGGAGCTAGTGATGACTTGGAGTGGGGTCTCAGCAGTCAAACTTATTTCAATTAATTTAATTACAACACCTCAATCTGATGGTAGACAACTAGTCAACTCACCTACACTAAAGGACATCAAATAAGCTACTTTATGACATAAAATCTTGCTCTCTTAAAACACAAAAGAGGCCGGCACTGTGGCTCAATAGGCTAATCCTCCACCTAGCAGCGCCGGCACACCGGGTTCTAGTCCCGGTCGGGGCACCGGATTCTGTCCTGGTTGCCCCTCTTCCAGGCCAGCTCTCTGCTGTGGCCCAGGAGTGCAGTGGAGGATGGCCCAAGTGCTTGGGCCCTGCACCCCATGGGAGACCAGGAGAAGCACCTGGCTCCTGGCTTCGGATCAGCGCGGTACACCGGCTGCAGCGCGCCAGCCATGGCGGCCACTGGAGGGTGAACCAACGGCAAAAGGAAGACCTTTCTCTCTGTCTCTCTCTCTCACTGTCCACTCTGCCTGTCAAAACACACACACACATACACACACACACACACACAAAAGAAAGCATTAGAGATTCATTAGCGCAATTAGCGATGAAGGAACAATTTAGGGATACTACAGAAGCACCTGCGTGCACTGGACCGTGGGCAGAACTTGAAAAGTCTGTTTAAATGGCAACAGTCCTCATTCAAAGTGGAATCATGCTTAGTTCCCATTCTTACCAGGCATGTCATAAGGAGGTAGTTTAAGAACAAAGATGCCCCCAGAAGCAGACGGCAGTGCAAACAGAGCCTCTCCATCACTGCTAAGCCAGGCTGCTGAGGCGGCAGAATTAGGAGCTGGCCCAGGAACCGTTGGGATTAACTGATAGTTGCAAGGATCCCTGAAGTCAACTTTGCCAATGTCAGTGAACACTGACTGCATCTGACTTTCAATTACCAACTCCTGCGGAGCAATTAGAAAGAAAAATCTGTTAGATCAAAATCACTCATGTTGCTCTCTGTTAAGAAAATGTTTTTAAAGGAAGAATATATTGAGCTTAAGAAGAAAAACATTTTTTTAAAAATGAAAACTATTTCTTCAACTTAAAATGTGTCTGGTCATTTTGAATAGCAACTATCAAAGTATGGTCGGTGAGGGCTAACAAGCAACCCACATTTCCTTCTGTTCCAAAGGATATTGCTCGAGCACTAAATCTGGGACAGCCAGAGTAATCTGGGAAATAAAAGATATTACACTGAACCAACTTACACTTCTGTACATCCGGGAAGGGTGCGGGAAGAGTAACCTGTGCACTGTTTGATTGGTTAGTATCAAGACTACCACATGATTCTGAGTCTCAGAGACATAGACCCCTCCAGGCAGGACACTGCAATTTTGGAATTTGAGACGAACTGCATTATTCAACAGATTTATGTCCAATGACTCCTCCACCAGCTCCAATGTATCTCCAGAGGTCTTCCTGTTAAGAGAGAGGCATTTGTTTAAAAAAAACTGCCCAAGTGAACACTCCGAATTTGAAAATTTTAGATATGCAAACTCAGATCACGTTCCTATTCTACATCGCCATATTATGTAGTTACAAAACACAGCATAACAACAGTCAAATGATTCTGTTAAAGGGAAGTATTTCCAAACCTGACAGTCCATTTATTTGGAGTATTACTCAATGTAATATATTTGGGCTGCTTTCCAGGTGCATCAGAAGCAAGAGCAGCCGGCACTTGCATCAGTGCTCCGCCACTGGATGCCTGCATTGCAGGTGGTCACTTAACCAGCTGTGCTACAACACCACCCCCAAATGACATGAGCCACTGTCAACTCAGATTTTTCTACCTTTTGCTGCAATCCCATCTACTCCAGAATGATGAAAGGGACTTTTTCTTATGGCAAAAATTAAGATTAAAATTTTTAATCAACTAGTTTATTTTCCTTCTAGCTCCTAGTTTATCTCTTCTGCTTCTCTCAAATGGTCTTGTTTTATTAAAATTGTTCTGATTATAAAGTCCTTCCAAGCTTCACCATCTCAAATTTCCTTCATTTCCTTCGTTCCATTTAATTAACTTTTTTCAAGTAGGAAAGATGTTTCCTTCTTTCTTGGGCACTATTCCCTTGAGTCCCGGCAGAAGAGCTCTTATAAGATAAGCGTCTCACTGTGAATCCTGCTCTTACTGAAGCTCAGCCCCTGCCCTGGCAACTGTCACCTTTAGTCTATGTAAATTTCTTGGCTGCTCTTGATTCAGCTGGCTGACTCATCTTATTCATAAATGAGAAAACACCCACGTTACTGATAGGAATGAATCTAGGTTTTTCTTTTCATTCGGCTAAGAGTTTTCAAATCGATCAGTCCTTCTTAGGGATGGATCAGTCCTTGTCAAGGGATATACAACCCAGTGGAAAATGTAACAGTGAAAATGGGGGCCAGTGTTGTGGCGTAACGGGTAAAGCTGCCACTTGTCTAACACCGGCATCCTATATGGCTGCCAAGTTCTAGTCCCAGCGACTGCATTTCCAATCCAACTTCTTGCTAATGTGCCAGGGAAGGCAGGATGGCCTACGTCCTTGAACCTCTGCACCTATGTGGGAGACATGAAGGAGCCTCCTGGCTTTGGACCAGCCCAACTCCAGCCATTGCGGCCATTAGGAGAGTGAACCAGCCAATGGAAGTTCTCTCTCTCTGTGTCTCTGCCTCTCTCACTCGCTGTAAAACTCTGCCTTTCAAATAAATAAATCTTAAGCAAAACAAAACAAAACAAAGCATATACTGACAATGGCACAATCCTGAAGAGGACATAACTGTACCAGAACCATGCCAGGGTGCAAGGTGACTTCCTGGGTGGTACCTCTGGAGGCACAGAAAGCACCATGCTGTCAACATCCTAATTCCCCATCGCCTCATCTACCATAAGATCTGCACCCTTCCCCTAAAAGCCAAATCTCCTTCTGGCAATCAACGGTCATTCTCCGACTTTCTCATGTATATTCCTCCTGCATCCATCTCTCCCTCTTCCAGAGCCTTCCTATGGAAGTGAGGCACACTCTTTGGCCTCTCCTCTTCATCACTCTATTCCTGCTTCCCCTCTCCCACCAATCCAGCTACTATGCTCTATCCATTTCTCTCCACAGCCAGGCTTTCTTCTTCCCTCATCTCTCTCACACTTTTAACTCAATCTGCCTTCTGCTCCCACCACATCCACTTACTACTAAGGTCACTGCATCAATTTTTAAAAAACTTACTTGGAAGGCAGAATTAGAGAGAGAGAAGGAGGAAGAGAGCATGTGGGGGTGATGAGAGAGAGAGCTCTTCCATCTACTGGTTCACTCTCCAAATGGCTACTATGGTTCAGGCTGGGCCAGCTGAAGCCAGGAGCCTAAAACTCCATCTGGGAATTGGTGTCAGGGGCCCAGGCACTTAGGCCATCATCTGCTGCTTTCCCAGGTGCATTAGCAGGGAGCTGGATCAGAAGTGGAGAAACTGGGGCATGAACCAGTGCTCAATTCAGATGCCAGCAGCACAGACACCAGCTTAACTTGCTGCACCACAGTGCTGGTCCCCAATTTCAATGGACTCTTCTGAGAGGCAGAGAGAGAGGCCTACAACAGCTGAGTTCGGGCCTGGCCAAAGCTAAGAGCTAATAACTCAATCTAGGTCTCCCATGTGGGTGGCAGGAACCCAACCATTTGAGCTGTCACCAGTGTCTCCCCCAGTGCGCATTAGTGAGAAGCTAGCTGGTCAGGAGTAGAGCTGGCCAGCAGCAGTGTCCTAGCCAGTGTCTGAAGCCAGGCCACATGCTCTCCCCTTGAGTCCTCCTCTCGCTTGTCTCACTCTTGGCAGCATTTCACATATCTGACACGCCTTCCTTCTCCTGACTTCCAGGATACCACCCTCTCCTGGTGTTCACCACTAACTCAGCCATTCCCTCTCCTTCTCCTTGACCTCACCTGTACATGCTGGACTCCCACAAACCTTGTTCTTGGGTCATCTTCTCTGCTGTTCACATTCTGCAGAGGCCCACCTTACCCACTCCCAAGGATGAGTCCTACAGCTACTTTGCTCCTGGTAACTCATGGGATGCCATCAGCACAATCAACTTTATCACTCAACCTTCCTTACATTAAAGTCGGGTTCGGGATCACCCCCAGGACTTTGTCCTCCAGTGTCTCCTCCAATGGTGGCAGTTTTCTTTACCATACCCCTGTGTTTCAAATTCATAAATAAGTAAATAGTAAAAAACAAAAAAACAAAAACCCACAATAACAACTCTGATTTACTTGTATTCTCTAGGTGACCTCATTCACTGCATTTTTTTTTTTTTTTTTTTACTTAAACAAAGATTTTATTGCTTGAGTACATAGACAAATTCAAGCCACCAGAGCAGAGGCTGTGGATGACTCCTATTTCCAGTTTGGAGGAGAGGACCTACTTGATCTTACAACGTTCAGCCAAACGGCGAATTCGGCTGTCAGAATCACACAGAATTTAGCATCATTATTCTTTCTTTTCCTCTCAAGGAGCTTTTGAATAGCAACCACTTTCTTAATGAAATGACAGCGATCCTCAGGAAGATCAGGAAAAAAACCTTTGGACTTCAGGATTCTCAAGATTTTATTGCCTGGCACAAAACGCATGGAGTCCCTCGGGGTCATGCCGATGCGTGAGGGAGTCAGGTCCTTTTTGGCCAGTTCGTAGCTCTGCTCCTTCATGCTGTCAGATGCTGACCTCAGCCAGGTGGGGACACTGTACTGCTGGAGAGGTCCTTCCCAGGAGCACATACACTACCCACGATGGAGGCAGATGGGCAGCAAAATAAGCAACTGTAGCAGTTTTTAGCATATGTGCTGCAAAGAGCACGTGTATCAGTTTTTAGTGCCATGTGATGGCAACAGTTCTCAAACCTCCATCACTAGCCCAGCCTCTGCACTGAACTCCTGACTACTGCTCAACACTTCTACTTATGCAAGGCACTGCCAACCATACCTGCCCAAAACATACTTCTAGTATCCACCAAACCAAAAACACCGCACACATCCCGAGGCACTGGTTTCACCTACACTTTCTCCCAACTTAATTGATGGCATCTCTGTAACTTCCAGTCGCTCCAGGCAGAAGTCTGCTGTATCAGACTGATGCACCAGAAAATTACCTTAAAAACAAACCCACCATCGGGGCATCCTCACTGCCTCTATCACTACTACCCTAATCTAAGCCATCATCATCTCTTGTCTGGACTGTGGCACTATTCTATTAATTGATCTTGCTGTTCTCATCTTTTCCCTCATTTTATTCATAATATAACAGCCACAACAATCCTCTAAAAATACATCTCAGGAGCAGGCACGTGGCACAGTGGGATAAGCACTGCTCAGGATGCCCACCCACATCCCACACTGGAGTGCCAGGGATTGAGTCCTGGCTGCTCGTTTCCAATCTAGGTTCCTGCTAATGTGCACCCTGGTATGTAGGGAATGATGACAATACTGAGTCCCTGCCACCCTAGACTGAGTTCCATGCTCCTGTATCTGCCCGTCCCAGCCTTGGCTTTTGCATGCATTTGGGGAGTGAACTAGGGGATAGAAGATCTCTTTCTTTCCCTTTGTCACTCTGCCTTTCAAATAAAAATAAATAAATAAACTACAACTTAGATCATGTCATTCCTCTGCTTTAAACACTTCAGTGGCTTTGTCACACCTCAGCACAGAATCCAAAACCTTAAAACAACTGACACAGTCGTGATCTAGCCCTCAGCTCTTATTATTCTCTTCGTTCACTCAGCTGTAGACTCCTAGCCCTTTGTTATTCTTTGAAACAACAAACAAGCTTCCGACTCAGGGTTCTTCAGACTTTTTTTTTCTTGGAAGGCTCTATTTGAAATGCTCAGTCCCAGATGTCCTCGCTGCCTTTGCTCAAATGTCAGCTTGTCACTGGGTCTTGCCTGACCTCCCTGTACAAAATGTAACTCTTTCCCTCCTACTTTGCTTCCCTGTTCTCTATTCCATTTATCACTTGACAAACTATATTTACTTGGCCTTTTTGGATTATTATTGCTTATTGCAATATTATTATTATTATTGCTTATTGCTTGCTTTTTGAGAGCAAGGACTTTGTTTTGTTCCCTGCTATATCCCTAATCCCTAAACATTAACTGAAACATATTAGGCATGGGAAAATATTTCTTAAGTAAAGGAGATTTCTCTAACTTAAGTCTCTCTTCTGAGACTCAGACATATACCTGCCAATGCTTTCTTGACACCCTCAGAAGGCTGCTGCACTAGCACTTCAAATCTAGTATGTTCAGAAGAATCACTCACACCTTTCCATTTATATCTCAGTCACTGGCACCCTCCCACCCCATACCAGACTAGTCACAGCCAAAACCAGGACACCATCCTTGCTCTCTCCTTCCCCTTACCGCTTCCTGCCCACATTCAGTCTACCACCAAGTCCTACTCAATCTACTTTCTAAATATATTTTCAAACCACCTATTTCCTTTTTCCTAGCCACTCCCACATTTTGGTCATCATAAAAGTAAACTGATTTTTCACCTTATATCCAGCCAACCCAAATGTGCTTTCCACAAAGTAGACTGGTCTTGATGGTTTTAATTAACTCTTTAAAACTCTTCAATGATAGTCCAATGTACTTGAGATAAAATCCAGCACCCTGAAAAACAGGGTCAGGGCTGGCGCTGTGGCAGCATCCACCTGCCATGGCAGCATCCCATATGAATGTGGGTTCAAGTCCTGGCTGCTCCACTTCCTATCTAGTTCCCTGCTGATGGCCTGGGAAAGCGGTTGAAGGTGGCCCAGGTGCTTGGGCCCCTGCACCTACGTGGGAGACCTGGAAGAAGCTCCTGGTTCTGGCCATTGTGGCCATTTGGGAGAGAACCAGTGGATGGAAGATGTCTCTGTCTGTAATTATTCTGCCCCTCAAATAAATAAATCTTAAAACAAAAAAAAACCACCTGGGTGTATGGGGGTCCTCTGTGGTCCGAGCCCTGCCTTACCGCTCCAGCCTCAGCATCCTTCACATCACTCTGCTCTGCCCACTGTGCTTCTGCCGCAGACTTTCAATCAGTTCCCCAAACCTGCCGAGCTCGTCCTTCCCCTTCGCGGCCTCCGCACGCAGGGACCCTACAGGCTGGACTGCTTTCCCCCAACACCTTCCTTGCCTGGCTAACCTTTGGTCGTTCAGGTCTCAGGTTAACTGCGGCTTCCTTGATGGTTTCCCCATTAGCCTCTCACAGCCCCTACACATGCCTCTGGGGCAGGTAGAGTCTGTATTCATACATCTATGTTTCACATCTTTTTCCCTCATAAAACTGCGCCATGAAAGGTGGAGCCACATTATTCCTGCATTGTTACAGCGGCCGGCCGATGAAAGCAGGGATTGTTTTTGCTCATCATTTCAGCCCAGCCCCTAGCACAACGCCTGATGTGGAACCTCCAACCTATCGGTGGGATGAAGGAGGCACGAAAGCACTGTAAGACAATCGGCTCCTGTTTGGAACGGGTCTTCTGGGCTTTATTCCCTAAGTCACATTCCCGCTGTTTCTACTGACACCTGGGGGCCTGTGTGTGTACATCGTACAGAAAACTCCCTGTCTCAGAAACTTCCCGATTCCGACAAGAACTGACAGGTGGGTGCCGCCACACAAAACCCTAACTTCCAGGGGGAGGGGTGGGTGAACGCAGCACTTACCAATGAATGAACCTGTTCCTGGTGATGGATAACAGTTTGCCGCTTTCCACATAGTAGAAGCCTCCCGCGCTCTCATTGTACTTCGCGGCCCCAGCCACAACATTTGCAGTCCCTGCAAAATGAACGCGGTCATCCTACACACGTGGTTCCCTAGGGATGACAGGGGCAGCGGGCGCCGGGCAGAGGGCGGCCGATTGACAATCCGTACAAAGAGAAAGGGGAGGAAGGAAGAAGTCGGATATCAAGGAAGCTCTCCGATCCAGAGACCACGGGCATGTGGACTGAGGATGAACAGGAGGGTCAGAGACCCAGGGACCCAAGGGGAGACACCGCGGAGAACGATCGGACCGCACCCTCCCCGGCCACTTCTGTACCAACGCAGCTGACTGTGAATTCCCGAAAGTGCCTCGGCCTCTCCCGCTCGGCTCCGCTCAGCTCCAAGAAGCTGCGTTCCAGCGCTCCCGCCGCCGCCATCTTCCCGCCGCCGCCGCCGCGAGGCCCGACGGGACAACGGCAGGGCCGCGTGGTGTCGTCACTTCCGGGGGCGGGGCGAAGGTGGGGCCGTGGCGGACAGGTGGAGCGAGCCCGGGGGGATAAAGGCGAGTGTGAGCTTTTGTTGCTGGGCTTAGGTCGGGAGAGAGAGTAGGCAGGGAAGAACCCAGAAGAGAAGGCCCTGTGTACAGGAACTTTCGAAAAGGCCAAGCTAGGGCCCCTCCGGAGGGCAGCGCCCTTTACCCGGCGTCCTCACGGCTGGAGGCGGGACCGGGTGTGTTTCCATTTTAAAAACAGCGGCGCGGGCGGGCAGGCGGGCGGCGGGGCTGGGCCGGGCCTGCCCCGAAGGGCAACGTCCAGCCGTTTGGTCCTGGGTGGCGGCCGCCTCTCCCGCCGTCAGGATTCCGTGTGTAGAATTCTGCCCGGACTCCCTGGCGTCACCGTTAGGCGACACATGGGCTGCGGCAGGGCAGGGGCATTTTGTGTCGGCGTCCTTTCCTGAAGGTGGATGGGGCGTTCTTGGGTCAGGAGCATCGTGTGTGCAGTTATGCTGCTCAGCTGCGTCTGTGAAAGGACTTTGCCTTTGGTCCCGCCCTTGAGCTTGCTCTTGGCTGTCAGTGCAGTGAAGCGCCCATAGTGGATGTTTACGATATGCTGTAGGAGGTACTCGGGATTGAGGAAAATGCTAATTTCTACTGGGAAAGGTTATTTTCCTTAATAATAGCCAACGTTTGCTAAACATTACTGTAACCTTGCTATTGCCGGTGATGGCAGTTTTGTTCTGTCACTGTGTTTCATTCATCCTATTCTGACCCAGCCCCACCTCTCCCTCTCCGCCTCACCCTCCACCCTCTGGGACACCGACTGCAGCAGTGCAAATCCACCTGCAATCCACTGTGCTACCACCTTCTCACTCCCTCACTTGCTTGGTGTTTCCTGTCTTCCTCCTACTCCATTAAACACTGCAACCTTTTTTTTTTTTTTAAGAGATGTCTTTATTGACTTGATTGTATGACAGTACATTCAACATTTTTTAAAAAGATTATTTATTTTATTTGAAAGGCAAGAGTTACAGAGAGGTAGAGGCAGAGAGAAAGAGAAAGATCTTTTGTTCAACTGGTTCACTCCCCAGATAGTCACAACGGCCAGAGCTAGGCTGATCTAAAGCCAGCAGCCAGGAGCTTCTTCTGGGTCGCCCATGCGGGTGCAGGAGCCCAAGGACTTGGACCATCTTCCATTGCTTTCCCAGGCCATAGCAGACAACTGGATCAGAAGTGGAGTGGCCAGGACTTGAACTGGCCCCTATATGGGATGCAGGCACTGCAGGCTGCGGCTTTACCCGTGATGCCACAGCACCAGCCCCACACTGCAACCTTTGATTACATCCAAATTCACAGGTGAATGTGATCAGAAAAATAGACACCCACGCTGGCATGCCTCCTAACTAGGGTTATGAACCTTGGGAAACAATCTTGCTTTAGGGGAGCGGGACCCCTGCAGTGACTTGGGGGGGTAGGACTCAGTTGTAGTAGAGGGGTCATTCTGTCTCCCTCCCCTGCTGCCACTGGACTCATATCTGAGGCCCATGGAGGGAAGACTGGAGGACCAAGAAAGGCACCAAGTTCATTACAAATTCTATAAAACATTGAGAGTACTGTACTGAGATTGCTTTAGCAGAGTAAGCATAAAAAAGAGTCACTTTTCCTTCTGTGCAAATGACTCCGGAGTAGTTTTGGCCATTTTAAAAGGATCAGCACATTGGAAAGGTGCTTCCAAAAGTCTGACAGCCAAAGGGATGGAATGAGCACCTGGTAAAGATGGCATCAGAGGTGGTTCCCCAGGGAGACAAGAGTCTGGCAAGCACAGCAATTTTTCGAAAGATATATTTAATGGGGCAGGCGCTGTGGTGTAGTGGTAAAGCCACCACCTGCAGGGATGGCATCCCATGTGGGTGCCGGCTGCTCCACTTCTGATCCAGCTCTCTGTGATGGCCTGGGAAAGCAGTAGAAGATGGCCCAAGTGCTTGGGCCCCTGCACCCATGTGGGAGACCTGGAAGAAGCTCCTGGCTCCTGGCTCCTGGCTCCGGATCAGCCCAGCGCTGGCCGCTGCAGTCATCTGGGGATTGAACCAGGGATGGAAATCTTTCTTTCTCTCTCTACCTCTGCCATTTGGGGGGTGAACCAGCAGATGGAAGAGCTTTGTCTCTCCCTGCCTTTGCCACTCTGTCACTCTGCCTTTCAAATAAATATCATATTTATTTATTTATTTGAAAGGCAGAGTGACAGAGAGAATATCATAAATAAATATCATATTTATTTATTTATTTATTTGAAAGGCAGAGTGACAGAGAGAAACTTCTATCCACTGATTCACTCCCCAAATGGGTGCAACAGCAGAGGCTGAGCCAAGCTGAAGCCAGGAGCCTGGAACTCCATCCAATCTGGCCTTGTGGGTGAACAGAAGTCAGTGGAATTTGTTCATTTTAATTCTTACTTTGTGTTGATTTACAAGGCAGAAAGAAAGCTGCCATCTGCTGTGCTGGTTCACTCCCGAGATGCCCACAATAGTTAGGACTGTGCCAGGCCAAAGATGGAAGCCAAGAACTCAATCCAGATCTCCCATGTGAGTAGCAGGAATTGGATGACTTGAGCCATCACCACTGCCTCCTAGGGCCTACATTAGCAGGAAGCTGGAGTCAGGAGCCAGAGCCAAGTAGTGAACCCAGGTACTCTGATTTGTGACATGTTCATCCCAATGGGTATTTTAACTGCTTTATTAAAATATAATTCACATGCCTTAAAATTCATCTTTTAAAGTACACAATTCAGTGATTTTAATATATTCACATAGTTGTGTATTCATCATCATAATCTAATTTTGAACATTTTTGTCTCTTCCCTAAAAGAAACCCCACACCCCTTAGCAGCCTCTATTTCCCCCTGCTCGTCTACTTTATGTGTCCTAGGTTTGCTATTCTGGACATCTCATGTAGGTGGGATCACACATATGTGATCAGTTGTCCCGGGCTTCTTTTACTCAGAATCATGTGTTTTGTTTTGTTTTGTTTTTTTTGAAAGATTTATTTATTTATTTGAAAGAGTTACACAGAGAGAGAAGGAGAGGCAGAGAGAGACAGAGAGGGGTCTCCCATCCATTGGCTCACTCCTCAGTTGGCCATAGAGGTCAGAGTTGTGCCAGTCTGAAGCCATGAGCCAGGAGCTTCTTCCGGGTCTCCCATGAGGGTGCAGGAGCCCAAGGACTTGAGCCATCTTCCACTGCTTTCCCAGGCCATAGCAGAGAGCTGGTTTGGAAATAGGGCAGCTGGGACTCGAACTGGTGCTCATACAGGATGGTGGCACTGCAGATGGAGGCTTAGCCCACTAAGTTACAGTGCCGGCCCCAGCCTCATGTTTTCATTGCTTCCGTGCTAAAGCACAAATCAGAACTTCATTCCCTTTTTTGGCTAAGCAATGTTTCATTGTATGGATGTGCTATGTTTTATTTATCTGCTCTTTAGTTCTGGGATATTTGATTTGTTTCCACTTTGTGGCCATAATAATATAAGAGCTACATTATAAATATTTATAAATATAAACATTAATATCATTCTATATTAGAGTATTGCTACGAACATATAAAATATTCGTATGAAAATTGTTTATTACAGGTGGTGATAGGCGTCATGACGGCCCCACCCTAAGATGTCCTAATCCCTGGGATCTGTGACTATGTTGCCTTGCATGACAAAGAGCACTATGCATGTGTGACTAAGGTTAACAGGCAGATCTAATCACACAGTCCTTATAAGAGGCTGTTTTTGTACTGAGCCTGGAAGAAGGAGTGGGGACAGAAGAACCAAAAAGATACGAGACCGCTAGCATTTGACATGGAAAAAGGGAGCCATCAGCCAAGAAATGGGGCAGAAACTAGTTCCCCCCAGAGCCTTGCCAGTGCCTTGACTTCTGCACATAGCTGATGGGCACTGCCTTGCCCATAGTTGGGCCCCTGCCCCCAGCATGGAAGCAGAAAGGGCCAGCCCCGTGGCTTTATCCAGGAGGGCTGTGAAGGACCAGCTCAGCTCCAGGGCACTGTGTGGACTGGCTGAGACCTCTGTGGCACTGCATCACAATTCAATTTCCTTCTGCCCAATCCTGCCCAATCCTGCCTCAATCACGTAGAACACTCTTTCTTGGAAACCTCCTTTGGAGCCAGTCTCTGCCCCAGGGTCTGTCTCCTGAGGACTCCTACACAACACCCAGACATCACACCCAAGGACGGGCAGACAACTGGGAAACAACAGGGAAAAGCAACTCGGAAAGAGAAAGAGTTTAGGGAAGTGTTGCTGTGGATTTGTTCTGAGAGGAGGAGCGTGGTGGGTGCAAGAGGTGAGGAGTCACCACACAGACCCCAGGAATCGGGTGAAAGCTGGCCAGAGGCAAGCAGCCCGCAGACTCGTTTATTTCAGTTGGTACAACAGCTTATATAGCCAAGACAGCCAATCCAGTCAAGGGGTTATGCCCTAACCAATCACAGCCTCTTGCCAGGCAGGCTCTGGTTGCCATGTGGTTTCCAAAACCATCCAATCACAGCCTGTTGCCAGGCAGGCTTCATTGCCAGGTAGGTTTCAAAGCCATTCCTGAGTAACTGAGGCTTGCTTGCCAGTGGCCATCTTGGCATGGCCTTCTCATTCCACCACAGGGAAGGACCCATTCTAAATTCCAGAACTGATGACAAAATACTGGAAAGAAATCAGCTGGACACCAGCAAATGAGTTCAAGTTCTAGTCTACCTCAGAGCCTCTTGTCGCTGGGCAAGCCACTCAGCATCTGTGCCTGGCTTATTAGAAGAGGATGTGCTTGTGGATCTCCACGCTCAGTCTTCTTCTTTTTTTTTTTTTTTTTTCTTTTCTTTTTGGACAGGAAGAGTGGACAGTGAGAGAGAGAGACAGAGAGAAAGGTCTTCCTTTGCCATTGGTTCACCCTCCAATGGCCGCCGCGGCCAGCGCGCTGCGGCCGTGGCACTGCGTTGATCGGATGGCAGGAGCCAGGTACTTCTCCTGGTCTCCCATGGGGTGCAGGGCCCAAGGACTTGGGCCATCCTCCACTGCACTCCCTGGCCACAGCAGAGAGCTGGACTGGAAGAGGGGCAACCGGGACAGAATCCGGCGCCCTGACTGGGACTAGAATCCCGTGTGCCGGCGCCGCAAGGCGGAGGATTAGCCTAGTGAGCCGCAGCGCTGGCTCACGCTCAGTCTTCTGACACTGAAGTTTCAGGGTCAGTGGCTGAACAGCCAGTGAATGGTTAGATATTCACCTTCCTAACTTGTTAATTTACAGGCTCTGAGCTGAGCCGATGGGGGCGGGATAGATGCTCCCCGGTACTGAGTTCTGAGCAGGTCCTCATGAGTCAAAATTGAGTTCTGAGCGCACATGATCTGTAGCTTTGGGGAGCATTACCTCATACTGTGATCATTTCTGTGATGCTTGTCCAGCACAATGGTCTCCACCCACAGTGTTCTCTCCATTCTGTGATGTATACTTGAAACATTTTTCATGTTAAAAAAAAATAAGGGGCCAGCTGTGGCATAGCAGGTAAAGCTGCCACCTGCAGTGCTGGCATCCCATATGGGCACCGGTTCAAGTCCCAGGTGCTCCACTTCTGATCCAGCTTTCTGCTATGGCCTGGGAAATTAGTAGAAGATGGCCCAAGTCCTTGGGCCCCTGCACCCGCGTAGGAGACCCGGAAGAAGCTCCTGGTTCCTGGCTTTGGATCGGCGCAGCTCCAGCCATTGAGGCCATCTGGGTAGTGAAACAGCAGATGGAAGACCTCTCTCTGTCTCTCCCTCTGTAATTCTGCCTCTCAAGTAAATAAATAAATCCTTAAAAAAAAAAAAAAAGAATGTGCAATACAGTCAATGTGCACGTTTGTTGTAGCCATCTCCTTTTCTCAGAAAGGTGGTGCATCTTTCAATTTCAGAGGAATCTGAGATTTATGGATTTTTGACAGTGGCTTTTTTAGGTTGGAATCATTGTCTCATTCTTCTTATTTACAACATCCATTAGAATTCCAAGAACTGGGAGATATCTAATAAATATTTGAGGAATGACTAAATGAATGATTATATGTATATTTGCATTCTTAGAGCACTCAAATCCTTTAGCTGTTTCCAGGATGTAGAATGGTTGCAACATAAACTGAATTATATTGCCATCTAGTGGTTAGGTAGTGTCTTCATTTAGAAACAAAATGTCGAATGTTACAAAGATCATTGTGTAGCAAGTTTTATTTACAAATACATTCATAACAAAAGCATTTTTGTCATTTAACACAAGAATTCTGATAATGTCTCCATTTGTCAGAGCGCCACTAATGGATAGGTGTAAGTGAATAGTAATATAAACTGAACTTTTTTTTAAAGATTTATTTTAATTATTTGAAGGGCAGAGTTAAAGGGAGAGGGAGAGGTCTAGTCTTTTTTTATTTTATTTTATTTTTTTGACAGGCAGAGTGGACAGTGAGAGAGAGAGACAGAGAGAAAGGTCTTCCTTTGCTGTTGGTTCACCCTCCAATGGCCGCTGCAGCCGGCACACGGCGCTAATCCGAAGACAGGAGCCAGGTGCTTCTCCTGGTCTCCCATGGGGTGCAGGGCCCAAGCACTTGGGCCATCCTCCACTGCACTCCTGGGCCACAGCAGAAAGCTGGACAGGAAGAGGGGCAACCGGGACAGAATCCGGTGCCCTGACCAGGACTAGAACCCGGTGTGCCGGCGCCGCTAGGCGGAGGATTAGCCTGTCTTCTATCAGCTTGTTCACTCCCCAAATGGCTGTAATGGCCGGGGCTGCACCAGGCCAAAGTCAGGAGCCAGGAGCTTCTTCCAGGTCTCCCACATAGGTGCAGGGGCCCAAGAATTTGGGCCATCTGCTGCTGCTTTCCCAGGCCACAGCAGAGAACTGGATCAGAAGTGGAGCAGCTGGGACTCGAACTGGCGCCCATATGGGATGCGGGCACTGCAGGCAGCAGCTTTATCCACTATGCCACAGCGCTGGCCCCTATTCTTCCACTGTTGATGGCACATCTTTCATGTGCCAGGCATGGAGGTTGTCAGGGGCACTCAGTATGGGAGCTCTGTGCAGTCAGGAATCTACTTGGTCTACCTTGCTTTCTGTAGAATTGCTTGTTATTAGTGTGGTGAGTAGCACTCACCAGGTGTTCACGAAATATTTGTTGATAAAAATTTCACAGGGGGCCGGCGCCGAGGCTCACTTGGTTAATCCTCCACCTATGGCGCTGGCATCCCATATGGGCACTGGTTCTAGTCCCGGTTGCTCCTCTTCCAGTCCGGCTCTCTGCTGTGGCCCGGAAAGGCAGTGGAGGATGGCCCAAGTCCTTGGGCCCCTGCGCCTGCATGGGAGACCAGGAGGAAGCACCTGGCTCTTGGCTTCAGATTGGCTCAGCGCTGGCCGTAGTGGCCATTTGGGGGGTGAACCAATGGAAGGAAGACCTTTCTCTCTGTGTCTTTCTCACTGTCTAACTCTACCTGTCAAATGAAAAAAATTTCACGGTCCCTGTTTTTGAGGCTCTCCCAGTTTAATGGGAAGACAAAAGAGAAGTAAGTATGATAAATTATTATGTAAGAAATGTGTGCAAAAAGGAGGAAGAATGTTACGGGACTGGAAGGCCTGGGAAGAAGTGGGGAGGAGTGGTTGGGAAGGCTGGGGTCACAGTCACAGAGCTTCCCCTTTCTTGCTGAAGACTTTGGGCAGAACAACTCAGGGCTTGAAATACTAAGTGCATTGTAGTTTGGTATGGGATTTTGTTTTATTTTTTTTTTATTTTTTTTAAAAAAATTCATTTTAATTATTTGATAAGCAGTCACAGAGAGAGAGAGGGAGACATAATACAGAGAGAGATCTTCCACCTGCTGGTTCACTCCCCAAATGGCTACAATGGTTTGGGCTGGGCCAAGTGGAAGTCAGGAGCCAGGAGCTTCATCCAGGACTCCTATGTGGGTGGCAGAGGCCCAAGCATTTGGGCCATCTTCTGCTGCTTTCCCAGGTGTGTTAGCAGGGAGCTAGATTGAGAGAGGAGCATCTGGGACTTGAACTGGCACTTATATTGGTTGTAGGCATCCCAAGCGGATGCTTAACCTGCTGTGCCAAAGTGCCAGCCCCAAAACTTTTGTTAATAGTTTTAAAAGATTCTTTGAAACACTGGTATGACCTCAGTCTTGAGGGCCTTGACACTGTGGTCTGGGAGAATCTTGAGTGCAAAGAGCAGGCCCCACTCTAAGGCTGGTAGTCCACAGGGAAGCCAGGACATGGTACCTAGAAGGTGGAAGTTCTCCCCAGGAAACCCCAGAGCAGAGACCTGCAGGAGAACTTTCTTTGAAAAGCAAAACAAAAGCAAAAAGACACTGATTAAGATACCCACATCCCACACTGGGGTAACCTGGGTTCAATACCAACTTCCTCATTCCAGCTTCCTGCTGGTGCAGACCCTGGGAAGCAGTGGCGATGGCTGAAATGTTCGGGTCTCTGACACCCACAAGGGATTCGGTTCCCAGCTCCCGGCTTTGGCTGGGCCCAGTCTTGGCAGTTGCTGGTGTTCGAGGAGTCAACCAGCAGACGGGTACCCTTTCTGTCTGCCTCTCTGTCTCTAAAATTAATTAATTAAAAAGTTTTTTAGATTTAAAAGTAAAATTGTACAGTAAGTGAAGTATGTCAGTGACTTCTCACTTCCCCTTTCTGTCCACTTAGGAAACCACCATGACTTCAGACCCCAGGGTCCTCTGATAGCCCCTGAGGCTCCAGACCTCCCCTCCCCTGCCCAGACCTGACCCTCTTTGGACTTAGCCTTGGGGACCATACCTAGTAGATTTTTTCCCCCATAAATTTCAGTATGCTCTGATTAATTACATAATTATTTAACTGTTCCTTTTTTTTTTTAAAAAAAAAAAAAAAGGGACTTCATTTATTTGAAAGTCAGAGTTAGTGAAATCTTCCACCTGCTGGTCCACTCTCCAGATGGCTGCAATGGCCAGGGCAGAGCCAGGCTGAAGCCAGGAGCTTCATCCAGGTCTCCCTTATGGGTGACAGAGGCCCAAACACTTGGGCCATGTTCCACTGCTTTTCCCAGGCCATTAGCAGGGAGTGGAGCCCACATGGGCAGGATGCCAGTGTCACAGCCTGTGGCTTTACCTTCTATGCCACAACATCAGCCCCAAATGTTATTCTTTTATCTTTCTAACACTTTGTGCATAAATTAATTCATGACATCAGAAAAATAATTCTTGATTGAACCACATGTCCTGAGCTTTGCTTCCAAAAAAGTAAGTGCTATACCCATCAACAGGCGCTCTGGTGTACTCGGAGATGACCTGACACTCATGCACACCGAGATGCTCATGAGGTGGTAGAACCTAACCAGATGGGCCTTCCCAGGGTATTGGTGCCACACACGTGTTGCCTTCACTGCTACAGTGTTGCCACACTTCCCTCTAGCTCATCTTCTAATGAGTTGTGGGAATCCTGTCCTCTGGATTCTCATAGCCTTTTCAACAGCAGTTCTGACAGTTGCTATCAGTTGACTGGAACTAGCGTGTGATGTTAATTCAACAATTTCATGGAGAATGCCTGTTATGAGACTACAATGCATGAGTTTCAAAAAACTTTTTATACTTAAACAAACGTACATTTTGAAAAAAAAACCACAATTTTATTTATTTTAAAAATATATATTTACTTTCATATACTTGAAAGGCAGAGCATGGGGGGGAGGCAAGGAGAGATATCTTTTATCCACTGGTTTATTCTCTAAAATGCCCACAACCACCAGGACTGAGCCAAGTCAAAGCCAGGTGCCCAGAGGTCCATCCATGTCTCCCACGTGGGTGGCAGGAACCCAGCTACTGAGCCAGCACCCTCTGCCCCCTCGGTGCATTAGCAGAAAGCTGGATCAGAAGCCTGAGTGACCGGGACTCAACCCAGGCACTCTAATATGGCATGTGGATGATTCAAGGGGCAGCTCGGTCCCCTGCGCTGCAGCACCCACCCCTAAATGTATCTTTTAATTCATTTCCCACGCACTTTTGGAAGTACTCTCATAGAGAACCCACTTACCATCGAATTCAAATGAAGGGGACTGGAGGCGTCAACAAGGACTGAAGTGTGTAGGTAGCCCCAATGGAACTGGTTAAGTCGTCTTGGTGTGATATGATTAATATTAACCTTGAGGATCAGGATCAGAGCCAATGCAGTAAAAAAAGGTTTCAGGTACACGTCCAAAACCTGGAACTGCTTTTTCATGTAGGAGAATCCAAGGTCATGGAGAAGCTAGACATGCACATTTTTGAGAATTGCCTCTCATTTTGATCTACACTAGTTCCAACACTCCCTCTCACCCTGTCCTGCCTTAAAATCTCAGAGCTGTCACCTCCATTTGTGGCCACAGAATCAAGGGGTTGTGCCCATCAACCTGACCACATCTTTGTCTTCCTCTGCAAAAAGAAAAAAAAAAAGGTTAGAAATATCAGTTGAGAGAATTTTGCAATCTGGTTAATTCTTTTTCCTTTTCATCGGCTGCCGAAAATTAACACCTTTCAACTGTTTTACCCTTTCAGAGAGTACAAAGGTTCAGATCATAAAAATAGGAAGAGTTTTTAGAAGTATTACTCCTTCCTCATTTTGCCTGCCGAGTTTCAAATCGGTGCAGGTGCCGAAAGATGTTTATAGGCAAATAAAATAAGTCACTTCCATATTTCAGAGCAGGGATGCTCAGTGACCTGAGTCGGGGTCAGGGCTTTGATTAGAGGCTCCAGTTGGAGGTCAGAAGCCAATGCTTTTCCAAATCCCAGACTTGAGTTTTTGTTTTAGCTTGCCTTTGTCACTGCCCAAATCCTGCACGACTGTCTGGAAATTAAACAAGTCAAAAAAAAAATTGTACCACTGCAATCTCAGGTCTGGCAGAGTTTCTAGAGGCAGCCACGGGTCCGCACCCAAGGATTGTTTGTATTTCACTGGCATCCTCCAAGATCCTGCTTACGCACCAGTTTCTCTTGAGTAACAGTGTGTGGAGCCAAGTCAGTAGCCATGATGTTGCTTGTCTGCCTCCTTGGGCTGGGCCCGACAATGCCAGGCTCGGGAACTATTTGTTTCTGAATTCCAGCCAAGAAGTCTAACAATTCTCTCTTTTCCTTTCCATCGCCCTCTTCTTCCTTACCGATGCCAAGACAGGGCTTTTCCTTGTCTGGAGCCCCTACCGGCAAGGAAATGAACTTTCTTGGGATAGAAAGGCCACTTAACAGAAAATGTACCTTTTGTTCTCATTCAAATGCCTTTTCCTTACAGGACATTTCGGTCTAAGATTTCTGAGGAAGTAACTGCACTTGCTGCTCCGGAGTCACCAAGTGCTGGGATCCTTAACTTTCTGACTGGGAAGCAGGAGCTCCAAAAACAAAAACAGTTTCCTTGGGGGAGTTAAGTCAAGCAATTCTGTTAAGTTGTGTTGGAATCCTTTCTTTAAATGTATTTAAAAATCTCTTTAACTCTTAGCAACCCTGTCCAAAACAAAGGAAACGAACCCTTGTATTTGCCTATAGAAAATAAAAGGACACAGGTCTGATTGTACCATGACCCAGAGAATTTTGCTTCCTTTGGCAATACCCAAGGATAGGTCAGCAGGATTATAGCCAACAGGGATGTGGGTTCAACTGCCCACTGTTCACGAGCCCTTGTCTTTGGCCAGGTTGCTTTGCTTCTCTGGGCCTTCATGGCCTTTTCTATAAAACGAGTCCCTTGGTCCCCTCTGTCTTCAGGGGGACTATAGCTAGGAAGATACTGAAATAAAGGCCTAGGTGGAAACATCCTTGAACAGTCAGTAGGACGCCTCCAACACTTAAGAAAACCACCTCTGGCAGATAAAAACGTGCAAACACAGCTTGACTCAGCAATTTCACTTTTGGGGTTTTTCCTGAGGAAACCATCAGAGATATGCTTCAAGATAGATGGATGACTGTCACAGCGTTTGGTTTTTTTAAAATAAATGTGTGATTATAGAAGAGTTGTAGATTTGCAAGGCCGTGGTAAAGAGAGTAGAGAGAGTTCCTGTAGGCTCCATCTGTCCCCTTACTGTTTCCCCTCTGGTTGGCAGCTTAAGTTAGTAGGATACATTTGTCACAGCTAATGAACCAGTACCCATACTTTTGTTGTTGTTGTTATTATTATTAACTAAAACCCCTACTTCATTCTCTGGCTTTTTCCTTAATGGCCCTTTTTTGTTCTGGATTCCATCTGGGTCATGGCACTGTGCTTAGATTCCTCAAGACTGTGAGAGTTTCTTGGAGTTTCCTTGTTTTTGATGACCTTGATAGTTTTGAGAAGCACTGGTCAGGCATTTTGTAGAATGTGTTCTCAGTTTGGTTTTGTCGGACTTCAAAAATTATTATGGTTAGACTGGGGTTCTGGGGGGAGTGCCGTTCTTGTCATACCCTATCAGGGGTACATGCTGTCCATGTGACTTTTTACACAGGTAATATTTGTCAGATTTCACCGTGCTGTTTTTTCTTTTTCTTTTTCAAGATGTATTTATTGGGGCTGGCGCTGTGGCACAGTGGGTTAAACCTTGGCCTGAAGCGCCGGCATCCCAAATGGATGCCGGTTCTAGTCTCAACTGTTCCTCTTTGATCCAGCTCTCTGCTAATGGCCTGGGAAAGCAGTAGAAGATGGCCCAAGTCCTTGGGCCCCTGCACCCACGTGGGAGACCTGGAAGAAGTTCCTGGCTCCTGACTTCGGATCAGCTCAGCTCTGGACATTGCAGCCATCTGGGGAGTGAACCAGAGGATAGAAGACCTCTCTCTCTGTCTCTACTTCTCTCTGTAACTCTTTCAAATAAATAAAATCTTAAAAAAAATTTATGCATTTATTTTGAAAGTCAGAGTTATAGAGAGAGGGAAGGAGAGAGAGAGAGAGAGAGAGATCTTCTATCCATTGGTTCACTCCACAGATGACCGCAATGGCCAGCACTGGGCCAGGTCAAAGACAGGAGCCAGGAGTTTCATCTGGGTCTCCCATGTGAGTGTCAGGGGTCCAAACACCTGGGCCATCTTCCACTGTTTTTCCCAGACCGTTAGCAGGGAGCTGGGTGGAAAGTGGAGCAGCCAGGACAGGAACTGGCACCCACATGGGATGCCAGTGTTGCAGGCGGCGGCTTTACCTGCTATGCCACAACGCTGGCCCCAGTCGTGTTTTTTTTTTTTTTTTTCAAGATTTATTTATTTATTTGAAAGTCAGATTTACACAGAGAGGAGAGAGAGAGAAAGAGAGAGAGAGAGAGAGAGAGAGAGAGAGAGAGAGAGAGAGAGAGAGGTCTTCCATCTGTTGGTTTACTCCCCAGTTGGCTGCAACGGTCAGAGCTGCGCTGATCCAAAGCTGGGAGCCAGGAGCTTCTTCCAGGTCTCCCACACAGGCAGAGGGGCCCAAGGACTTGGGCCATCTTCTACTGCTTTCCCAGGCCATAGCAGAGAGCTAGATCGGAAGTGGAGCAGCCGGGTCTCAAACTGGGCCCATATGGGCTACCGGCGCTTTAGGCCAGGGTGTTAACCTGTTGAGCCACAGCACCGGCCCTAATCGTGTTGTTTTTTAATAACAAAAGTCCTCAAATAAGTGAAATATCAGTAATAGGATTGTAAACCTCATAGAGCAGAGACATGGCTTGTCTCACACAACACTATGCACCCACCGCCAAACACATTTCTGACACACAGTAGGTGTTTAATTTTTTTAAGATTTGTTTTTTATTTATTTGAAAGGCAGAGTTACAGCGAGACAGAGACTGAGAGAGAGAAATTTCCCATTTGCTGGTTCACTCCCCAAATGGCCACAATAGCCAGGTTGAAGCCAGGAGCTTCTTTCAGGTCTCCCACATAGATGCAGGGGCCCAAGGATTTGGACCAACCTCTGCTGCTTTCCCAGGTGCGTTAGCAGGGAGCTGGATCTGAAGTGGAGCAGCTGGGACGCGAGCCTGCGCCCGTATGGGACGTCGTAGGTGGCAGCTTCGCTAGCTACGTCACAATGCCAGCCCCAGTTGTTTAATTAATAGCAGTTGTTGAATGAAAAAGAGGTTGGTTCAGTAATTTATAGAATGTGATAGAATACTCATACCAGCAGTCATCAGAAATATCTGAAGATATAGAAAAAGGTTTGTTCAGTGAACAAAACAGATTGGAAACCATTTCTGTATATCTTATCTTCTATAAAGTAATTGTATATGCAGGTATATGTGCACAACTAGAAGAAAATTGTCCAGATGTTAACAGTGATCATTGGTTATTGCTAGGTGAAAGGATTATGGGAAGTGCTGGGGCAGGCCTTTGGCTTGGCAGTTAAGACACTGTTTAGAATGCCTGCACCCCACATTGGGGTGCCTGGGTTCAATTCCCGGCTCCGGCTTCAGAGTCCAGCTTTCTGCTACTGCAGACCCTGGGAGGTGCAGGTGATGGCTCAATAATTGGGTCCCTGCCACCCATATGGGAAATCTGGAATTAGTTCCTAGCTCCCGGCTCTATCTGAACCTGTAGTGCCTGTTGACTCCATCTGGGGAGTGAGCCAGTGTCAGTCTCCCTCTCTGTCTCTTGAATAAATAAGCAAATTGAAAAGGAGTTGCTTTTGAAATCAGAAAAAGAAACGCAACAAGAATTGAGAAGAGTTTTAATCATCCCCAAGATTGTCAAACAAGGAAAGCAGATGTTCCGATGCAGTGCCCAGCCAGCACGTTATTCAGCCATGTACTCTGTGACGGAACTGAGAGCAGTGGTGCAGGGCCGAGGGTGTTGTCCTCAAAACTCTGCAGTTTCTAGGAAACAGGGTACACTAGGCACCATCTGTTTCTGATTTAGAGCGGCAGAGTGGCGAGATCATGGGCTGTATCTCTCGTAACAAATTGTTTAAAGTTAAAGGAAAAAAAAAAAGAAGAAAGAGCAAAACCAAATGCACAGGATGCCAGAGTGAATGGCAGTATTGTATCCTTTGCTTTCTCCTCCCTGGGGCTTTGCATTTTAAAAACACATGTTGTGGTTTTTCTCTGATTATCTTTCCACTTCCTGTGTTATATCTCCCTTTCCGTAAATATCCTTTTGTAGAGTCATGCTTCACTTTCCTGGTGTCTTGCATGTGTGTCTTTCTTACTGCTCACTTTCTCCAACCTCCCCTCGTTTATTTTTCCCCAACCCTAATTGGCAAGTATCCAGTGCATTTTTATTCTCCCATGAGATCTGTAGCATCCTGGTTTCAAATCCTAGTTTTTCTTTCATTAGCTAGCTGTGTGACCTGGGAGAAATTGCATAAGGTCTCTGAGCTTCCCCCCTTCTGAAGATGAGGACGATGGTATGAGCTCGCTGGGAGTATTGCAAGGATTAAACAAGATTTAATACAAGCATCTATCCTAGTGCTTGGCAAAAAGGCGGTACTTAATCTTGGGCTTCTTTGACTTCCTTCTGTCCTTCTGTTTGTCCTTTAATATTGTGTTATCTTTCGAAAACGCCAACCCATGCTAAAGGACCAAGTCTAATCATAGCAGACTTTCAGGGTCCTTTTCCAATGAGCCCAAGCAATCTTTGTGGTCTCATTACCTTCCGGGCACATTCCAAATATGCATTCTCTCCAGCCACACCAAATTACTAGCTGTTGCCTAAATACATGTTGCTCTTTCTTCTCTCCCTGCCTGCCTAAAGGCTGTTTTCTGGGGCTGGAAGTTCTTGTGTGTTCCTGCCTGGCAAACTTCTTTGCAAAGCCATCACTGACAGCTCGGGGTCCTACCCTCGCCTGTGACCACAGGAATTTGTTCAGATTTTATGAATGTAATGCCCCACATAAGAGTCTGTATCATTCATACATGTACAACGGCACTTCAAAACATGTGTGGGAAAAGTGGAATTAAAAGATACGCTTAATCTGCTGCAGGCAAATGAAAACCATGAATAATGTTCATCATACATGTTTTTCTCTGAGCCATTGGAAGACCCCACCTATCCTTGGATTTCAAAACATTTTGCGTGGCTGATGGTGTGGCACAGTGGGTAAAGCCATAATCTCCAGTGCCAGCATCCCAAATGGGCACCAGTTCAAGTCCCAGCTGTTCCACCTCTGATCCAGCTCTCTGCTAATACACCTGGGAAAGCAGTGGAAGACGGTTCAAATCCTTGGACCCTTGCACTCATTGGGAGACCCAGAAGCTCCTGGCTTCAGATCAGCCCAGCTCCAGCTGTTGCAGCCATCTGGGGAGTGAACCAGTGGATGAAAGTTCCCTCTCTCTGCCTCTGCCTCTCTGTAACTCTGTCTTTCAAGTAAATAAATAACTCTTTAAATTTTTTTTTTTTAATAGAAACAAGCTGTGGTGTAGCGGGTAAAGCCACCGCCTATAGTGCTGGCATTCCATATAGGCTCTGGTTCAAGTCCCAGCTGCTCTACTTCTGATCCAGCTCTCTGCTATGGCCTGGGAAAGCAGTAGAAGATGGCCTACGTCCTTGGGCCCCCACACCCACGTGGGAGACC
This sequence comes from Oryctolagus cuniculus, assembly GCF_051225735.1. Classification (NCBI taxonomy): domain Eukaryota; kingdom Metazoa; phylum Chordata; class Mammalia; order Lagomorpha; family Leporidae; genus Oryctolagus; species Oryctolagus cuniculus. Next base: position 18,060,224 of record NC_142867.1, on the reverse strand, counting down.
CGGAAGAAGCTCCTGGCTCCTGGCTTCGGATCGGCCTGGCCCAGCTCTAGCTGTTGTGGCTCTTTGGGGAGTGAACCAGTGGATAGAAGACCTCTCTCTCTCTCCCCCTCTCCCTCTCCCTCTTTCGCTTTCTCTTTCTCTCTTTCTCTCTGCCTCTGCCTCTCTGTGGCTCTGCCTTTCAAATAAATAAATCTTTAAAAAATTAAAAACAAAACACTTTGTACCAAAGTAAACTTATCTTTTAATTCTATTTTCCCACCAGTGTTCTGAAGTACCCTCCCATATAATTCAGCACATCATTAGCCAGCTGCTTCCATGTGCTAAGTGCTAGGAATGCAACCTCTGGCTAAATAGCAAGATTCTGTAAGGGCCGGCTCAGGTCTGACTTCATCCCCAGTGCTTTGCTCAGGAGGGAGGCCCTCGTTGTTTGTCAGGCGAATGTTGGATAAAATGAAAGCGCTTCTTTTTCAACAACCAAATTGGAAGTCCTAGCGCTACCAAGCACTTCCTCCCGTGCCCTTTAGAGGGCACGGATCTTCTTCTGTGGGGCGCACTCACAGTTCCAGGAGCGCAGAAATCTTCCTCTGCTCGGGAGCTTCTCCGTCTGGAAGAGTTTAGCCAGGGAAGCCGGAGCCCGCCGAGGAGTCGGCCCGTGCGTCTCCGACGGGTGAAATCCTTTTCTCTCCAGAGGACTCCTCAGACGACTAGCAAGGGGCACCGTTATTTTTAGTAACACATAGATTTGAAAGCCTTGAATCTAAAAAAAAAAAAAATTCTAAATTTGGTAATGTATACCATCGGAAAATATTTTTGAAAATTAAGATTTACTAGTGACTTTTGGCCTTACACAGAGGCATTTGTCTCGACTCCAGATATGCCAAATTACTGTGCCGGAGGCCAAACTAGTAATTAATCTACAAGGGAGTTAGAGGAGAATGCTTTCTGTTTTTTTTTTTTTTATTATTTTTTTTTATTTTTTTACATGGGGGTGGGGATAAGCATAGATTCTACAGTGTGATATGCTGCATAGATTGAACATTTATTCAGAGCAAGCTACTCTTCTCTTTGCTTTTGAGGGGTTTTCCGCTTTTTATTATTAATATCTGCCCACACAGCGTTTGCAGCATTCTCTCCTAAAGGACAGAAACATCGGGGCCCTGTTTCCTTGAATTCCTGGCCATCCCCTTCAGTATACTCCCAGGAGAATGATGAAAATCAGGTGCTGATTGCAGACTGCTTCAAAGCGAAAACAGTGTATACCTTCCAATGAACATGAATTAAGTAATGGCCAGAGAGCCGACTTGTACTGATGTCCATGTAATTACACAGCTAAGCCGAAATTCTTTTTCTGTAGTTGGAAACAATTTGTCTATCACTTGGGCTTTATCTTGAGATTTAAACTGATGATCCCCGGTAGGAAGGAACTCAATCAGGTTTTAGTGAAAAAACTACGACATGAATTTTCTTTTTTTTTTTCTTCAAGTTTTCTTTGGGCCAGCATCGTGGCATAGCCGATAAACCACTGTCTGCAATGACAACATCCTATATGGGTACCGATTTGTGTCCCAGCTGCTCCACTTCCGATCCAACCCCCTGCTAATGGCCTGGGAAAGCAGCGGAGGATGACAGAAGTGTTTGGGCCCCTACCACCCTTGACTCCTGACTCCTGACTTTGGCCTGGGCCAGCACTGGCTGTTGTGGCCATCTGGGGAGGGAACCAGTGGATGGAAGAGTCTGTCTTTCTCTCTCTGTCACTCTAACTTTAAAAAATAAATAGATACATAAATCAAGATTTATCAGGGGCCAGCACTGTAGTGCAGGGTGTTAACGCCCTGTCCTGAAGCATTGGCATCCCGTTTGGGCACTGGTTTGAGACCAGCTGCTCCACTTCCAGTCCAGCTCTCTGTTATGTCCTGGGAAAGCAGTAGAAGATGGCCCAAGTCCTTGGGCCTCTGTACCCACATGGGAGACCCGGAAGAAGCTCCTGGCTTCAGATCGGTGCATCTCTGGCTGTTGCGGCAATTGGGGAGTGAACCAACGGATGGAAGACCTCTCTCTCTCTCTCTCTGTCTCTCCTCTAACTCTGATTTTCAGAAAAAATAAATAAATCTTTAAAAAAAAAGATTTCTCAGAGTGAGAGAGAGAGAGTGTGTGTGTGTGTGTGTGTGAGGGAGAGAGAGAGAGATCTTTCATCTGCTGGTTCATGCCTCAAGTGGCTACAACAGCCTGGGCTGTGTGCCAGGCCAAAGCCAGGAGTGAGGAACTTCAACCAGCCTCTCCTACGTGGGTGCAGGGCCCAAGCACTTGGGTCATCTTCTGCTGCTTTTTCCAAGCCAGTAGCAGGGAGCTGGATCAGAAGTGGAGCAGCTGGGACTCAAACTAACACCCATATGCCAGTGTTGTAGGTGGTGGCTTAACCCCCTGTGCCACAGTGCCAGCCCCAAAATGAATAAATCTTTTTTTTTTTTTTTGTTTAAGCTTTATGTATTTATTTGAAAGGCAGAGTGACAGAGAGAAAGAGAGAAAGAAAGACAGAGACAGAGAGACTCCATCAGCTGGTTCACTCCCCAGATGGCTGCAATAGATGGGGCTGGCCCAGGCTGAAGCCAGCAGCCTGGAACTCCATTTGGGTATTTGTCTTTCGATTTACTTAATGTAATGTTCTCCAGTTCCACCCATTTTGCTCCAAATGATAGGATATAATTTTGGGGGGCTAAATTAAATTCCATTATGCATGTACACCACATTTTCTTTATCTGTTTGTCTCTTAGAGGGAACCTAGGTGGTTTCCATATCTTAGCTATTGTGGGAGTGCACGCATCTCTTTGTTACGCTGATTCTATCTTCTTGAATATAGACCTAGAAGTAGAATAGCTGGATCAGGTGGTGCACTTATTTTTAGTTTTTTAAGGAACTGGAGAAAATCTCTTTCAACTTGATTATTTAAAAGAATTAGATTTTTCTTACAGGAGAGAAACTCAAGTGACCTAAAGGAAGTGATTCGTAGAGGAAGAAACCTCACCGTAGTGACAGAAGGCAATAGGGCATCTCAGAGAGAGAAAGTGGGAGGTGCCAGTCAGAGCTCGCAAAAAAATAAATAAGCATTTATTGAAAAGCAGACACACAAGCTGGCCAAACCAGGGTCACAAGCTCCCAGCAAAGTGACTAAAATCTCTGCTGGTGAATTGAAGGAAATTTGCAATAAGGAAAAATACACCCATCAGAAAAGAAATCCAGTTCACAAGGTCAGCCCAACCCAAACAACATCAGCGAACAGGAATTTGGTTCACTAAACAATACCAATCTTAGCCCTACAGTGGCCAACTCATTTCTTTCCAGAGTGCACACAGTTCACGCCTATTTTTGTACTGAAAATGCTACAGAGAATATTTTTAAAAAGATCCTGGACAGTCAGGAACTCTCGAAAAAAATTTGACTTTGTTGCTGTATGCAGCTGCTTGGTGGTACTCGTCCCTAACTTATTAGAAATGACCAATTCACTGAACTATTGCAAACGGGGGTAGTGGAACTCCAGTTAGCCCGCACAGACACTCTCTTAGGGGATGGTGACAATGTCACATTATGATATTTGACCGTGTATTTATTGTTTTGAAAGGCAGCGAGAGAAAGACAGAGACAGTCAGACAGGACTTCCAATTGCTGATTTACTCCCCAAATGTCCCCAACAGCCTGGGACAGGCGAGGCTGAAGCCAGGAGTCAGGAACTCAGTCCAGGTCTCCCACGTAGGTGGTGGAAACTCAAGTGCCGGAGCCACCACCTGCTGCTTCCCAGGGTGTGTTTCAGCAGGAAGCTGCGGCAGAAGTGGAAGCAAAATTAATCCAGGGCTCTGGAACGGGATGCTGGAATCCCAGGCGGCATCTTGACTACACCGAGGGCCCCCCTGATATTTTCCTGTTAAATGCCATCAAGTAACAATGGTAGGGGCCAGTGTTTTGGCACAGCTGACAGCAGGTTAGACCGTCGCCTGTGATGTTGGCGTCTCATGTGAGTGCCAATTTGAGTCCCAGCTGCTCCACCTCCCATTCAGCTCTCTGCTGATGTCCCTAGGAAAACAACAGATGACCCCAGTGCTCGGGCCCCTGCTACCCATATGGAAGACCTGGGTGGAGCTCTTGGTTCCTGGCTTCAGCCTGGCCCAGCCTTGCCTTTGTGGCCATTTGGGGAGTGAACCAGAGATGAAAGACCTCTTTGTCTGTCACCTTGCCTTTCAAATAAACAAACAAATAAATAAAAATAATTGCCCACCAAATCTTATAGGGATAAATAAATAATACCAATCTCTTATATGTACGATGACCATAATAATTGCAACAGCTCACGCTTACAGAGGGCCTACTGTGGACTAGGCACTGCATTTAAGCTTTTAGCGTAGATTAACTCATTTCATTTAATCCTCACAATCTCGTCTAAGATGGTCACATTAGGCAGCCTTCTATAGGTTCTACCATTCTCCTCGTGTCTTTCCTTATAGAGCTCACTGTCATACAATAACACAACATTTCCCAAGCCTGACTATCTAACCAGCCCTTTCAAATACTCTGGGAAAATAGGATAAGGAGGTAGCAGATCTACCATTTGCTGAATTGCTGCCTCTTTGCTGGGTGCACACCTCCATCACCACACTGAATCCTTACAACAACACCTTTTTTTTTGACAGGCAGAGTTAGACAGTGAGAGAGATAGAGAGAAAGGTCTTCCTTTTCCGTTGGTTCACCCCCCAAATGGCTGCTACTGCTGGTGCGCTGCGCCAATCCAAAGCCAGGAGCCAGGTGCTTCCTCCTGGTCTCTCATGCGGGTGCAGGGCCCAAGAACTTGGGCCATCCTCCACTGCCTTCCTGGGCCACAGCAGAGAGCTGGACTGGAAGAGGAGCAACTGGGACAGAATCCGGTGCCCCAACCGAGACTAGAACCTGGGGTACTGGCGCCGCAGGCAGAGGATTAGCCAAGTGAGCCGCGACACCGGCCACAACAACCCTTTAAGGAAGTCTCTGTTGTTAGCCCCATTCCCCACTTGTGGAAACCGACTTGGAAAGGTAACCCACAGTACATTGCTGAAGATGGCAGAGCTGGCAGGTAGCCAAGCTGGAATTTGAATCCAAGTTTGTTGAACCCTTTGACTTTTCATTTAAAAAAAAATATATATTAGGCCGGCGCCGCGGCTCACTAGGCTAATCCTCCGCCTAGCGGCGCCAGCACACCGGGTTCTAGTCCCGGTCGGGGCGCCGGATTCTGTCCCGGTTGCCCCTCTTCCAGGCCAGCCCTCTGCTGTGGCCAGGGAGTGCAGTGGAGGATGGCCCAGGTGCTTGGGCCCTGCACCTGCATGTGAGACCAGGAAAAGCACCTGGCTCCTGGCTCCTGCCATCGGATCAGCTCGGTGCGCCGGCCGCGGCGGCCATTGGAGGGTGAACCAACGGCAAAGGAAGACCTTTCTCTCTGTCTCTCTCTCTCTCTCACTGTCCACTCTGCCTGTCAAAAAAAAAATTATTTTATTTGAAGGGCAGAGTTACAGAGAAGCAGAGGCAGAGAGAAAGGGTGAGAGAGAGAGAGAGGGGTCTTCCATCTGCTAGTTCACTCCCCAGATGGCCGCAATGCCCAGTTGTTGCGCTGATCTGAAGCCAGGAGTCAGGAGCTTCTTCCTGGTCTCCCACATGGGTGTAGGGGCCCAAGGACTTGGGCCATCTTCACTGCTTTCCCAGGCCACAGCAGAGAGCTGGATTGGAAGTGGAGCAGCTGGGTCTTGAACCGGCACCCATATGGGATGCCAGCACTTCAGGCCAGGGTGTTAACCTGCTGTGCCACAGTGCCAGCCCCTCCATGTGTAATTTTAAAGGACTACTCTTTTGAGCATTTGTACCACATCTCCAAATATCCACTTGACATCTTCATTTAGATGATTTCAAGATATCTCAAAACTAACTTATCCAAAACTAACCCTTGACTCTTTTTTTTTTTTTTTTTTTTGACAGGTAGAGTTATAGACAGTGAGAGAGAGAGAGACAGAGAGAAAGGTCTTCCTTTGCCGTTGGGTTACCCCTCAAATGGCCACCATGGTCGGCACTGGGCCGTTCCAAAGCCAGGAGCCAGGTGCTTCCTCCTGGTCTCCCACGCGGGTGCAGGGCCCCAAGCACTTGGGCCATCCTCCACTGCCTTCCCAGGCCATAGCAGAGAGCTGGACTGGAAGAGGAGCAACCAGGACTAGAACCTGGCGCCCATATGGGATGCCTGCACCACAGGCAGAGGATTAACCAAGTGAGCCATGGCGACGGCCCCGACTCTTTTCCTTTAACCTTTACTCCTTCATTCTTGCCTAGTCTTCAATGAGAAACTTGGGAGCTTTCCCCTTCCCCTCCTTTTCTCCTTCCCCATCCAACCTGCCAGTGAGTACTGCCAGTTGTACTTCACCGATGTTTCCAGGACAGGCATTTAGCTTACTGATTAAGACACTGCTCTGGATGCCCACATCCCATATTGGAGCAGTCAGGTTGGAGCTGAGGCTCTGCTCCCAGTTCCAGCTTCCTGCTAACGTGTACCCTCATAGGCAGCAGGTGATGACTCCAGTAATCCCAGCTCAAGTTTCTGGTCCCAGCTTCAGCCTTGTCCAGCCCTGGCTGGTGCAGGTATTTAGGAAGTGAGCCAGTGAATGGGAGATCTTTCTCTCTCTCTGCTTTCAAATAAGTATATATATATATATATATGTGTGTGTGTGTGTGTGTGTGTGTGTATATATATATATATAAATTTAAAGCAATTTCTGGGGCCAGCCTTGTGGCATAGCAGGAAAAGCTGCCACCTGCGATGCCAGCATTTCATATGGGCTATAGTTGGAGTCCTGGCTGCTCCACTTCTTTTTTTTTTTTTTTTTTTTTTACAGGCAGAGTGGACAGTGAGAGAGAGAGACAGAGAGAAAGGTCTTCCTTTGCCATTGGTTCACCCTCCAATGGCCTCTGCGGCCAGCGCGCTGCAGCTGGCACACCGCGCTGATCCGATGGCAGGAGCCAGGTGCTTCTCCTGGTCTTCCATGGGGTGCAGGGCCCAAGTGCTTGGGCCATCCTCCATTGCACTCCTGGGCCACAGCAGAGAGCTGGCCTGGAAGAGGGGCAACCGGGACAGAATCTGGTGCCCCGACCGGGACTAGAACCCGGTGTGCCGGCGCCGCTAGGTGGAGGATTAGCCTATTGAGCCGTGGCGCCGGCCCAGCTGCTCCACTTCTGATCCAGCTCTCTGCTATGGCCTGGGAAAGCAGTGGAAGATGGTCCAAGTGCTTGGACCCCTGCATCCACATGGGAGACCTGGAAGAAGCTCCTGACTCCTGGCTTTGGATCGGCGCAGCTCTGGCCGTTGAGGCCCGTTGGGGAGTGAACCAGCGGATGGAAGACCTCTCTTTCTCTGCCTGTCCTTCTCTCTCTGTGTAACTCTGACTTTCAAATAAATAAATAAATCTTTAAAAAATTTTTTTGAAACAATTCTGATTCATCTACTTGTCTCCATTTCCACCGCTGATACCCTGGTCCAAGCAAACATTATATCTTATTATTAAAAACAAAAAAGACTATGTATTTAAAAGGCAGAATTACTGAGAGAGAGACAGACAGACAGAGAGCAAGAGCGCGTCCATCTTCCGGTTCATTCCTCAAATGGTCACATCAGCTGGGACTGGGCCAAGCCAAAGCCAAGAGATAGGAAACTCACATTCCTATCTGGGTCTCCTGCATGGGTGACAGGGCCCCAAGTACTTGGGCCATCTTCCACAGCTTTCCCAGGTGCATTAGCAGGGATTTGGATTGCAAGTGGAGCAGCCGGGACTGGAACCAGCACTCATCAGATTCCAGTGTTGCAGGTGGCAGCTTAACCTTTGTACTGCAGTGCTGGGCTCAAGCATCGTTTCTTATCTGGAGCACTGTAGAAACTTCTGGGCCGGTGCCGCGGCTCAATAGGCTAATCCTCCACCTGTGGCACCGGCACCCCGGGTTCTAGTCCCAGTTGGGATGCCAGATTCTGTCCCGGTCGCTCCTCTTCCTGTCCAGCTTTCTGCTGTGGCCTGGGAGTGCAGTGGAGGATGGCCCAAGTGCTTGGGCCCTGCACCCCATGGGAGACCAGGAGAAGCACCTGGCTCCTGCCTTTGGATCAGCGCAGTGCGCCGGCCTCAATGGCCATTGAGGGGTAACCCAACGGCAAAGGAAGACCTTTCTCTCTGTCTCTCTCTCTCTCACTGTCCACTCTGCCTGTCAAAAAAAAAAAAAAAAAAAAAAAAAAGAAAGAAACTTCTGGCTGGTGTCCCCACCCTACTTTTGCTCCATCCCCAAAGCTAGGAGTGGTTTATTTTCCACCTAGCAGCCTAAACGTTGTTTTAAAATCATCACAACATGATTATGCCATGCCCCTGCTCTTAACGTATTAGAATAAAACCTGAACTCCTGCGTGGACTGACCTCTCACTGCCTCTCCAGCTCTGCCTTGCCCCTTTCATCCATCCTAGATCCGACCTATTATTTTAATTAGGGAAGACACATGCAGGGAGCAGGAGGGAGGAGTGTCAGGCAGCGAAGCAGGGGAGGAGGCAGAGCTGAGGTGAGGATACACTGGCCGCCTCCAAGCACAGCTGATTGCTTAATCTGCAGGACCACATCCCCCAGAAATCTAACACACTGTCTTGGGGCCATGCTTCAGCAAAGAGGTGAAATTGCGTTCTCTAATCCCTGTTTCCCCATGCTCAAAGTGTCACCCGTACCGTGTCAGCCCTCCTCCCTTTCCAGGCTGTGCATGTGTGGACAGGACCTCTCCGCACCCACAGATAAGGTCCCCTGTCCAGATCCTCATTGTCAAGTGAGTGAGGTACAATTCGCATTTACCCGTGAGCAGCAAGCTTCCATCCCCAGCCAGCCGTGGAACTACTCAAATAAGTCCATCCCATCCTCCCTAAGGAGCTGATGTGGGACAAGTCAGGGAGAGGGATAGTTCAAGAGCCACACCTCCCCCACTCCCATATAATCCCATCAACCCACCTGTCAATCAAATGACCCCTCCCCAGGAGGTACTCCCTCTTACCTGGGGCCTGGGGGCAGTACTATGTGCTATGTGCTTTTCAAAGCTCGTAGGAAGCTTGGGCAAGGGGAGGGTGCTTCTCTTTCCCTCTCTCCACATGGTGGACCCAGGACAAGCAGAGCAGGGTGTGAAAATTCCCCTTTTCACCTTTCCTGGCCACTCTCCCTGAATGAAGCCTTCATGTGCCTGTGTATACTTCTCACTTTGTAAATAAACTTTATCACGCTGCATGCCCTGTTTGGGCCTGTATTCAGAATTCGTCTCTAAGTAAAAGGCAAGAGCCTGGGATATTAATTTAGGCTCAAACTAGCCCACAATAGAACGAGGGACCCCCTTCCTGCACCCCCTGGCAGTTCACTCTTTTCCTGAGTATAACCCTCACGTGGCCCCACGTGGTGCAGGGTCCCGCTCCAGGCTGAGTATAAATGATAAGTGGCCTGCTATTGATCTCCTGTGTCCAGTCTTGTGTATCATGCGTTTGGCCATCACCATCCTAGGGCCAGAATCTCTCCCTCTCCAACAGGGTGAGGAGGAGGTAATCAAAACAGCTAGTTTATTTTTAGGGGATATGTTAGTAGGGTCCCCCTGGAGGGCTCCACACAGCGCTCTCCCTTGCTAGGGAGGTAACTGCCTACTTATGCTCTACAGAGAGCCAGGCTCCTCTCTCTGGCTCCCCCACGCCCTCATCTGCACGGTTCCTACAGTAGAATCCATGTGTCTGACTTGTTGGGATACTCGTTTCTCTGTTCCCATGAAAAGAACTGTGATGTCTCCACTCCGTGGTGGAAGACCAGTGAGAGGAGCTCAAAAACCACTACATATGCCCCAGTCACACGGGCTGCAGGCTCAGGCTGGAATACCTGAGGATTCCCAGATAATCTCTGTGACGCCCCCACTCACCCCAAAGGAGGACTTCACACACATGCTCCCACCTGCCTCTCCTGGCTCCTCAGCTCTGGCTTTCTGTAGTCCAGGCCCCCTGCTGCTGAAGCCAGCTGATGGAGCTTCATGGCAGCCAAGGTTGAAGGAACCCAACTGGAGAACACAAGGGTGCCCAAGGCTGTTTCTCCAGGCTTCTGGAAATCACCGTCTTAGGGTGAAGGGCAGAACTGGGTCTGGGTGGAGGTAGCGGGAATGTAACACCCTCTGTCTTCCCCAAAGCAATTCTTCTTGGGTCTGCAAAGACTCTATCAATGTTCTGTTAATAAGAGTTCAATTCTAGCTCAAGGGTCAGAGAGCAAGTCACATTACAACCTTGGGCAACTTACCTAACCTCTTTATGCCTCAATTGTCTCATCTGTAATATGGGACAATGAATGGGCCTTCTTCAGAATGAGGGAAAAAATTCCTGTCAAGCACTGGTGGTAGGTGGTCAGTAGACGTTAGCATTACTCTTACTGTCATTGTTACGGCTAGGTGCTGTGGAAGTGTTTGACTACATTAAGTATCCGAGGCCCAGCCCAGCTAGCCAATGTCTAGGTTCAAAGTCTTCTGATAAATAAGCAGGCTGACAAAGTTAGTGAAGGGGTATCTGTCCGCAGGGCTGAAGCTGCCCTGGGGCTTTGACAAGATGGAGATTGAGTAGCCAGCGGAGGATAGGTGTGCCCTGGGTGTGTGTGTGTGGGGGGGGTGTCACAGGAGTAGCAGAGAAGGGAGGTTTCATGAGAACCAGCTCAATCTCTCCATCTACTTGAGAGGCAAAGCAACACAGAAAACAGACAGACAGACAGACAGACACACACACACAATGAGAGACGGAGAGAGAGAGAGAGAGCGAGAGCCTCCATCTGTTGTTGGTGTTCACTCCCCAAATCTCCAAATGTCTGCAAGAGCCAGGGTTGGGCCAGGCTTGAAACTCCATCCGTGGGTGGCATGGGCTCAGGCACTTGAGTCATCACCTACCAAGATGCAGTAGCAGGAAGTCGGATCAGCAAGTAGAGTAGCTGGGACTCCAGCAGGCATCCCAAGCTGGGGCCTGACCCACGGTGCCAAACACTCGCCCACGTGATGCCAAGTCTGCTTTCCATATTCCCACTGGAGAAGAACGCGACTCAAGCACAGTGGAACATATGGCCACGCTCTCTGTAAATGTCTCCAGAGTTTGAGTTTTTTCCGCCCCTCCCTTGCCTGACTCAGTGGGCCTCTTGTTCTCTCCTTGCCAGGTCATGTGGTGCTGAGCACCAGAAAATTCCTAGGAGAGGAAAAAACCCCTCTCTGCCAAAATGCAAAACTAAGGAAAAATGATAAGAGCAACAACTCTGGACCAGGCTGGCATGAACTGTGATCCCAGCCTGCTAGACTTATTTTTTCAATTCTAAAATAACAGAGATAACTTACACAATGGACTTTCTAATTTGCCACTTTTCCCTTATCTTTTCCCTTGGTGAGCCTAAGACATCATGTTCTTTCATACAATCCCTCAAAAAAAGAAAAAAAAAAAATCCCTGTGGCCGCTCCAGTTCCCCGCTGCCCCGCAGAAGAACGGACTCTATCTGATATCTCAGCTGCAGGCCGGGTGGCAGGTCTTTCCAGTCGGGTGGCGACTTCCTCCCCACTTTGAGAACACACCCCTTCCCAAAAATACGCCCTCCTGGGCAAGCAGCACAAAGGGAGCAGACCTGGCTCTGGGCGTCAGCAAGTGCCCACATCCCTTCCTTTTCCTCTTACACCCAGTGGCCTGGGAATGGCACCAGAGCTTGGAGAATCCAACCACCCATCCAAGTGAGGCCTGGCAGGCCCGCACGTGGCCTTGCTCTCATCTCTCACCTTCCTGGCCTACCATCCAAACCAAGAGCCAGAGATGAGTTTGCCGAAACCCATATCTATCCATTATTTCATTCCTTCTGTTTAATAACTAGTCTGGTCTTTTGGCTTCCAGCAAGGGATCTCAGAATCCAGTCTGTGGTTTATGCATTGTTGGTTTCCAAAGAATCTGCTTATTAAGATGCAAAGTCCAGAGTTTGGGACCGTATCTGAGGATCTGGATGCATTAGTCTGGAGTCTCTAGGTTGCTGGTGACAGAAACTCATCTTTGACCAGTTCAGGTCAAAACAGAAAGCCATTATCTTCTCTGCTAGGAAGTACAGGGAATATAACTATGCTATAGCTTTTTTGTTTGTTTTTGAAAGTCAGAGAGAGAGAGAGAAAAAGAGACCGATCCTATCCACTGATTAATTTCCCAGATGCCCACAACATCCAGGGGGTTGAGGCTGGGAGCCATGAATGGAAAGCAGCTCTCTCACATGGGTGATAGGAACCCAACTACCTGAGCCATCATTGCCATTCCCAGGATCTGCATTAGCAGGAAGCTGGAACCAGGAGCCGGAGCTGGGAATTGAACCCAGGTACTGTGATGTGGGACTCTGGTTTCCTAACCAATGGCTTATGTGCTAGGCCGAACACCTGCTCCTATGCTATAGTTTGAGAGTGTTTTGTTCCCTCTGAGCCTCATGTTGAAATTCGATTGCCCTTGTGGTGGTGCTGGGAGGTGAGGCCTTTAGGAGAGATTATTATGTCTTTAAGAGGGGTTAATGCCTTTCTCTTGGGACTGGATTAGTTATCATAAGAGCAGGTTGGCATAAAGTGAGGCCGCCTTGCGTGTTTTGTCTCTTCCCCAACATGCCCACTTGCCTTCTACTTTTACGCCATGCTGTGAGGCAGCCCAAGGCCCTGGCCAGATGGGCTCACCCAATCTTGGGTCTCAAGCCTGCAAAACTATGAGCTAAACAAACTTCTAGCTTTTCTAAATGACCCAGTCTCAGCTATTTTGTAAAAGCAGCAGAAAATGGACCAAGATAACCTATCTCAGTTATACCTGTGGGATTTTAATTTATGAAGCTGTATGATGGCACAGAAGGTCAATGCTATTGAAAGAAGTTGTAACTTACATGTCCCCAGAGAAGTAGCGCACCAAGCCTGCAGGACCAGGACCCTGAGCGGGAGGGCAGAGGCACAGACTTTCTTGGGGCTTCAGCAGGAAAGGCAAAGCAGGGCAGGGTAAGCAGCGTAAATACTTCCAGCCGGGGTGGGGGCCCAGGGGCTTCCGCTCCTTGTCTGGTGCCTGGCTCTGAGTTGATTTAGGACAACAGTGCAGCAGTGTGGAATACACTAAGTGCCACTGAATTGTATGAAATGGCCTAAAAAGTGAATTTTACATTACATGAACATGTGAACTTTGCCACACAATTAAAAATATCATTTGATATCTGGTTGTCTTTGAGCAGTGTTGATGATTACTGGATCTTTGATTTCATCAGAGATTAGAGCTACAAGAACAGTGGTATAATCAACCTAAAATTCCTTCTTCAGGGGCTGGTATTGTGGCATAGCAGGTTAAGTCACTTATTTAAAAAATATATTTATTTATTTATTGTAAGGCAGAGTTACAGAGAGAAGAGAGACAGAGAGCTCTTTCATCTGCTGGTTCACTCCCCAAATGGCTATAATGGCCAGGATTAGGCCAGGCCAAAGCCAGGAGCCAGGAGCTTCATCTGGGTCTGCCATATGAGGGCAGGGGTCCAAATACTTGGGCCATCTTCTGCTTTCCCAGACCATCAGCAGGGAACTGGTTCAGAAGTGGAGCAACTAGGGCTCAAACCAGCGTCCATATGGGATACCGGCATTGCAGGTGGAAGCTTAATCTGCCACGCCTCAACATGAGTCCCAAGTCACCGCCTTTAACGCCAGCATCTCATGTGAGCACTAGTCTGAATCCCAGCTGCTCCACTTCGGAACCAGCTCCCTGCGAATGTGCATGAGAAAGCAGCAGAGGGTGGCTCACGTGCTTGGGCCACTGCCACCCTGTGGGAGACCAGGATAGAATTCCAGGCTTGCCCAGCCCCGGCCATTGCAGCCATTTGGGAAGTGAACTAGTAGATGGAAGATCTCTCTTTCTCTCTCTCCCTCTCTCTCTCTCTGTCACTCTGACTTCCAAATAAACAAATAAATCTTTCCAAAAAATCCTTCATGTGTTTGTTAGAGAAAATTTCCATCATCAACTATTTGTTGATTGTTGGTGGGATTTGTTGCCTTATGTTTAGAATGCTGAGGTCTCTGTTTCTTGATGGCTGGGAGCTGGGGGCTACTTTTAGATCCTGGAGGTTGCCCACAATTCCTTGCCATAGGTCCTCTCACAAGCTGGCAGCTTTCTTCTTTCGGGTAAGGAACGGAGAGCATCTCTCTAGTGTGTTCTAGCAGGATGGAGCCTTGTCTAAATCATCTTTGCCACATTCTAATGGTTGCAAACAAGTCAAAGGCCCCACCTCCACCCTCACGGAGTATGACTACAGGAGCCATGCTAGCACCTGGCCTCCACAATTAGCTGTGATTTTTTTTTTTTTTTTTTTTTTTAGTATACTGTGTACCAACCAGGCCCTACGGTAGGTACTTTTTCTTAATTATTTCATTTCCTCCCCAGACAGCCTTATGAGATCAATACTGTCAGAACTGTTTTACCGATCTGATCTGAACATTGAAGCCCAGAGAAATTAAGGTTTGACTTGTTTATAAGCAATAAATGACAAATCTGGGACTCAACCCCAAATCTGTTTGATCTGAAAGTCACCTTCACCCTTCAAATGCCTCCTTCAGAAGAGTTTGTCCTAGAAGACTCTTTTAAAATAGTGCCCTTCCGTTTTTCAAGAGCAGTGACAGAAGTAGGAAACGTGCATTCTTTGCTTCTTGGATTCGTATTTTCAGTTCAGACAGAAGTTCTCCCAGCTGAGCAGGAGCCGGCCCTGCTAGGAAGTGCTCTGCTGCAGGGTTAGGGCAGGACGCCAAAGCAGCTAACAAAGCCTGGCCTAGACTTTCTCCGTGCATTAAAAAATCCTCACAGTAACACTTCCTGGCTGCGTCGTGGGCTAATTGTCCGTGGCTGTCTCATTTTATTCTTGGTGTCCCTGTGAGGCGGTCAGGACGGGAATGCCATGTATTCGGCATGGTATAGATTCCCGGCACACAGTTTTGTGTTTTGGAACTGACAGAAGGCAGACTGACAGAAAGGGAGAGGCAGAGAGGACTCTTCCATCTGCTGGGTCACTCTCCAAATGCCCGCAACAGCCAGGACTAGGCTACATTGAAGCTGGGCACAAGGAACTCCACCTGGGTCTCCCACATGGGTGGCAGGGACCCTAATACTTGGGCCAGCTTCTGGTTCCTGCACCTCCTAGGGTGCACAGTAGGAGGAAGCTGGAATCTGAAGTGGAGCAAGTAGCATCTCAACTACTGCACCGAATTCCTGCCCCAAGGCATTTTTTTTTTTTTGGACAGGTGTGGGGAGCAACTCGGACTAGACTAAGTTACTGGAATTAAGACTTATTCTATGCATCTGCTCTCCCACAATATGGCGCTGAGATGGGAGAAACAGCTTCTACACAGCTGCCTCCAGTTCAACCAATAAACTGTAGGACCTGCTCCTGATTGGAGGAGAGCAGCGTACTCGGCATGTGGGTAGCAGAGTTGGGATTGGCGGAAGAGGACTATATAGGAGGAGAGAGACAACATGCACCAGGAACATCTAAGGGGAACACCTGTGCAGCCCCCGAGAGAGCCGGCCGGCGGTGTGCCGCTCCCCCGCGGAAGTGGGGAATGTGGCAGGGGGAACCGCCCTTCCACGGAGGTGGAAGGGACGGTAGCCAACCCGGGAAGAACCAGCAGTAAACCCGGGAAGGGCCGAGCAGACAAAAGAACAGCGCAGGGTCCTGTGTCGTTCCTCCACGAAGAGGGGGAGCGACAGACAGGCAGAGTTAGAGAGACAGACAGAAAGGTCTTCCTTCCGTTGGTTCACTCCCCAAATGGCCGCTATAGCTGGCGCTGATCCGAAGGCAGGAGCCAGGTGCTTCTCCTGGTCTCCCATGCGGGTGCAGGGCCCAAGGACTTGGGCCATCCTCCACTGCCTTCCCGGGCCACAGCAGAGAGCTGGACTGGAAGAGGAGCAACCGGGACAGAATCCGGCGCCCCACCGGAACTAGAACCCGGGGTGCCGGTGCTGCAGGTGGAGGATTAGCCAAGTGAGCCGCTGCGCCGGCCCCAAGGCATAATTTTAAATAGATCGCTAATAGTCATTTCTGTGGCTATCTCCATCAGTTCACTAAAACATTTCCTTCATTTTAGCTGCTTAGGTTGCTACTTGTTTTTCACTTAACAAAAAGTATTAGGATGAGCATCAGTGATCACAAATTTGTTAAATGCACAGAAACATGCATTTAGGGTAAAGGCTCAGAAAAGGGGTGGGGGACCACAGCCTCAAGGCCACTGGCACACGGAAGACGTGCTCCTACCCCACTTGACTGATACGGAAAGTCTCAGATGGATGGCGCCCAGGTCCGCAAGGCTCTGAAGGCACAGCTCAGAGCTGCCTCTCAGCCTCTTGCTTCCCAGGCTGATGCTTTTCCTTACAACGTGCAGTGCGCGGGTGCTCCGTGAACCAGCAGCACTGGGTCAGCCCTGGGTCGGTCTTGGAAGCTTGTTGGAAACGCGTAATCTCAGGCCCTCGCCCAGACGTGGTGAATCGGAAGCTGCATTCACCTAGATCCTGAGATCCCTTTCTGCACGCTGAAGTTTGAGAGACCGTGCGCACAACGTGTATTCCCCTGCATGCCCGTGAAATGCTTCGAAATGAGGGCAAAACACCACCGGCTTTGGTGCCCCTAGTTTCTTTGAAACACCTGTTCAAGTTTCCCCAGCTTAAGGACAATGTGCAAAGTGCCCAACTCACGGAAGGATTTCTTCATTTCATTGTACAACATCAGAAGCTTTGTCCAACTCTGTCCTGGGCATGGTGAAATCGTACATTGAAGTAGCATTTTGGAATAATTTCCCAGTAAGAAAGTCTCCCCGTGAGGGAGAAAGCACTGCACCAGAGTTCAGGTCCAGTTCTGCTAACAACCTGAGTGACCTTGGAGGACTGTTGAATCATGCTCTATTGAATTAGATTCTGGGATGGGAGCATGATTTATAAATCAAAGCCCTGGGCACATCTGTGGGAACCTATATTTAGCTCTCAGTTTGCTTTTGAGTGAAATGAAGGCATCTAGACCAGATGATCCCCAGGGCTCATATTCAGAGGACAAAACCCTTCTGAGGAAGCCTCGTTTGGGTTGGATCCCACCTGTGCCCTCCAGGGATATGGTGACACAGAGATCTATATCAAGTCAGGGTGTAGAGAGCGAGAACATGGATTCTCAAAGTCCCTTTTCAACCTAAAAACTTATGATCCGGCACCATTCCAATAGAAAAAAGGAATTTTAGAGTTTTAACATCAGCTGGCTGTTCTGTTTAGCTCCTGGCTTTCAGGAAAGACAGCAGCTATCCTATTGTTTAAGGATTTGGATTTATAAGAGTAGATTTTAAATGCTTTTACCATTAAAAAAAAAGATAAGTATGTGAGGTTTAGGATTTGTTAATCATCCTGACTTAATCATTCCACATTGTAAATGTGTATCAAAACATCATATGGTACTCCATAAATATGTATAATTATTGCCAATTAAAAACAAAATTTAAAAAGGAATTTGGGGGGTCCACTGTTGGGGAATAGCTGGTAAAAGCCATTGCCTGTGATGCCTGCATCACATATGGGGGTCAGTTCAAGCCCCAGCTGCTCCACTTCTGATCCAGCTCTGTGCTAATGGCCTGGGAAAAGCAACAGATGTCCTAAGTCCTTAAGCCCCTGCACCCATGTGGGAGACCTGGAAGAAGCTCTAGGCTTCTGGCTTTGGCCTGGCCCAGCACTAGTTTTTGAGGCCATCTAGGAAGTGAACCAGCAGATGAAAGAACTCTCTCTTTGTAATTCTTTCAAATAAATAAATAAATCTTTTATTTTTTAAAGTAATTTGAGGGCTGGCATTGTGGCACATGGGCTAAGTTACCACTTGCAACACTAGAATCCTATTTCAGAGCACCAATTAAAATCTCAGCTGCTGGGGGGCCAGCGCCGTGGCGTAGCCGGGAAAGATGCCGCCTGCAGTGCCGGCATCCTATATTTGAGTCTCGGCTGCTCTGCTTCATCATCAATCCAGGTCTCTGCTATGGCCTGGGAAAGCAGTAGAAGATGGCCCAAGTGCTTGAGCCCCTGTACCCCTGTGGGAGACCTGGAAGAAGCTCCAGGCTCCTGGCTACGGATCAGTGCAGTTCCGGCCGTTATGGCCAATTGGGGAATGAACCAGAGGATGGAAGACCTCTCTCTTTCTCTGCCTCTCCTTTCTGTGTGTAACTCTGACTTTCAAATAAATAATATAAATCTTAAAAAAAAAAAAAAAAAAAACTCAGCTGCTCTGCTTCTGCTCCAGTTCTCTGCTAATTCACCTGGGAAAGCAGCCCATGATAGCCCAAGTGCTTGGGCCTCTGCCACGCACGTGGGAGACCTGGATGGAGTTCCAGGATTCCGGCTTTGGCTAGGACCAGCCCGAGCCTTTGTAGCCATTTGGGGAATAAAGCAGTGGAAGGACGACCTCTCTCCCTCCCTCTCTTCCTCTCTGTCTCTCCCACTCTCACTCTGCCTTTTAAATAAAGAAATGAATAAATAAGTCTTAAAAGAAAGAAAACGTGGCCGGTGCTGCAGCTCACTAGGCTAATCTTCCGCCTTGCGGCGCTGGCACACCGGGTTCTAGTCCCGGTTGCCCCTCTTCCAGGCCAGCTCTCTGCTGTGGCCCGGGAGTGCAGTGGAGGATGGCCCAAGTGCTTGGGCCCTGCACCCCATGGGAGACCAGGAAAAGCACCTGGCTCCTGGCTCCTGCCATCGGATCAGCGCGGTGCGCCGGCCGCAGCGGCCATTGGAGGGTGAACCAACGGCAAAGGAAGACCTTTCTCTCTGTCTCTCTCTCTCACTGTCCACTCTGCCTGTCAAAAAAACAAACAAACAAACAAACAAACAAAAAACGGAAAAGAATTTGTATTTATTTCAGATCCCATTTGTGAGATCAAGTATTCCTTTCAGGATATGATTTGATTGATTTCATTTGCCTTAAGCATAGCAAGCAATTCATAGACCAGACTCAGGTCTTTTTCTGATCAGATGTGATCATTAAAATCACAATCTCTGGTTTCTTTTCCTTTCCCCGTTCACACATCACCTGTCTTAGAGGAGGGAAGCTGAAGCTTCATATATATAGCCTCTTGGTTTTGTGGCCAGCTTTCTCAAACTGAAAGCTGAGTATCATTCCCACTGAGTAAGCAGTCCCCACTCAGCCCTTGGAGAACCAGGCCACATCCCAAGCAGTAGATTTTAAAAACAGCCTTGGGGCAAGCTTTATGGTACATGGGGTTAAGCTGCCATTTGGAACACCTGTATCCCATAGGAGTGTCTGAGTTCAAGTCCCCACTCCTCTTCCAGTCCAGCTTCCGGCAGATGTGCAGCGTGGGAGGCAGCAGATGATGACTCAAGTCCTTGCTACCAACTGGGAGACCCGGATGGAGCTCTTGGCTCCTGGCTTTGGGCTAACCCAGCCCTGGTTGTTGCGGGCACTTGGAGAGTGAACCAGTGGACGGGAGATGATGCCCCTCTGCTGAGCTACCCACCATCTATCTCTGTCACACTGCCTTTCAAATAAATTTTTTAAAAAATTAAAATAATAAATAGCTGTGATATCCATTTACCCTGAGCATCACTATGACATCCTCAGAATATGACAACATTTCAAGATTAATTTTATTTATTTGTAAAAGTCCCAGGGAGAGGTTGAGACAGAGAGAGAGAGAGAGGTCATTGGTTCACTCCCCAAACGGCTGCAGTGGCAGTTGAGCTGATCTGAAGCCAGGGGCTAGGAGCTTCTTCTGGGTCTCCCACGTGGGTGCAGGGACCCAACGACTTAGGCCATTCTCTGCTGCTTTCCCAGGCGCATTAACAGGGAGCTGGATTATAAGAGGAGCAGCTGGGACTGGAACTGGCGTCCATATGGAATGCTGGTGCCGCAGGCTGGGGCTTGAACCCTCTGCTCCACAGAACCAGCCCTGAAAATGGATGTTTTTGAGACTAAAATCCAAAGCATTTCCTTTATTTTGATATATATCTGTTTGCTTACAATAAATCAGATCAAATACATCTTCCTTTTCATCTTAAGATTCCTTTGGTATGGGCAGGAGGTATTGCACTGAGTTTTTTTGTTTTGTTTTGTTTTGTTTTGTTTTTTTGACAGGCAGAGTGGACAGTGAGAGAGAGAGACAGAGAGAAAGATCTTCCTTTTGCCGTTGGTTCACCCTCCAATGGCTGCCGCGGCCGGCGCGCTGCGGCCAGTGCACTGCGCTGATCCGATGGCAGGAGCCAGGTACTTATCCTGGTCTCCCATGGGGTGCAGGGCCCAAGCACTTGGGCCATCCTCCACTGCACTCCCTGGCCACAGCAGAGAGCTGGCCTGGAAGAGGGGCAACCGGGGCAGAATCCGGCGCCCCAACCGGGACTAGAACCTGGTGTGCCGGCGCCGCAAGGCGGAGGATTAGCCTAGTGAGCCGCGGCGCTGGCTGCACTGAGCTTTTTGATACTGAGAGGCCATCTTTAAAATCCCCAGGTTAAAACACACACACACACACACACACACACACAGGAGCGTCACTTTAACAGCAGAATATTATACAAGGGTCTATTACTTAGTGAGCCTCACTGAAGCGCCGGTGGGAAATTAGCCATTCATTCATTTCACACCTGCTCAGCAATAGGTCCCAGATGACACGCGTGATTCCCGCCGCCAGGAACGCCCTTGGTGCCAGGGTAAGGGCAAGCACAGGACACTGTGGAGAGGTCAGGGACGGACACCTACTTCCTCCTTGGGGTTTGGAGGAAGCTCCCTAGAAGAGGTGTTCCTTGAGCTGAGGAGTGAGTGAAAGGGTGGCTCAAACAGAGGGAACAGCCACTGCAGGGGTACAGAGGCAGCTGAGAACCAGGCAGAGAACTGAGCGCGACCAGGTCATGACAGATAAAGTGCAGGAGTGGGCGACAGGACCCAAGGTTGCACCTGCGGGAAGAAATGAGACCTGTTGGGCGGAAGCCTATGCCGTGTGAAGATTTGTTATTTTGCTGGTACTTTAGAAGCAACGCCCCTTTGGAGTATCTTCAGTCTGGAGAAGGTACCGTATCCAGAAATCCATTGGCATCGCCGCAGACTAGAGCTCGCCTTTGTTTTCGTGCCAGGACTTACTGTCCCCCACCACCACCCCGCCCCCGAGCATAACTGCTTCATCTTTTTCTGAAAGAAAATAAATCTCAGCGCTGGCGCTTTGGATGCAGCGTGCATTTGATCTGGTTGATTCAGGAAACAGATGCATCCTCTTGGTCTCAGCTCAAATCACTGGGGTTTCTTTTTCGCTGGTGCTACCGAAGCCAGATCTAGGTCTGCATCAGCACGGAGGAAAACAGTAATTACCGAAGTATTAGTGTTATTATTATTTCCTGATATGAACTGCTACATTCCTTGCTTGTTTTGGGCTTTCTCCCTCGGCCCGGGTTCCACAATGTAAAAACAAACCCTTCTTGAGCAGAGCCTAGGCGAACTATTTTTAATGAATTCCTTGTTTGCATTGGAGACCTCTTGGAGACTGCGATGTAAAAGATAAAGCTTCGACTCAGACATGTCCACATTGTCTCACACCCACAGTTGCGGGAGGTTCACAAATCTCTCCACCCCTCACCCCGCAGAGGACCCTTAAGGAAACCATAGGCACCAGAGAAGAGGCTTTGGCCGACACAGTCAGATATAAAATGGAAGCATGGCTTGTTGAAGTGGGGCCGTGCCAGCTGTCTGCTAATTCTGGCGGTATATTTTAGGAAATCAGAAGAACAAATCTGAATTGCACTTGCCATGTAATTGCTCAAGCCTCTGCTGCGGCTTTGAATCAGTAGCTGGATCTTAGCATCCCGATGTCCCCTCCTCCATGAAAACCCAGATGCCAGGGAAGGTCCCAGAGAGACAAAGCCAGGAGTCTGGAACTCCATCCACGTCTCCCACGTGGCTGGCAGCAATCTAAGTACCTGAGACATCACCTGCTGCCTGCCAGGACCACAATGGAGCTCCTGGACTAGAACTAGGCACTCAGACTCGGAATGTGGGTCTCTCAAGTGGCGACTTAACCCTCTGTGTCACAGTGCCTGCCCCAGGAGAGGAATTTTAAAAAACTGATTAGCATGCTGATCCTCCACCTTGCGGCCAGCACACCGGGTTCTAGTCCCGGTCGGGGCGCCGGATTCTGTCCCAGTTGCCCCTCTTCCAGGCCAGCTCTCTGCTGTGGCCAGGGAGTGCAGTGGAGGATGGCCCAAGTGCTTGGGCCCTGCACCCCATGGGAGACCAGGAGAAGCACCTGGCTCCTGGCTTCGGATCAGCGCGGTGCGCTGGCCTCAGCGCACTGGCCATTGGAGGGTGAACCAATGGCAAAGGAAGACCTTTCTCTCTGTCTCTCTCTCTCACTGTCCACTCTGCCTGTCAAAAAATAAAAAATAATAATAATTAAAAAAAACAACAAAAATACTGAGTAGCATGCTAAGGATTCTAATGGAAAAACTAGACAACATGCAAGAACAGATGGCTAATGCAAGTAGAGAAGTGGAAATTCTAAGAAAGAATAGAAAAGAGATATTAGAGATCAAAAACTCTGTAACAGAAATAAAGAATGGATTCATCAGTAGACTGGGCAGGATTAAGAAAAGATTCTCTGAGACTGAGGAAATGGCGATAAAAGTTAATAAAACTGGAAAGTAGAGACAAAACAAAAATAATCCTGGGGCTGGCATCATGGTGCATTGGGTTGATTCACCACTTGGAACACCCACATTCCATGCCCCAGTGCCGGAATCCAGCCCACCTCTGCTCTGTGTCTACCTTAGCTTCTTGCTCATGTACCTGGGAGGTTCAAGTGCTTGTGTCCCTGTCACCCACATGGAGGACTGGATGGGGCTCCTTTCCTGGCTCCTGGTTTTGGCCTGGTCCAGCTCCAGCTGCTGTAGATATTTGAGGAGTAAAGCAATAGATGGGAGCTCTCTCTGTCTCTCAAATTTAAAAAAAGAAAAATGTGGAAAGCAAAAATATGAGCAGAAAGCAAGGGCATTATAGAAAGTAGTAACAAATGCAGTTGATATTAATTTGGCTATATCAGCTACCCTTTAAATGTCAAGGATCTAAATATACCAACTGAGGGGCGGGCATTTCGGCATAGTAGGCTGAGCCACCATTTGGTCCTCCTGCATCCCATATTGGAGTGCCTAGGATTGAGTCCCTCCTCCACTTCCTGCTAATGTGCCTTGGAGGCAGCAGAGGATGACTCAAGTCCTTGGGTTCCTGCCACCCATGTGGGAGACCCAAATGTAGTTCCTGGCTCATGGCTTCAATCTGGCCCAGCCCTGGTTGCTGCATTTAGCCAGTAGATGGAAAATTTTGCGCTCTCTCTCTCTCTCTCTCTCCTTTTCTCTCTGTTTTTCTTCTCCCTCTGACACTCTGCCTTTCAAATAAATAAATCTTTAAATAAAAAAATAATTAAAAGATAGATTGCAAAAGAAAAAAGATAGATTGCTAGAGTGGATTACAGTAATAAGAACCAACTATATGTTGTCATGTTAAACATGAAGACAAAGTTAAAAGGTAGGGGCAGACATTTGCTTCAGCATTTAAGACACTGCTTCAGATGCCTGCTTCCCATATTGAAGTGCCTGGTCCAAATAGGGCAGTGCCTCCTCTACGTATGATCTAGTGTCTTGCTAATTCAAACCCTGGTAGCCAACAGTGATGGCTCGAGTACTTGGGTCCCTGCCATCCACATGGGAGGCTTGGATTAAACTCCTATTTCTTGGCTTCAGACTGGCTATTGTGGGCAGTTGGGGGAGTAAACCAGTGGATGGAAGCTATCTCTCTGTTTTATTCTTTTTTTCCTTATCTTTCTGTCCCTCTGCTTTCCAAATAAAATGGAAGTAAATAAATAAATTTAAAAAGATTATAAAGTAAAAGGATGAAGAAATATATACCATGCCAATTAATCAAAATTAACATCAGACACAACAGCCTTCAGAGCAAGAATGTTGCCAGGATGAAGAGGGACATTATATAATGATAAAGGGGTCAATTCCCTGAGAGTGCATGACAATCCTTAAAACGTATGCACCTACCATCAGAGCACCCAAATATGTAGGGAAAAATGATAAAGAAGTGCCAAGAGAAATAGATGAATCCACTATCATAGTTGGTTACTGTAACACATTTCTATCAGAAACAGATCCAACAGGTAGAAAGCCAGTATGGACATAGTTGAACTCAAAATCCTCAATCAATTAGATATAATTGACATCTATTGAAGACTTCATTCAAAAAAAGCCTGTTACTCATTCTTCTCAAGTTCACAAAGAACATTTACCAAGATAGCCCACATTCTGGGCCATATACCATACTTAAACAACAACAACAAAAACAATGTCTGGTCTCAAACCATGATGGGATTAAACCAAGAACAATAACAGAAAGTTAAATATGTGGCAGGCATCATGGCACAGCAGGTTAAGTTTCTACTTAGAAGGCCAGCATCCCATATTTGTGTGACAGTTAAATCCCAGCTACTCCACTTCCAATCCAGCTTCCTGCTAATGTGGCTGGGAAGGCAGCAAAGGATGGCCATTACCATCCATGTGGGAGACTGGGATGGAGTTCCTGGCTCCTGGCTTCAGCCTGGCCCAAACCTAGCTGTTGCACTTGTTCATTTGAGGAATGAACCAGTGGATAGAAGATCTCTCTCTTTCTCTCTCTCCTTCTCTATCATTCTGTCTTTCAAATAAATAAATACATTCTTTTTAAAAAGTGAAAATCTTGCAAATACTTGGAGATTAAGTAAGTAACATGAATTGAAAGAAGAAATCTCAAAAGAAATTAAGCATATTTTAAACTAAATTATAATGGAAATCTGACAAAATTTTTTGGATGCAGTGAAAACAGTGCTTAGGGGGGAATTTATAGCATTGAAAGCATAGTAGAAAATGATGTCTAAAATCAGTTTTCCAAGCTTCCACCTTAGAAAAGTAGGCAAAAGAAAATTAAATCAAAAGTAAGTATAAGAGAAGAAATAATTTAAATTAGAGCTGAAATCAATGAAGTTGAAAGTGGAAAGTCAACAAAAAAAATCAACAAAACCAAAAGTTAGCTCTTTGCAAAGATCAATAAAACTGATAAACCAGTGTGGGCGCTGTGGCATAGGGGGTAAAGCTGCTGCCTACAGTTCCAGCATCACATATGGGTACTGGTTTGAGTCCCAGCTGCTCCGCTTCCAATCCAGCTCTCTGCTATGGCCTGAGAAAGCAGTAGAAGATGGCCCAACTAGCACTAGGGCCCCTGTGCCTGCATGGGAGACCTGGAAGAAGCTCTTAGCTCCTGGCTTCGAATCAGTCCAGCTCTGTCCATTGCGGCCATTTGGGGAGTGAGCAAGCAGATGAAAGACCTCTCTCTCTCTCTCTCTCTCTTTCTGCCTCTGTAACTCTGTCTTTCAAAAAATAAGTAAATCTTTTGTAAAAATTGATAAGCCTGTAGTCAGGCTAAGAAAAAAGAAAGAAGACACAAATTAATGTCAGGAATGAAAAATGGGCATCAATTGTTAAATCAACAACGGGAGTCACTGGGTACATGCTCCCCACGTAGGATCTCTGTCCTTAATGTGTTTTACTATGAAACTTAAAAACAACACTACTAGCCGAACAATGCCCTATACCTTGTGCGGTTGTGTGGGGGCAGCCTGTTGAAATCCTTGCTTAGTGTATACTAAGTTGATCTGTATATGAAGGTAATTGAAAATGAAACTCAATGAAGGGCGGGATGGGAGAGGGAGTGGGAGAGGGGAGGGCCGCGGGAGGGAGGGAGGTTGGGGTGGGGGGAGCCACAACAATACAAAAGTTGCACTTTGTAAATTCACATTTATTAAATTAAAAAAAGAAAAAAAAAAGAAAAAATGGGCATCACTACAGACCCCACTGTCATTCAAATGACAAATAAGAAATGCCATGAACTACTCCATGTTCAAAAATTTGAAAAGCTAGCAATTCCTTGGAAGACACAATGTGTCAAAACTCGTCTCCCAGGGTTGGTGCTGTGGCATAGCAAGTAAAGCCGCCACCTGCCATGCTGGCTTCCCATATGGACACTGGTTCAAGTCCCAGCTGCTCCACTTCTGATCCAGCTCTCTGCTATAGCCTGGGAAACCAATGGAAGATGGACCAACCCCTTGCGCCCCTGCACCCATGTGGGAGACCTGGAGGAAACTCCTGGCTCCTGGCTTCAGATCAGCACAGCTCCGGCTATTGCAGCCATCTGGGGAGTGAGCCAGCGATGGAAGACCTCTCTCTCTCTCTCTCTCTCTCTTTCTGTTTTAAAGAATTATTTTATTTATTTGAAAGAGTTACAGAGAGAAATAGAGTCAGAGAAAGAGAGGTCTTCCATTCCGCTGGTTCACTCCCCAAATGACTGCGACGGCCGGAGCTGAGCTGATCCAAAGTCAGGAGCCAGGAGCTTCTTCCAGGTCTCCCACGTAGATGCAGGGGCCCAAGGATTTGGCCATCTTCTACTGCTTTCCCAGGCCATAGCAGAGAGCTGGATTAGAAGAGGAGCGGCCGAGACTCGAACCGGCGAGCATATGGGATGCCGGCGTTGCAGGCTGGGGCTTTAACCCACTGTGCCATAGCACCGGTCCCAGACCTTTCTCTTTCTCTCTGTGCTTCTGCCTCTCTGTAGCTCTGCCTTTCAAATAAAATAAATAAATCTTAACAAAAAAAGACTAAAAGGTAGCAATTTTAAAAATTAAACTCATCTCCGAACAGAGTAGCTCAGCAGAAAATCCCCAAATACACAGCACAAGGTCATAACCAAAGAAGTCAGGAAGCGTGCTTTGGTGGGTGTGGGCATCACCGTCAGGTTCACAAACACAGACACTTTCTTCTCCGTGCATCCTAGCAGTGGTCACACCAGGGTGGAAAATACCCGTACAGTCGGCTGCCTGCCTCTGGCAGCACCCCCAGTCTCAGGTGCTCCCTTGTCTTTCTAAAGCAGAACCGAAATTTCACCTGGGCAGTCAGTTCTAGCGACCACAGAACTTTCGTTTCCTTTTTACTGTAGAGAGAAAGTACTGAACACTGTTATTTCACCAAGAGAAAGTGGGCACTGGGTAAGTAGAGGCTGGATGAGGGGTTTGGTTCACACCCTTGGTTCCTAGCTGAGCAGCTCATCAGAATCACCTGGGGGAACTTACTGTCATGCACATTCTTTTTTTTTAATTTTTTAAAATTTTTTATTTTTTTCAATTTTTTGACAGGCAGAGTGGACAGTGAGAGAGAGAGACAGAGAGAAAGGTCTTCCTTTTGCCGTTGGTTCACCCTCCAATGGCCGGCCCGGCTGGCGCACTGCGGCCGGCGCACCGCCCTGATCCGATGGCAGGAGCCAGGTACTTATCTTGGTCTCCCATGGGGTGCAGGGCCTAAGCACTTGGGCCATCCTCCACTGCACTCCCTGGCCACAGCAGAGAGCTGGCCTGGAAGAGGGACAACCGGGACAGAATCCGGTGTGCCGGCGCCGCAAGGTGGAGGATTAGCCTAGTGAGCCGCGGCGCCGGCCTTGTCATGCACATTCTAAGACCTGCTCTGGGCTAGGTGTGCAGGACAAGGGTTTGTAATTTTTTTTTTTTTTAAGATTTATTTATTTATTTGAGAGGTAGAGTTAGAGAAACAGGGAGAGACAGAGAGAACGTTTTCCAGCCTCTGGTTCACTCCCCAATTGGCTGCAATGGCCGGAGCTGCGCCAATCCGAAGCTAGGAGCTTCTTCCAGGTCTCCCACGCAGGTGCAGGGGCCCACGCACTTGGGCCATCCTGCACTGCTTTCCCAGGCCACAGCAGAGAGCTGCATCAGAAGAGGAGCAGCCACATGGGACACCTTCACCGCCGGTGGAGGCTTAGCCTACTACACCACAGTGCTGGCCGTGCTCTGTAATTTTTTGAGTGCTCCCCAAATGATTCTGAAGACCCCCCCAGGCTTGGGATCCACTGGGCAGAGTGATGAGGTCACTGCCTGTTTTTGCCCGAGGGTTTCTAAGTTTTTGTGTCTATTTTTTTTTATCACATTTCCCTCTTGCTACACCCTCCTCTGACATTTGAACATGACTGTATTATGTCATTGTGTGATATCACATGCAATTTCATATCTTTCCTTGGCCAGATGAGCTCCTCAAGGGTAGAGCTATGTCTCACTCATTATTACCTGTACCAGAGATGCCATGTGTAATTGAGCAGGCCATTCACTTACGAAGGAGCATAGCATCATGGGTAAGTGGGACTATAAATAGGGGTGAAGTTCAACCACACTCCTGAGCTATGAGCCCTGTTTTGGCCTCTGAACACATTGAGGGATGGATTTCTTTTCTCTATTTTCTTTCTTTCTTTCTTTCTTTCTTTCTTTCTTTCTTTCTTTTTTTAAGATTTATTTATTTATTTGAAAGGCAGACACAGAGAGAAATCTTCCATTTGATGGTTCACACTCCAGATGGCCACAGTGGCCAGGACCAGTTCAGGCTGAGGCCCAGGTCTTTTCTGTGGATAGCAGGGACTCACGCATGTGGGCCATCTTCTGCTGTTTTCCCAGGTGCATAGCAGAGAGCTGGATCAGAAGCCGAGCAGCCAAGACCCAAACTGGCGCTTATCTGAGATGCCTGAGTCGCAGGTGGTGGCCTCCCCTGCTGCACCACAATACCAATCCTAATGAAAGTTTATTAACTACGGGGTCAGCGCCGTGGCTCGCTTCCTCTGCCTGCTGCACCAGCATCCCATATGGGCGCAGGTTCTAGTCCCGGTTGCTCCTCTTCCAGTCCAGCTCTCTGCTGTGTCCCGGGAGGGCAATGGAGGATGGCCCAAGTGCTTGGGCCCTTGCACCCGTGTGGGAGACCCGGAGGAGGCACTCGGCTCCTGGCTTCGGCTTGGCGCAGCGCTGGCCGTGGCGGCCATTTAGGGGGTGAACCAATGGAAGGAAGACCTTTCTCTCTGTCTCTCTCTCTCACTGTCTATAGCTTTACCTGTCAAATAAATTAAAAAAAAAAAAAAAGAAAGTTTATTAACTGAACTCCCCAAGCCTAAGTGGTTCACTAGATCCTGTGAACATGTGACAGTATCTCTATCCTCTAAAGCTAGAGGTGCAATTTCAGAAATCAGTGTTAATTCATAATGAATATTTGTGTGGGTGTATATATAGCATTAATTAAATTCATTAACTATGTATCTATATATTTTTGTACACATACAAAAACATATTTATGTATGCATGTTTGTGTATGTGTGTGTATATATCTGTAGGTGTGTATATATACATTCAGTTGTATGTTAACATAATGTGTGGGTGTGTGTACCAGCTTGATGGGCAGCATTTCATCAAACTGAATAGGTGGTTGGCAGGCGATGGTCCTGCAGGTTGCTTGCCTTCTGAGGATATTTTCGTGCTACACTGGGTTATAGCTGTGTGAGATAGAGTCTGCATCTGCTTCTATTGATATGGCAGACATTTCTTAGGTTGCTCTGCCTGAAATTTTATTTATATACTATTATTTTTAATATCTATGTATTTGTTATTTACTTATTTACTGTATTAATGACACAGAGATAGAGACAGAGACTCATAGAAAAAGATCTCCCATCTACTGGTGCACTCAAATGCCAACAGAAGCATGGGCTGGGCCAGGCCAAAACCAGGAGCCTGAAACTCTATCCAAGTCTCTCATGGGTGTGGTAGGGGTCCAAGTACTTGAGTTGTAACCTTCCAGCGTGTGCGGATTAGCAGGGAGCTGGAATCCGCAACAGAACCAGGACTGGAATGCAGCCAGCATCCCGTGTCAGAGCGCCAGGGTTTGAGTCCTGGTTCCATTTCTGACTCCAGTTTCTTGCAGATGCACACCCTGGGAGGCAGCAGCTGATGCCTCAAGTGGTTGGGTCCCTCCCCTGAATGTGGGAGACCTGGACTGAGTTCCCAGCTCCTGGGGACTTAGGGAGTGACCAACAGATTGGAGGTCTCCCTTTCTATCTGGTAGTCTGTCTTTGCCTCTCAAATAAAATAAATAGGTAAAAAGTAAGAAAAAGCAGTTCCTTAAAAAAAAAAGTGGGGGAGGAATTGGAGGGAGCCACTCCCCACTTCCGTGATGGGAGGATGCTACAAGAAGATGTCACTGGGGCTGGTGCTGTGGCATAGCGGGAAAGCCGCTGCCTGCAGTGCTGGCATCCCACATGGGTGCCAATTCGAGTCCTGGCTGCTCCTCTTCTGATCCAGCTCTCTATTATGGCCTGGGAAAACAATACAAGATGGCCCAAGTCCTTGGGCCCGTGAACACGTGGGAGACCTGGAAGAAGCTCCTGGCTTCGGATTGGCGCAGCTCTGGCCATTGCAGCCAATTGGGGAGTGAACCATCTGATGGAAGACCTCTCTCTCTCTCTCTTCATTCTCTCTCTCTCCTCTCTCTGTGTACTTCTGACTTTCAAATAAGTAAATACATCTTTAGAAGATGTCATCGTTGAAGCAGACGCCAAACTGCTGGCACCTTCATCTTGGACTTCTCAGATTCCAGCACTATGCGCAATAAATTCTGCTGCTTAAAAAATTGGGGTCAGCATTGTGGCATAGTGCAAGTTGCCACTTGCAGCACTGGCGTTGCATATCTGAGTGCCAGTTGAGTCCCAGCTGCTCTGTTTCTGATTCAGCTCCCTGCTAGTGCACTTGGAAAAGCAGCAATGATGATGGCCAGAGTACTGGCCCCTGGCACCCACGTGGGAGACCAAGATGCAGTTCTGGGTTCCTGGCTTCAGCCTGGCCCAGCCTGGGCTAGTAGGCCATTTGAGAAGTAAACCAGTGGATGGAAGATCTCTCTCTCTCTCTTGCTCTTGATCTCTCTCTGTTTCTCCCCTCCTCTCTCTGTTGCTCTGCATTTCAAATAAATAAGTACATCTTTTAAAAAAAATGACTCACTCTTCTAAGGTATTTTTTTTTTTAATTTTTTGACAGGCAGAGTGGACAGTGAGAGAGAGACAGAGAGAAAGGTCTTCCTTTTCTGTTGGTTCACCCCCCAAATGGCTGCTACGGCTGGTGTGCTGCGCCGATCCGAAGCCAGGAGCCAGGTGCTTCTCCTGGTCTCCCATGGGGTGCAGGGCCCAAGGACCTGGGCCATCCTCCACTGCACTCCTGGACCACAGCAGAGAGCTGGACTGGAAGAGGAGCAACCGGGACAGAATCCAGTGTCCCAACCGGGACTAGAACCCAGAGTGCTGGTGCTGCAGGCAGAGGATTACCAAGTGAGCCACAGCACCGGCCACTCTAAGGTACTTTGTTAGAGTAGCCCAAATAGACTAAGGCAAATGTTATTCACAAATTATTGCAGATGTTTTAAAGCAGTATTGATTGTATGGACGTGAAGTGCATGGACCAGTATCGAGGTTAATCCCAGCAGTGTAGCATGGTGATTCTAGGTATAAGTTCTTTAGCAGATGATTCCAAAAGTCTGAATTTGAGGTCTTTTTCTTTTCTTTAAGATTAATTTGAAAGGCAGAGAGAGAGAGAGAGAGAGATCTTCCATCTGCTGGTTCACTCCCCAAATGGCCACAACGTCCAGAACTGGGCTGATCTGAAGCCAGGAGCTTCTTCTTCCAGGTCTCCCACGGGGCTGTAGGAGCCCAAGCACTTGGGCCATCTTCTACTACCTTCCCAGGCATGTTAACAGGGAGCTGGGAGCTGGATTGAAAGTGGAGCAGCAGGGACTCGAATCAGTGCCCATTTGGGATGCCAGAACTGCAGGTGGCAGCTTTACCCACTACACCACAGTGCCAGTTCTAAGATTTTTTTTCTTTTGAAAGATTTATTTATTTAATTGAAAGTCAGAGTTACACAGAGAAGGAGAAGCAGAGAAAAACAGAGAGAGAGGTCTTCCATCCGCTGGTTCACTCCCCAATTGGCCACAACGGCTGGAGCTGCGCTGATCTGACACCAGGAGCCAGGAGCTTCTACACAAGTGCAGGGGCCCAAGCACTTGGGCCATCTTCCACTGCTTTCCCAGGCCATAGCAGAGAGCTGGATCAGAAGTGGAGCAGCCTGGACTCAATCCAGCTATGGGCTGGCACTGCAGGCTGTGACTTTACCCACTATGCCACAGCGCCGGCCCCTCGATTTTTTTCAATATGAGGCCTGTATTAAATGGTTCTCATCTCCTCTCGATGCCTAGAACCAAAGTGAGAGCTTCGAGCTACTGGAGCACCTGCGGAGAAGCATGTAAAAGGGCACAGTAGGCCATGCCGCTGGACGACTGACCTTCCCATGTGCAAATCATGGGGCGCTGCTGGGAGCTTCCACTGGAGAACGAAGTAAGGGGAACTTGTTTCCAACACAGGCACAGTTGCAAAAGCACAGGATCGCTCTTAGAGACTCATTTGGGCTTTCAGACCGACTGGGTTCGCTGTGATATTCGGCGGGTGGAATGTGCTGTGGCTATAGGACAGGGTCAAGGAGGGCGGTTTTCCGGCAAATCAAGTTCTTGTTTATACACATTCTTTCCTCCTTGGGACATGAAGTCATACGCTCTTCTGGGGCCCTCTCTAAGTCATACCGGAAGAGGTGGAGACACATGGAAGTGCTTGAGGTCGAGCAGTGGAGAACAGCCTAGGCAAGGTAGAATTTCTGGAACTGTAATCCCCAATGGTCCCAGCTGGAACCCCGATCCTGGCCTCAGACTGACCCATAACCCTGCTCAGAGGGAGCAACCACGGGGACCAGGGACCAGCAAAATTTTCAGTAAAAGGCCGGAACTAACATTACAGGCTCTGTGGACCCCACAGTCTTTACAACTCAGTTTTGTAGTTGTGGTGCAGACAGAACCACAGATAATACATACAAGAATGTGTGAGGTTGTGTCCCAAAACAACTTTATTTATCCAAACAGGTGGCAGCAGATTCGGCCCGCAGGACATAAGTTGTGAACCCTTACTCGAGGGCACAACCCTTACAAGCAGAAAACTGTGCACCTTCAAGAGATATCAAGTCTGAAATATGACCATGGGGCCCTTCTTCGTTAAAGGGACTCCAGGTCAAGTGGGCTTGCTCCTCAGACCTATTAGTTACATAAAAGTCGTGGGGCTCTGGGGAGGACCTGTGACTGCTCTCGTCCTTAGGTTTCTCATTTGTGATGTGAGGATTGTGAGGCCGACTCCGCATACACCAGAGGTGTGGGTGAAGCTCGAATGAACTGTGATGCGCTGACCGACAGAAGCTCTTGCTGCTATTATGGAGTTGCACTAAAGAGTAAAACTCTAGGAATAGAAGAGATGAGCTTATTTACTATTAAATCAATAGCACTTGTCAGGTACTGGCACTCAGAATAAATTTGTTGACTTTATAAATGAAATACTTAAAAACAGTTCCTGGCCAGCGCCGCGGCTCACTAGGCTAATCCTCCGCCTTGCAGCGCCGGCACACCGGGTTCTAGTCCCGGTCAGGGCGCCGGATTCTGTCCTGGTTGCCCCTCTTCCAGGCCAGCTCTCTGCTATGGCCAGGGAGTGCAGTGGAGGATGGCCCAAGTGCTTGGGCCCTGCTCCCCATGGGAGACCAGGAGAAGCACCTGGCTCCTACCATCAGATCAGCGCGGTGCTGGAGGGTGAACCAACGGCAAAGGAAGACCTTTCTCTCTGTCTCTCTCTCTCACTGTCCACTCTGCCTGTCAAAAACAAACAAACAAACAAAAAACAAAAAACAAAACAAAACAAAACCAGTTTCTCTAGTTAAATCAGTGATAATATTTGCATGGATTAGAGCAATAGTAGTTCATGATGAAAGGATTTGAAAAAGGACCTAGACCATTTAATTTTTGGATTTTAACCTATTGACTTGCTTGACCAACTTTAAATTTGTTTAAAGACTCACTTATTCATTTGAAAGGCAGAGTTACATAGAGAGACGGTGGGATGGAGAGAGAGAGAGACCTTCTGTCTGCTGGTTCATTCCCCAAAAGGCCTCGATAGTCAGAGCTGGGCCAGACTGAAGCCAGGAGCCAGGAGCCAGGAGCTTCACCCAGGTCTCCCACGTGGGTGGCAGTGGTCCAGGTACTTGGGCCAACTTCTGCTGCTTTCCTGGGTACATTAGCCAGGAGCTGGATCAAAATTAGAAGCAGCTGGGATGCCAGCATTGCAAATGGCAGCTTAAACTGCTATGCCAGGATGCCCATCCCTTGAACAACTTTTAGGAGTGCAGAGGTCAGCTCCCATCGGAACATTCCATGCACATTTGCAACTCCATTCAGATGTAATGAAAGTGTTCCATAATTGAGAAAGAGTTTTCCCTCGGGCTTTAAAAAATTTCTCATTCTCATATCCTCTTTGTAAGAAAGAAAATTCTAAGCCATTTGACTGAGCGTCCTGGGGACAACCACTGGTTTTTCAACACCATTTCCTACAGTTGGACATGATCATGCCTGCAAACTCTCTAGACCCTCCATGCCAGTTTGTTAAGCAAACCAAAGGTTTGTTTGGTGTTTTACAGGTATATCATTGCCAAAATAAAAGTTAGAGGTAGTGATTTATGAATAACACTGATGCCAATAAAATGAAAATAAAGCAAAAGTCCAGGTTATAGTTGTATCCTAAGTCCAATGGAAAAGCCTCATTTATCCATTCTGGAGTCAGCAGTAATGGTAGAAAGAACGTGCGTTTTGCTGCCACCTAGACCTGAGTTAAAATCATGACTGCAGTCCACTAGAGGTATGTGGACTTGCACAATTCACGGAATCTCTTTTGTCATCTCAAGATTGCTATGAGGATAAAACATGTCAATGTGAACAAAAGAACCTAGCACAGTGGTGGACCACCAGTCTGCAAGGTGCGGCGGGTCGGGCTGTTGGCAGGGCAGCCTCCACCCAACCAGTCTATAACCATGGACCTCTTCCAGGGCGCAGCCTTCTACTCACCTCACTTAGGATTTGAGCCCACACTCGGCTGACAGCAGCTGAAAACCACCCTTGATTAGATATTTTGGAAAGGTTCCAGGTCAGTCTCACGAGGACTTACCAAAAGACTCATGGGTGGGAAGAGAGCCCCGGGCTGGCCATCCCAGGAAAAGGTGACGCCATTCGCTACTAACATTTCTCTACATGTGCTTGCATAGTAAGGATTTGCCTGCAGTGAATGTAGGGCAGCTGCTTTTGGTAACAATGTGGGAGGACAGTGTGCTGGCTGGGAGGGTAAGCCTGGGTTACACTAGCTAAGTGCTGGGAAAGTCAGCTGGCTTCTGTAGGTCTCTGTGTCCTGATTCCTGAGGTTAATACGGGTATTCATTCTCTACCCTGTCTTCTTCCTGCCTCATGGCTTCTGCCCTGCTCATCTCTGCGGCTCACTCACGGTGCTCAAGTCACCGAGGGCTCTGCTTGGGTAGAATTGTTCTTTCCAGACCCCTCAGAAGCTGCGGGTCAGCTTGAAGGTGCTTGGTTGTGGACCCGTGCTCAGCCCAGGGCTAATCAGCACGGCCAGCAGGGAGCCTGGGAGGACAAGAGCAGGTCAGGGCTGGTTGCTTGGTTACAGACTGTGGACTGAGCGGCTTCTCACGGGAGACTGTGAGTGCGATGTGTGGCAGGATGCTGAGACCAGGCAGAGAGCTTCAATGCAAGGTAGTGGAAGCTGCCATCAAAGAAATGCCGGAAAAGAGCCTTATGAGTTCAGAATGCAGTAGGCAGGCACACAGGGTAAAGCTGATCAGGTTTGTGTGCTGGAAGGCCACGCCTTCACCACATCCCTGTGTGACTTCATCCTCCTACCTGGCTACACCTGCCAATCAGGCTAATTGACCACGCTCCTTTGGAAGTGGATTAAAGCCCTGGAACACACTGGGCTCAGCCCTTTTTGCCTTTTTCTCTCTTTCACCCTTGTGGGTCCTTGCTGTCCCCCGGTGCCTTCAGACCACCGCCCCATGCTTTCCGGCCTGCACGCTCCCCCATGCAGCTGGCTCCCAGTGCTCGGTATGAATCCAGATTTCTCTTTCTTTCTCACTCCCCTATGCATTTCTCTCAGAATAAAAAGCTTAAAAACTTATCATGCTGCCTCGTTTATTTATGCCAGTATTCAGACTTCTCTGAATATTAGGCAAGAATCCACAGGCTTATTAATATTCCAGATTTATTAATAAGCAGCCAGCAACAAGATGAGAAAGAACTTGCTTTCTAGCCAGAGAAGGAAGGGGCAGGCTCTGCGGAAGAAAAAGCTTCCCGGGCAGCCACTTCGCACCACCCCAAGCCGGTCAGAGCCCAGCCTGGATTGCTGTTGGGAGGCAGCCAGAGCAGGATATTCAGGGGCTCTTGCAAGCAGCCTCTGTCCCCCATCCACAGGCCGTGGTTCAAAAATGAGTACACGACCAAAGCCAGGCCGCTTGGGGTTAACGACATCCACCGGGAAGGAGATGTGCTCTTCCCTGTTGAAACTGAACGCGGAAGTAGGAAGCCTTGCAAGCCACTGGCACAGTCTTGTGGGGAGACAGGACTTCAGACTTCGGAGGATAGGAGCCCCCACTGAGGAGGTAGCACTGGGGGGGGACTGGATCTGAACACGACGGTGAAAAGTAGTTTGATGGGACCATTGGAGCAGGGGTGCAAATACTTAGAAAGGCTGATTAGAAAGAGGCTATTGAGAAAAGAAAAAAAAAAAAAAGAGGCCCTTGAGGATCCTGAATAGGGGGTAAGAGGCCTTTTTTCTCTACAGGTGAAAGAGAAGTAGGCAGGCATGCAGGTTAAAATCCATTAGGTTTGTAAGCTGGAAGATCACGCCTTCGCCACGCCCCTGAGTGACCTCATTGCCCCTACCTGGCCACACCGGGGTGCCCACCAGCCAATCAGGTTAATTGACCACTCCCCTTCAGAAGTGGGTTAAAAGCCTAGGCCATGGTGTGTCCTATCTCTCTTCCTTTCCCTGGCCTCTTGCTGGGAGGGGGCTGGCTGTAGCCCTGCGCGTGGCCTTCGGGCCACCTGCCCTAGGCTTCCTGGCCTACATCCTCCTCCACATGGCTGGTTCCTGGTGCTCGGTATGAACCCAGATTTACCTCCCTCTCTTAGATAAAGCTCCCACTCTCCTATCTTTTTGCACTAAATAAAAGCCTAAAATGTACCATGCTGTCTCATGTATCTGTGCTGGTATTTATAATTCTTCTCTAAATATTAGGCAAGAACCCTCTCAGGCTTATTAATATTGAGGATTTATTAATAAGCATATGGTGATATCATAGGGCATCCCAAATTTCGATAGCATATGTGGCACCCCAGATGGGACTTCTGGGGAAACTTAAGGGGCCACATTTTCATATGGATTTTAGGGGGGGCATTTCTGATATCAGAAGTATCCAAGTCCTGAGCTATGAGCTTTGTTGTGGGTGCATTCACCACCAATTTGTGCAACACAGGTTGGAATGCAGGGAGTTAGAAAGCCATCAGGAGCTGATCGCAATTAGCTGAAAACCTGAACTAGAGCAGAGAGAGAAGGGTGTGGAGAAGAGCGAGCAAAGACTGAAGATGTTGGGGTTGAGGCTTTGTCCTTTACTAACAGCGGCATGAAGGACTGTGTTCACACACAAGCCACGGCTGCAAGAGCGTAGAGCTAGGGCTCCAATTCTTTTTTTATGCATTTGTTTATTTATTAAATTGAGAGACAGGTGATAGAGAGAGACAGGCAGGCAGAGAGTGATCTTCTATCCACTGGTTCACTCTCCAAATGCCTGTTATGTTCAGAGCTGGCCCAGGCCAAAGCCAGGAGCCCAGAACTCAACCCAGCTCTCCCACGTGGGTGGCAGGAACCCAAATACTTGAGCTGTCACCACTGCCTCCCAAGGATCTGCTTTAGCAGAAAGCTGGAATCAGGTCTGGAACTGAACCTGGCTGCTCTGATATGGATGCAGGCATCCTAACTGCTAGGCCTAACCCAAACCTCTCAAGTTCTTGGAAGACCCTCTAGGTCAGAAGTTTATCAGCACCCAAGATGAATGTGAAAGATTAGACAACCACTTAGAACAAGGGCTTTCTTTAGGTGCTTTGTCACAATGCAAATGGATCATGGTGAAATTTTCCACAATGTGAAATAGTTTGTGATGTTGACTTAAAAAACACTGGGGCTGTTTATAGAATGTTCACAGCACAGGTTAGAAAGTGATGGCATAGGGGCTGGCGCTGTGGTGTATGGGTAAAGCCACCTCCTACAGTGCCAGCATCCTGTATGTGCACTGGTTCCACTTCTGGCTGCTCCACTTCTGACCCAGCTCTCTGCTATGGCCTGGGAAAGCAGCAGAAGAAGGTCTGAGTCCTTGGGCCCCTGCATCCACGTGGGAGACCTGGAGGAAGCTCCTGCCTTAGGATTGGCACAGCTCTGGCCATTGTAGCCCATTGAGGAGTGAACCAGTGGATGCAAGCCCTCTCTCTCTCTCTCTGCCTTTACTTTTCTATATAACTCTTTCAAATAAATAAATAAATCTTAAAAAAGAAAGAAAGAGAGAGAGAGAGAGAGAAGGAGAAAGAAAGAAAAAGAAAGAAAGAAAGAAAAAAGAAAGAAAGGGAGGGATGTCATAAAGCACACAGTGTGTGGAGATTTTAAACTTGCTCTCTAACGAGTTGGGAGACTGGGTAAACCACTTGCCCTCTCTAAGCTGCAATTTCTTCAACTTAGAAAAAAAAAAAGGAGGGATTTATTCACTTCATGGTCTTATAGGAAATCTCACCAGTTCTCGTAAATAAGAGGTGAATAATCCGTGAAAAGTAAAATAATGGATAAATTTTTGAATGTTTTTAAAAAGGTAAGTCTATTTCAAATCTCCCTCTCTCCCTTCCTCTCTCCCAAGTGTGTGCTGGGTTTGCAGGGCCACCTTCCTGCGCAGGTGCTGCTGCGTTGTCACAGCTGGCTGATAGGTTTCACATAGAGGCCGCGGTGAAGTCTACCTTCTAGGTGCTGTCTAGTACCTTGGTTCATCTGGTTCTAGATTCAACGACAGTACCTAGCCAGGACGGCCTTTCCTTGCCCTGTATTCTGTAAAGGGAGTGTTTCATGGCAATGATTTGCTTCAGGGGCTAAAAACCTACCCCTGCTTTCTGGCAGTCCCATGGGAGCATGCACTCCTCAGCAGGAGGTCTGTGAGCGTGTCATGCACTGTCATTGACATGTCCAGAGCTGGGGGACATTACACACGGCTGTGACGCAAAGGGAATGGAGAAGCATGGGTGAAGTGCCATGGCTGGGGGAAGACTGTGCATCTCTCTCTCTCTCTCTCTCTCTCCCTGCCCTCTCAAAGATTTATTTATGTATTTGAGAGTTACAGAGAGAGGAAGGCCTTCCATCTGCTGGTTCACTCCCCAGATGGTTGCAACAGCCAGGGCTGGGCCCATCCAAAGCCAGGAGTCAGGAGTTTCTTCCGGGTCTCCCACGTGGATGCAAGGGCCCAAGGACTTGGGCCATCCTCTGCTGCTTTCCCAGGCTCCTTGGCAAGGATCAGAATGGGAAGTGGAGCAGCTGGCGCCAGAGTTGATTCCTTAATCCACTACGCTACATGCTGGCCCCACTGTGCATCTCATGTCCCCAGCTCCATGTGTCCCCTCCACTACCCTCAATTGAATTCTTCTCATGAGCTAAGGACGCAGCCCATTTAATTCCACTTTTTAAAAAGATTTATTTGAAAGGAAGAGCCAGAGAGAGATCTTCCTTCCAGTGGTTCATGCCCCAAATGGTTGCATCGGCCTGGGGTTGGGCCAGACAGAAGCCAGGAGCTTGGCACACCATTCGAGTCTCCCATGTGGGTAGCAGGGGCCCAAACACCTGGGCCATCTGCCATTGCCTTCCCAGGTGCAGCAGCAGGCAGCTGGATTAGAAGTGGAGCAGCAGGGACTTGAACCGGAGCTCATATGGGATGCCGGCACTGCAGGCGGCTGCTTAACCAGCCACACCACAGTGTAGGCCGCTCATTCCATTCTTGAAACAACCTTGTGAGTGAGGTAGGCAAACATGATGATTCTCATTTGACAGAGAAGGAAACCAAAGCTTGGGACACTTGTTCAAGGTCACAAAATCACCCCCTAAGTGACAAGACAGAGTAGGGACCAGGTTTCCTGACACCAGCGTTCAAGGTTTTAACTATTGTCCCAAGTTGTTTATGCTGACCTTGCCTAGGAAGCCATCTCCTATCTTTCCTTATACAGGCACACGATTGCTATCACCCACCCAGGATAAGATTGAAAAAAAGAGAATTCCGGAACTATTGTCTCTCCCTCTAGGAATACTTAGCTCTTTGAATTCCTGCTGGGATTCACACTACCTGTCAAGCCAGAGAGTGGTCCATTGCTCAGGGCAATTGGACACAATTCTAAAGATAAGATGCACATTGCATTATGTTTCTTCCAATGAATGAACGCAGAAGGGCATCTGGTTAGTAGCATTTGAGTCATGCACCTGGCTTACTTGGTTAAGAGAAAATTAAATACGAAACTACAGCAATCCAAAAAGTTGCTCCCTCTGTGGCTGGCATGCTTTGAGCGTGGGATTCAAAAGGGGCGAATTTAAATTCGGGGCTGCCAGTTCCTGATCAGTCAGGAAGAAGAGGGTTTGGGTTCCCTGCTCGGTCTGAAGAGACGAGGAGAATGGGATGGAGAGAGGTCTTGTCTCACTAAAGAGCTTCCTTTAATTGTGAAACACGTTAAAGGCCTGGGGGCTGGAAACCTGCCACTCCCCACTCCAGAGAGCTCTCCACCCTTTCCCATCCTGTCCCGTAGCCTGCCGGCCTGACATCCGAGCTACATCAATGGGCTCCTTTAACCTCTGGCTTCCAGGTGGGTCTGGCCAAAGGGAAGCAGCCCAGGAGATCAGAGGGCAGGGGGGACCAGGCAGGGGTATGATTTCCTCAACTCCCTCCCTGCGGTGCACCCTGGGTGGGCTGCATCTGGCAGACCGCAGCCTCTCCCATGTGGCCCTCACCACACGGCGGGCAGCTCATCTTCAAGGGACTCCTTCACCCTTGCTCTTTTGATATATTTGAAACACATGGGGTCGGGGGTTGGGGTGGGAGAGAGAAAGAGGGATCTTCCGTCTGCTTATGCACACCCCAAATCCTCACAAAAGCCAGGCCTGGGCCAGGCCAAAGCCAGGAGCCTGGAACTCAAGTCCTTGAGCCGTCAGCTGCCGCCTTTCACAGTGCACATTAGCAGGAAGCTAGAACCTGGAGCAAAGCTGGGACTTGAACCCAGGAACTGTATGTGGGACATGAGTGGCCCACACCACATCCAAATGCCAACCCCAACCTCGGTTTCTCAAGGCCAAGCGAGGACTCCTTGCAGTCTTGATCCCTGAAGTATTACACTACCCATTTTGGAGCACACCCTTGAAATAGCCCCATTAATACTCTAACCAAATGACTTGGTTTTACTGGGTACTGTCTGTTTCCTGCTGGGACCCTGAGTGACACATCCAGGGCCTTGAATGACTTGCCCAAGATCTCAGGTGTACACTAATAAGAAGGGCTACAACCAACACCATGTTTTATAGTTTGCAAAGCATTTGCATAGCAATAACCTCAGGGTGCAGAATAGACATGAAACTCCACCTAGAGACTGGGAACCTGAATTTTCTGGAAGAGGAGGAGTTAGCTGCAGTGGATAAGCCTTAGCACCGCCCACAGAGCCGATGATAGGCTCTGCCTGTCACATCGTGGCCCACCTGCCCGTCAAGGCTGAGCCTCCAATTTGTCATTAGTCCAGCTGCACACTTTTTTTTTAAGGTTATTTATTTATTTGATAGGTAGAGTTACAGACAGTGAGAGGGAGAGACAGAGAGAAAGGTCTTCCTTCCGTTGGTTCACTCCCAAATGGTCGCAATGGCCGGAGCTGCGCTGGTCCGAAGCCAGGAACCAGGTGTTTCTTCCCGGTCTCCCATGTAGGTGCAGGGGCTCAAGGACTTGGGTCATCTTCTACTGCTTTCCCAGGCCACAGCAGAGGGCTGGATTGAAAGAGGAGCAGCTGGGACTAGAACAAGCACCCATATGGGATGCCGTTGCCGCAGGTGGAGGATTAACCTACTGTGCCACTGCGCTGGCCCCCAACTGCACACTTTAAGCATCAGAAAAAAAAAACTACCCAGAATTCCATCTTCCAGGCTCAGAGCTGATGATGCTGATGTGGGCTAAGGTGTTTTCGTTTCTACTCCAAGTCTGCCTGGCACAGAGACAAGATGTGCGGACGTGTATCAGGTGCAAAAAGAGGTAACAGCATTTGTTCAAAAGGTGAGAAAGCGAACACACATACATGCACGAGCGTGGGTTGCCCTAGGCAGAGGAATACCCGTCATGAGTGGGCAGTGGGTCAGAGGACTGAGTGGGGGAGGAGAGAGAGGAAGATTGCACCTGGGCAGTGCCTCCAGCTGTGGTCTGCTGTGGAAGAGAGAGCCTGTCCCAGTCGTTGGCCTCTTTTATGAGGTAGGGGGTGGTGCCTCTCCAGGTATGAAGCCCTCCAGAATATATGGCACCTTGATAAGCTCCACGTGGAGCTCAATACCCACATGGCATCCCCTCTTAGGTCCCGGATGATGCAGGTGCATCCCAGGAAAGGCGGTGTTTTGATTGACAAGTAGGAGATACTATTACATATGGAGGCTTGAGACTTCCAGGTCACCAGACCTAAACTAACTACCTGACCGTTTATCCCATATCGCCGCTACATACACACTTCAACAATCCTGTGTTTTATCTCTGCTTTAAATCTTTTATTTTTATGTGAGAAAGAGAGAGAGAGAGAATCACAACTCCCATCCACTGATTCATTCCCCAGATGCCTGCAGCGGTTGGAGCTGGGCCAGACCAAAGCCAATCCAGGGTGTGCATCAGCAGGAAACTGGAATTGCTGTCCTTGTGGGGGACCTGGGTGGAGTTCCAGGCTCTTGGCTTTAGCCTTGGCCCAACCCTGGTTGTTGGGAGGCATTTGGGGAATTGAGCCAGCAGATGGAAAGTGTCTCTCTTTTTCTCCCGTTTTTCAAATAGATGAAAATAAATA
Source organism: Oryctolagus cuniculus (assembly GCF_051225735.1). Taxonomy (NCBI): domain Eukaryota; kingdom Metazoa; phylum Chordata; class Mammalia; order Lagomorpha; family Leporidae; genus Oryctolagus; species Oryctolagus cuniculus. Next base: position 18,017,164 of record NC_142867.1, on the reverse strand, counting down.
AATAAAACATTTTTTTAAAAAATGAGGAAACTAAATGGCTAAATTATGTAGCCGAAAGTAGCTGGAATCGGAACCCAGGTCTGCCTGCCTGTGCTGCCTACTGCCCCACGCTGCCTCTGTGCAGCGAGACAGCAGTTTCTCAAAGTGTAGCAGGCTGCAGGGCGAGCACATCCCATCAAACCACACCCAGCCTGGCCCTCAAGCTAAGTCTGGCTTTCCTGCTGGGCAGTGGAGGAAGCTTTTGTAGATAAAACAGGATAGAAAATGAAGCGTAGCTGATTAAGACCCAGAGATAACAAGGCCAAGCCGGGCGGGCCCTTTGTCCCGGACAGCCTGAGAGGAACGCAGCTGGGGTCAGAGCTGCTTTTGTTGGTGGCCAGAGGAGCACAGCCAGGTCTCCTTGTCTGCAGGTTCCCCCTCTGCAGGTGCAACCATCCATGTTAAATAAGAGTCTGCATCTGTAGTGAACTTGTACAGACTTTTGCCAGTCATTAGTGCCTAAAGAACACAGCACAACAACCATTTACGTTGAGATGTGACGTGTAGGTGACCTAGAGGTGACTTACAGTACTCAGCAGGGTATGTAGACATGAAGCATTTGCAGATTTTGGTTTCTCCTGGGGGTCCTGGACTAGTCCCCCACAGATACCAAGGGAGAACCGCATTTTCAAAAAAGATTTATTTGAAAGGCAAAATTACACACACACACACACACAGAGAGAAAGAGAGAGAGAGAGAAAGAGAGAGAGAGATTTTCTGTATGCCAGGTAACTCCCCCAAAGGCCTGAAACAGCTGGGGATGGTCCAGGCTGAAGCCAGGAGCCTGGAACTACTTCCAGGTCTCCCACTAGAAAGAGCTCCAACCCACTGATTCATTCCCCAAGTATCTGCAATGGTTGGAGCTAAGCCAGACCAAAGCCAGGAACTGGAAACCCAATCCAGGGTATACATGATTAATATCAAATGACCCTAAAATTTTGGTCTGAAATGAGACACATCATGAATCTTTTTTTTTAAATGACTTATTCATTTATTTGAAAGTCAGAGTTACACAGAGAGAGGAGAGGCAGAGAGAGAGAGAGAGAGAGAGAGAGAGAGGGGTCTTCCATCCGATGGTTCACTCCCCAATTGGCTGCAATGGCTGGAGCTGTGCCAATCCAAAGCCAGGATCCAGGAGCTTCTTCCAGGTCTCCCACGTGGGTGCAGGGGCCCAAGGACTTGGGCCATCTTCTACTGCTTTCCAAGGCCATAGCAGAGAGCTGGATTGGAAGTGGAGTGGCCGGGTCTCAAACCGGCGCCCATTTGGGATGCCAGTGCTTCAGGCCAGGGCGTTAACCTGCTGCACCACAGCACAGCCCGAAGCATCTTCACATTCATTCATATGTTAAGTGGACCATCCAGGACTGGACTTACTGGTTTCAAGCAATACTTCTCAAACTCCGTGCTCCCTGGGGTCCCAGGAGGGTGTCTCAGACCTTACCTTGTTGGCCTCTCCAGCAGACTTCCTGCTACAGCGGATCTGGGAATAGAACCCAAGAATCTGTCTAACCGGTTCCCAGGTGATGTTGATGCTGCAGATCGGGGGACCACATGCAAAAGAGATTCAATGGAATTGAAGAAAAAGTTGAGATTTTGTGCCAGACGCGTTTTCTTGCACAGCTTCTCACTTTCCAAGTCACTATTTAGGAGCAAAGTCGACGACCTCAGTGAGATCTTGTCAGGAAGCCAGGGGAACAAGATGATCACTCTGTTTCCTCACTGCCTTTGCCAGAACCGGATGGGACACTGGATATGGATGAATCTGCAACCCTCAAGTGTTGTGCAGATGGAAGGCCCACCCACCCACTGCTCATCCCAGTGACCCTGTCCAAGCAGTCCCCCGCCCCTCTCCACCTCTCTCCAGTTATTCTCTCTCTCTCTTTTAAGATTTATTTATTTATTTGAGAGGTACAGTTATAGACAGTGAGAGGGAGAGACAAAGGTCTTCCATCTGCTGGTTCACTCCCCAAATGGCCGCAACATCCAAAGCTGTGCCAATCTGAAGCCAGGAGCCAGGAGCTTCTTCCAGGTCTCCCATGCAGGTGCAGGGGCCCAAGTGCCTGGATCATCTTCTATTCCTTTCCCAGGCCATAGTGTGAGAGGCCAGAGCCACGCCATGACAGGTTTCTCACAAGACAAAGGAACTGACTAGGCCTAGGACGTGTCCACTGTGATGACACCTGACACCAGAGAGTCCTTGGTCCGGCAGGGCCAGGTGGGGGCAACCAATAAAGTGGGCTGTCCTTGGTCCAGCAGGGCCAGGGGAAGGAAGGAATGCGGACGTAATACTTGCTTGTCCGGGGGCTATAAAAACCCCAGGAACAAAGAGAAGGGGGTCTTGGTCTCCCAGTGCTGCGCTGTATGGGAAGCCAGGTCCCAGCATGCTGGACCTACAAATAAAGTCCCTTTGTTCTTTGCATTTCGGTGAGTCTTGGTGGTTCTTTCTATCTGAGCGATCCAGAATACAACAATAGCAGAGCTAGATCAGAAGAGAAGCAGCAGCCGGCGCCGCGGCTCACTAGGCTAATCCTCCGTCTAGCGGCGCCGGCACACCGGGTTCTAGTCCCGGTTGGGGCGCCGGATTCTGTCCCGGTTGCCCCTCTTCCAGGCCAGCTCTCTGCTGTGGCCAGGGAGTGCAGTGGAGGATGGCCCAGGTGCTTGGGCCCTGCACCCCATGGGAGACCAGGAAAAAGCACCTGGCTCCTGGCTCCTGCCATCGGATCAGCGCGGTGCGCTGGCCGCAGCGCGCCGGCCGCGGCGGCCATTGGAGGGTGAACCAACGGCAAAGGAAGACCTTTCTCTCTGTCTCTCTCTCTCACTGTCCACTCTGCCTGTCAAAAAAAAAAAAAAAAAAAAAAAAAGAAGAGAAGCAGCCAGGACTAGAACCGGCGTCCATATGAGATGCTGGCGCTGCAGGTGGAGACTTAACCCACCGTGCCGCAGCGCTGCCCTATTCTGTCTCTTGCCAGTCTTTCATTTATTTTTTTTTTTATTTTTAAAGATTTATTTATTTGAAAGCCAGAGTTACACGGAGAGAGGAGAGGCAGAGAGAAAGAGGTCTTCCATCCGCTGGTTTATTCCCCAGATGGCTGCAACGGCTGGAGCTGTGCCGATTCGATGCCAGGAGCCAGGAGCTTCTTCGGGGTCTCCCACGCAGGTGCAGGGGCCCAAGGACTTAGACCATCCTCTACTGCTTTCCCAGGCCATAGCAGAGAGCTGGATCGGAAGAGGAGCAGCCCGGACTAGAACCGGTGCCCATATGAGATGCCTGCGCTTCAGGCCAGGGTGTTAACCCACTGCACCACAGCGCTGGCCCCCATCTTGGCAGTCTTTTTTTCCCCTCCTTTATAACATTGACCACATTTCATTTTTTTAAAAGATAGATTTATTATTTGAAAGGCTGAGTGACCCAGAGATGGGGAGACACACACTATACACACACACACACACACACATCTTCTACCCCCTGAGGATTGGGTCAGGTAAGAGCTAGGATCCTGGAACTCCATCCAGGTCTCCCACATGGGTGGTAGGAGCCTAAGGATTTGGGCCATCCTTGCTACTTTTCCAGGCCATTAGCAGGGAGCTGGATTGGAAGTGAAGCACTTGGGATTTGAAATGATGCTCCGATGTGACATGTCAGTGTGGCTTAACCTGTTGCACCACAGTGCTGGCCCCAGACAATTCATATTTATCATCGTGTTCACGTAGCTCATGGACTAGCTCCACTTACTGAAGTCATTCCTAGGACATCCCCAGTGCTTACTTGCTTAATCAAATATTCCTTGAATGAAAGAACAAATGATTGCAAAAATTAAAGACATTGTCCCTGTATCTTCTCCAAAACACTTCCCTCAGAAGAGCTACTCTATGAGTGAGTAATTCTCCCCGTGGGGGGCAGGAGGGAAGAGAGAGGCTGGCACAAGACGTGGTGACTGGTTCAGCTCCAGTCTCCAGCCCTGAAGTGCCCACCAACTCCCAAGGGGGCTTGCAATGCCCCCCTCCCCCATTCCTTCTGCAGTGGGATCATGGGCCTGACCACATCCCAAGTTAGCAGGATGAACTTCCCCTCCCACACCTCCACGAGTGCAGGTTCCTGGACCCTGCAGCCCTTCTAAAACAGCTTCCAGGAAAGGAGCCGATGAACTCAGGCACACTGGTGAAGGAGAACCCTGCTGTATTTTGCATCAGCAACAATAAAGCAGGACACTTAAGGTGACAAAGGAATTTTGTGACACTTCCTGTTGGGTTGACTATAAAATTTGCAGGGCTTAATACAAAATGAAAGGGTGGACCCCTTGTTCAGTACAAGGGCCCTTCCAAGCCTGGGTGTCGCACCCACCGAGCTAGCCCTGGGGATTGCTACCCAGGGGATGGGCTTGGACTCTCTGGGACGGCCTTGTTCCATTTGTGGACAGTGCAAATTCCCAGGGATCCTTTTCCCAGAAACTCCAGAATCATGCCTGTTCCCAGCAGGGTTCTCTGCTGCCGGGACATCCCAGCATCCAAGAGGCTGCTGCCTGATTCTTTTCCAAAGGTTTCCCTCAAATTCCATGGCTTCCAGCTGGGCCACTTGACTCAGCAGAGCCAGGTTTCTTCTTTCAACCAGGAGCCCAGGGAAGCTGGGAAATTGTTTTGGTGGCACTCTGGAAGGAGGCTTTCATTCTGTTGACAGGACACACCAGCCTGGAGGGCACTTCTGTTGCCAACACAGGCTACTGTTTACCTGTCCTTTACACACCTTCAGTGAGGCAGCTGCCCCAGGGCCCTGGACTGCAGGAACTTGGCCTTAGCTTAGGGAAGGGAGAGGCAGACAGGAAGAAGAGGCGTAGGGATAGGCACTGGGAAGGGGGGGTAGTGATTGTGAATGAGAAAATGAGATCCAATGCTGACTTAGGTTGCCTGGAAGCCACCAATGGAACCTGAACTACATCCATCCATCAACTTTATCAATATAAAGTTGTAAATATGTTATAATTTATTTAAATTTGTGGGTTTAATGGAATTTTTAAAATTATTGTTATTTGAAATATTAAACAGATAATAGAGAGCAAGCGAGCGAGGCCTTCCACCTGCTGGTTCCTCCCCAAAGGCCTACAACAGACTGGGCTGGGCCAGGCTGAAACGAGGAGGTGGGACCTCCATCCAGCCTCCTACATGGGTGACAAGGATGAACTGCTTGTGTCATCCCTTGCTGCCTCGCAGGGTGTGCCTTAGCAGGAAGCTGGAGTGGTAGCTGGAGTTGGGACACAAACCTGGGACCTCTGATGTGGGTGGCAAGTGTCTTAGCCCTTCTCATCACTGAGCCAAACACCCAAACAGTTGGATTTATTTTTGAGAAAGTAATATATTCTTATAGTTCAAAACTCAAAAATTACAAAATGGTTTGTGTTAAAAAGAGAATCTTCACTAAGCTCCCCTCCCTGCTGACAGTCCATGGAACCTAGCTGGTTTTTGAATACTGGCAGAAATGTCTGCATGAACAGGTGAATGTGTGCTCTTCCTTCTCTCGTTTTGCCAGTGACAGCTTGCCTTACTACTGTTCCATATCTTTTTTTTTTTTTTTTTCCACTCAATACATCTGGGAACTCTTTCTGGATCAGTTCCTAAGAGCTTCCTTGTTCTTTTACAGGTGCACACAATATCCATATTGCATAACTGTGTCCTAATTTACTTAAGCAGGTGGAGAGTTAGGTCCTTCCAGGCTGTGGTTGTTATGAACAGGGGGATCACGAATATCTTGGAAGGCTGAAATTCAGAGCTTCTCTTAGTTCACCTAGGGGATTGTCAGCCAGGTTTGTCACCACGTCCTCATGCAAAGTCAATCTGAGTCATGGGGTGTGCTGGAATGAAGTGAAAAGCTCATGCCAAGATGGCCGCTGACAACAGAAACTGCCTGGCAACAAGAGCCTGCCTGGCAACAGGCTGTGATTGGTTGGGGCATAGACTGCCCCTTGACCGGATTGGCTGGTCTTGGCTATATAAGCTGTTGTACTAACTCAAATGAGTCTGTGGGCTGCTCCCCTCAGGCCTGCTTTCACCCGACTCCCGGGGTCTGTGTGGTGATTCCGAGCCTCTTGCCCCCACCACGCTCCTCCTCTCAGAAACAAATCCACTGCAACATTGTTGAGAAATCAACTGCAACAATGGGGTGCCTGCATTTGTGTGTTTGATAGACATTGCCACTTGGCCCTCTGGGTTTGGACAAATACTCACGGAGTGCCCACTTCATGCCAACACCACTGCCAAACACTGGACATTCAGCCGTGAACAGCATCCCCCGATCTCTAGGGATGCAGCCCACTTGAATGCCCTGAGAGGAGACCAACCATCAGGAGCTCAGATGAGGGGCTGGTGCTATGGCGTAGTGGGTAAAGCTGCCGCCTGCAGTGCCAGCATCCCATATGGACGCCAGTTCAAGTCCTGGCTGCTCCTCTTTGATCTGGCTCTCTGTGACTTGGGAAAGCAGTAGAAGATGGCCCAAGTCCTTGGACCCCTGCACCCACGTGGGAGACCCAAAGAAGCTCCTGTCTCCTGGCTTTGGATCTGTTCAGCTCTGACCTTTGCAGTCATTTGGGGAGTGAACCAGCGGATGGAAGACACCGCCTCACCCCCGTAACTCTGCCTTTCAAATAAATTAATATATCTTAAAAAAAAAAAAAAAAAAGGAGGTCAGATGAATGAGCTGGAGCGTTTCTGGCAGAGAGAAGCTCTGTGGGGAAAACAAAACAGCCAACCCAGGACAGGTGCCATTGAGATGGGAACTCCTGGGTAAATGGCCTTTCTTGGATTAGCTGGACTGTGCTTGGGATAAAAACAAAGCCAGGCCTGAGAATCTCTGTTCAGACCTTCCCCACCAATCAGCTGCCCAAATATCAGGAATCACTTTGCTGGGGGGACGTTTGGGGACACTTTCTTTTCCTTTCCCCTCTCTGTTTAAAATTCTGCTTTTGCAAAAGAGGAAATGTCTTCAACTCTCCATCAAGAGGAGAGCTGCCCCTTGCCCTGTTGGACAAAGGCCAGTGGGGTGGAGTGGCCCTGGGCAGCTCCTGGAGGGCCTGGGCCCTGGTCGTCAAAGCCTATCATCAGGGCTTTCCTCTCCTCGAAGCGGCCTGCAGGCTGCCGAAACAGAGACTCTGGTTGCTGCTACCAAGGACTGCTATGGCAGCCACAGGGTCCAGGTGGGCCCTCCGTCCTGCCCGCTTACTCCCCACCGCCGCCTAAGTCAGGTGCTCTCAGACCCTGGAGCCTCCGAGTGGGGAAACCTGGGCCTGGAACTGGCAATCCTTCTTGCTGCTCAAGGCCAAGATGACAAACTTGGTGGAACGGGCTGTCCAGCCCCAGAACAGCCAATTAGGCGGCAGCCTGTGCCACGTGGGTGTCTCTTGCACGCCCACCTCGGCACACCTTGCCCTGCTGTCCTCTCCACCCTCAAGGCGCCTACTTCCTCATTGCTTGGGCCTCTGGAAACCCTCAGCCTTCAAGGCCCAGCTCAAATGCTCCTCGTCCAGGAAATCTCTTCTCACAGCCCGGCTTAAGGTCTTAGGGGAAGAGCAGGCATCATCATCTTTTGTTTCCAACAAGGTCTTTTGGGGGCTGGAGCCTTGGCGCATATACCCCCCTCTGCCTCTCTCCGGAGCCCTGCACTGTAGAACCTTGCCCATGTGGGCCCCTCCCCCACTCCCCCACCCCCCACACGTGTTGGCTGTGGAATGAGAGACCTGTAAGGTGACACTGTCCAGATCAAGCGAGCTGGCGGGGCGCAGGAGACGGGCGGCTGTTAGCGCACTGTCTGCGGGCGCTTGAAGCGGCTCCAGCGGCCCTCTCTCATCCCCGTCGGCGCTCTCTGGTCTTCTATTTTGGGTCCTGTTCTACCAGAGTGATTGAGCAAAGGGGAAATCATCACGAAACCACAGCGGTGGGGAGGAGGAAAAGGCAGAGAGGAGCATGCGGGGTCGAAGGGAGGGTGAGATAAATAAGGTCAGCGAGTGGGAGCCTTGGAGATGGCACGGCCGGCCGGGACCGAAGCTGACCAGACAGCAGATGCTGAACAGGCGCACGTGGGCGAGCCTTCGGGGAGGGGAGGGGAGGGAAGAAGCACTGGAGGAGAAGGCGGGCAGAGGTTCAAGCAGCCTCACCCTGGGAACTGACCAACTTGCTTCTCTTGTACGAGAGGGAGCCCACATTGCTCCAGTTTTTTTTTTTTTTTTTCCCCCTGGAAACAAGAGAACAGAAAATTCCAGCTGAAAGTCTCATTCCCTCCTCCTTGGTAGTTTGGGGCTGGGCCCGCAGTTCCTCTCTGCAGAAGAGGAACCCATGAGTGCATGCCATTCTCTTGGGAGAGAGGCGCTGGCCTCTGGCATTCCTCTCGTGGGCGGGGAGGCTGATACTTCCTGCACACAGGGAGGCTGGTTCTCTAGGGCGTGAAAGAGGAAGAAGCCCTCAAATGGAAGAGACCTGAAAGGAGCAAGAAACTCTAGCTCCTGGGGAAACCTGGAGCCTCAGGCGGCCTTGGGAAGGGGTCCAGGGAAGTGGCTCCTGGAGCTACCACTGATGATGTAAGGTTTTCTATCAACTCCTTCTTCAGGGGTGCAAAGTTGCTGCCTTGGCACCATCCATCACCCCCACACTTACTCCTCCAGAGTTGTGCTGCCAGACGCAGTAGCCACTCGACACATGTGGCTCTTGAGCTCTTGAAATGTGGCTTGTGCAAGTGGAGATGGGATGCAAGTACAAAACACATCTTGCATTTCAAGGTCCTTGTATGAAAAAGAATATAAAATATCTCATTACTACTTTTTTTTAAAGATTTATTTATTTATTTGAAAGGCAGAGTTACAGAGAGGCAGGGAGAGAGCGAGAGAGAGAAAGAGAGAGAGAGGTGTCTTCCATCCTCTAGTTCACTCTCCAAATGGTCATGATGGCTGGAGCTGGGCCGATTGGAAACCAGGAGCCAGAAGCTTCTTTGGGTCTCCCATGCAGGTGCAGGGGCCCAAGCACTTGGGCCATCTTCTACTCTTTCCCAGGCCATAGCAGAGAGCTGGAACAGAAGTGGAGGAGCTGAGACTCAAACCAGCACCCATATGGGATGCCAGCACTGCAGGCAGCGGCTTTACCCACCATGCCACAGCCCCTGATTAATGCTTTTTATGGTGATTACTTGTTGAACTGATAATATTTTGAACATGCATAAATAAAAATGTATTATTAAAATAAATTTCATATGTTTTTCCTTCAGCTTTTTTTTTTTTTTTTTTTTTTTTGACAGGCAGAGTGGACAGTGAGAGAGAGAGACAGAGAGAAAGGTCTTCCTTTGCCGTTGGTTCACCCTCCAATGGCCGCCACGGCCGGCGTACTGCGCTGATCCGAAGGCAGGAGCCAGGTGCTTCTCCTGGTCTCCCATGGGGTGCAGGGCCCAAGCACTTGGGCCATCCTCCACTGCACTCCCTGGCCACAGCAGAGAGCTGGCCTGGAAGAGGGGCAACCAGGACAGAATCCGGCGCCCCAACCAGGACTAGAACCCGGTGTGCCGGCGCCGCAAGGCAGAGGATTAGCCTAGTGAGTTGAGGTGCCGGCCTCCTTCAGCTTTTTGAATGTGGCTACCAGAGAAGTTAAGTTTGTGCATGTGGTTTGCATTTATTTCTGTTGGACTGGGCTGCGCTGGAGGGTCTATATCTGGGGCTGGGGACAGACCTGCAGGAGTCTGGGCAAATTTTAAACTGGTTTTCCTCTAGTTGGAAAAAAAAATTTTTTTTTAAGAAAATGCATCACTGTGGCCAGCATGTAGCACAGAGGTTAAGCAGCTGTCTGAATGCCGGAATCCCATATGGGTACCAGTACTCATTCCGGCTGCTCTGCTTCCTATCCAGCTCCCTGGTAATGCACCTGCGGAAGCAGTAGAGGATGACCCAAGTACGTGGGCTCCTGAATCCACATGGGAGACCCGGATGAAGATCTTGGCTCTTGGCTTTGGCCTGGCCCAACCCCAGCTGTTGTGGTCATTTGTGGAATGAACCAGTGGATGTAAGATCTCTCTCTCTCTCTCTCTCTCTCTCAACTTTGCCTTTCAAATAAATAAGTCTTTTATTTTAATTGCATCATTTTTCTGCACCAATAGTAAACATCAGGAATCCATGGGGACAGGGGATTCTGTCACATTGCAGACCAAGACACGGACCCGTAAATATGGAGGAGGTCCCCTGAGAGACTGGAGCTTACTGTTTCTTCTACATTTACTCAAAAGTACGTGTTTTAAGCATTTAACTATGTGCTTGTTCTGGGAGTTGATATCTAGAAGGAAACAAGGCAAAGCAAAGGTTCTTGCTCACGTGGGAAGGGTGGAGATGGGCATTTGACCTAGTAGTTAAGATACCAATGTCCGGGGTCGGGGTTGGGGCATAGCAGGGTAAGCTGCTGCTTACGATGCTGCCATCCCATGTGTGAGCCCTGATTTCAGTCCTGGCTGCTCAGGTTCCAAACCAGCTCCCTGTTAGTGCGCCTGGGAAAGCAGCAGAAGATGGCCCAAGTGCTTGGGTCCCTGCCAACCCACGTGGGAGACCCGGATGGAGTTCCCGGCTCCTGGCTTCGCAGCCATTTGGGAAATGAACCAGCAGATGGAAGATCTCTCTTTCTCCGTCTTTCCCTCTATCGCTCTGCATGTCAAATAAACAAACAAACAAACAAATAAATCCTGGGGGTGGGGGAATATACAGATTTTATTTTAGCAGCACGGAGCATCTTTCTCCTTCACTTCCTTCCTGCCCTTCTCCTCTCTTTTTCCTTCTACTTCTTTAATTACAATTGCTTTGCTTTTGGTGGGGGAGGGGGCCGGGGCTGGGGCCGGGGGACCCACTCTCCTTCTCTTCTTCCTCCCTGCTTCCCTCCTCCCCTTCTTCAGCTCTGGTTGCTGTGTTTCCTTTGTCGTCCCTCTCTTCTCTCTGCGCCCTCCTGGCTCTGGCCGGGGCTGACAACAGTGAATGGAGGGTTGACGGGGAGGTGGTGGCCGTGGTTGCCTTGTGGTGTGTTGTCTAACAATGCCGTCTGTGGGTGGCACCATCCCAGCGCCACTCTGTCTGTCCTGGGAGCCGCTGCCCCTGAGCTGTTGGGTAGATTCCCGGGAATCAGAACAATGCAGGATAACCCAGTAATCAGGAATTTTTGGCATGGAAGTTTCCTTAGAGATTGTCTGGACTGATCCCTTCATTTTATGAATAGGGAGTTAAAAACCCGGAGAGGGGAAGTGAGTTCCCCAAAACCCAGGACTCCCAACCCCGGTCCTGCCGTCCGGCAGCCCACGGTGATGGCCCTCATACCCTCATTCTTTTTCCTAAGAATGAAAGCAATTAAAACTCAAGGACACTAAATCAATCCAGACCTTTAGATTCTATTTCCCTGCTCCTGAGCCTCTTAGACAGATCAGTTTTAGCAGAAATTTTTGGTCAAGATGCATGAGAAAGAAAGAAAGAAAGAAAAAGACATTCTTCGAGTCCCTGTGGAAGAATGAACCTACTCTATATAAAAGTTTCAGAATATTGCATCACGTTTTAAAATCCTTCTTGTAAAAGTGAAATTACAGAACAGTGCCTGGCTCCTGTCACCTATTTTGTGCATTTGCTTTTTGGGGAGCAAGTACCTGGCTGTGTATTGGTGGAAAGTTACTAACCAAAGCATGGTCAGGCATTTTTCATGTTAGACATTTACCCGACGTGGAAAATAACCTTTAACAAGCAACACGCAAAGCAGCTAAATTTAGCCGAGTTGGCTTCACGGTACTTATTTTTTTCCGAGCAATTAGGTAGCAGTGTACTTAGTAGTGAATGGTAAGGCGTGAAAGTGCAGTTCTTGCTCTGAAGCTGAAGATGTTCGAATTTGGGCAGGTGACTCAATCTTCTGAGTCTCAGTTTATTTCTCTTGTGAAATGGGGTCCAAGAGAGCTGCAAGGATTCCAAGGGAATCTATGGAAAGCTCCTGGCCGAGAACCGCACACAGAGCAGATGTCCCCTGAACAGTCCCTGTTACCGTGTGCTTATTATCTGCCAGGAGCTAGGTGAGCGTTGCAGATCGATAGCTATGCAAATGAAAACTGTTGATTGCAAACATTAATTATAACAAGGCCTCAGATTCTTTAAAGAAAAATTGAAACAGAAAGAAAAAAAAGTAGAAAAAGGTAATGTCAAATACACCAATGCTCATCCAAATGTTCAGATACAACAATGTCATTTCTTTTTGTTTCTTTTCAGACTTTTCTTAGACAAAGTATAATTTTACCTTGTAAATATTGTGGGTTTTCAAAAATTTATTTGAAAGGCAGAGTGACAGAGAAAGAGAGAGAGAGAGAGAAATAGTTTCCATTCAATGGTTCACCCCACAAAAGCAACAGCTGGTGTTGAGCCAGGAGCCAGAAACTCCATCTGGGTCTCCCACATGAATGGCAGAGGTCAAAGGCCAGAGCCATTACTGCTGCCTCCCAGGGTGCACATTAGTAGGAAGCTGGATTGGATGCAGAGGCTGGATTGGAGTGTATTGCAGGCACTCCAATATGGGATGTGTGCACCCCAAACAGTGGCTTAACCTGCTGTGCCACAACACCTGCCCCTTTTATATTGTTTTAAAATGGAATCTCTACCTTTAGAAATTACTTAATTTTTTAAAGATTTTTTTTAATTTATTTGAAAAGCAGAGCTACAGAGAGGCAGAGGCAGAGACAGAGAAGGTCTTCCATCCACTGGTTCACTCCCCAGATGGCCACAATGGTTGGAGCTGTGTGGATCCAAAGCCAGGAGCCAGGAGCCAGGAACTTCTTCCAGGTCTCCCATGTAGGTGCAGGGACCCAAGGACTTGGGTCATCCTTTACTGCTTTCCCAGGCCACAACAGAGAGTTAGATCAGAAGTGGAGCAGCCAGGACTAGAACTGGTGCCCATATGGGATGCCGGCACTGCAGACCAGGGCTTTAACCCACTGCGCCACAGCACCAACCCCAGTTAATTTTTTTTTTTTTTTTTGACAGGCAGAGTGGACAGTGAGAGAGAGAGACAGAGAGAAAGGTCTTCCTTTGCCGTTGGTTCACCCTCCTATGGCCGCCGCGGCTGGCGCGCTGCAGCCGGCGCACTGCGCTGATCCGATGGCAGGAGCCAGGTACTTGTCCTGGTCTCCCATGGGGTGCAGGGCCCAAGCACTTGGGCCATCCTCCACTGCACTCCCGGGCCACAGCAGAGAGCTGGCCTGGAAGAGGGGCAGCCGGGACAGAATCCGGCGCCCCGACCAGGACTAGAACCCGGTGTGCTGGCACCGCAAGGCGGAGGATTAGCCTAGTGAGCTGCGGCGCCGGCCCAGTTAATTTATTTTTGTTTATTTTAAATGAAGAATGACAGAAAGAAGGAGAGAGAGGGAGAGAGACTTTCCATCCTCTGGATCATTCCCTGAATGCCTGCAACAGCGAGGGTTGGGCCAGGCTGAAGCCAGGAGCCTGGAAACTCAATCAGGAACTCCCACACGGTGGCAAGGACCCAAGCACCTGAGCCATCCCTGCTGCCTCCCATGGTGCACATAAGCTGGAAGAGGCAGGGGAGCCAAGACTTAAACCCAGACCCCCCAGTATGAGCTGCAGGCATCCGCAATGGCTGGACCAATTGCCTGCTCGCAGGTCTGTGTCTTTAACATCCACTGTCTTCTTGTGGCGTTCGCTGGAACGCACAGCAGGTTTGTAGCCCATTAAAGCAATCTTGAGAGACCTGGAAGAAGTTCCTGGCTCCTTGTCTTGCTGCAAGTCTCTTCCTTTCTCTGGTTTCTTTTTTCCTCTGTATTTTTATGGATCTCCATCACTCGTCTAATCTAATATTCTTTTTGGAGCAAGGCAGAGTAGAAATCAATGACTGTCAACTTTGGTTGCATATTTGAATCAAACAACATTCCAGTTTAATGAAATTTTCTAGCAGTGGGCCTGAGCATCAATCTTTTCAAAAAGCTCCCCAGACGCTTATGTAAATAAACAAATACAGCATTATCTATAATAATTTCCTCATCATTATTGCATATCTTTTCTAAACACATACTGGTTCTTTTAAAATTCAAAAATAGCTAAACCTTTGAGGTATTGGTACTAAAAATGTACGGCCTGAATCTAATCACTAGGAACTTGCAATGAATCCAGACAAGGGACATTCTACAAAATAGCTCATCTGTATTCTTCAAAAATGCTCATGTCTTGAAAGACAAAGAAAAATTTGGAAAGTATTCCCTAGTAAAGTAAACAGACATGAAAACTGAATGTAAAATGGGATGTGGGGTTTTTCTTCTGATGTTTATTTTGGGGGTCAACGCCGTGGCTCAGTTGTTAATCCTTTGCCTGAGATGCCGGCATCCCATATGGACACTGGTTCTAATCCTGGCTGCTCCACTTCCAATCCAGCTCTCTGCTGTGGCCTGGGAAAGCAGTAGAAATGGCCTTGCACCTGCGTGGGAGACCCCGAAGAAGCACCTGGCTCCTGGCTTTGGTTCAGCACAGCTCTAGCCATTGCAACCATCTGGGGAGTGAACCAACGGAAGGAAGACCTCTCTCTCTGTCTCTCCCTCTCACTGTCTGTAACTCTACCTCTCAAATAAATAAATAAAATCTAAAAAAAAAAAAAAAAGAGGTGATTATTTGAATGAAGTTGGAGATGTGATAATAATATCACATTATCATCAGTAGGGTATTTAGGGACAAAAGGGCAGACTTAGCAGTTAGGCCACCTCCTGGGATGTGTGCATCCCATGTCAGAGTTCCATCTCCTCTGGTTTTAATCCAGCTTCCTGCTCATGCACTTCCTGGGAGCCAGCAGATGATGGCTTAAGGAGTTGGGTCCCTGCCACCGCCTGGGAGACCCAGATGGAATTCAGGGCTCCTGGTTTTGGCCTGGCTGAATCCTGGTTGTTGAAGTCATTTGGGGAGTAAACCAGAGGATAGAAGATCTCTCTCTCTCTCTCTCTCTCTCCCTCTCTCTCTCTCTCTCTCTCTCTCTCTTTGTCTCTGTCTCACTCTGTCCCTGTCTTTCAAATAAAAGTGAAAATACTTTTTTTAAAAAAAAGCTAATTCTGTGAATCACAATCAAATAATCAAAAACTTTGTACATATGTTTATATAAATATATATGAGAGAGAGAATGGATAAGCAAAGACAGTAAAATGTTAACATCTGGTGGTATGAATGAAAGACATATGGAAATTCTTGTATTCTTTCAATTTTTTTTTCCAAGACTGGGGTTACCTCAAAATAAACAAAAACTTTAAACTTTTCCAAGGTCCTACAAAAGGAATAAAATAAGGACAGAATTTTAAAATTCAAAAAGTACCTACTTTGTTTCTTTAAAGATATTTCGTAGCTGGGTGGGGAGAGATGTTTCTTAGACGATATTGTCTCCAGAACACAGGGAGGGAGGTCTGGGCTTGCATCTGCTGATTTAAGGCTCCAACAATCGCTGGCAAAGTACCTCCGATAGAGGGCGCTGCAGCACCACAGAGAATGAAACACCTTGGGTAACGTTACCTAACGTGTTAACAAATCGAAGCATGGAGACTCTCAGAGCGGAATTCTGCCCGCGGCTCATTTCGCAGATGAGCAAACTGAGACTCAGAATGGGAAAGCACCTTGGTCAAAGGCAAAGCCACAAGCAGCCCAGCCCCCTTGCACATAATCATCAGATCCATCATTTTCTGCAGACTTACGAAGTGCCGGGCCCTGGGCTGAGCACTTTGCAAGCAGTATCTATTCCATTATACACCCACACCCCTCTGTTCAGTTCTGAGATCAAGGCGCCAATGAGTTAGTGACCTTGCTTGGTGTCACTAGAGAACAAGGCTCTAACTGTCCCCATAGTGAACTCGCCGTTCTGTACCAACATCTGGCTGGGGTACCCTGGTACGGGAGACAGAACACAGCTTCTACAAGAGAAAGGAACTCCAAGGAGCAGAGGTTCAGTGAGTGGAGATTCTCGGACTAAAGAGAGCAGAAAAGGAAGGCGCCACCGAAATGGGGGTGGTGGTGGTGGTGAGTGGCTTTACCTATGAAAATGGTGATGATGAAGAGAAGCAGAGTGGAGAGTAGAGATGGAGGGAAAACCTAGAAGGGAAAAAAGCAAACCACTCTTGTTGAGAAGGGCCATGAGCCTAAAACTTGGCACCCCTAATCCACCGCCCTGTGTCCCTTCTACTGAACTGGTTGGCTAGTCTTTTTTTTTTTTTTTTTTTTTTTTTTTTTTTTGACAGGCAGAGTGGACAGTGAGAGAGAGACAGAGAGAGAAAGGTCTTCCTTTGCCGTTGGTTCACCCTCCAATGGCCGCTGCGGCCGGCGCGCTGTGGCCGGCACACCGCGCTGATCCGATGGCAGGAGCCAGGTGCTTCTCCTGGTCTCCCATGGGGTGCAGGGCCCAAGCACTTGGGCCATCCTCCACTGCACTCCCGGGCCACAACAGAGAGCTGGCCTGGAAGAGGGGCAACCGGGACAGAATCTGGCGCCCCAACCGGGGCTAGAACCCGGTGTGCTGGCGCTGCAAGGCAGAGGATTAACCTAGTGAGCTGCGGCGCCAGCCTTGGTTGGCTAGTCTTGTTAGCTCTACTTCCAGAAACACCCAGGGGGACAGCGTCGTGATGCAGTGGGTTAAGCCGTTGCTTGTGATGCCAAGGTGGTGTCCCATATCAGGGTTCTGGTTTCAGTCCCAGTTGCTCTGCTTCCCATTCAGCTGCCTGCTAATGCGCCTGGAACAGCAGCAGATGATGGCCCAAGGACTTGGGTCCCTGCTGCCCATTTGGGAGACCTGATGAAGTCTCCTGGATTCAGCTTAGCTGAGCCCGGATGGTAGATGTTTCTCTGTCTGTTTCTCCCTTTCTCTCATTCTGCCTCTCAAATATATAAATAAGGGTCCAGAGTTGTGGCATGGTGGGTAAAGCCACCAACTGCAGTGTTGGCATCCCATATGGATACTGGTTCGAGTCCAGGCTGCACCACTTTCAATCCAGCTCCCTGTTAATGCACCTGGGAAAGTAGCAGAAGATGGCCCAAGTGCTTGGGCCCCTGCACCCATGTGGGAGACCTGGAAGAAGCCTCTGGCTTCTGGCTTTGGCCCAGCCCTGGTTGTTACAGCCATTTAGGGAGTAAATCATCAGATGGAAAATCTCTCTCTCTCGTCTCTCTTTCTCTCTCTCTATAACTCTAAGTTAATGAGTAAATTTCAAGTAAATGAGTAAAATTTTTTTAAAAAAGAAAAGGTTCATCAACTTCATAAAAATACAGATGTCTTAAAAAAAAGAAGCATCCATGGATCTGCCGTCCCCCTTTGTCTCTCCAGTACACTGCTGCCCCCGGCTCAGGACACATGCCCTCTGACCTTGACTGTTCAAAGCCTCCGCACTTGCTTCCTTTCTCACACTTTCCGTAATTCATTCTCCATAAGACAACCGGATCATCTTTTCTTTTTATTTTATTTTATCTTATTTATTTATTTGTTTTTTGACAGGCAGAGTGGACAGTGAGAGAGAGAGACAGAGAGAAAGGTCTTCCTTTGCTGTTGGTTCACCCTCCAATGGCTGCTGCGGCCGGAGTGCTGTGGCCGGCGCACCGCGCTGATCCGATGGCAGGAGTCAGGTGCTTCTCCTGGTCTCCCATGGGGTGCAGGGCCCAAGCACTTGGGCCATCCTCCACTGCACTCCCTGGCCACAGCAGAGAGCTGGCCTGGAAGAGGGGCAACCAGTAAAGAATCCAGCGCCCCGACCAGGACTAGAACCTGGTGTGCCGGCGCCGCAAGGTGGAGGATTAGCCTATTGAGCCGTGGTGGAGGCCCGGATCATCTTTTAAAACACGTCTCCAAACATGTCACTCTCGTGCACATCTTCCAGTGACTTCTTGCTGCTCTAGAGTCAAGCCCACAGCCACTGCCATGGCCAGGCTTCCCTGGCCTGACCCTTGCCCACCTCCTTGACCTTGTCTCCTGTCCATCTCTTCCTTGCCCGTCCGACTTCCTTCTGCCACACTGTTCCGACGACATGGGACTCTTGTTCCCATAATGGAGTCTTTGCATGTTGCTGTGCCTTTTATCTGGAACACTCTGCTTCCAGGTCTCCACACAGCTGTCCCTTTCCTCTCACTCAAGCTCCTCCCTTGTGTGGCCCCATGGAGAGGCCCTCCTGGGCCCCAGGTCTAGGGTAGCCCCAGTGCCTTCCCTCCCCTGCGCCCCGCTGTGTCGGTGCTGTTGCCCTCACAGCCCAGCCCGCACCACTACCCAAGATCCTCTCATTCACTCACCTGCTGCTTCTGGTTTTTTTTTCCCGCTGGACCGTTCACCTCGTGGGGATAGGAACTTGTCTTGTGGCTGGAGCCGCGAGCATCTGGCAGTTGTAGGGACCTAATAGATAGTTGCTAGATGAATGAATAATGAGTTGATGGAGTCCCCTGGACTCAGCTTGGCCAAGCCTGGACAGTTGAGCTGAGTTGATGGAAGCGAGGGACTTCCAGGGATATAAAGCAGAGGGGTGCAGTGGGGAGATATGTTTGCAAGGGTTAGGGCAAGTGGTAGGCTACGGCTGCCAAGTGTTTTCTGTAGGCAGTAGGGAGCCACTGGAGGTTTTTTCATTTCTTGAAGGCAAGATTTCTTTATTTCTGTATTTAATATTTATTTTATTTATTTGAAAGTCAGAGTTACACAGAGAGAGGAGAGGGGGTGAGAGAGAGAGAGAAGTCTTCCATCCATTGGTTCACTCCCCAGATGGCTGCAATGACCGGAGCTGTGCCGATCTGAAGCCAGGAGCCAGGTGCCTCCCCTGGGTCTTCCATGTGGGTGCAGGGGCCCAAGGACCTGGGCCATCTAATACTGCTATCCTAGGCCATAGCAGAGAGCTGAATGGGAAGAGGAGCAGCCAGGCACCCATACAGGATGCCGGTGCTTCAGGCCAGGGCTTTAACCTACTGCGCCACAGCGCTGGCCCCCGAAGGCAAGATTTAATACTGAGCAGTGCGTAGGATGCTGAGGGAAGACAGTGGGGAAAGGAGACCACTGGAAATCCAGCCAAGTGCTGGGTGCTTTATTTATTTATTTATTTATTTATTTTTTAGATGTTATTTATTTACTTGAGAGGCAGAGTTACAGAGAGAGGGAGAGACAGAAAGAAAGGTCTTCCATCTGCTGGTTCACTCCCCAAATGGCTGCAACGGCCAGAGCTGAGCCGATCTGAAGCCAGGAGCTTCTTCCAGGTCTCCCATGCGGGTACAGGGCCCAAGGATTTGGGCCATCCTCTACTGCTTTCCCAGCCCATCAGCAGGGAGCTGGATCAGAAGTGGAGAAGCTAGTACTTGAACTGGCGCTCATATGGGATGCCAGCGTTGCAGGCAGAGGTTTAGCCTACTGTGCCACAGTGCCCGCTCCGGGTGCTGCTGCTTTTTTTTTTTTTTTTTTTAACTAAACATATCACCTGCTTTGACCCTGTAACAACAAATACAGCGAGGACAGTAATTCACGCCGACAGGGAACTCACTGGGTGCTTTGGTTTGAATGTCTCCCTGAAGCAGCTGGAGTCGTAGGTTGAAAGGGAAGTGGAAATGAGTTCAGACAGACCGACCTTTCAGCCTGTCCTGACGCTGCAGCTGGGGTTTGTGCATAAAAATCATTCAGCCAGTCTTTAAAGTGCTATCGGTGAGGTGGAGATTTAAGAATTTAAAAGTCTTAGCCCCAGGGCCAGTGTTGTAGTAGGTTAAGCCTCTGCCTGTGGTGCCAGCATCCCATCTGTGCACCAGTTCGAGTCCTGGCTGCTCCACTTCTGATCCAGCTCTCTGCTATGGCCTGGGAAAGCAGTGGAAGATGACACAAGTCCTTGGGCCCCTGCACCCGCGTGGGAGACACAGAAGAAACTGCTGACTTCTGGCTTCGTATCAGCACAGCTTTGGCCGTTGAGGCCATTTGGGGAGTGAACCATTGGATAGAAGACCTCTCTGTGTGTTTCTCCCTCTCTCTGTCTGTAACTCTGCTTTACAAATAAATAAAACAAATCTTTGGCCGGCTCCATGGCTCACTAGGCTAATCCTCCTAATCCTCTGCCTGCAGTGCCAGCACCCGGGTTCTAGTCCCGGTCGGGGCGTCAGATTCTGTCCCTGTTGCCCCTCTTCCAGTCCAGCTCTCTGTTGTGGCCCAGGAGTACAGTGGAGGATGGCCCAAGTGCTTGGGCCCTGCACCAGCATGGGAAACCAGGAGGAAGCACCTGGCTCCTGGCTTCAGACTGGCGCAGTGCGCCAACCGTGGCAGCCATTTTGGGGGTGAACCAACGGAAAAAGGAAGACCTTTCTCTCTGTCTCTCTCACTGTCTAACTCTGCCTGTCAAAAAAAAAAAAAAACAAAAAAAAAAAAAAAACAAAATCTTTAAAAAAAAAAGTCTTAGCCCCAGGCAGGGATCCAGTAACCTTTTCATTTTACAGACACAGAAAAATGAGATTAGAGAATGGAAGTGACTTGTCCAAGGCCAGGAGACCAGGAAAGCTTCCCTCGTCTTCCAGAGCTGTTTTAGGGCTCTGTGCTATACCAGACACATAGGGGTCACCGGGGTCGGCAGCTGGAAAAGCCAACACCCCAGATGGTGCTGGTTCGCCTCCCTCCTGCTCCACTTCCTATCCAGCTCCCTGCTAATGTGCCTGGCAAAGCAACAGAAGATGGCCCAGTGCTTGGGCCCCTGCCATCCATGGCCCCATCATCCTGGCTCCTGCCTTTGATCTGGTCCAGCCCCAGGCATTGCTGCCATTTGGGGAGTGAACCAGCAGATGGAAGATCTCTCACTCTCTCTCTCCTTCTCACTGTAACTCTGCCTGTCAAATAAATAAATGAGGCCGGCGCCGCGGCTCACTAGGCTAATCCTCCGCCTAGCGGCGCCGGCACACCGGGTTCTAGTCCCGGTCGGGGCACCGGATTCTGTCCCGGTTGCCCCTCTTCCAGGCCAGCTCTCTGCTGTGGCCAGGGAGTGCAGTGGAGGATGGCCCAAGTGCTTGGGCCCTGCACCCCATGGGAGACCAGGAAAAGCACCTGGCTCCTGGCTCCTGCCATCGGATCGGTGCGGTGCGCCGGCCGCAGCGCGCCGGCCGCGGCGGCCATTGGAGGGTGAACCAACGGCAAAGGAAGACCTTTCTCTCTGTCTCTCTCTCTCACTGTCCACTCTGCCTGTCAAAAAAAAAAATAAATAAAAATAAATAAATGGATACATCTTTAAAAATAATCAGAGACAAATGGAAAATGCAGAAAGGGAAGTGTTTGGCACAGGATCCAAGAAACATTGTGAGAGGGGTTTTGAAACTGTGGGATGAGGAGCTCCCATGATGCTTTGTCATTATCTGACCATCACTTTCAGGGAGGCTTGGCTTGAGCCCAGGTCCAGATTCATTCTATAAACCTACTAATGTAGGACTTGTTCTCAGCACTGGGGACACAGCAGTGAACCCGACACTCACACGCTACCCTGAACCCGCTTTCGCTCTGGTGAGATGTGTGGGCGTGTCCTGTGGTGATGGAGAAAAGTCAAGAAGAAAGAGAAACAGAGAGTGCCAGGGTGGGGGAGGGGCTGGGACTGAAAACTGGGAGGTCAGTGAGGACCTCTTAGGATAAATGACCCAGATTCTGGGCCGAACCTCGTACAGTGAGGGCGATTTTTTTTTTTTTTTAAGATTGATTGATTGATTTGAAAGCCAGAGTTTATAGAGAGGCAGAGGAAGAGGCAGAGGCAGAGAGAAAGATTTTCCATCACTTGGTTCATGCTCTAGCCGGACTCATATAGGTTGTGGTGGCTTTATGCTATGCCTCAATGTTGGCCCCTGGGATTTTTTATTGTTTTAAAGAAATGTATTGGGACCAGTGCTGTGTCTTAGCAGGTAAAGCCACCACCTGCAGTGTAAGCATCACATATGGGCGCCGGTTCGAGTCCCAGCTGCTTCACTTCCGATCCAGCTCTCTACAGAGTCCTTGGGCCCCTGAACCTGCATGGGAGACCCGGAAGACTCTCCTGACCCCTGGCCTCAGATCGGCGCAGGTCCAGCCATTGCAGCCAATTGGGGAGTGAACCAGTGGATGGAAGACTCTCTCTCTCTGCTTCTCCTCTCTCTGTGTAACTCTGACTTTCGAATAAATAAATAAATCTTTTTTTTTTAAAAGAAAGCAATGTATTTATTCCTGAGCTACAGTCTCGAGGGGAAGGCTGACTTTGCTGGGGTTTGTGGTGACGACGTCGACACTGGCTTGGAGCGTGGGCTGCAGAAATGAAACCTTGGCCATCAGCACTCTTTCTGAACAGCAGATGTAACATTCTGCTTCCTTCTTGGAAACCCAGCCCCACCCCAAAACTTCAGGGGTTGACAGAAATAATGTGCACAAAGACAGGTCCGCAAATCTGCTGCGAGTAACTTGGGAAACGCGGCAGGGACCAGCCATGGCTGAGGCCGGCAGTGTGTCAAGTGTGAGGCTCCTATAGACCCTCTCCCATTTAATCCTCTAGGCAGCCAAATGAGGGAGGTCCTATACTCCCATTTTACAGATAGGGGAAATGAGGCTCACGTGGCCATGAGACTTGCCAACACCAACCAAGCTGGGAAGTGACAGACCAGAGATTCAAATTCAGGTTGGCTTGGCTCCATACCCTGTGTGCTCTCTGCACATCACAGCTTCTTTCCGGGACCAAGAACTGGAGTGGTTTCGAAAGCCACTAACGGAAGAAAATTCCAAAATTACACGGGCCACCTGCTTCGTTTCACAGATCAAACGAGATAACAAGATGAATGCATGCCTAAGCGCAATGCATGCTGGTTTTGTGCCTCTGCGGATTATAGATGAGGTCCCACACAGCTCTGCCGCGGCAGAGCCTGCTCTCCAAGGCAGCCTTGGGACTTCTCCATCCCTCTCGGCCACATTCACTGCCCTCTCGGCCACTTCAGGTCAAAGGCGGTGGTGTCAACAGCAAAGACAAAGAGGAAGACCTGTGGGGTCCCCAGAGGACCAGATGCCCAGTTGACGAGACCTCCCCTGGGCAGGAGGGGAAGGGGAGCTCCAGGTGGGGAAGGGGGGACAAGAGGAAACCTCTCGGGATGGCATTCATTCAGACCTTCAGCCAAGCAGCGCTTGGTCAGCACTGCTGAGTGCCAGACACTGGGCATAAAGAACCAAGTGCTGGGAGCAGGACCAGCCCAGCCCTGCAGGCACAGGCAGGTTGGTGGGAGGGTCCGAGAAGCAAGCGGTGACACGGGTGGGGGTGGCGAAATCCCACCACGGGGGCCAGCAGGAGGCAGGGGACTGGCAGGTGCTTCTTGCGATGTCTTCCCAGGATGATGTTTCTGGCAGAAATTGCCTGGCAATACCCATGCCTAAGTTGTGGAATGAGCCACGATCATTCAAATCTCCCGTAAAAATGATTGCTATAGGAAAACAGCACCGTTAGTGGGGAGCAAGAGGCTAACAGCAGGGGACTGCTGAGGACCAGGGCGTGATGCTGCAGACAGGCATCTGTTGCATAGGACTCCCTGTTGTTCAAAGTGCTTTGCTTTGAGAGAGGCAGGGTGGATGGAGGTGCTCACGGAAGTGTGGGCTGGTTGTCGTGTCTCTGGGCTCATGGGTAAGCCCCAACGGCAACCATAATGGCAAGAGCTGGTATTTAATGATCCTACATACAGGGGCGGGACTACAAGGAGGGCTGACGTCCAGGGTTGGGGAGCTGGCTGGTGTGGGAGGGAGAAACTCACTGAGAGGAGGAGGTGCCGTGTGCACTTGATTTTCCCGGCATCCAATCAGGTCACGCTATTATTCTTCCTGTTTCACAGGTGAGAAGACTGAGGCTCAGGGACTTTCAAGATCACACAGCCATCGGACATTAGAGATCAAGGGCATTTAGGTTCCATTTCCCCATATGTACGTTACAGACGGGTGAGAAAGGGCTCTAATTCCTTCTTTCTGTTTCAATGAGAAAATAACACTTGGGGTGGGTTGGGGAGGGGGCTTGTGGGGTGGGTAGCGAGGTGGGAGCGGTGCTGGCAGCTTCCTTTGTGGGAGTGAAGACTTTCTAGTTTTAGAGTTGCTTCTCTTTGGGAAACTTACCAGGGGGGGCCTTTCTGCAAACAGGAGGCAAATCTCCACCCATTGTCCCTGGGGTCACCCCAGTCTGTACTAGCAGCTGCAGAGGCCGGGTGCTGAGCGGCCGTGGTATGAAGCAGGTGTCTTTGAAGAGGGCTTGCCCCTTGGGGGAGCTGGGGAGAAGGAGTCTTCCCGGAGGGGAGATTCCACCTGGAGAGCTGGTGCCTCTGCTGCAGGTTGAGATGAGAGGGTCCTTGTGACAGCCTCATCTGAGCCTTCAAGTCATTGGTTCGCTCACTCACTCCTTTGTGTCAGGAGCTCTGCTAGGCTTCAGGAACACCCCTCTAGCTGAACTTTTTTGTGAGGGAGGGGAGTTAAAAGGGCAGCGAAGCATCACAAAATTGGGTGGCTAAGTTTGGAGTTGAAGTTGGGGCCAGTGAAGCTCATCTTTGCCACGGTGGTGCCCCCATGGAAGAAAAATATTTTTGGAAGAATGAGAGGCTTGGCAACCTGGATAGTTAAAATCGTTATTTCTTTGCAAAACAGAGAGAGACAGAGAGATTTTCCTTTTGCTGGTTCATTTCCCAAATGCCTGCCACAGCTGGGGTTGGGCCAGCCTGAAGCCTTGGGTGACAAGGTACCAAGTACTTGAGCCATCAATGGCTGCCTCCCACATCTGAAGGAAGCTGGATTAGGAGCAGAACTGGGACTTCAAGCCTGGCACTCTGCTGGGGATGCATCTTAACTGCTGTGCCAAATGCCCACCCTGGATATTTTAAAATCAGGAAGATCAAGCGGGAGACAAGCTAACATTCCCCCATTAGAGACCAGAATCGAGGAATGCAGCCTAGACATGTGTCTGGCTGGTAGAAATGATCTTTGCAATTTGAATTTAAATGCCCGTAGGTGGGGACTGCAAACTTCCTTGGTTCTCACGGCTCCCTTGTGACTCACATATTTATTAGCCATCTGCCCAGCCCCTGGAGCTAACTGGGTTTTCCAACCAACAGTAGATGTCTCCGAACCTTGAGGATCTGTTTGTTTAAATGTTAATAAACCAAAGTCAGACTGTAGAATGTGATATAGTTGTAAAGGTTGGACCTTTCTCTGATTCTCACTGTAATGGAAGCACAATGGTGAATTCACTGGTGTTCTTTATGAATAACAAGGATCATTGGTGATAAAAAGTGGTGTACAAGCTGACATTCCTTTCCATCCCCTCCGCATATGTTTGCTGAGAGCTGCTATGTGCCTGCACCGTTCCAGGCCCTGGGGAGACAGCAGTGAAGACAACAGACAGAAATGGAACTTGAATCCCAGCGTGGGTGGAAGGGAGATCCATGGAGAAGACTCGTGCTAGGGGGTGGTGAGGGCCGAGGAGGAATAGTAGGAAGGGATTATCCAGCAACAATCATGGAAGGCCATTGCTTTGGACTGAGCTCCTACACTGGACCCCAGCAGACCAGACCAAACCAACATGGAGTCACTCATGCTAAGTGCCACATAATCACACTGAAGCGTCAGGGAAGCAGATCAGATTTTCATGAAAAATAGCAGATTCCAGCCTATTGAAGTCAGTGTAATAAGCCAGTCCCCTCTGTGTTAACCCTTACCAAAAGTAACCTGAAGTCATGTGATATTAAATGGTCAGGTTTTGGGGGCCTATTGTTTGGTTTCCTTGCTGTCACCTTACAAAACCCACAATTCTACCCTTGCCCTGTGGGGGCTTGCACTCTGTTTTGTAGACTAGAGGCTGCACGAATTCACGAGCCACAAATAAAAGTCAATTCGATCTATACCTAAATGTGTTGCCTTTTGTCTTTTGAGAGGGGGTAAGGAGT
Organism: Oryctolagus cuniculus; assembly: GCF_051225735.1. Lineage (NCBI taxonomy): Eukaryota > Metazoa > Chordata > Mammalia > Lagomorpha > Leporidae > Oryctolagus > Oryctolagus cuniculus. The sequence goes on along the minus strand of NC_142867.1, from coordinate 17,991,227 downwards.
GTTGGAGCAGGAGGAGTGAGAAGGGTTGGCTTCCGTAGGCTTCACCCAGAAAACGAATATTCAGTAAAACTCTGAATTAAGTGAGAGAGCAGACCATGTGAGTGAAAGCATGCCAGGCACAGAGAACAGCAAGTATGCAGGCCTGGAAGTGGTACAGGAGCCACACGGACGTGCCACGTGCAGGACGGGTATTTGGTGCAGCCAGGAAGGTGCAGCTTGGGATTGCGGACCTCCCACATGGGAGCACCTGGGTTCAGTTCTGGCCTGCTTCTGATTCAGCTTCCTGCTAATGCCCACCCCGGAAGGCAGCAGGTGACGGCTTAACTACTTGGGTTCCTGCCACCCAGGTGGGAGACCCAGATTGAGTTTCGGGCTTCTGGCTTCAGCCTGGCTCAGCCCTGGCTGTTGCAGCCATTTGGGGGAATGAACCAACGAAGGCAAGATCTCTGTCTCTCTCTGTCTATTTGCCTTTCAAACACATAAAATACAATGAGCATTGCATTTGAAAACATACCACACATATTCTATGTTTTCTTACTGCTGTGAGGGAGGGGCTGGTATTTGATCCCATTTACAGAGTCGCAGACTTGGACCAGAGAGGCTAAGGCAGTTGCTCTAGGTTACATAGAAGGTGTCTAACCCAGCACGGTTTGTGCTCCTAAATACTTAGCTATGAAATCATTAAAGGAATGATTTCATTGGCCTGTGTAGACCCAGGTAGCGAAGATTTCTACTTCCAGGTCTGGGTGAACTTTCCAAGCCCTAGAGAAAAACCCTGGGTGCAGGGGTGAGGGAGGAAGGAGTGACTCAGGCCTTGGCTGGCTTCCTGCTGAGTCACACAGCTCCTGGACTCTGGAGGGAGGCAGCGGGCTCAGTCCTCATCTCCCCACAGTGGCAGGTTCCTGCTTTTTTGGGAGCGATGCCTGGCGACAGGCCTTGCAGGATGGATTTGCCAGACTTTCCTACCAGCTCCATCGTGAAATGATGGGTGGGCTCCATTTGCCCCCGTGGCCCCAGAGCCAGCCAAGAGGGAATAGCCCTGGAGGCTGTTTCCACGCAACCCAGCGCTCTGTTCTCCTGCACGTCCCGGATGGTGGGCTGTCCCTCCGCAGGTGGGCTCTCTTCCTCTCAGATTGAGCTATTGGGGAACAGCTTTGTGCTTGCTGTGCACAGCCCGAATGGATGAGATGTGCGGGAGAGCCGCCACCCCCGCCACCCTGTGCCTCATGGTGCTCACACTACACACATTCACAGATACAGCAAGGAAGAAACTGGCAGGTTCTGGGTTGTGCAATACCGAGTTTGATAACACCTCAGAACAGGGGGCGCTGTGGCGTACCAGGTAAAGCTGACACCAGCAGCCCTTATGGGTGCCAGTGGGAGTCCCAGCTGCTCTACTTCTGATCCAGCTCCCTGCTAATGCACCTGGGAAAACAGCAGAGGATGACCCAAGTGCCTGGGCCCTTGCACCCACATGGGAGATCTAGATGAAGCTACTGGCTCCTGGTTTTGGCCTGGCCCAGCCCTGGTCATTGTGGCCATTTTAGGAGTGAACCAGTGGATAGAAGATCTCTCCTGTCTTTCCTTATCTCTCTCTGTAACTCTGCCTTTCAACTAAATACATTAATAATTAAAAAAAGAAAAAAGACTTGCAGAACAGGAGTCATGAGTGAGAACTGCAGCTAACACATACTGAGTACTTCAACAGTGCCAGGCAGAATTCTAAGCACTTAACATGTTTTATTTCATTTTCATAACTCTCACGAAGTCTTATCAGGGAGGAAGTCCCATTGTACAGATAAGAAAACAGAGACACAGGTGCCACAGCCAGGAAAGTGTAGAAAAAAGAGCAGGAGCCAAATCCTGGGGCGGGCTAAGTGCTGGCTGGGTTCACGAGCCATGAGGGGCGGAGGTGAGGGGATGGAGGGGGAGTGGTAGTGAGAGACAGGCTGGAGAGGACCGTGCCACCAGATTTGAGTCTGGACTTGAGTTCACGGGGTAGGGAGCCCCGGAAGCTTTTGCACTGTTTCTCCCTGGTGTCCCAGAGCTGCGGTTTTGCTGCTTTGGGTTGGGGTCGCCCTGGGATTGCACAGTGGGAGAAAGAAGTCAGCCCCTTGGTCTGTGTTTGCGGAATGTCTGCTCCAGAGTATTCTCAGGTGAGAACTGCGTGTTTGGGGGAGTGTCCCGGTCAGTGATGCCGCAGCCTGGAGCTCACCCTTGCCCCTCAATCTCATTCACTTTTCCTGCCTCCTGATTCTCACCTGCACATGAATTGTTTCTGTCTAGCTGGAATTCTACTTCTTTTGCAAAACTTCTCCTCCCTGTTCTTAGTACAGGATCTGCTTATCTTATGGGATCCGCTAAGGTCGTGTCTCAATACCTTCTTGTGGTAGACCCCATTAGCTTCCTACGCAGTTTAGTATCTCTCTTTTCTGGCTTAAGAACCCCCAGTTTTTGGGGCCAGCACCATGACTTACTTGGTTAATCCTCTGCCTGCGGTGCTGGCATCCCATATGGGCGCTGGGTTCTAGTCCTGGTTGCTCCTCTTCCCAGGAGGGCAGTGGAGGATGGCTCAAGTGCTTCGGCCCTGCACCCGCATGGAAGACCAGGAGGAAGCACCTGGCTCCTGGCTTCGGATTGGCGCAGTGCAGGCCGTAGTTGCCATTTGGGGAGTGACCCAACAGAAGGAAGACATTTATCTCTGTCTTTCTTTCTCACTGTCTATAACTCTACCTGTCAAAAAAAGAAAACAACCCCCAGTTTTGTTTGGGGTGACCACATGGCCAGCCGGAGGGGAAGGGTGGCTTATAGGCCAAGCCAATCATCACCACCCCCTTACCCGCTACCCCGCCTCCCTTGCAGCTCTGCCAATAGACATAAGCAGGAGCCTCTTCAGGGGAAAGCTTTTTGTCTGAGAAAGCTTTGGTGTTTTTGACAAGAGGGCACAGTCCCAGCTTCCTGTCCATGACACTCCTCCCCGCCATGGCCCCGACCTTACATGCAGAGCCGCGGGCTGGGACTCTCCGCAGCTGGCAGCGTCAGCACCAAGCCGCAGCAGCAGCCTGTGTTTGCAGCGAGCCAGCTTGCTGCGGACTGAGCCCGGTGCCACGTGGAGAGCCACGTGACAGAGCAGGGGAGTAGGAAAGGTGACATGCTGAGAAGCCAGCGCCACCCCTACAACGCCGCCGAGTGATGCGGATGCTAAACACTCACGTGAGATGGACTCCCTTTATTTCCAGCCAAAGGAGTCTGGCATCGCCGCTTGGGCCTGGTGATGGTCTTGTAGGATTCCCAGCCTTCACCTTCCTGTGACCTCAGCTGACCATTACGACGTGGGGGGGTGTTGCAGGCACACACCCACCTCGCCTGCCTACCCTCATCCTCATCCACCCCCAAGACATCCTCACTGGGTCAGAAACTGGCCGGAGGGCGTGGGGAATGAGGAAACCCAGAGAGTCACCACATACCAGAACACCTGGCAGCGCCTTTGTTTGAGAAGCACTGGCGTTAAGAAAGGGAAGGCAAATAAAGTCAGCAGGGTGGGCAGGGCTGGGGCGGCACAGGGTCTGCCTGAGCTGCGAGGGACCCGAGTGCTCGCGAGCCTCTTCCTCTCACTTGTTTGTTCACGGAATGCATGTTTGTTGAGCACCTACTTGGTGCACGTTTGTTCCAGAGGAGGAGGTGCGTGCGGCCCTCCTCTGGTACACGCAGTAAACCCAAGACGGAAAAGAAGCAAATTGGTGAGGCTCTGTGTGCCTTCAGGCTCGTCACAGAGGAAATGACCTTAAAACAAAACAGATGGAGTCCAGACTGGCAGTGAGAGAGCCTTAATATACAGCGGGATTTGTGGCCCTGGGGTCTGGGACCTACTTTCCTGGAACTTTTCAGGAAGAAAGATGGAATCCCCTGACTCATCTTGCATGGGAAACCCCATGCGGGAACTCAGAATGCTAGCATTTCTGCATGAACAGACTTCAGTTTGTAATTCTGATTCCTTTCTTTCTTTCCTTTCTTTTTTTAAAGTAATAGTGCTTCATTCTATTTTTCATGAGCTTTTTTAAAAAGATTTATTTATTCATATGAGAGGTAGAGCCACAGACAGTGAGGGAGAGAGATGGAGAGAAAGGTCTTCCATCTGCTGGTTCACTTCCCAGATGGTCGCAACGGCTGGAGCTGGGCCAATACGAAGCCAGGAGCCAGGAGTCAGGAACCTCCTCTGAGTCTTCCATGTGGGTGCAGGGGTCTAAGCACCCAGACCATCCTCTACTGCCTTCCCAGGCCACAGCAGAGAGCTGGATTGAAGAGGAGCAGCCAGGACTTGAACCCGGTGCCCATATGGGATGCCGGCACTGCAGGCAGAGACTGAACCCACTGCGCCACAGTGCCACCCCTGGTTCCTTCCTTGATACATGTGATTGGAGGGACGTTGCCAGGCCTCTCTTCAGAGTCTCGGTTTCCCTCAGGTTGTTATGAACATTGTAGGAAGATAATAACATCTAACTTTTTTTTTTTTTTTTTTAGATTGATTGCTTGATTTGAAAGCCTGAGGGAGAGAGGTCTTCTATCTGCTGGTCTACTTCCCAAAGGGTTCCAAGAGCCAGGGCTGGGCCAGCTTAAAGCCAGGAGCCTAGAACTCCATCTTGGTCTCCCTTGTAGGTGGCAGGGGTCCAAGTACTTGGACCATTTTCTGCTGCTTTCCCAGGCACATTAGTAGGGAGCTGGATTGGAGTGGAGCAACTGGACTCAAACCAGCACTTGGATATGGGATGCTGACGTCACAAGCAGAGGCTTAGCTCGCTGAGCCACAACGCCAAGCCTTGTCTGCTATTTATTGAGGGCTTTCTGTTTCCTGGTTCTGATCTAACTTTTCTCTGTGTATTAACTCATGCGTTCTCGGTTAATTCTCACACTTAAGGAAGGAATAAGCCCAGGAGGCTAAGATGCCTTGCTGGTGAGTAACAGAGCTCAGCTTTGAACCCATAGTCTGTGCTCACAACCGGATCCTTTGCTGCCACCCCTGTTGGTAAAATAGGGGTAACTCACTCAACCTAGAACTTTCACTCGTCTCTCAGGGGAGAAGATGCAGAAGTGGAAAACGCAGTTCCCTGGAGCCAGGCTGCCATGGTTCAAAGCCCAGGTTTCTCACTTGTTCACTGTGCTATTATGAGCAATTAATTATTCATTTAACTTCTCTACTCCCACCTTGATCTTCTCATCTGTAAAGTGGAGCTGACAATAATGTTCTTAGTGTTTGGGGGAAGACTGGGTTAATAAAATAAACATGGAATCATACCTGGTACCTGGTTAGGTGCTGGGTAAACGCTGCCTGCTGTGAACTCACATCACGACCCGAGGGCCGTCTCCCCCACCCCCAAGTCTTTTTTTTTTTTTTTTTGAAAGATTTACTTATTTATTTGAAAGGCAAAGTTACAGAGATGCAGAGGCAGAGACAGAGAGAGAGAAAGGTCTTCCATCTGCTGTTTCACTCCCCGAATGGCCACAATGGCCAGAGCTGGTCTGGTCTGATCCAGAGCAAGGAGCCAGCAGCTTTCTCTGGGTCTCCAATGTGGGTGCAGGGGCCCAAGCACTTGGGTCATCTTCCACTGCTTTCCCAGGCACATTAGCAGGAGCTGGATTGGAATTGGAACAGCTAGGACTCAAACTGGTGCCCATAAGGGATGACAACCCTGCAGGCAGCAGCTTTACCTGATACACCACAGCACTAGCCCCCCCGCCCCAGTCTTTCTTTTGTTCTCTTTTTTTTAACTTTTATTTAATGAATATAAATTTCCAAAGTACAGCTTATGGATTACAATGGCTTCCCCCCCCCCATAACGTCCCTCCCACCCGCAACCCTCCCCTTTCCCACTCCCTCTCCCCTTCCATTCACATCAAGATTCATTTTCGATTCTCTTTATATACAGAAGATCAGTTTAGCATACATTAAGTAAAGATTTCAACAGTTTGCTCCCACACAGAAACATAAAGTGAAAAATACTGTTTGAGTACTCGTTATAGCATTAAATCTCAATGTACAGCACACTAAGGACAAAGATCCTACATGAGGAGTAAGTGCACAGTGACTCCTGTTGTTGACTTACCAAATGGACACTCTTGTTTATGGCATCAGTAATCACCCTAGGCTCTTGTCATGAGCTGCCAAGGCTATGGAAGCCCCCTGAGTTCACCGACTCTGATCATATTTAGACAAGGCCATGGTCAAAGTGGAAGTTTTCTCCTCCCTCAGAGAAAGGTACCTCCTTCTTTGATGACCTGTTCTTTCCACTGGGGGCTCACTCGCAGAGATCTTTCATTTAGTTTTTTTTTTTTTTCTTCCCCAGAGTGTCTTGGCTTTCCATGCCTGAAATACTCTCATGGGCATTTCAGCTGGATCCGCATGCCTTAAGGACTGATTCTGAGGCCAGAGTGCTGTTTAGGACATCTGCCATTCCAGCTAGAACTCAAACTGGTGCCCATATGGGATGCCAACCCTGCAGGCAGCAGCTTTACCCGCTACACCACAGCACTAGCCCCCCCCCCCCAGTCTTTCTTTTGTTCTCTTTAAAAAATATATATTTATTTTATTTATTTGAAAGACTGAGTTACAGAGAGAGGTAGAGCCAGAGAGAGAGAGAGAGAGAGAGGTCTTCCATCTGCTGATTCATTCCCCAAATGACTGCAATGGCCAGAGCTGAGCTGATCTGCAACCAGCAGCCAGGAGCCTCTTCTGGGTCTCCCACAGGAGTGCAAGAGCCCAGGGACTTGGGCCATCTTTTACTGCTCTCCCAAGCCATAACATAGAGCTGGATCGGAAGTAGAGCAGCCAGGACCTGAGCAGGTGCGCATATGGGATGCCAGCACTGCAGGCGGCAGCTTTAACCTGCTATACCACAGTGCTAGCCCCCCACCCTGTAATCATATGGTTGTTCCCTTGTCATTTTCCTTCCTTGTACTCTGTTCCTTTTCTATTCAACAGTATGACACTTTGTAATCATACAGGAGGGTAACAATCTCACCAGGTTGTGATGATGCAAGTAAAGCTCAGAGCTTGTTGAATGTTTGGCTCTTGGTAAGTGTGTTAATATCATTCAATATCATTATTACTCATTATTATCCTTACTGAGTTAAAATTACTGATATATGAGGACACTTAAGTTCATAGCAAATAGAATTAAAAGGTAAGTTTGTTTTGGTGCAAAAAATGTTTTTGAAATCATGCATAGCGTTTTCTGAATATGCATTTTCCATGAACTTTTTGAAGAATGTGTATATGCATGGTTTTCAAAAAGTTTTGTGTCCCAGGCTGGCTGGCATTGTGGTGCAGTAGGTTAAGCCCCTGCATGGGACACCTGTATCCTGTATCTAAGTGCCAGTTTGAGCCCTGGCTACCCCACTTCTGATCCAGTCTCCTGCTAATGTGCCTGACAAAGCAGCAGAAAATGGCCTGAGTATGTGAATCCTTGCCACTCATGTGGGCGACCCGGATGGATTTCCTGGCTCCTGGTTTCAGCCTGGTTCAGCACTGGCTATTGTGGTTATTTGGTGAGTGAGCCAGTGGATGGAACATTGCTTCTATCTGCTGGTTCTCTCTCTCGTTCTCTGTCACTATGCTTTTCAAATAAATAAATAGATTTTGCACCACATATACTTTTTTTTAAGTTCAATGTTTTCCATAAACTGAAGTATCTTGGAATCTACATTATGGACGAAGTCAGCAAACTTAGTGCACCATATCATTAATTGTAAAACACGTCATTACTGACATGCTTCTAAGAAAGAAAAATCTGGGCAGGCATTTTCAGTAGTGGTTAGGACAGTGGCTTAGGATGCCTGCATATCATCTCAGAATGCCTGGGTTCGAGTCCCTACCCCACTTCCAATACAGCCTTCTGCTAGCTTGCACCTGGGAGGCGTTTGGGTCCCTGCTACTCACATGGAAGGCCCAGACTGAGTTCCAGCTTCTGGCTGCAGCCTGGCCCAGCCCCAGCTTCCTTAGGCATTTGAGGAGTGAACCAACATATGGGAACCCTCTGTCTCTGTCCCTCTGCCCTTCACATAAATAAAAATTTAAAAAAGGAACTAGGAACTAAAGGCATGACACAGGCTTTTCTATTTATTCAGAATTTTTATTTTATTAATATTGAAAGAGCTCCTCTAAGTCTTATTTAGACTCAAATAAGTATTAAAATATTAAGCTGCTCTATCTCTTTGCCTTTTTAAAAAAATTTTTTTGACAGGCGGAGTGGACAGTGAGAGAGAGAGACAGAGAGAAAGGTCTTCCTTTTGCTGTTGGTTCACCCTCCAATGGCCGCCGCGGCAAGTGCGCTGCAGCTGGCGCACCGCGCTGATCCGAAGGCAGGAGCCAAGTACTTCTCCTGGTCTCCCATGGGGTGCAGGGCCCAAGCACTTGGGCCATCCTCCACTGCACTCCCGGGCCACAGCAGAGAGCTGGCCTGGAAGAGGGGCAACCGGGACAGAATCCGGCGCCCCGACCGGGACTAGAACCCGGTGTGCCGGCGCTGCAAGGCGGAGGATTAGCCTAGCGAGCCGCGGTGCCGGCCTATCTTCTTGCCTTTTAAAATTTTATTATTTATTTGTTTTCAGAGAGGCAGACCAATGAAGAGATATTCCATCTGATGGCTCACTACCCAAGTGCCTGCCACAGCCAGAGTTGGATCAGGCCAAAGCCAGGAGTCAGAAACTTCATCTGGGTCTCCCATGTGGGTGGCAGAACCCTGAGTACTTGTCTCCAAGGGTGTGCGTTAGCAGGAACCCAGCATTGGAAGTGGAGCTAGGGCTCAAATCTAGGTAGTTGGAATAAGAATTCAGGTGTCCAAGAGTGACTTAACCTCTGTGTCAGATGCCTGTCCCTGTAGTGCCTTTGATAAGGGGTTGCTTCACAGGAAGGTATTTAGGTTTTTTTTCCCAAGGCTCTGGATTTTTCCCATAGTGAGTCATCTCTCCCCAGTGCGTGGTAACAGGGGTCCAGCCTACAACATTTTCCACCCACAAATGGCCTGGCTTTCTGTGGGCTGGGTCTGGCGAGCATGTGTCCTCTCCTGCTACAATGCATTTGGGAGCAATCACTTGGAGGGGAAGTAGATACTGATGTGGATGCAGACACAGATAGAACTATGGTCGACAACAGTAAAACTGAATATTTCAAAGTAGCTAGCAGAGGGGATTTTTAATGTTCCCAACACAAAGAAATATTGGCAGGAAGCTGGAATCAAGAGCTGGAGCTGGGAATCAAACCCAGGCACTCTGATATGGGATGCTGGCCCTGCAGGCAGCGGCTACACTGGCTACACCACAGCACTGGCCCCAACATGTACTTTTTGAAGTAAGAAATGGGGATACTAGGATGAGGTTCAGAAATGGATAGCATGCGGCCGGCGCCGCCGTAGCTCCCTAGGCTAATCCTCCACCTGCGGCGTCAGCACCCCGGGTTCTAGTCCCAGTTGGGGCGCCGGATTCTGTCCCGGTTGCCCCTCTTCCAGGCCAGCTCTCTGCTGTGGCCAGGGAGTGCAGTGGAGGATGGCCCAAATCCCTAGGCCCTGCATCCGCATGGGAGACCAGGAGAAGCACCTGGCTCCTGGCTTCAGATTGGTGCAGTGCAGCCGATAATATATAATATAATATTTACCTGCTGATTGATTCATTATCTCTGCTTGGCCCCCAACCTCCCCCTTACCTGCGCCCTCCTCCTGCCTCGACTGTAACTCCATGAAAACTAGGACCTTGCTGGCTTCATTTCAGTCTGTGTCCCCAGTACCTAGCACAGCGGCTAGAACAAAGCTGGGTTTCCATTGTAGTGTTTTTTCTGCTAAGTTAAATCCTCACGGCTGTGTTTGGCTGTCATCCACCACTGCTGACCTTTGTTTTAGCTCTCCTCGGTTCTGGCTGCTTCCCTGGCCCTCCAGCTTCTCTTGTTCATAGGCTTTGCCTGCTGTATCTTACTCCCCGCCTCGTCACAGGCCTGATTAGGTGGGAAGCAAGAGGCTGATGGCAGGTAGCCCATGTGCCCGCCATGGTCTCTGCAGCTGCCTGCAGCTGTCTCCCATCCTCCTGTGTGATTTGCCATCATCACACTGTCCACTCCCTGTGGCTGCTGAAATGTTTGGTGCCATACACAATCAGTGCTGAGACACTATGCGTTGATTAATCACCTGTTCAGCCCCCTCCGGTCCCATTTTTTTCTCTATTTTTTAAAAAGATTTATTTATTTATTTGAAAGTCAGAGTTACACAGAGAAAGAAGGAAAGGCAGAGAGAGAGAGAGAGAGAGAGAGAGAAAGTCTTCCATCTGCTGGTTCACTCTCCAATTGGCTGCAACAGCCAGAGCTGCTCCAATCCAAAGACAGGAGCCAGGAGCTTCCTCCAGGTCTCCCACATGGGAGCAAGGGCCCAAGGACTTGAGCCATCTTCTACTGCTTTCCCAGGTAATAGCAGGGAGCTGGATCAGAATTTGATCAGCTGGGATCCGAACTGGCGCCCATATGGGATGCTGGCACTGCAGGTGGCAGCTTTACCCGCTACGCCACAGCGCCGGCCCCTCTTTCTGTATTGATGAGAAGTATTTTCATGCGTTCATCTCTTTTCTGCTGTTATCTTAGTTATATAAGTAACAGAGGTCATTGCAGAAAATTAGGAAGATAGAAACAAACTAAATGAAAAAGCATGAAAATGATCTGAAATCTCACCTCCCATTGTTGCTATTTGGTGCCTTGTTAACTTTGTGCACTAATAAAAATGTTTTCCTCTATCAATATAATATGGGCTCCTTCCTTTTTCACCCAATAAAATATTGAGAATATTTTTCTAGTACAATAGGTATAAGTCTAGACCATCATGTAAAACATCATCGTCTTGGACTACATATTGTTCAGCTTCTTCCAGAGAGACTTGGTGGGTTTCCATTCCCCCGAATCATGTCAGGTTCCCAGGCCCCCTGTCCCACCTGAGTCCTTAAGATCCAGCTCCTGGGCCTGGGCCTGGCACCGTGACTCACTCCACCTGCGGTGCTGGCATCCCATATGGGCGCTGGGTTCTAGTACCGGTTGCTCCTCTTCCAGTCTAGCTCTCTGCTGTGGCCCAGGAGCGCAATGAAGGATGGCCCAAGTGCTTGGGCTCCTGCACCTGCATGGGAAACCAGGAGGAAGCACCTGGCTCCAGGCTTCGGATTGGTGCAGTGCCGGCCATGGTGGCCATTTGGGGAGTGAACCAACGGAAGGAAGACCTTTCTCTCTGTCTCTCTCTCTCTCTCACTGTCTATAACTCTACCTATTAAAAAAAAAAAAAAAGCCAGCTCCTGACAGCCCCAGCAGAGTGCCATGCATCCATTCCCTGCTCACTCTGTCTCCCCTGCTCCTGGGTCTTTTAGTCTCACACCCGCCTTTCAGTCTTAGCTCTGGCATTCCAGGCTAGCAGCCCTTTGTGCTGCCCACCTCCACCTAGCCTCACCCTACCGACCCTGGCTTCCTGCCTGGCTCTAGGCAGCCTTTGATTTGAGGTTCCCTGCTGATGTTCCCTCCACACACACCAGGGCCCCCATGCAGTGCTTCCAACTGAGTCAGTCCCCACTCTCTGGTCCCCCAAAACAGGGCTCAGATAGCCAGAGGCAAGCAGCAGGGTGCGGTCTGGGGCTCCCTGATGGAAGTCAGCTTTTATTTTTCCTTTGCTCTTTTTTTTTTTTTTTTTTTTGGACAGGCAGAGTGGACAGTGAGAGAGAGAGAGAGAGAGAAAGGTCTTTCTTTGCATTGGTTCACCCTCCAATGGCTGCCATGGCCGGCACACTGCGCTGATCCGAAGCCAGGAGCCAGGTGCTTCTCCTGGTCTCCCATGGGGTACAGGGCCCAAGCACTTGGGCCATCCTCCACTGCACTTCTGGGCTACAGCAGAGAGCTGGCCTGGAAGAGGGGCAACCAGGACAGAATCCAGCGACCCAACCGGGACTAGAACCTGGGGTGCTGGAGCCGCAGGCGGAGGATTAGCCTATTGAGCTGCGGCGCCGGCCCTTTCTTTGCTCTTCAGTGTAACTTCATCAGTACCATCAGGAGCCAGTAGCAGCTCTCCCTCCACCTGCGTGCAGGGGGCCAAGCCACAGCTGGGGTTGGATCGCAGCCCTTGGCCCAAGACTTTCTGGGGCAGCAGGGATGACCACCCTTGGCTTCCGAGGGTCTGTGCAGAGTGAGTAGCCAGGCATTTGGATGGGGACACGGGGGTCACTGGTCTTATGGAGAAAGCATTTTGTTGTGAGAGCTCAGAGGCCAGGGTCGGAGCCCTGCTTCTGTATGTTCTGTGTGATCACAGTGCGTAACCTTTGGGGTGTCTACCCGGCACATCATCACCCTGTCTTCTGTGTATCTCCTCCCCAGTGGGTGTGAACTTTGATGGCCATTTTCATACAACATGATCCTGTCCCCTCGGCTCCACTGATTGGACGGGAGGTGGGCGTGGGCTCCAGGCTGGGCCAATTAGACTCCCTCTGGGAACTGGGATTTGGAATGGATGAGCAGCTGTTGTATGAACATGAAGCAGAGGTGAGGAAAGTGCGCGGAGAGAGGTGCACAGAGAGGCCAAGAAGTGAGAAGCAAGAAGCAGATGTGCAAAGAGAAAGGCAGCTGGCCTGAGTTCTCCGTGGCTTACAGTTCTTGGTGCTAGGCTTGATGGAGGCTGCCTTACTGCCCTGTGGTCTGTGAGACACCCTACGCTCTTCATAAGAAAGCCTCTTTCTGGGCCAGCGCCGCAGTTCGCTAGGCTAATCCTCCACCTTGTGGCGCTGGCACACCAGGTTCTAGTCCCGGTTAGGGCGCCGGATTCTGTCCCGGTTGCCCCTCTTCCAGGCCAGCTCTCTGCTGTGGCCCGGGTGTGCAGTGGAGGATGGCCCAAGTGCTTGGGCCCTGCACCCCATGGGAGACCAGGAGAAGCACCTGGCTCCTGCCATCGGATCAGCGCGGTGCGCCGGCCGCAGCGCGCCAGCAGTGGCGGCCATTGGAGGGTGAACCAACGGCAAAAAGGAAGACCTTTCTCTCTGTCTCTCTCACTGTCCACTCTGCCTGTCAAAAAAATAAATAAATAAAAAAGACAAGCATATAAATTCTACCTCCCATCCCTGTCCCCATCCTGACTTTTCCTATAAACTTCTCCAAGGTCTCCCACATCAGTCATTGACCTTCTCTTGGCCCTTCCAGCTCTGCGAGGTGGATGTTGAGGTGGCTGGCTAACACCTGGGTATGGCCCAGGTGTGTGGAAAAATGTGCCTGTTTCTGGTTGTTGCCGAGGGGCCAGGAGGCTGGGAGCCAGGGCTCCTCCCAGGTGACAGCGCCGGTCTGAGAGAGGGAGCCAGCCAGAACCTTTCACTGTTCTGCCCTGGTTAGTGTCACAGTTCTGCTATGTGAATGCCATTCTCCAGGTCTAACAGTTCTCCAGTGGTCACTGGGTCAGCAGGGGCCAGAGGAAGGCCAGCATGGCCAAAGCCAAGGCTGCTGGGACACGGGCGGTGGTCTTGTGGACACCAGGATCCCAGATGATACACAGACTCCTCCCTTCTGGGCTTCTCTGCTTTGGACAATGACCACCTTAGGACCAGGCCCAAGGTCAACCCAGCCCAGCTTGGTTTCCCAAGATCCATAGGCTCAAGATAAAAATGCTTCATTTTTTTAAAAAAAGATTTATTTTATTTATTTGAAAGGCAGAGTTAGAGAGAGAGAGAGAGAGAGAGAGAGATTTTCCATCCACAAATGGCTGCAATGTTCAGGTCTAGGTCAGGCCGAAGCCAGGAGCCAGGAGCTTCTTCAGGGTCACCCACGTGGGTACAGGGGCCCAGGGACTTGGGCCATCTTCTGTTGCTTTTCCAAGTGCATTAGCAGGGAGCCGGATTGGAAGTGGAGCAGCCAGGACTTGAACCAGTGCCTATATGGGATGATGGTGTCGCAGGCTTTATCTGCTACGCCACAATCCTGGCCCCGTGCTTCACGTCCAAGACTTGCTAAATCAAGCATAGTGACATCTGTCAGCAGCCCTGAATGAGCGAAAGAATGGGAATCCAGAATGAAAGAAATCTCATTTTCTTTCCTGCTGGTCCCATTGAGGGGAGAGAGCAGTGCCAGGCAAGATGGCAGGACAGTTGCCTTATTGCCAGAGCATTACTCATTTCTGGACCAACCGTGTTAGCATTTGCAGGTCACTTAACCTCTCTGAGCCCCAGATTCATGGGTAGGGTTGGACAGGATGACTCCAAGGATCCTGGCATGTGTATTATGTTACACTTCTCTGGGCCTCAGAGTGATAAACCCCCAGAGCAGAGTGAATGCAAAGCTCAGATAAACGCCTGATGGACAGATCAGTGTCAGGGGAAAATGACAGCAACAGATGACCACGCATCATGGGAGAGGAGAAACTTCTCTACATCGCTGTCTTGTGATCATTCACTTACGGTGTGCACGCAGGGACCTAGGGCTGTCTGTCTCATGCTGGCCTTGCAGGAGGTTGTGGGAGTTAAAGGACCATGTAGGCCAGTGCTTGGTGTGGGGGGAGGACATCTGCAGGGGCACCTTCCTGGGCTGGGGAGCAGATCATGTAGTGGTTAACACAGCTTGGGCTTCAGGCAGAGCTGGGTCGGCCTCCTGTGTGTGTCTTTGAGCTAGTTGTTTAGCTTGATGTGCTGTCATTGCCTTTGCCATGAATGGAGCTTATCACTGTGCCCGTGTTGTAGGGCTGTGAGGATTATCAGAGATAACATGTATAAAGTAGCTTGCTCGGAGCCTGGTGCGCATTAAGCTGCCAGTGATGGTTTTTACTCTCTCCCTATCTTGGATTATAGTTTCCAAGCAAGCTAATGAAACCTCCAAGGTATTTTGCTTGTCTATGGGAGTCTGGGCCTTTTCAAATTCATTTTGCTTCATAAGAAAACAAAAAAAATCCAGAATAAACTTGAGAGGTGGAGGAAGCTAAGTGCATCTGAATTACCTGTGGGGCTCAGATTGCAGATTCCTGGGCTCCACACCCCACCCACTCTAATTCTGAGTCTTGGAGAGTGGCCCAGGGATAAACATATTAATTCAATCTGCCTAGGAAGGCCAAGTGCCATGCTCTTGGGCAGCACACTGCCCTACTACTCATCAGACCGCTGGATCACTCCCCAGAAGCCTACAAGAGCCTGGGCTGGGTCAGGACAAAGCCTGGAAACCTGAACTCAACCTAGGTTGCCCAAGTCGGTGGCAGGAATCCAAGGACTTCAGCCATCACCTGCTGCCTCCCAGGGTGTGCAACGGCAGGAAGCTGGACTGGAAGGAAAGCTGGGACTGGAAGCAGGTGGTCCAACATGGATGTGGGTATCCTAAGCGGCGTCTTAACTGCTATGCCAAAGACCTGCTGTTGGACCACACTTTCAAGCACACTAGAGGCTCTCTAATTGTGTCTCTTGCCAGCATTTCTGGTTTTGCTTTCTGGGCATGTGGAAGGGTTACACTTCTTAACCCTGCCTGGAGTTGGGTGGGGACTGTGTCTCATTCTGGCTCATGAGATGCGAGCATACGAGATGAGTGTCACGTCCAAGACTGTGCATTTTGTTGCTGGCTCAAGAGCTTCCAGAACCTTCCAGAATGCTCAATTGCCCTCTCTCTCTCTCTTTCTCTGACACAGCCACTTGCAAAGGTCTAGACGGCGTCTGCTGCAGCAGAAGGGTGGGTCCTGGAGTGAGAATGACGTAGAACCCAGCCTCAGCTGACCCGTGACAGACACGGGGTGAGAACGAGACAGGCATGTTTGTGGTCTCCAGTCGCTGAGGTTCTGAGGGTCATTCCTTGCTGTTGCGTTACTCCTCCCATCCTGACCTATGCCAATCTAACCTCATTTTACAAAAGGAGTGACTAAGAGGACTGATTTGTCTGCTCTGATGTGCAGTCAGTCTTAGGGCTCTGACTTTCAATCACCTTTTCTTGCCATCTGTGACTGTCTTTACCAGCAGGGTCTCCTGGAGTATATGGCAGGCACTGCATGTGTGTCACTTCCTTTCATCTTCACGAGTGTGCGGGGAAATGGAGAACAAAATGTGCGGAAAGCATATAGGATTGGATCTTGGGACCATCTGATCCAGAGCACGTACTCTTCCCAGCATACCATCTGCCTCAGAGCCTCCCAAAAGATACTTTAACAATGGCACACATGTTCCTGCTAGTCCCTTGGTCCCAAGCAGTATGCTAAGTGCTCCAACTATTTCAATACTTGTAACCATCCTGTGTGATAGATATGACCACCAACACTCTCACTTAGACATTATGATGTTGAGAAACACGGAGAACTTCAGTAACTTGTCCAGGGTCACACAGCTAATAATCGGCAGGACCAGGGTTTGAACCCAGGTGGCCATGCTTATGCACATGTCACTTTGTTGCCAGGAGCAAAGCCCATGCATCTGTCTATATAATATGGTGGAAGCTTATGTGTGCATACACATACATGCACATGGGAGGGCACTTCAAAAAGTTTGTTGAAAAACAGAAGCAAAAGCTAAGGTTTGGGACGAGCATTGTGGCTCTGTGAGTTGAGCTGCTATCTGTGACACCTGCAACCCATATGAATGCTGGTTCAAGTCCTAGTTGCTCCAGTTCCCTTTCAATATGCCAGGGAAGGCAGTGAAGGTGGCCCAAGTATTTGGCCCCCTGCCACCCACATGAGAGATCTGGGTGGAATTGTAGACTCCTGGCTTCAGCCTGTCCCAGCCCTGGCTGTTGTGGCTATTTGGGGAGTGAGTCAGTGGATGGAAGATTCCTGCCCCCTTTGCCCCGCCTCTCCCTCTGTAAATCTGACTTGCAAACAAATAAATAGATCTTAAAAAAAACTCATAAGTTTATTTGGGTTCAGAAACTTCTTAAATGGATTTTCTATAATACACATTTTTCATGAAACTTTTGAAGACCTCTCAAACATGGATGTCAAAAAATTTTTTCCCCTTATAAACCTATATATCTTAAAAAAAAAAAGTTGTATTTATATGAAAGGCAGAGAGATAGAGACTGATCTTCTATACACTGGTTTACTTCCCAAATGTCCACAACAGCCAGGGCAGGGTCAGCTTGAAACTAGAAGTCCAGACTACAATCCAGGTCTCCCATGTGGGTGATAGGGACCCAAGTACTTGAGCAATCAGCTGCTGTCTCCCAGGGTACACATTAGCAGGAAACTTTAATTGGACTTGAACCTAGGTACTCTGATATGGGGTGCAGACATCTCAAGAAATGTCTTTTTTAAAAGATTTATTTATTTATTTGAAAGGCAGAGTTAAAGAGAGGCAAAGACAAAGAGATAGCTTCCACCTGTTGGTTCACTCCTCAAATGGCTGCAATGGCTGGAGCTGGGCCAACCTGAAACTAGGAGCCAGGAGGCTCTTCCAGGTCTCTCACATGGGTGCAGGGGCCCAAGGACTTGGACCATCTTTCGTTGATTTCCCAGGGACATTAGCAGGGAGCTGGATCGGAAGTGGAGCATCTGGGACTTGAACCAGTGTCCACATGGGATGCCGACATGGCAGGCTGCGGCTTTATCTGCTATACCACAGTGCTGGCTCCCCAAGCAGTGTCTTAACCACCATACCAAAAACTTTTCTTTTTTTTTTTTTTAAAAAGATTTATTTATTTATTTGAAAGGCAGAGTTACACAGAGAGAGGAGAGGCAGAGAGAGAAAGAGGTCTTCCATCCGATGGTTCACTCCCCAATTGGCCGCAAAGGCCGGCGCTGCGCTGATCCAAAGCCAGGAGCTAGGAGCTTCTTCCGGGTCTCCCACACAGTGCAGGGTCCCAAGGACTTGGACCATCTTCTGCTTTCCCATGCCATAGCAGAGAGCTGGATTGGAAAAGGAGCAGCCAGGACTCGAACTGGCGCACATATGGAATGACAGCACTGCAGATAGCGGCTTTACCTGCTTTGCCACAGCGCCGGCCCTAGCCCATAAACTTTTCTTTTGACTCTGTTTCTGTGAACTTGTTGAAATACTCTCATGTACCATTTAGGTACATAATTTAACTTTCATGTATAGCTTTTTTCTACTTACTTAGCTTGTGAGACAGTTCCTCCCTTACCAGCAAGATTGCACGTGACACAGTCCACAATTGTTCCAAGTTGACTTCCTACCCTGACTGTGGGGAGCCAGGTGTTCCACACAGCCTGTACCACGTGAGTAAGACTCTTTAAAAAAATATGAAACAAAAAGGAACATTTCTTTCAAACCTGAAAGATAATTTATTCTTAACAAGCCTGGAAGGGCCTGGCTGTGGAGGAGCCTTGGGTCGCTGGGCTTCCAGCTTGCTTGCTCTTTTCCGGCCTGGATGTCTGTGAGCCTTCTCCTGCTTCCAGGAGCTATTTCTGCTGCTGCTGCTCCTGCTGCCGCCGGCCCGCCTGCTTGCCACTTCTGGGCTTTGTGCAGAAGTTGTCAAAACCTGCACAACAGCTCCTTGTCCTCTAGCCCCAGAGTCTCTGGGCCACACACTCTTGTGTTGCCAGGTACCTACCCTGCGACTCTGGGGCTTCCTGGATGTGTCCTCTCAGATCAGGACAGCACGGGGCTCACCAGGAGCTTGTCCCAGGGCCTGACAGCTCGGGCAGTGCCCTGGGAGCCCCGGAGCCACTAGGGTCATCGCTGCGGGTGTCTACCAGGGGGAAAGCAGAAAGCTCCATCTCTGTCTACCCTGCTAGGCAAGTGGCTTTTTCCCCCCTGCCTTGAAAATCTGCTACATGCAGCTGTCTCTTCGGAGGTCAATCTTTGTTTCTATCTGCACACACACACACACACACACACACACACATACACGAGAAAAGAATTAGGAAAATGCTTAATGTTGTGAGTGCTTGAAGTCAAAAACAAACAAAAGATGATTGCCAAGGCACTTTTGGGCTCTGTGCATGGCAGGTGATTAAGGCAGTGTTTAGGGAGGAACTGAGGTCTGGTGGACAAACGCGGAGTTCTAACCACAGCCCAGTTATTAGTCCACGGGAAACATCCTGTTACTATTATAAAGATGAAGTGCTGCTTTTCTGTCTCTCTCTCTCTTTTTTTTAAAGAACTTTCTGAAAGTCGTCTTTTCCATTCTGATTCAATTCAAGTCTGTGAGGCAGGAAGGTCTCAGGGCAGCCGTGCCTCCAACATTAGCTAATCAGTCTCCCAAGAAACATTCCATTCCGCTTAGGAGGGTTTTGCAGAATGGTTTGCTCATGGTGGCTTTTAAAATAAACTGAGGGTTGCCAGGCTGAATGGGCTCCCTGCAGGGCTGATGACCTGGTTCTAGCCAGTGCCCAGCAGGCCTGCTTCCTGGTGGGATGTGGACTCCTCATTAACCATGGTTGCCTCTCTTAGTCCCTGTTCTTGGGGGGTGAAGTGCAAAGTCTCGTGTTCTGTCCCTGCCCATTTTTAGACTGGGGACACTGAGGCCCAGGGGAGTAATAAATAAAGGAACAGTAACGGCCAACACATATAGCTTTTATTATAATACCTTAATATTGGCAAGAAAGACAAAGTTTAAGATTCTGGTTTTGCTACTGTAAAGCTGTGTGAGTTTGGATAAGTAACCAAATCCCTCTGAGACTCAGTTTCCTTGTGTGTAAAATACTGCTCATGATTCCTATTCTACAAGATTGTTATAAGCAATAGAAATTATGGGCTAATGCCTAGCACATAGTAGGTACCTGATAAATGGTTTTTATTATTATTAGAGAAAAAGCTCAAGCTAGTTGTAGGGTAAACAGTGTTTTCTTTTAAAAATTATTTATTTATTCGAGAGGCAGAGATACAGGGTGAGAGGAGAGAGAGTGAGCGAGCAAGCAGGAGAGGGAACTTCCATACGCTAGTTTACTCCCCAAATGCCTGCAGTGGCCACCAATGTCAGGACTGAGGGCCTCAATCCAGGTCTCCCACATGGGTCACAGGAACTTGACCCATCACCTGCTGCTTCCTAGGGTGCTCATTCGTAGGAAGCTGGAATCAGGAGCCAGAGCTAAGGTCTGAACTCAACTGGGATGTGGGCATCCTAACTGCTGTCCCCAGAGGGTTTTCCTGATAGCAAGAATTAACTGCAGAGCTGGTTAGCAACACAGGTTCCCAGTCCAAGGCAAGGCATGGTTCTCTATATGTGGACAAGCTCCTGGGTGAATCCTACCCACCATTTGGGATGCACCCAGGAACCCACCTTTCCGCCCTGTTGGTTTGGCTCTTTTGTTGTTAATGCATCCGGCCTCATAGCCCATAACATTTTAGCCTTTGCATTAAGTGGACATGATTGAAAGGACAAATATCCCTCTACTATGTGTTCTCAAGGTGCACGTGTCCTGAACTTTGCATAGCTTTGTGCCTGACGATCTCTTTGCAGATGGAGCTTGTTGTCTGTTGTGAGAGCAGACATATATTTAGTATCTCTATTATTCAAAGGAATGCATTTAATTTAGTTAAACAAATATTTTCTGAGTGACTGGTGCATGCCAGGGATACAATGATAGACAAGACGAAGGCCCAGCCTTCAAGTGGTTTTCACTCGCAGTCCAATGAGGAAGATGGCTGAATAAACAGGCAATGAAAAACTGCGATAGGGGTTGCCAGTGTGGAGTGGTGGGAGTTGCTGTCACTTGCAACACTGGCATCCCATATTGGAATGCTGGATTGAGTCCTGGCTACTCAGCTTCTGATCCAGCTTCCTGCTATCACACCTGGGAAGGCAGCAGAGACTGGCCCAAGTCCTTGGGTCCCTGCCAACCATGTGTGAGACCAGGATGGGGTTCCTGGCTCATGGCTTTGGCCTGACCCAGCCCTGGCTGTTATGGGCATTTGGGGAGTGAGCCAGCAGGTGAAAGTGCTGTGTGTGTGTGTGTGTGTGTGTGTGTGTATGTCCTTCTTTCTCTGTTGCTTTGCCTTTCAAAGAAATAAACCTTAGACAAAACTGTGGTTCAAGTTAAGGGCGCTATGGATGGATGGAAGGGTACCTGGGAAGCTGTAGCTAGGGTAAGTGACGTCTGAAGAAGAGTCACGTCACCTCAAATTTGGTCTCAAATCCTTTGGTGAAAGGAATGTCCGTCCCCGATCGTCTTTGTGGAAAACTCAGCTTTCACGTGCTACCCCTGGATACTTTTCCACAACCATGCATCTGCACTAATACTGCATTCCTGCAATGGGCAAGGCACAGTGAGATGCTGCAGGACAGCCAGGGTGAGGGGGGCCCAACCCCTGCCCCCAGGGAGCTCACGCCACACCTACTCACGTTGAACTTCATTTCTCATGTAGGTCGCTAAGCCGGTGTCATCTGTTCACGACTGAAGAGGTGAGTTACCTCCCTTTGTTCAAACTGCCTGTCTATTTTGCTTCATCATCGCGCAGGAGGGAGATCTGGTTCCAGGCACCACGTATGCCAGGGCCTGCACTTTATCCAGGAGAAAATCAGTGCACAGAAGAGCTCCCGAAGTGTTTGCGATCCAAGGTCTGAGTCTGCTGAGACCTGGGTGGGTCTTTGGGGTCTGGGGCAGCCTGCCCGCCTGGTCGCATCTGACTTTCCTTTCCTCAGGTCACCACAGACGCGGACACCTTTTCAACACCTGTCTCTACCGCAGGAGGGGAGGAGGCAGGGAGGAACAGAATCCTTACTGGATTATGATAATTACTTAATGCTTAAGCAAAAGTTGACAAGGTGTGTAAGTCAACAGGTGAGGTTCCTCTGTCTGCTGTCCTTGTCCCTGTGTGCAGCCTGGATCCTTTGAGACTATTTCTGTCTTGCAGATTGGGAACCTGGAGCCCCAGGTACCTGGAGGCCAGCATGGCACCTGGCGGCCTGCTCCTCACTGCACACAGCTCCAACCCAGCCTCCTTTTTCTTTTTTTTATTTGAAAGAGTTACACACACAGAGAGAAAGAGAGGCAGAGAGAGAGAGAAAGAGGTCTTCTATCCACTGGCTCATTCCCTAACTGGCTGCAACAGCTGGAGCTGCGCCCAACAGAACCCATGAGTCAGGAGTTTCTTCTGGTTCTCCCACAGGGGTGCAAGAGCCCAAGGACTTGGGCCATCTTCTACTGCTTTCCCAGGCCACAGCAGAGAGCTGGATCGGAAGTGGAGCAGCTGGGACTTGAACCGGCGCTCATATGGGATTCCGGCACTGCAGGCAGAGTCTATACCTGCTTTGCCACAGCGCCTGCCCCCAACCCAGCCTTCTTATCCTGGGCTTCAAAGTCACCCTCTGTTCAGAAGCCAGGCAGAAGCACCTGCCTCCTGGGTTATGCTAAATTGCTCCCACTCCCTGAGACACCACCCCTCTATCTGCCTGGTGATATTCAACCCACCCTTCAAAGCCTTCTCAGGTATTGCCGGCCCTCCATTCCCTTGTGTCCCCTCTGAATTACTCTCTCCCCTGGACTGATCTGACTTTTCCCCTCTAGACTTCTCCTTGGGCAAGTGGCCCAGCCTCCCCGAGACCCTCACTTCCCTCCTCTGTGCTGGGGCCAGCGGTTTCTGCGTTCCCTTTTAATTCCTTTCAGATCATGGGCCTCATTGACAGGCCCATAGAAGCTTCCAGAAGTGCTAACGCACCCGGAGGATCACTGTGTAGCACGAAGATGCCTAGGACTTTCCGGGGAGTCCCATTTAATGGCCAGCTAAGCCTGTCTCTATAGGTACTAGTGTTGTTATTTCACACGCGAGGCACCGGAGGCGCAGGAAGGTGAAGTGCCTCCCCCGGGGGTCACTCCTGCCTGCTGGACAGGCTCCTCCGCCATCTCTCTCGGCCTCCCCGGCCAGGGGACCGGGACAATACAGCACCCAGCCCATCTCCGGCAGGTTCAGAGTCCACGCAACCCTCCCCAAGCCCATCCAGGGCCCACGCGTTGCTGTCTGCAAGCAGGCCGGGCCGTGCCTTCGTCCCAGGTCCGCGGCCAACAGCTGGTGACCCAAACCCCCCGGCCGCGGAGCCAGCATCGCCGGCGCGTGGCGGCGCCGCAGCCGAGCCGCGTCCTGGTCCCGAGCCCCAGGAATGTGGGAGGGCTGCACGGAGGGGCCGGCCAAGGCGCGGGCGCTTCCTCAGCTCGCCCGAGGGGAGCCGCCAGGGCGCGCGCGGGGCGCGCCGCCGCCCCCTCCCCGCCGCCCGGCCGGCTCGGTGGGGGCGGGGGCCGCGGCGCGAGGGCGCGAGGGGCCGCGGCGCTGTGCAGCCGCCCGGCCGGCCGGGGCGGGAGGAAGCGATGAATATTCAGAGGGGGAGGGGAGGAGAGGCGGCCGAGCGCTCGCCGCGGCTCCCTGCAGCCCGAGCCGCATGACGCGCGGAGGAGGCAGCGGGAGCGGCGCGAGCCGCGGGAGCCGGGAGCAGGGGGCCGCGCGCGGGGGGTGGGCGCCGCTCGCTCCGCCCCGCGAAGCCCCTGCGCGCCCAGGGACGCCGCCCCCCCGCCGCAGCCGCGCCGGGCCCCGCCGTGTGGCCGCCGCCACCGCCACCGCCGCCGCTGCCATGTCCCCGGGGAAGCCCGGGGCGGGCGGAGCGGGGACGAGGCGGACCGGCTGGCGGAGGAGGAGGCGGAGGCGGCGGCTGGAGGCGGCGACGCGGGAGCCGGGGCTGTGGCGCACGGCGGGGCCCGATTCGCGCGTCCCGGGCACGTTCCAGGGCGCGCAGGGCATGAAGCCGGCGGCGCGGGAGGCGCGGTCGCCTCCGCGTTGGCCGGGGCTGCGCCGGGCGCTGCCGCCGCTGCTGCTGCTGTTGCGCCTGGGCCAGGTAAGCCACCGGGTGGGCCCGGGCGGGGCCCGGGACCGGCATCCCCTGCACCTGCCCGGGTGTACCCCGATTGGGGGGCCCCGGGGAAGGTGGTAAGGGGGTGCGGATCCTCGGAGTCTCCCTCGTGGAGCGAGCTTGCCGGTGGTGGTGGTGGTGGGGACCCCAGCCGGCCTCGCGCGCGGGCGGCTGAGCTCCGTCCCCGGCTGTCTGGTACCAAGGGGAGGGCAGAGGGCCCCGGGGTCCCCGGGGAGCCTGCAGCCTCCCGGTGGCAGCCCCCGCGCGGGCTCTGGACGGTCTGTGGCTCGGCCCTGCCCGGAGCTGGTCCCATCTGGCCAGCGCGGGCCCGGCTCGCGCGCGCCAGGCGGCCGGAGGGGGCGTGTTTGCGGAGGGCTCTGGACACAGAGCACTGCCGGCCTGGCCAAGCCGCGGCCGACCTCCGACCTGGCCTGCAGGGGCCCGAGGGGCCGGGCCGAAGGGCAGCGTCGGCCGCCCCGGGGGCGCCGGGACTGGGCTGCGGGGTGGTGGGCGAGGCGCCGTAGCCCCGAGCCTGGGGCGCTGTTTTTGCGGAAAGTTCCCAGGCCCGGGGCCGCGCGCAGGCGTTCCCCAGGGCAGCCGGCCTGTTCCCCTGTCTCCCCGCGGGGATCCGCCGCTGGCTGTCCCCTCGCTGAGTGCGCGCTCTGTGGACGCCGGCTGCCCCCCAGCCGCCTCGATATTTCAGCTATTGCTGGGGCTGGTGTTTTGGGGACTGGCAGTTCCCGTGGCGGTGGGAGGCGAGGCTGGGGGGCGGGGGGACGTTCCCATTTCTCAGATAGGGAACTGAGCGAGAGAAGTGAAAGAGCGGAATCACCTAGTGCCGCTCTGCGCCCGAGCTGAGCCAGCGGCTCCGTGCCCGCCGCCTTCCGGGAGCTGCCCGGGTCTTGAGCGCGCCGGGGAAGGTGGCGCGGGTGATGCCCCCGCGCGTGAGAATCTGCCTTGTTGGATGCAGACGCCGGCTCTCCCTGCGATGGGAAGCCGGGGAAGGCAGTTATTGGCTGGCTTCAGGGGGAAACTTTGGACGCACGAATGCAGGGTTGTCTGAGAGAAAAAACAAAACAGAACAAAACATCAGCCCTGGGGCAGCAGTGCAGTCCTGGGAAAAGGACGGGAAGGAGCTGGCGGCCGCTTGCAGGGTCCCCAACAGGCGCTCCACGGGTTGTCTTGAGGGCCTGGAAGGCGGAGGGACTTCCTGCAGAGGGCACTGAACTGGACGAGGTGTCTGAAGGCAGGGCCAGGGCCGACCATCAGCGTCCTACCACGCTCAGTGAACAGCATCTGTGGAATGGGTGTGACTCCACCTGTCTGATAGAATTGTTCCGGGAGCTTCCATCCGTGCGAGGGCTGGAAGGGCTTTGTAAACACCAGAGGGTGTCCAGATGGGTTATCATTAAGGGTAGTGAACGTGAGCTTTTATCCTTGTCCCTGTGAGGAAATTCAGGGAGGGCCCTCTAAGAGGTTAGAAAGAATTGCCTATAGTTTCGGATCTCTTGTACCAAAGTTTGCACTCAAGAACCACCTGGTTCATTTATTTTTAGTTTAATTTGGTACATGTATTAATTTTTTTTCTTTTGACCCCAGCCATATAATGGTTGCTAGCTGTGCTTTGAATCAGCACAAAATTTCTTGGGTAAATTTATTTCTTGCCCAATCCTTCCTTGTATTTCATTAGCATCCTGCTACTCCACACTTGTCATATATTCTGATATTTCCTTCCTCTCTGGTTGGTTCTGTAGGAACTCAGCACAGCTCTGTTTCTTGTTTTTGGATACATGATGAAATATTGGGCTCTCTGAAGAATCATTTCTTCATTTTAATACTGGATATTTTCCAAGGAATCGTGCAGTTTTGAGCTGGACCTGCCTTCCAGGATAGCTCTAACGCACCTGAACTTGAGAACCAAAGAAGACAGGAGCAGTCCAAGGTCACTAGGGAAGCCAGGATTCTGGAGTCAGGGATGCTGCTTGTCCCTGGTCTTGTCTTTTTTTTTTTTTTTTTTTTTTTTTTTGAGCCGTGCCTTCACTTTGCTCTTTTAACCATAGGCACTGTGTTCCTAACATGTGAGTGTAAATCAAGTTTTTAAAATCGAATCATATTTGTGCACTTTTTCCCCTTCGAAGTTTGTTTAGAAAATGAGAAAAAATATACTGTTTCCCTAACTGTTGATTGGTTTAGTGAGGCTTAGAGAGAGGGAGAGAGGGAGAGGGAGAGAGAGGGAGAGAGGGAGAGAGGGAGAGAGGGAGAGAGGGAGAGAGGGAGAGAGGGAGAGAGGGAGAGAGGGAGAGAGGGAGAGGGAGAGGGAGAGGGAGACGGAGAGGGAGAGAGAGGGAGAGTGTGTGTTTTAAGATGGACTCAACCATAGTAGGTTGAAAAAAGACACAGCTCCGTTTGGATGTTGATGAGGACGGGGTCTGGAAGCTGGGAGCTGAGATACTGGACGACTCAGTACTTAGGCGGCCTGGGAAAGCCATTTTTGACCCTGGCATCTCGTTCCTGTTCTCCCACACAGGAAGGATGGTCAGAGATGATTCTAGCCCAGGGACTTTGCTGGTTGCAGTATCTGACCCCACCCATTCTTGCAGCATTGTGCACACTTGTTTGGGTTTGTGTGTGTGTGTATGTGTGTGTGTATGTGTTAGGCAGTGTGACGAAGCAGCCCCCACCCCCTCTTCTGACAGTCTTCAAGAAATCAGCGTGACATTTGAGTTGCCTTAAAATGGAAAATGAAAAGCTGGTGACTGATGGCTGTTTTCTTCCTCTTACAGGGTTTTGGTTTGCAGTTTCTTTGCTTTCTTGCTTCCTGGTGAATAATAACTATGTTTATTATCTCTTATAGCTAATCTTTAAGCCTCATTCCTTACCTGCTTCACCCAGAGTACAAAAAATATTTTGCCTCCTCTTTAAACTGCTTGTTAAATGCTCATAGGGGCAACTTAAATATTTTTGCTTAGCTTCAGAACGGAAAAACCAAATGCTTATGTTTTGTTTGCAGACAGTTTAAGAAAACAGAGCAGATTGGTTTATGGTTAGCCGGTGACTTAGAGCTAACTTCAAGTTCAGGCCCATGATAGAGATAACCACGGAATACCCAAGCTTTCCTAAGTGGGGAGAATCCTGGCTTCCGAGTGAGCAATTTCGGTCAGCAAAGAGGTTATTTAGCTCCTAAAAGTAATTTTTGCTTGGGGTTGAGGCTGAGGCCCAGGAGTTGCTGTAGGCCTGGGTTGAGCCAGTGCCTTGTTGGTAATTACTTCTTAGTCCATTCACTTCTTGGCCAAGGGAGTTATTTTGAGTGTAGGATAAGAGGCAATTTTCTGTGTCTTTCCCTTCTAACATAATGCTGTGGATAGTATAGAATTAATAGGTGACATTATGTGTGGCAGGCATTGTGTTGAGAGCTTTAATGCCTTTTCTCATTGGACCATTTCAGACCTGCTCGGAGGTAGGCACTGTTCATGTTCCGCTTTTATGTGAGAGAAAGCTGAGTTTCAGAGCTCGCCCAAGTCCTCGCTAGTGTGGGATGCAGCCAGCTTTGTCTTTTCCGCCCCAGTCTGTTGTTCTTTGCCTTAAGACGTCCCGCGTGTTGGTGAAGGTTTTTGGTGTGCAGCCAAGGGATGGGGCGGCAGACTGTGGTGGCAAGAAGTAGGTTTGGGGGAGGGCAGAGAGTGTGTGGGTTCATCGCTTCCTACACCCTGTAGGATCACCCCACTGGTAACAGGCACAACCCCAACACCCTCTGGCCTGCTTGTGTATTTTGTGGCCTGAGTTGATGAGGCATACCTGCCTTAGTGGAGACAGTTTGAGTTCTGGAATGGAAAGACTTGGGTTTGGGTCCTTGCTCTGTCCTGTAGTAGCTACATAAACTTGGGCAAGTTCCCTCACCTCTGTGACTCCTCCTTTCCTTATCTGGAAAATGGGACTAATACTTCCGGTTTCACTGGGTAGTTGAGGGGCTCGAATGAGATAGAAGAGGAACTGCCACGTTAAACCTGACGCGCAGTCCCATTGCCAGTGGCGGCTGTGGCTGTAATTTGGGGGAGGAGAAAGGGGGCTTCAGAAAGTTTATAGAACAAAGTGTTTTTAAAGTTTTGAAAATATCTATTTTTATTTGTTCGAGAGAGCGAGAAGGAGACAGAGAGAGAGAGAGAGAGAGAGAGAGTGGTTCATTCCCCAAATGCCTGCAACAGCCTGGGATGGGCCAGACTGAAGCTGGGAGCTGGCAACTCAGTCCAGGTTTCCCACATGTGTGACAGGGACCCAAGGATTTGCACCATCACCCATTGCCTCCTGGGTGTGCATTAACAATGAAGGTGGGATTGGGAGCAGAGTCAACATTGGAATCCAGGCACTTTGGTAAGGGACACGGGATACTTGACTGATGACTTTTTTTTTAAAGACTTATTTATTTATTTGAAAGAGGTAGAGAAAGAGAGAGAGAGAGAAAGAAAAAGGTCTTCCATCCGCTGGTTCACTCCCCAAATGGCTGCAATGGCTGATCTGAAGCCAGGAGCCAGGAGCCTCCTCCAGCTTTCCCACATGGGTGCAGGGGCTCAAGCACTTGGGCCATCCTCTGCTGCTTTCCCAGGCACATTAGCAGGGAGCTGGATTGGAAGTGGAGCAGCCGAGACTCGAACCGGCACCCATATGGGATGTGGGTGCTGCAGGCCAGGGCTTTAACCCACTGTGTCACAGCACTGGCCCCTTGACTGGTGTTGTACCCACTGGGCCAAACACCCGCTCTGTGGGACCAGTATTTATGCAGCGTTTCCCACAGAGTGGTGCAGAGTAGTCCTGGGCATGCACAAGATGATCTTAGTGCGGATATAATACATGATTTATTTATTTATTTGAAAAGTGGAGTGAAAGAGAAAGAGATCTGCTATCCACTGGTTCACTCCCCAAATGGCCCAACAGCCAGGGCTGATCCAGGCTGAAGCCAGGAGCCAGGAACTCCATCCTGGTCTCCCAGGTTGGTGACAGGGCCTCAAGTACTTGGGCCACCACCTGCTGCCTTCCCAGGTACATTAGCAGGGAACTGGATCAGATACGGGATACTGGAGTAGCAAGCTGCAGCTTAGTGCCGTGCCACAATGCAGGCCCCTACTTTTTTTTTTTTTTCTTCAGTGTTAAGTAGTATTTATTTTAGGAGGTATTGATAAAAAAATTTTAGGTACATGTACAGCCCATGATTGTTTAGATGAGATGAGGCTAAATATAGTGCCATGAAAAATAAATTTGTTGAAATATAATGAACAGTTGAGCCAAAGAAAAATATTAAGTAGCTGTAGAAGTATCATACGGTGTGGTTATGGCAAAATGAGCTTATGCTTAGGGGACAGGCAGATGAGTGGTGGCCACGGTGGGGAACGAGAGCCTCCCTCTGGCTCCTCCCTGCCGGGCACCAGCGTTGTGATGGAAACTGTGAGGGTGACGTTCCTGTTGTCCCTTCAGAGAAAGGCCTGGCCCCTGCCCCAGGAGAGGGCCGAGAGTTCCCGAGTGGAGGCCCCAGAAGCAACGGCTCCCTGAGAGCAGAGACCCCTGCAGTGACCGTATTCCCCCCCAGAGAAGAGACCCCCGCAGTGACCGTATCCCCCCCCCAGAGAAGAGACCCCTGCAGTCACCATATTCCCCCCTGGAGCAGAGACCCCTGCAGTCACCGTATTCCCCCCGCCCCAGAACAGAGATCCCCGCAGTCACCATGTCCCCCCCAGCAGAGACCCCTGCCGTCACCGTGTCCCCCCCACCTGTGGCCGGCTTTCCGGTGGCTTTTCTGGAGGACAGGCGCCGTGGGAAATTTTTACCGCTTCCTTACGAGTGATGGCGGTGGCCATCCGCTTGGCTCAGGATTTCCATGGCGTGGAACTGCTGGGACGAGGGGTGGTGGCCGTGAGATGGCAGATGGGGGGCATTTGGAAAGTGAAGTAGTGTCAGCTCCCACAGGAGCTCTAATTTTAAACATGCAAATGATTTTCAGTTCCACTTTTCCTTCTTCCTGCTAGAGGGAAGTGTCCCCGTTGCCATTTCTGAGGCGTGGACAGGCGCTGTTGTCATTGTCCACAGACTCTGCTTCTCCAGGGCGGGAGTGAGGCCGTGTTTGTCTGGGTGCCCCGGCCAGGCCCCAGCCCCGGGTTGCTCCGTGGCTCCCGAGAGCATAAGTCAGTGAATGTTAAAACTCCGCACCAATATGGAGCTTATCACACAGCAGCTCCTAACCCTTCCTGGGGGCTGGAGGGGTTGGGTGAGAGAGACGCAAGACCCCTCCAGAAGATGTAAAGGGGAAAGTCCTCTCTCCGGAAGGCATGCACCTATTTGCAATCTTGGGTACAACCTCAGGAGTTGCATGGATTCTTCAAGGCAGCCCTGGAAGACCAGGCTAAAAATTCTGCAGTCAGAAACTCCCCACACATGCCCTCTCCACCCCTCTACTGTATTATTTTAATTTTAATTTTAATTAATTAATTAATTAATTTATTTTTACAGGCAGAGTGGACAGTGAGAGAGAGAGAGAGAGAGAGAAAGGTCTTCCTTTTGCCGTTGGTTCACCCTCCAATGGGCGCCGTGGCTGGCGCGCTGCGGCCGGTGCACCACGCCTATCTGAAGGCAGGAGCCAGGAGCCAGGTGCTTCTCCTGGTCTCCCATGGGGTGCAGAACCCAAGGACCTGGGCCATCCTCCACTGCACTCCCGGGCCGCAGCAGAGAGCTGGCCTGGAAGAGGGGCAACCGGGACAGAATCTGGTGCCCCGACCGGGACTAGAACCTGGTGTGCCGGTGCCGCTAGGCGGAGGATTAGCTTATTGAACCGCGGCGCTGGCCCTTCTGCATTTTTTTTTTTTTAAAGATGTATTTATTTATTTGAAAGGCAGAGTTACAGACACAGAGAAGGAGAGAGAGAGATCTTCTACCCACTGGTTCACTCCCCAAATGGCCTCAATGGTGGGAGCTGGGCCTGTCTGAAGCCAGGAGTCAGGAGCTTCCTCTGGGTCTCCCAAGTGGGTGCAGGGGCCCAAGCACTTGGGCCATCTTCCACTGCTTTCCCAGGCCATAGCAGAGAGCTGGATTGGAAGAGGAACAGCTGGGACTTGAACCAGTGCTCACATGGTATGCGGGCGCTTCAGGGTAGGGCATTAACCCACTGCGCCACAGCACCGGCCCCCATGTATTTCTTATAACCTTCACAAGTAGATTCATAGGGTAAATGTCTAGTTTTAGGGTGGCTGGATTAGAAGCTGTGTGCATTTAATACTTGATGACCCTTCTTAAGTTGTTCAGAAAAATGCTGACTCAGTTTGCACCTGTATCCTCAGGTTTGACATGCCTGTTTGTCTACACCCTCACCTGAACTGAGGGTTGTTAAATTGTTAAGTTGACATTCTTAAAAGTCTCAGAGATGAAAAATCCTATCTTGTTACTTATGTTTGTATTTTTGATTTTGAGTTAGTTGACTATCTTTGCCTGTTTTTGGCAAATATCATTGCATTTCTTTTTTTTTGTCGGCTCCCTCCTCATTAAAAAATTAATTTTTTGTAATTGATGTATACAACTTTCATTTCTTCAAAAAGATTAATTTATTTACTTATTTGAAAGAAGAGTGACAGAGAGAGAGAGAGAGAGGGAGAGACAGGGAGAGCTCTTTCATCTGCTGGTTCTCTCCTG
Organism: Oryctolagus cuniculus; assembly: GCF_051225735.1. Lineage (NCBI taxonomy): Eukaryota > Metazoa > Chordata > Mammalia > Lagomorpha > Leporidae > Oryctolagus > Oryctolagus cuniculus. The sequence goes on along the minus strand of NC_142867.1, from coordinate 17,959,822 downwards.
AAGTGCTTGCAACAGCCAGGGCTAGGCCAGGTGGAAGCCAGGAGCCAGGGACTCCATCCATGTCTCTCACATTGGTGGCAGGGACCCAAGCACATGGGCCATCACCTGCTGTATTCCCAGATATGTTTGCAGGATGCTGGATTGGAAGCAAAGTAGATGGGACTCGAACTGTCACTCTAGTATGTGATACAGAGGCATTCCACGTGGCAGCCGCCACTCTGAGCTATTTTAGATGTAGCCCTTATTCCTTAGGAACTCAGAGATAAATAAGACCTTTGGGAGGTGAAGTGAGCACAGAATATGGAACCAGACTGCTGGTTAGAGTCCTGGCTCCAGCACCAGATGAGCTGTGCGGTCTTGGGTAGGTGCCTTGACCTTTCTGATCCTGGGTGTCTATAAAATACTAATAATAGTACTACCTCTCACACAGGCAGTTGGATGAGTGAGATCAGATTATACTAAAGTTCCTTGCAAATGGGTATAGACATATGAGAATAACATTTTATGAATTTCTAAGGTTCCTATTTACTTAAGAAGCAATTCTGAAGTTAGGACAAATTATTAGTTGTCAAAATTATTAGTTGTCAAAATTATGCTATACATCTCCTAGTTCGGAGGACAGAGATTAAATCCCCAGTGGGTTATGTATATTCTGTACACACACACTAAAATTTGCAATGTGGAATAGTGGAGACTTCTCTGATAGAATAGTTGAAATTGTAGTTCTGTTTTTGATTTGTTTCGTTTATTTAAAAGGCAGAGTTAACAGAGAGGAAGAGACAGAGAGAGAGAGAGAGAGAGGTCTTCCAACCACTGGTTCATTTCCCAAATGGCCACAACGGCCAGGGCTGGGCCTGGCTGAAGCCAGAACCCTAGAACTCATGTTTTCCCACGTGGGTGGCGGGGCACCAAGCACTTGGGCCATCTGCTGCTGCTTTCCCAGGCGCGTTAGCAGGGAGCTGGAGGTAGAGCATTTGGGGCTCGAACTGGCACCCACATGGGATGTTGGCATCACAGGCAGCTGCTTAACCTGCTGAACCACAATGTGTACAGTTGAATTCATACAGGGGAAGGGACTGTGGGTTGTGAAGGAACCATTGTTTATGGTGGAGGAATGGCAGGTGTGGTCCTAGCCCTAAGTGGCACAGGGATGTTGACTGTATCCATTAAAAAGGAAGAGTTCTTATGTTTCCTTGAGCGTTTTTCTTTGTCTTGTGCCCTGGCTGGCTTTGCCTGTGGCCACCTCCTATCTCTGGGTACAGTTTTCTTTAGTGGCAAAAGGAGTTATTTTAAGTTACCAATGGGAAATTTGGCGACAGAATTCTCTGCTCTGATTGAGCGAGATGGGAGCTGCAAGGGTCCTTCTGGGCAGATGGCACCACCTGTTTCCACGGTAGCAGTAGGGTGATCCTGCATGTCCTGCTGCTGGCTGAGGCGCCAATGCGTTGCTGTGTCATTGTGTCAAGGGGGCTTCTTCCTCCTCCACTTGAGAGCAGACAGTGCTGCTGGTCATGGGGGAGAGGATTCTGGGTGGAGAGGAATTGCTGCCCAATGCTGCAGGGCTTTGGAGCCACACCCAGCTCCTCCATTCCTAGCTTAGTGACCTTGGGCCAGGTCTGTGAAGGCTCTGAGCCTCATTGTCCTCCTCTGTGCAATGGGGACAGTAATACCCACTTCACAGCAGGTATCATGGATTTATATGGCAGATGCTTGGCATGAAGGAACAGCATTATTTTTTTTAAAAGATTTATTTTATTTATTCAAAAGACAGTTACAGAGAGAAGTAAAGCAGAGAGAGAGAGAGAGAGAGAGAGAGAGAGAGAGAGAGAAAGGACTTCCATATGCTGGTTCACTCCCCAATGACTGCAGTGGTCAGAGCTGAGCTGAATTGGAAGCCAGGAGCCGGGAGCTTCTTCTGGGTCTCCCTTGTGGTTGCAGGGACCCAAGCATTTGGGCCATCTCCACTGCTTTCCCAGGCCATAGCAAAGAGCTGGATCAGAAGTGAAGCAGCCAGGACTCAAACCGGCGCCCATATGGGATGCTGGTGCTGCAGGTGGAGGATTAACCTACTGTGCCACAGCGCCGGCCCCAGGAACAGAATATTGATGGTGTTTTATTGTCTTCTTTTGCTGAAATATTGGCATAATTTGCCATTGAACAAATTTAAACAGTTTTTTTAACCTTTTAGTTTACAAGTCCGTTGGACATACTTGAGCTTGTTTAATTCTCACATCATCCCTGTGAGTTTGTCCTGCTTACTTGTTACTGCTTATTTAAGGTGTGGCTCAGAGTGGCTATAAGTAACGTGTTCATTTCAGGTGTCATCTCTCTTTCGCACAACAGTTTTGTGTATGCATAGGGTAGCTCTTTTTTTTCCCCCATTTTATTATTTTTATTTGAAAGGCAGAGTCAGCTAGAGTGAGCTCCCATCTGCTGGTTTGTTCCCCCAGTGCCCCCAGAAGCCAGGGTTGGGCCAGGCTGAAGTCAGGAGCAGGGAAGAAGCCCACAGCTCCCGTCAGGCAGTTGCGGGCTTCCTGTGGGTCATGTGTGGGGCTAACAGGAGGGTCTGTGTGGGTCAGGGTGTGTCTGGGTCTCCTGGGAGGACAGCGTGGCACAGGGGCCATTCTCATGGGTGGGGTGGGCGTCTTCCTGTGGAATGGGTGACGTGTTGACACTGGATGCTCAGAGCTGTGATGTGGCAGGGGTGAAATGCTTCCTGGGGTCACCGTGGATTTGAGATCCTGAAGGCTTCTTGAGCTCGTGGGGCCTTGACATATGCGCGGTTGGCATCATGGCACTGCGTCCGGGTCTTCCTGTGGTGGAGTGATTTTGGATTTCACGGAGCTTGCAGTTGGGCGTGATGACACGACTTCAGCGTGAGCTGTAATAGAGGGGCCTGGAGAAGGGCCTGGGCTTTGGTGTCAGAGTTGTTAGTTCCTGTCGATGAGGGTGATGATGGCCAGGTCATGTGCTTTTAGGGTTTAGTTAGGAAAGGTGTACGAGGTGCCCAATCCAGATTGTGGCTCCCAGGAGACCCTCACAGGTTTGTACCTGTTGCACCTCTTTATTAACATGACCCTTCCTGACTTAGGGGCTGTGGAGTGACACAGAGGTCTGGCCAGGGTTGCCGAGTGCCCCAGGCTTGGACGGATCTGTTCTGAGGGTGTTCAGGGAACATTGCTGTCCAGGGCGGTCCCTGAATCCTGCTGTGCAAGGAGAAAAGGTTGGGCACGGAGGGGAGAGCCGTTCTTGGAGAGGCTGTGTTGGGGGCCCGTGATCAGGCTCAGGCCCTCTGTGACCAGCCTTTTGACTTCCCTGGGAAGATGCACAGGGCCCTTTTCTCTTCTCTGGAGTCTGGCATTCATATTGCAGCTGTCGTAACCATGGGGCTGGGGTGCATGGCCGATACGTGGGGTGCAGAGGGACTGCATCTTTTCCTGTAGCACAGGGATTTTCTTCCCGGGCATGGTCATATTTTGGGCAGGGTCATTCATTTTTGGAGAGGCTGTTCTGTGCACTATGGGGGTGCTTAGCCCCCCTATACCTGGCCTCTACCTGCTAGATGCCAGTAGTGCTCCCTCCCCCGGTTGTGACATCAGAAATGTCCCCAGAGCTTGCCACATGTCCCTTGAGGGGAAACTGCCCTGGGCGAGAGCCTGTGCTGTGGGCAGCACCTGCTCCCAAGTACTGGTGAGGTGGCCTGAGGGTCGCTCTAGGTGAGTCTGGCTGTGTCTGCAGTCAGCCTCATGTTGATACCTGACTTTCTCTCTGTGAGACAGGAGGTCTACACCAACAGAATTGTTTAACATGCCACAAATATCCAGGTTGCTGCATCTCAAAGGAGGTTTCTCAATCCCACGCTGCTTGCTTGTCCTCTGAGCCCTTTTCTGAATGCTGTGGTAGAGTAAGCACAGTTCCGGGAGTCTTGGCGCCTGGATGTCGATTCCTCTGCCACATTTCTCCTTGTGTTCCAGCCTCGGTTTGCTCCTCTGTAAATGGGAATAATTGTTAGTCTCCAACCCCCACCTTGCCTGGGATGGGAGAGGCATTGATGTGCCAGGCATGGTGCTAAGCTCTGCTACAGGGATGCGAAGTTGAGTGAAAATGTGGCCTGTTGGGGCTGGCGTTGTGGCATAGTGGATAAAGCCGCCGCCTGCGATGTGAGCATCCCATATATAAGCGCTGGTTTGAGTCCCGGCTGCTCCACTTGTGGCTCAGCTCCCTGCCCATGAGCCTGGGAAAGCAGAGGAAGATGGCCCAAGTGCTTCAGCTCCTGCACCACGTGGGAGACCCAGAGGAAACTCCTGGTTCCTGGCTTTGTCCTGGCCCAGCTCCGGCTGTTGTGGTCATTTGGGGAGTGAACTAGTGGGTGGAAGGCCTCTCTTTGTTTTTCCCTTCTGTCTATAAGTCTGCCTTTCAAAATCAAAATCAAAATAAATAAGTCTTAAAGCAAAAAACAGTAAAGACCCCAAACCTTCCATGGCTTCTAGCACTCTTAGTTTAACCCATGCAGTGGCCTGCAAGGCCTTCAGCTTAGATCTGGGGGTGAGACCCTCCCATCCCCTGACCCCATCCCAGCCCCCTTGTTCAGCACTCGCTCCGGTTACAGCTCAGATCTGGGGGTGAGACCCTCCCCCCTCCCAACCCCGTCCCAGCCCCCTTGTTCAGCGCTTGCTGTGGTTACAGCTCAGATCTGGGGGTGAGACCCTCCCTCCCCCCGACCCCGTCCCAGCCCCCTTGTTCTGCACTCGCTGTGGTTACAGCTCAGATCTGGGGGTGAGACCCTCCTTCCGGTTGCAGCAGACACCTGAACGCCCCCTTGGCCCTCTGGGGTGCTTGCTGAGTGCCCTTCCTGTCTCTGGTTCTCTGGTGCCTGGAGCAGAACCAGCCTCAGAAATGTGTTCATTGGATGAATGAATTGAAAGCACCACCCACTGCGAATGTCCCCAAGTCCATCTGTGTGTGTGTGTTTGGGGGATGAAATAATCCTTGTGGGTGGGGTTTAGGTTGCTGTGATGAAAAGAGCACAGATTTCAGAGTCCCTTCGACTTGGGTTTGAATCCCAGCACCGCCTCTTAGCAGCTGTGTGATCTTGGGAAGGTTCTGAACCTCTCTGAGCTGTGATTCTTCCTTGTCTGCAAAGTGGAATCACAGTGTCGAGTGCCAGGCTGGCCCAGGGACTCCTGGTAACTGAACGCGGGAGGTTTCTGAATTCATGCCTTCCTTATCCAGGAGAGGAAGACAGGAGATGGAGGTCCAGCAGGCAGCCTGAGGCCGCAGCCACGCGCCAGGGTTCAAGCCTTTGCAGGCAGCTGGGTTAGCGTCAGTGTTAGGAGTTGTGTCCCGAAGGCCCCAGAGCAGGCCTGGTGCAGAGACACCTGTGAACCTTGTAAGGTGCTGCTACTCCTCCCCTGTTGACATTTGCTCTCTCGTGACATTTAGGTTTTCTTACTCTTTTGTTCTCAGCTTGGTGACAGACTCACCAGTTTCCTGTCTGTTGGAGGTGCGCACTTCCAGACACAGCTTCCGTCAGCCGAGACCCCGGGGAGCACACGTCTGAGGCCAGGCGTGTGCCCTGTGTTTGGGCCTTGGTGCTCTGGGGAGGATGGGCGAAAGAGTGCATTTTCCCATAAAATATTTTTCTGCCTTAAATGTTTGTTGAGTGTCTCTTTTGTATCAGGCATTGTGATTATGACCAATTAAAAAAAAAGTACATAGTAAATTTTGTTGTCACCCCAGCTCATTAATCCGTTCTTTTTCTATGACCTGCTGCTTGAATGCTTGTCTTGTGATTGTTATTAATTTTTCCAAAAATTATGTATTTGAAAGGTAGAGTGGTGGAGAGAGAAGGGGGAGGGGAGAGAGAGAGAGAGAGAGTGCGAGCGAGCTCCTCCATCTGCTGATTCATTCCCTAAATGCCTACAACAGCCAGGGTTGCACAGGCCAAAGCCAGGAGCCAGGAACTCCATCCCGGTCTCCCTCTTGAGTGGCAGGGATTCAAGTACTTGAGCATTACCTGCTGCCTCCTAGGCGTGTTAGCAGGGAGCTGGATTTGAAGCAGTGTGGCCAGGGCTTGAGTGGGCACTTTGACGTGGGATGCTGGCATCCCTGGTGCTGGCTTAACCCACTGTACCACAAGGCTGCGCCTTGATTATTTTTATGGGAGATACACAGGTGTGTGACCGTGACTGGTGGGCCTGAGGTGGGTGCCACTCACTGAGGCAGGTTTTCTGGGGGGCGTCAGCACCTGGAGTCCCATTGCAAGTGGCTGCTTTATTTTGGGCTGGGAAAGCCTCAATGTTTAAATGAGGTGGAACAGTTCAAGTGATTTTGGTCGCTTTTGAAAATAATTACTTTTTTCCCAATTGTGTGAGAGCTGTGTAACAACATTAAGATAAATTTAGAAACTAGAGAAAGGGAAAAGCCGTTTATTTCCCTCATCATGGAACTATTATAATGTTAAAGTAGTTACAGTAGGGATTTTTCCTGGGTGGCTTCTTATTTAAAATAACTGCAGTCACAGCAGGGACAGTTTCAGAGTCTTCCATCGTAAAGGATGGAGTGAAGAGGACTCTCTCCCATGGTGATACACGATCAAGCCTTAATTTTTAATAGCTGCGGAATACTGCGGAGTGGATGGACTGTAATTTACTTAACCTTATCCAGTTAGGGACGTAAGCCACAGATGTTTTTTCTTTTTTTCATCATTGTAAGTAGTGCAGAGATGACTATTTTCATGTTTCTGGTGCTTCTCTGTAAAGTAGAAATTATTCAGGATTAATTTCCAGGCGCCTTTCTAATATGTGACAGCACTTGCCAAACGACTTTCCAAAAGTGCTGCCTTGTTTACATTGCCATCAGGATGCATGAGACTGCCCGTTTTACTACGCCCACACCAGCCACTGGGTGTTAATCATTTTTAAGAGAATATTTTAATTTTAATATTTGCATCTGCAGACATGCCAGCTGGGATGGGTGATGACTGTCTGACACCCCTTTTTGACAATGTGTGTGTGACTCATATAGAACCTGTTTTGTGCAGTCCTTTTCAAGAAACTAAAACATTTTTACCAGTCAGGGAAAATGTCAAGTCGCTGCCCATGTTTTGAAGTTATCTGCACTTGCCTGGTGCTACCTGGGAAATCTAACTCTGGCCAGGCACCACCTGGCCCTGCTGGTGGATTACCTGGCTGCAGGCATCTTCGGGTGTGCTCATTGCATTTTGGGAGCTGATTGTGCTCCAGTATCTGGGTTTAAACGGAATGATGTGCTTGTTGGACGACCACTTGCAGAGTGAAAGGTGACTGAGCACCTGGTGGGTGTCTACACCTTCCTGGTTACATCTCAAGAGACACAGCGAGTGCTAGCGCAGTGAAAAGAACTAGGAAACCAAGTTTAGTTGGAGAGAGGAGGAGGACTGGTCAGAGAGAGCGTCAGATGCTGTTGGCCTTGGGAATAAGGCCAAGCAGGCACTGTTGTTGCTGGGTAGGGGTGAGTGTCCAGAGCCCAGCCCCCCGCGGGGGAGAGTCACTGGGGATCCACTCTGGCAGACCTGGGAGTGTTTGTGGCAGGGCAGGCTGGGCCTGGACTTGGACATCTCCGATGCCTGCGTGACTGAGATGTTCCTTGTAGAGAGTGAGGCGCTCCGAGGGGATTTTCCTTTCAGGTTGTAAATAGCGATCACTTTATTGTTTTGTTATACTGTTTGATGGCAATTAAAAATAGCTTTATTGAGCGATGATTCATGTACAATAAACTTCACTCTTTAAAGTGTGCAATTGAGTTTTTAAAAGATTTATTTATTTGGCAGAGTTACAGGAGACACAGAGAGAGAGAGAGAGAGAGAGAGAGAGCACACTATTGAGGGCTTCCATCTATTGCTTTACTTCCCAAATGGCTGCAACAGCTGGGCTGGGCCAGGAGCTTCATCCAGGTCTCCACATGGGTGCAGGGGCCCAGGTACTTGGGCCATCTTCCCCTGCTTTCCCAGGTGCCTTAGCAGGGAGCTGGGTCAGAAGTGGAGCAGCCGGGACTTGAACTGGCGCCTATCCGCAGGCATCACAGATGGCATCTTTACCCACAGCATGGCCCCAATTGAGTTGTTTTTAAGATGTTTGGAATGATGCAGCCTCTGACACCATCTCCTTCTAGAATATTTTTGTTACTCCCAAAAAAGAAACCCCAGGTCCATCAGTTGTTACTACTGATGCCTGCTTGCCCCGGTTCCTGGCCACCACCAGTTTGCTTTCTGTTTCTGCAGTGGGTGCAATGACATGATGGGTGACCCGGGCGTACTTACTTCCCCCAGCACAGAGCTTGCAGGGTCCACCTGCGTGTGCGCGAATGTGAAGACTTTGTCCCTTTATGGCCTGGTGATGCCCCGTCCCAGGGCGTGGCCTCTCAGGAGCTGCTGGACCTTTGGGTTGTTTCCCCTTGCGGGCTTCTCATGAATGATGCTGCTGGAAACACTGGCGTGCGGGTGTCGGTGGATGCTCTCCACAAGGGAGGATTTTGACCTGGGAGTGGTCTTTGGAGCCCTGGGAAGCAGAGTGAGAGAGAGAGAGAGATCTTGCATCCACTGGTTCAATCCCCAAATGAGAGAGAGATCTTGCATCCACTGGTTCAATCCCCAAATGCCTGCAACAGCTGAGGCTGGGCCAGGCGGAAGCCAGGAGTTCATCTGGGTCTCCCGTGTGGGTGGCAGGAACCCAGCCACAGGAGCCATCAATCAACCACTGCCTCCCAGAGTGTGTATTAGCAGGTAGCTGGGTAAGAAGCAGAGGCACTGGAACTCGAATCTGGCACTCCAGTAGGCATCCCAAGTGATGTACCAACTGCTGCACCAAACGCCCACCCTTTTTATAAGATGAGGGGACCCAGGCATGGTGTGGTTGAGTCAGCTGCACAGCTAGGAAGTGGCAGATCCCAGCCCTGTCTGGCTGTCAGTCAGCCTGCAGTCCCCCGTCCCCAAGTAGGCCGGCCATGGCAGTGGGCTTGCTGGGAGGGGCCCCACGGCTGAGAGGTGCTGGACAGGGCAGCATTAGTAGGACAGCTGTGTGTAGGTGTGACAGGAGAGAGATGCTGACTTAGAGTGATGGTGGTGGGTGGGATTCTGGGTGTGAACTTGGGTTGATCGTCCTTCTTTGTCTGGGACCTGGGGCTCTTCTTCTGGCATTGGGCCTCCTTTAAAGTAGCTGAAAGGGGGTGGGGGAGAAGAAGAGGGAGGGAGGAAGGGACAGGGGCAGGGGGAGAGAGCAGGTGTGTGAAGGAAGGAGAGACTCAGATGGGATGGAGATAAGGGACAGGGGCTGCTAGCATCCACAGAGCCTAGCCAGTGATGGGGGGTGGGGAGGGAAAGGCAGCAGGTGCAGGCAGGTGTGGGAGGAATCCCCACCCTTTGTGGGGAGTTCCCAAGCCTGCAGAAGCTCCTACCCCAGGGCGGGGCAGAGGGGCCAGAGTGGGCGGAGGAGGGGAGGCTGAGGAGCTGGGTGTGATCCAGAGACTATTGATTTTTCCTCGCATTTGAATTTGAGCCTTTGTTTCTAGGTAGTGCAGAACTGCCAGCGGCTTCTCCTTCCTCCCTCTTCCTGCAAGGCTTTCCTGGGTCCTAGAGGTCACCCGTGGCCTCGCCCATCTGCGCTTGTCTGTGCTGTAGAGGCAGGGCCCCCCGGTCCCCTTTATCACACACGCGCAGCTGGTCTGGCTTTTGTGAAGAGCTTGTCACTACCAGTCAGAAAATAGAGACGGAAAGCTCCCGTTTGGATTGTGTCGCGGTGACTTGCTCTGTTCTGTGACATGTTTAACGGCTGCGGTATCCTGACCGTGCAAAGGTGGTCTAATCGTTGGCTCGGCGCCGTCTTGCTGGGCTGCGACGCGTCAGTCACTTCGTTTTGAGTGAGGCGAGCATATGAGTCTGGAAATGAGAAGGCAGGCTGATGGGATGCAAGTCTTTCTTTTTAATACAAAGTCAGGATTGCAGCCCTACCTCAGAATCTGAGAGCAGTCCTGAGAGCTCCCCCTTTTCCTGGCCGGTGGCCCCCAAAAGGGGACGTAGATGCCAGAGCCCTTCCTGGGTGTGCTGCTTTCTTCCCTGCAACTGTGTGGTCGGGAGCTGCACTTAGGAGTTTGCGTGGCCAGTTAGGTCGCTGTTCATTTGTAAAGCTGGTCAGGGTCTCATTCAGAGCAGGTGGGGACCTTGAGGGCCCTCTGGCCCACCCCACGCACTTGACAGGGCCCAGAGAGAAGTAGCATGCCCAAGACCACACAGCTAGTTACAGTGTGAGCTCGTGTGAGCCTGGCTTCCTGGCTTCAGCTCCCTGTTCTCTCCAGGGTGTTTTCACAGACATTCACGTTCCAGTCGTGAGCATCCAGGGTATTCACAGAGCACATCTGTGGGTGCTGAACTGGGTATCGTCTATGGGTGCTGAACTGGGCGTCTGGGGTTGAATCCTGCCAGGTGCCGGGTGGTCTGTGGTGGTGGGGGGAGGGCAGATGCATTCCCTCTGGGAAGAGCTGCTGGATTCTGGAAGCTGAGGGGAGGCAGAGCCATACACGGATCCTGCAGGTATTGACTGCCCAGTGTTCTGCACCTCCTGCCTCCATCAGTTGCTTTTGAATTCGGCGGAGATCTCAGTCCCTCGTGAGATGAACTTACTGTTGGCAAAACGAGGAGTTGAATTTGAGAGGTGGGTTGGGGAAGGAAAATAGTTCTTTCTATAATAAGACCTGCTGATCTAACACTGACTGTCATTGTCTTACTCATCCTTGTCTGACGCAAGTCACACAGAGGGTGGCATCAGGGGTGCCTGGGTTCCCCGGTGAGGACGCAGCCGGCTGATCTGTGTAAAGGAAGGCAAGAGGTTGGGTGTTAAGCACTAGGGGGTTGCTGGGACTGTGGACTATGATGTAGTCCTGACAAAGAGTAGGGGGAGATGTTTGTAATATAAGAAGTTTAAAGTTGTAGGCTACAAAATAAAGCTTAAACCCAGTGGGTAACCAAACAGACCTCCAACTTGTGAAAACGTGCTTTAATGTGGACATGTGGGTAGGCGATGACCTGGTGCTTGAAAGTGAGTTAGGCAGACATGGGCCAAGTCCAGGCCCTGTGCCTTGAGCAGGCCCTGGGCCTTCCGAATCGCAGGCTTCTCACGTGTAGAGTGGGAATAGTACCTTCACATGTGTAGAGTGGGAGTAGTACCTTCTCACGTGTAGAGTGGGAGTAGTACCTTCTCACGTGCAGAGTGGGAGTAGTACCTTCACATGTATAGAGTGGGAGTAGTACCTTCACACGTGTAGAATGGGAATAGTACCTTGTCACGTGCAGAGTGGGAGTAGTACCTTCTCACGTGCAGAGTGGGAATAGTACCTTCACACGTGTAGAGTGGGAGTAGTACCTTCTCACGTGTAGAATGGGAATAGTACCTTGTCACGTGCAGAGTGGGAGTAGTACCTTCTCACGTGCAGAGTGGGAATAGTACCTTCACACGTGTAGAGTGGGAGTAGTACCTTCTCACGTGCAGAGTGGGAGTAGTACCTTCACACGTGTAGAGTGGGACTAGTGCCTTCTTACGTGTAGAGTGGTAATAGTTCCTTCACACGTGTAGAGTGGGAGTAGTACCTTCTCACGTGCAGAGTGGGAGTAGTACCTTCACACGTGTAGAGTGGGAGTAGTACCTTCTCACGTGTAGAGTGGGAATAGTTCCTTCACACGTGTAGAGTGGGAGTAGTACCTTCTCACGTGCAGAGTGGGAGTAGTACCTTCACACGTGTAGAGTGGTAATAGTTCCTTCACACGTGTAGAGTGGGAGTAGTACCTTCTCACGTGCAGAGTGGGAGTAGTACCTTCTCACGTGCAGAGTGGGAGTAGTACCTTCTCACTCTGGGTTGTTGTGAGAATTCGGTGTTATTTGGGCTTTCAGAGAAAGGGTTTTGTGCCTCCTGGCTTGGAGCTCCCTGTTGGCACCACTGCTGTGATCAGACCAGCCTGAGTTGCCCACTGTTCCCAGCCCAGCCCCGCTCCCCTGTGCCTCTGGCTGCTGCTAAGTCCTCTGTGCTGGTACACCGGGCATATTTCTGGACACACACCCACGTGGGCCTCGCCACTCCAGAGTTCCTCCACTCCTCCTGTGTGCTGTGCTGTTCTTGCCGCAGGCCCTTGCACGTGCTGGAATAACTCTTGTTTCACTGGGTGCCCTGAGGGTGTCGTGAACTAGGTTAGCGTTTGTTGAGTGAGCTGAAGAGGTGAGACTGGGGAAGGGCTTTGAACAACAGGTGGGTTTGGTGAGCAGGTGAAGCCTCGCTCGAGGAAGTGGGCAGGTCAGAGGGCAGTGGTCACTACTCCTGTTCAGGGGCCAAGCAGAGGTCAGCTTTGGCCGTCATGTGGAGTCACCACACGCTGGAAGCCAATTACTCCATAAGGCTTGATCAGTTTTGATACCTTTCTTTTTTCTTTTTAATTCTTTAAATGCATTTCAAAGGCTGAGAGATGAAAAATCAAAGAGAGAGAGAGAGAGAGAGAGAGAGAGAGAGAGAGAGAGAGAATGAGAGAGAATGAGCTCTCTTCCACTGGTTGATTCCCAGGAAGCTGGAGTCGGAAATGGAGCCGAGACTCCAACTCAGGCATTCTGGTTTGAGATGTGGTAGTCCCAAGTGGTGTCTTAACTAGGCCAGATCCTGCCCCCCCCATCCAACTCCTTTTCTGTTGTTTTTTAATTCTGTTTTTTAAAACGAATATGCCATTCTTTTTTTTTTTTTTTAAGATTTATTTATTGAATTGGAAGGGCAGAGTTACAGAAAAAGAAGGAAGGAAACACAGAGAAAGTTCTTCCATCTGCTGGTTTATTCCCCAGATGGCCTGGAACTCCATTCGGGTCTCCCATGTGGATGGCAGGGGTCCAAGGACTTGGGCCATCCTCTGCGACTTTCTCAGGTGCATTAGCAGGGAATTGAACCAGTGCCCATATGGGATGCCAGTGTCACAGGAGTCAGCTTAACCTGCTGCACCACAATGCTGGTGTCCCCACCCCCTTTTAAAGATTTATTTATTCATTTGAAAGGCAGAGTTACAGAGGGGCAGAGGCAGAGAGAGACAAAGAGAGAGAGAGAGAGATCTTCCATCTGCTGGTTCGCTTCCTAGAAGGCCACGACAGCCAGAGCTGTGCCTGGAACTTCTTCCAGGTCTCCCATGTAGATGCAGGAGCCCAAGGCCTTGGGCCATCATCTACTGCTTTCCCGGGGCATAGCAGAGAGGCAGATCGGGAGTGGAGCAGCCAGGACTTGAACTGGCGCCCCTATGGGATGCTAGCACTGAAGGTGGTAGCTTTACCTGCCATAGCACTGCCCCCCACCTCCCCTTTTAAATGAACACTTCTGATGCCTACCAAGGGTCAGGCACTCTTACTAAACTTTTACTAGAGAGTATGTGATGTAAGACTGACCGTTTTCACCGCTGTTAGGTACACTGGCACTGTGCTGGCTGCCGCTGTCCACTCAGGCTTTGCATTTTGTGCTTTACCCAGAATGACTCCTTTGATCCTGAGGAGGACTCCACGTTTACAGTCTACACTGTGAGGTGCAAGGGGCCAGGTAACCTGCCCAGAGGCCCCTCAACTAGTTAGTGCTGGAGCTGGGAGCCTAACCCTGCCTGACCTAGTGTGGTAGTTACTCTCATTGATTTGTTTTTCTCAGAAAAGCTGGAAATACAGATTAAAAAAAATAAGGTTAGGGGGCTGGCACCGTGGCTCAGCAGGTTAAGCCACAGCCTGCAGTGCCAGCATCCCATATGGGCACCAGTTCGAGACCTGGCTGCTCCACTTCCAATCTTGCTCCCTGCTGATGTCCCTGGGTAAAGCATTGGATTATGGCCCAACTCCTTGGGCTGCTGCATCCACGTGGGAGACCTGGAGTAAGCTCCTGGCTCCTGGCTTCGGCCTAGCCCAGTCCCCATCATTGCAGCCATCCTGGGAGTGCACCAGTGGATGGAAGATCTCTTTCTCTCTGGTCTCTCCTCTCTCTCTGTGACTCTGCCTTTCAAATAAATACATCTTTTTTTAAAAAAGTTTTATTAAAAAAGATTAAATATTCCTGCTTTCTCACAATATTGACCCAGATTAACCACATAAAATGCTACTAACTGGAACATGACATTGTCTTCTCGATGTCCTCTTGGAGTGCTGATACCCACCCTCCTGTGTGTGATGGAGGTGGAGGATCCTTGGAAACAGGGAGCCTTGGAGTGAGGATGAGAGCCCGTGCTGCTTGCCTCTGCTGGCCCTGACTCTGAAGGTTCCCAGGGGAGGGGCAGGGTGCACACCTGTTCAGCTCCGACAGGTGCCAGCCCTCATGCTAGGCACTTTCTCTCTCTATTTCCTGGAACCCTCACAACAAGGCTGGGCCCCTGGGCAGTTTGTTATTTTACAGACGGGGAAACAGAGAAGTCAGGTGACTCGTGAGGCCCATATGGGGAGCGAGGAGCAAGCCAGGATTTTTATTTTTAAATTTTATTTATTTATTTTCACTTGCTTGAAAGGCAGAGAGGGACAGAAAGACAGAGATCTCCCTTTTACTGGTTCACTGCTGGGCCAGGAGCCAGGAACTCATTCCAGGCCTACTACATGGGTGGCAAGGACCCTGGTACTCGAGCCATACCTGCTGCCTCCCAGCAACTGGAATCAGGAGTGGAGCTGGGACACGAACCTGTGCCCTTTGAGATGGGTTGCGGGCATCCCAAGTGGCGTCTTAACCGCTATACCAAAAGCCCCTTCCTAAGGCAGGATTTGACCTTGGACTGGAGAGAGTGCCAAGCCTGTGACGTTCTTTCCTCCAAATGGGAACGTAGTACCTAACCCATGGTCAGTTTTCGGGAAAGCACCGAGAAGTGCAGTAAGGAAGATGCAGTCCAGCTCTGCTGAAGGTGTTGCCATCCGTGCGTGTTTTGCAATTGGGGTGGTTGTGTTTCCTTGGGGGAAGTCACAGGAGTTCACACTTGCAGGCATGGTGTGGAGAGCTTTGAGGTAGTGGGTGTTCTTGGGCTGAGTGTCCCCTCTTTGCTCTCATTTCTTTTTGGCAAATGCTTTGCTAGCGGCACCTTTGCACGACAGCTTGTTTTGAGCCACACCCCCTCTCTAAGTGGTGCTAATTGAATAGAGCCACAGCCCCAAGGTCGTGTTTCCCAGGTTGGCATCCGGGAAGCTTGGTCCCAAGGTCTTGCACCTTATTCTAGTCAACCAGACTGCTGACTGCCGTACTTGCTGGTTCAGCAGCGTGGCCCTGAGCGGCGCCCTTTGTCAGCTTCGTGCCGAACAGCAGGGGAGTGAAAAATGGAGGAACTCATGATGCGGCAGGGAAAGAGAACGGCCCGTGTCCCACCTGTGACATCGCAGGTGTAACCTTTGAGGTGGGAAGACCCACACGGTGGGAGGAGAGCCTTGCAGGGTGAGCCCTGTGAGAGAGGTTTCCCTGGTCTTCACATCCTGACACCCAGCCCAGGCCCTGCGCGTGGGGGCTGCCGAGAATCCGTGTCAAGGCGGCACTTGGGATGCCAACCCCCATGGAGTGCAAGGAAGGAGATCAATGATACTGAACCCCATTTGGGCCCCTGTACGCCTAAAGGGTGCTTTAAGTTCTTCCAAACACCTGGAATGGGCACCTAGAACTAGTAGAACCTTGAATCTAGTGGCCACCTAGGGGCCCTGTTAGGGATGGACCACACACCTGGCAGGGGTCAGAGGTCAAGGCAGGAGCCAGGGCTGGGTACTTGGTAGGCACAAATGAATAATGGGTCCCAGGGCCTTTGGGGGCAGCTCAGAAGCTCTCAGGGAACACTTGTTAATCATTTCCTGCCTGGTGAAGTCCTGCCCCGCCTGGAGGAGGGGCTGCTTGTCATTCAGGTGGCCTGACCGCCCGCCAGCCGCCCGACTCTCTGGAAGCCAGCCGGGTGGTGGCCCTCGCCTGTGGAGGCGGGCGGGCAGGCAGAGAGCACGGCCCTGTGGGTAAATACACAGTGAACACGGGAAGAAGACTGTTGCCAGGCGCCTCTCTGCTTAGTGAGCTCAGCAGAGCCATGTGATGCACCCAGGGGCCCGCCCCCTGGGGCTCCAGGGCCTGTGCCAGTCCCCCGCCCCCGCTGCTTCCCAGAAAGTGCCGCCTTCCCAGGGGGAGGTGAGGACCCTGCTCTGGCCCAGTCTGTGGGATCCTGGGTATGTGTCTGTGTTCAGATAGTCCCAAGGCAGGAGGCTGGGTGGTGGCTTTGCTGAAGGTGGCCTGAGTGGGTGGGTTGTGGAATGGGTAGAGGCAACTGGCATGGTGGTGAGTCTGTCCAGACCAAGGGGGCTGTTTAGATCTGCAGAACCCATTTGATTTTTTTATTAAGATTTATTTATTTGTTTGAAAGGCAGAGCTACAGAGAGGCAGGGGTACACACACACACACACACACACACACACAGAGAGAGAGAGAGAGAGAGAGAGAGAGAGAGTCTTCCATCCACTGGTTCACTCCCCAGATGGCTGCAATGGCTAGAGCTGCACTGATCCGAAGCCAGGAGCCAGGAGCTTCTTTCGGGTCTCCCATGGAGGTGCAGGGGCCCAAGGACTTGGACCATCTTCCACTGTTTTCCAGGCCATGGCAGAGAGCTGGATTGAAAATGGAACAGCTATGGGGCCGGTGCCGTGGCGTAGTGGGTAAAGCCGCCGCCTGCAGTGCTGGCATCCCATATGGGTGCTGGTTCAAGTCCTGGCTGCTCCACTTCTGATCCAGCTCTCCACCATGGTCTGGGAAAGCAGTAGAAGACAGCCCAAGTCCTTGGACCCCTGCATCTGTGTGGGAGACCCCAAAGAAGCTCCTGGCTCCTGGCTTCAGATTGGCACAGCTCCGGCCGTTGCGGCCAATTGGGGAGTGAACCAGAGTATGGAAGACCTCTTTCTCTCTGCCTCTCCTTCTCTCTCTGTGTAACTCTGACATTCAAATAAAATAATAAATCTTAAAAAAAAAAAAAAAAAGTGGAGCAGCTGGGACTCTAACCCGGAGCCCATTTAGGATGCTGGCACTGCAGGTGGTGGCTTTACCTGCTATGCCAAAGCGCTGGGCCCTCCATTTGATTTAAAAAATGCAATGTGGGCCGGCGCCGTGGCTCACTTGGCTAATCCTCTGCCTGCGGCGCTGGCACCCCTGGTTCTAGTCTTGTTGGTACACTGGTTCTGTCCCGGTTGCCCCTCTTCTAGTCCAGCTCTCTGCTGTGGCCTGGGAAGGCAGTGGAGGATGGTCCAAGTGCTTGGGCCCTGCACCTGCATAGGAGACCAGGAGAAGCACCTGGCTCCTGGGTTCAGATCGGCGCAGCGCGCCGGCCGTAGTGGCCATTTGAGGGGTGAACCAACGGAAGGAAGACCTTTCTCTCTCTCTCTCTCTCTCTCTCTCTCACTGTCAAACTCTGCCTGTCCAAAAAAAAAAAAGTACAATGTGTTCCACACTTAACTGGTGGTGGTGGTGGAGGAGGCTGGCATGGAGGGTGGGGGTGCCCTTTTGTTCCTTTGCTGTTGTGGGAATAGCTGTTATCTTAGGTCATCTTCCAGGCACATTAGCAGGGAGCTGGATTGGAAGTGGAGCAGCCAGGACTCCAACTGACACCCATATGGGATGCTAGCGTCGCAGGCGGTGGCTTAACGCGCTGCACCACAACACCAGTCTCCCCTCCTCGACTTCCTTCTTAGTATCCTTTAGAGTTCCCCGAGGTCTTTTTCTTTCTTTTTTTTTTTTTAATATTTAAATATGTATTTGAAAATGAGAAAGAGGGAGGGAGAGGTCTTTCATCCACTAGTTCACTTCTCAAATGGCTGCAGCAGTCAGGGCTGGGCCAGACTGAAGCCAGGAGCCAGGAGCTTCTTCCTGATCCCCCACGTGGATGCAGGGGCCCGAGCACCTGGGCCGTCTTCCGCTGCTTTTCCAGGTGCATTAGCAGGGAGCTGGATCTGAAGCGGAGCAGCTGGGACTGGAACTGGCACCCATATTGGATGCCAGCGTCACAGGCTGCGACTTTACCTGCTCTGTCACAATGCTTTCCCCTCTGCCCCTGGGGATTCTTGAGAACTCTTGTGGGTCTGTCTTCCCTTCTGTAGGGGAAAAAGATGGGGCATTGTGGTCAAGCAAGTTTGGAGAATCTGGGCCCACCAAAACCGAGCAGCTGTCTTCGTTGCAAGGACTTTGAAGAACTTTTAGTAGCTTGTGACTCTCCAAGAGGGAGGAAGTTATCACATCATCATTTTCCTTAGATTTTTGTTTTAATTCTGTGTTTTTAGAAGACTCTCTGGAGACTAGTGCTGTCAAGAATCTGCTGTAGGGAATTCATTTATTCAGCAGATATTTTGTGAGCACCTACTATGTGCCAGTGGCTGCTTTAGATACTTAAGATACACCAGTGTTCAGTTGACACCAATCTTCCTGTTCTTGAAGGACTTACAGAACCAGGTAAAGAAGTGGTGAGCTCTTTGTGGAGCCCTGCTGTGTGTCAGGTGTATGAGGTTCTACACTTTTCTCCTACGGAGCAGGCTGGTTGATGGACCATTTTAAAGATTAGATCACTGAGAGTCTGAGGGATTGAGGCCATGTTGTCCCTTTTGGGTTATGCCTTCAGATTGCAGGAGGAGCTGATACAGTGCTGATACACTGTGTCCCTGTGTGGAGGTCTGATGGGGAAACTTCTCTAAGGCTCCGAAACAGGGGCAGGGGGTGTCAGTCTCCAGAACAGCTGGAGAATCTCCCAGCTGATTGTGTTTGCCTCTGGCTTTGGTTACCGAGCACCTGAGGACGAGATTTGTGGCCCATCTTGACACCTCTGCAGGCAGGGACCGTATGGTGTGCATTTCAATGTGCTGATCTTAGCCCTATTTTTATTATTTTCCCTACACTTATTTCCTCTTGGCTTGGCTCCCTTAAGTGTTTATTTCATTCTTTTGGGTTGTTTGTGTTATTCTAAGTGATCGTAAATACTTGGTGGAATGGAGCTGGGCATACCTGAAATTTAAAAAGCACGCTCGTATGATTTGCATGATGTCTCCAACCAGTCTGTAGCCGGGTCCCAAGCCCAGCTCACTGGGATCCAGGCCTTATCCTTTGCCTATCCTGTTGCATGCTGTTGTGGGTTAGGACCCGCCGGTCCCTTTGTAGCGGGAGCCAGGGCTGTTTGGCTTAGCAGCCATCATTTTGCAGCTTCTGGAGGAAGCGGGGCTGGCTGGCTTGCAGGTGTTGAGCGGCTTGACTTGACTTGCACGTCACTGGCTTGAGCAAGGATCTGCAGAGGAGTCCTTCGTAGGGAGGGCTGCTCAGCCACTGCCCGGAGAGAAGCCGTGCCTCTGATTGTGGCTCACAGAGCATCAGGTTCTAACAGGGCCGGGACAAGAGGGGCGCTGTGTGCTTTCCACAGCTGCTTTCCTTTCACGATCCCAGGTAGAGAGGGGAGGAAGAGCAGGTGGTATTGATGAAGAAACAGACCTTGCAGATGCTCCGTAGCTTCTCCCACTGCTCGGGTGCTGGCTGAGCCTGCACCCCAGCGTGGAACCTCAGCTCCCTGGCAGTGCTTGGGCCAGATGGCTCCAGTGAGAGCCCACTGTGGGCTAACAGGAGGTGTGGGAGGCGCGAAAAGCTTAGGATTTGGGAGGTGGACAACACAGGGCCTGAGTCATGGCCACAGCTGTGTGCTTGTGGGTTGACACTTCCCTCAGCTCCAGTAGCGTCATCTTTCAATTGTGGGTCCTAATTCCTACCCTGCCAGCCTTGGCATTGTTGTGAAAAGTGAATGAGGAGATGAATATGGAAGCCTTTCCTCTGGTGCTTAACACTGTGCCTGTGTGTTGTGCTCTGTCTGCGTCGTGCTAATGACGACGATGATGGTATGAATGGCAGTAATAATGGCGGGGATTTGAAGAACACTGATGTGCCAGTCACTGTGGCCAAGTGTATATGCATCATGCTAACAATGCACAAGACAAGCGGATGAGTGGGAACCATCTACTGTTTTTTTTTTCTCTCTTTTTTTTGATCAGTGGAAATGGTGCTTAAAAAACTAAAGTCAGAGCAGGTAGTGTGGCTTAGAGCACTGCTTGGGATGTCCTGGCTACTCCTCTTCTTATTCTGCTTCTTGCGAATGTGCCTGGGAGGCAGTGGGTGATGACTCGAGTCCTTGAGACCCTGCCACCCATGAGAGAGACCCTGATGGAGTTACTGGTTCCTGACTTTAGCCTGGTGCAGCCCTGGGCTGTTGCAAGGCAAGGCATTTGGAGAGTGAGCCAGTGGATTGAAGATCTCTGTAAATATGTTACTCTGCCTTTCAAATAAATAAATAAATCCCAGGGTTAAAAAAAAAAAAAAGGTTGTGTAGTTTGCTCAAGGTCATAGGTGGTAACATCTTGGTTAGAACCAAGATTTGGTCCCAGTCCACTGACCCTCTGTGATAGAGCCACTCTCACTATCATACAGGAAGCAACAGAAAATTGGAACATTTTTGGGTGATGACTTCTATGCACAGTCTGGTAGGCAGTAAGGACCAGCCGGGGGCAAGAAGTGGGGCCTGGGCTTGGGTTGTCCCTGGAGGGGCAGCAGAATGTGGGACTTGGCCAGATAGCAACCCTGGAACGTTGAGCTTGTCTCTGCGCCTTTGGCTCTCTCTCTCTTTTTTCTTTTGACAGGCAGAGTGGACAGTGAGAGAGAAAGAGAAAGAGAAAGGTCTTCCTTTTTCCGTTGGTTCACCCCACAATGGCCGCTGCGGCCGGTGCTCCCTGTTGATCTGAAGCCAGGAGCCAGGTGTTTCTCCTGGTCTCCCATGGGGTGCAGGGTCCAAGGACTTGGGCCATCCTCCACTGCACTCCCGGGCCACAGCAGAGAGCTGGACTGGAAGAGGAACAACCGAGACAGAATCCAGTGCCCCGACTGGGACTAGAACCCGGGGTGCCGGCGCCGCAGGCAGAGGATTAGCCTGTTGAGCTGTGGCGCCGGCTCCTTTGGCTCTCAGCTGTATGATGGTGATATAATGATATGCGTCACAGAGATGACCAGGCTGCGTGGATACGGGTGCAGAGCTGTATGGTGGCTGTGATCCGTGAGTGATGTCTGCAGACATGCAGAGTAGGTCGATGCAGGCGTGTGGCTGCAGCCTCACTGAGCAAGCCTCCCGTGCTTGCTGGGCCGCGGTGGACTCTCCCGCCAGGGCAGCGCTTCCTGCTCTCCTTGCCTGCGGGCACCACGGACGTGGAAGTGCTCCGCTGGACGTGGAAAGCACCTTGCAGGGATGGGCCAGGGCCAGCGGTGAGGTCAGCTCAGTGCATCGCAGTTCCTCCTGGAGCTGTGGGCGGTGACCGGGCTTAGCCCGTGATGGGGGCTGTGAGAAACAACGCCATGGGCCGGCAGCGACTCCTGGTTTCAAAGCACTGTATATATACATGGTCAAGCATTTCAGACAGAAATTTGTTCCTGCTCTGCCATGGCATGAAAACAGAATGCACACAGCTGGGTGGAGCTGCCCAGCTGGGGTGGGAAGATGGGCGGGTCTGGACGTGTGAATGGGATTTACTGCTGTCGATAAGAAAACTTTATGCTGTAGATAGGGAACTTGAAGATAGAGAAAAGCGTGACATTGATAACAAAAATGATCTGTAATCCTGCTCAGTAGCTGTGTCACTGAATGTTTGAGTCTGCCATCTTTGCAGTCCTTCGGTACTCTATACATGCAAAGGCTTTTGTGACCCATTGCAGACTGGGAACTGCTCTCCACGTAGCTTCCGTAGCTTCCGTTGGCTGAGTCCTTGAGAGTCCTTTGAGTCCCACAGCCGGGGGCGCTGCTGAATGTGAGTGACCCAGAGCTAGAGGGACTGAGAACCTCCTAGCTCTGCTGCTCTGCTGAGTCTGGGGGCGGGGGTAGCTGTGAGAGGCCCAGGCCCCCCTCCCCTTTTGTTGAGATTTGGGAAAAATCTTACAAAGGGAAGCCCTTGGGAGGAGGGTCTAGGATTCCTGGGGTTTGTAGGGTGGCCGGGGGACCTTTTCTTTCCCTTGGTTGTCCAGTTTTTTTTCTTACCACCTGCAAGTAATAGTAATGCCTCTAAAGCATTACCATATAGGCAGCTAACTAACAGTATACACACAGTGTCCCGGGAGACTAGGACCAGGCACACTAGAACCAGGCATGGGGGGAAGCGGGGCCCTTTGTGGGTGCAGCCTGGGGCAGGGAGGGGTGCTGAGGCCTTGCCAGTAGATCCCACGTTCTGAGCAGGGGGTGTGGTGCTTGCTTTCCTGAGACTTGATGGGCTTTGGATGCTTTTTATTTTTATTTATTTGTTTTTTAATTTATTTATTTGGAAGGTAGAGTTACAGAGAGAGATATCTTCAATCTGATGATTCACTTCTCAAATGGCTGCAATGCCCAGAGCTTGGCTGGTCTGAGGCCAGGAGCCAGGAGCTTCTTCTGGGTCTCCCACATGGGTGCAGGGGCTCAAGGACTTGGGCCATCTTCTACTGCTTTTCTAGGCACATTAGCAGGGAGCTGGATCGGAAGTGGAGCAGCCTAGTCTGAAACTGGCGCCTATGTGGGATACCTGCGTTGCAGGTGGAGGCTTAACCTGCTACGCCACAAGGCAAACCCTAGGTTTTTGATTTGAGGAAGAGTATTTCCTGCTTTGTTCTCTCTCCCAGGTACAAATTGACCACAGTCTGCATTCATGGAAATAGAAGCTGGAGGGTTAGATACCTGGGAGGAAGGGGTCAGTTAGCTTCTCTCTGTTCTGTCTTGGCCTGTGTGTGTGTGTGTGTGTGTGTGTTCATTCAAGGAAAGCAGGGAAGTGGAGTAAGGTCCTGGTCCAGTCCTTCCAGGCTGCTGGGAATTTAAACTGCTGCTTCTCAACCTCTGTTCTCCTTTGCTGCCTTTGAGATAGCCTCTGTTTAGGAAGTGTCCCATGCCAGGCACCTGCTGAGTGGGGACGAGGCCTTTGTAGGAGCACTGGAGAAGGATTCTCCATGGAAAGAGAACATTCTGCCTGCCCCTTGCACGTGACCCCTCTGGGCAGAGGCACAGGGACACGCCTGGCCTGGCCTGACCCCTGTGGCTTCATCAGTCTGGAATCTCCCTCCTACCTTTCTCCCCACTGCCCCAACCCCACTGCCTTTCCCTGAGCTGAGGGCAGTTAATTGTGTTAGAGTGGATGGATGGAGGAGCCCTTGGCTCCAGCCTACAAAGTGAACTCTGACGACCCAGGGGGTGGGGTCAGAACACAGTGGTGGCCGTTATGCTGGGGCACCATCCTCACCCCGAGCCAAGGAACGTGCAGGATTTTCCCCCTCTCTTGTGCGGAATGCTGTCAGCTTTCCCCTCCTAATTATTTATCTTCATAATTTGAGAAATGTTGATTGGCTTTTACAGATCAGCCTGGAGGCCTACCTGTCAGTGCCCACAGTTGAAAGATTAACGCAGGTCTTTGGAGTTAGTCGCCTGTGTGTGTACACAGCGATAGGCAAGGGTGGTGGTTATGTGTGCAGCTGGGGACAGAAGAGGAACCATAAATTTTGCAGGAAAGATTTGTTTTGGTGCCCTGTTAATATTTGCTTTGCATCACATATTGTTTAAAAGAGGGGTATTTGTGTTAAGGGAAAAGGAACTGTGTATTTGAGATAAGAAGCAGAATAAAGTAAAATAGTTGGGTTTTGTCATATGGCTATCAAAGTGGCATTATTTCTGAGGTCACCCCGTTTTCTGAACTGTTCCACTATTTATATGACAATGAGAAAATACAAAGTACCAGCATGTCCCCAGATCCTGACTGGATTATAATTTATAACGGTGTTCTTTTTCCTGTGTTTTACAGAGCTGAGTTTGGTGAAATTTCAGGAGGTTTTAGTCAGCGGTGATCCAAAAACAATAAATACAGCTTTGTGGGGAGGCCTCCACCCTGTGTCTTACAGAGTGACTGTTAAATGACAGCCAAATGTGGAAGTGGACGGCTTTGAGTCGTTTGCTGTAACTCGTGGCACGAAGTGCCATGGCTTTTGGTGTCGGGGTCTTTGTTCCTTGCCTTTCTGGGGATGTCTCTGATCTCCCCCATCACCTCCTTTTCCTTCTTAAGACATTGAGTGTCCCTTGGGCTCAGGAGAACTCTCTTGTGGCTCACGGTGGGGGCTCTGGAAACCGGCAGGGCCGAGGTGCGATGCAGGTGCAGGGTGAACGCTCAGACTGCAGCTGGTCACAGCTGTTCCCCGAGGCAGGTCAGCAGCTGGGCAGGCCCTGGTTTCAAAACCTTCTGAAAACCAAGCTGCCTGTCGGTTCCCCGTTTCCAGTTTCTAGCTTGGAGCCTCTGGAAGTCCCACTGATTGAGCTGGCTCGCAGTGCTGGAGGCCCCCACCCTCATTCCCGTCCCTGTCTGGCGTGGGCGTGCGGTGGAGTTCAGATTGGGCTGTAGGCAGGTGAACAAAACAGAAGGAGCAAGGGATTTGGACAGTTCACCTCCTGGTGATTTTTTTTTTAAAGAGCAAGGCAGTGTTTTCCCGTATTCTTCTGGGGTATGTTGGCCACAGCCCAAAACCCTTAACCAAAGGTTAGGTTTTACACGGGGGCCATTCCTAGTGGTTGTCGTGAAGTCTGAGGATTTGGGGCATCAGGGTATGGAAAGCCTACGGTGGATATGTCTAATGGACAGATGCATGTAGAATAGGTTGCAAAATCTAGGCCATGGTACAGACACTGCAGCCCCCTGCCCCCTAGCGTGTAACGCCCGAGAGTGACAGCTCACGAAGCTGCTTCAGTGTGGGTTCAGCACGTTCAGCCTTTCATTCAATCTCCTGTGTGTGTGTTTTTTCCATCATTGTTATAGGCATTTTCTTTTTAAGGGAAATCTGGTGGATTTTATTTATTAGAGAGTTAATAGCATAGTATTACTTTTTCTGGCTTCTGGCAAATTGCTGGGCATGGAGCCAGGCTGCCTGGGTTTAAAACCTGCTCTGCTGCTTACCTAGCTGGGCGACCTTGGCCAGGTTACTTAATATTTCTAGGCCTTGCTTTCCTGCTTTGGAAAACGAGGGGAGCAATAGAACCTGCATTGTAAGATTGGTGTGGGAATAGAGTATTAACATGTGTGCCAGTTAATAATGCCAGCCACACGCTCAGTTTTATGTGATGTTGGTTGCCCACAGTGTGGGGCACTTCAGAGGGTCTGCTGAGTCTGGAACTGTGACTCTTGCTTGTTGCTGACAAACTGTGTGTCCGTGGGCTGCTTTGCCTCTTTGGGTTTCTGATCTCACACCTGTAAAATGGAGAACTTGGACTTGAATGTGTGTGTGTGTGTGTGTGTGTGTGTGTTTTTTAAGATTCCATGGTAAGGGCTGGAAGTAGGCACTGCCCCAGTGCAGAGTGGCAGAAAGAGGCTTCCAGATCCTGTCCCTGCTTCAGCCAGAGCAGCTTCTCTTCAGTTTATAGATCTTGGTTTCAGTGAAAAAAGCTTCCATGTGTGAGCGCATGTGTGCGCACGCACATGATTGAGAGAAAGAGTTAAACAAAGAAGTGTGGATGCACCTACACGAGATGACCTGAGGACCCTGCAGGAGGAGGTGGGTGGGGAATGGGACTGGCAGGTGTAATGGTGGCAGGGGGACTCTGAAGATGCAAGGTCACACGCCATTGGACAGCATCACAAATGCCGGGGGGTGGAGTGGTGTTATTTGTTAGGCAGATTGGAGAAGGTCTCCAGAAAGTTCATGGAAAATGAATATTATGAAAAACTATAGTTTTGGATTTCAAATTTTCTTTAGATTTATTTTTTATTCATTTGAAAGGCAGAGTTATAGAGAGATGAGAGAGAGAGAGAGAGAAGAGAATGGAGAAGAGAGAAGAGAGAGGTCTTCTATCTGCTGGTTTACTCCCCAAATGGCCACAACAACAGCTGGAGGTGGACTGATCTGAAGCCAGGAGCCAGGAGCTTCTTCCGGGTCTCCCACATGGGTGTAGGAGCCCAAGCACTTGGACCATCTTCCACTGCTCTCCCAGGCGCATTAGCAGAGAGCTGGATCAGAAGTGGAGCAGCCGGGTCTTGAACCAGTACCCACGTGGGGTGCCAGTGTCGAAGGTGGAGGCTTAACAACACTGGCCCTGATTTTTTTTTTTTTTTTTTTTTTTTTTGGTACCAAACTTACCTCTTAATACCACTTTCCGTGACCTTTTTGGAATACCCCGTTTCAAATGGCTGTGCCTTGTAAGGTGTGGAGTTACTTGTTTGGAACAATTAAGAGTTAAAAAAAGGGAGAAAAGGATCGTGGGAATTCCCTTTCCTGTCTCTCCAACTTGAACCAAACAGCTGTTGCCTTTGCCAAAACTTAACTGGAGGGTGCCTGCCAGGAGTTAATACTCCTGCTTCCTTCTCCATCTTGTCTTGTCTTTCCTTTCCATTCTGATAGTCACCAGGAATTCCCCTGATACGGATGCCTGTTCATGCATCCGCATTATCCCTGGGAGATGTGGCGCTGACTTGCCAATTGGAAAAGCCATTCACAGGCTAACTGCTTTCCGAGTCGGGATTTTCCCTAAGTGGAATTTTAATATCTCCTCCTGGTTCTTCTCTTGTGTTTTTTTTTTTTTTTTAACATTTATTTATTTATTTGAAAGTCAGTTATACAGAGAGGGGGACACGCATACCCAAAGACAGACAGATCTTCTATCCGCTGGTTCACTTCCCAAGTGGCTGCCAATGGCCAGGGCTAAGCCAGGCCAAAGTCAGGGGCCAGGAGCTTCATCTGGGTCTCCCTTGTAGGTGTCAGGGGCTCAAGCACTTGGGCCATCTTTGTTGCTTTTTCCAAGCCGTCAGCAGGGAGCTGGATTGGAAGCAAAGCAGTCAGAATACAAACTGGTGCTGTTATGGGATGCTGCTGTTGCAGGCGGTGGCTCCACCCACTACTCCACAAAAGCTACCCCATTTTCTTGACCACATTTTTTGGTCCAAACCAGAAGTTTGATAATTTGTGCCCTCCTAGGCCACTTTATCTGTCTAAATCACTTTTTTTTTTTGACAGGCAGAGTGGACAGTGAGAGAGAGACAGAGAGAAAGGTCTTCCTTTTGCTGTTGCTTCACCCTCCAATGGCCGCCGTGTCCGGTGCATTGCGCTGATCCGAAGCCAGGAGCCAGGTGTTTCTCCTGGTCTCCCATGCGGGTGCAGGGCCCAAGCACTTGGGCCATCCTCCACTGCCTTCCCGGGCCACAGCAGAGAGCTGGCCTGGAAGAGGGGCAACCGGGACAGAATCCAGCCCCCGACCGGGACTAGAACCCGGTGTGCCGGCGCCGCAAGGTGGAGGATTAGCCTATTGAGCCACAGCGCCGGCCCCAAATCACTTTCAAAACCTAGTTCTTTTTTTTTTTTTTTTTTTTGACAGGCAGAGTGGACAGTGAGAGAGAGAGACAGAGAGAAAGGTCTTCCTTTGCCGTTGTTTCACCCTCCAATGGCCGCCGCGGCCGGCGCGCTGCGGCCGGCGCACCGCGCTGATCCGATGGCAGGAGCCAGGAGCCAGGTGCTTTTCCTGGTCTCCCATGGGGTGCAGGGCCCAAGCACCTGGGCCATCCTCCACTGTACTCCCTGGCCACAGCAGAGAGCTGGCCTGGAAGAGGGGCAACCAGGACAGAATCCGGCACCCCGACCGGGACTAGAACCCGGTGTGCCGGCGCCGCTAGGTGGAGGATTAGCCTAGTGAGCCGCGGCGCCGGCCCAAAACCTAGTTCTATATAGAATCAACCAATGTGAATAGATAATGTGGTATAGATACACAGTGAAATATTATTCAGCTATAAAAATGTTTGAAATGCAGCAGAATGATTGGAACTAGAGGACATCATATTGAGTGAAGTAATCCAGACACAGAAATCAGCATGTGTTTTCCCATATGTGTGGGAGCTAAAATAAAAAAAAAAAAACCCACAAAATTAAGAAACTAAATGCCCATGTGGATCAGTTTGCTGCACACAGTATTTTGTCAGACTTTGTTTTAAATCTTTGTCAAGGGGCAACACTGTAGCATAGTAAGTTAAGCCTCCACCTGCAGCGCCAGCAATCCTGTGTGGGCCTTGGTTTGATTTGTGGCTGTTCTACTTCCAATCCAGCTCCCTGCTAAGGGCTGGGAAAGCAGCAGACAATGGCCCAAGTGCTTGGGCCCCTGCATCCATGTGGGAGACCCAGATGAAGCTCCTGGCTCCTGACTTTGGCCTGGATTAGCTGTGGCCCATTGTAGCTACTTGAGGAGTAAATGAGTGGTTGGAAGACCTCCCTTCTCTCTGTAAATCTTTGTCAAGCAAATGGATAAGAATTACATACTACTCTAGTTTTAATGATTTTGGTTATTTATTTTTGTTCTATTTAAAAATTTACTTTCTATGAGTGAAACTGAACATCTTTTCAATTCATTTTTTATAGCCCTTGCCTGTTTTTCTGCTAGACTATTGTCTTTTTACTCTTTATTTATTGAATTCTTTATATAGTAGAGCCATTAAGTTTTTGATTGTGATGTGAATTAAAAATGTTATCTCAAGGTGTTGCGATGTAGCTGGTAGGGTCGCTGCCTGCAGTGCTAGCATCCCACATATAGGCGCCTGATTTGAGTTTCAACTGCTCCACTTCCAATCCAGCTCTCTGCTGTGGCCTGGGAAAGCAATGGAGGATAGCCCAAGTGCTTGGGCCACAGCACCCACGTGGGAGACCCGAAGGAGGCACCTGGTTCCTGGCTTTGGATTGGCCCAGCTCTGGCCATTGCAGCCATCTGGGGAGTGAACCATTGGATGAAAGACCTCTCTCTCTCTCTGCCTTGGCCTCTCTGCAACTCTGCCTTTCAAATATAAATAAACAAACAAATCTTTAAAAACAAGTTATCTTAAAAAAAAAAATGATACCTTAAGTTGCAAAAAGCCAAACTAAAACACCAGAGCCTGCCTCTCACACACCTCAGCTGTCAGCTTTCTACCCATACCCCAGCCCACGATCACCTCCATCCGGCATCTGCAGCTGGTGGCTTCTTTAATCTCTAGGGTTTGATGTTCGGCTCCCCAGATAGACTGCCTACTTATCGAAGACAGGAACCACACTTAAATTTCTTTCTTTCTTTTTTTCCTCTCTCTCCCTCTGTCTCCAAGATCAAAGCAGTGGAGTTAATTACCATCACTGGTGAGACTGTCCACTCACCCTGTTGTGAGACACCGTGCCCACTGCCATGTTTATGAGCTAGCGGGTGCTGAACATTTGGCTGTAGAATATTTGTGGATTGTGAAGTTTCACGCGTGAGCTGTGCTGTCATTTCATTCATTCTGTGTGGCGTCTAAGCCAGGGCTACCTGGAGATTTTCCAGGTCTACCAGACTTGTCCAAGGCGGGGATCCTGTCTCATTCAGCTGTGTTTCTTGAGCCCTGCTTGGAAGGCCTGGCTCACGGTGGGAAATCAGGAAGAGTCGTTTACAGAGTTCTCTGCTTATAGAAGGGACAGGGAGGTGTATTCGATTTCTTCCAGGCTTGCTGCCCAGTTCCCTTGAGGGGCTTCTGGTTTCTTCCAACAGTGCCATCTGGCAGGGCTTGAGAGTAGCTGGGAATAAGCGAGGTGCTAGGCTGTCAGTTCTGGACCTTGTGGGTGGGCCGTGGGGTCTGGGTGAGGGGTTGGCATTTGAGTTTGGCAGCATCGGGAGTCTGGTGGGCCCATGAATGAATGCCAAGTGTGGCCAGGTGCTGCAGGCTCAGAGGCCTTCCTGGAGGTGGGAGGTAACCTGGCGAGAGATCGTGATGTGGGTATGGGTTGCTTCTGTCTCGGAGACGCAAAAGAGGGGACAGTATGGGAAACTGCAGGGTGCATGCACTGCCTAAAGGGGGCAGCTGCCAGTCAGTTTTCTTTGTCGCCATCTGAAAGTGTGGTCCTGGAAAATCCAGGGTTTTCTTTAGGCCTCGTCTCCTAATTTTTAAAAGCTGGTGATCAGTTCAACAACAGATTCATGCCTGCTGGCTTCTCGCAGGACGTGGGGCTGGTGGATGCCGTGGGCCACCAGGGGACACGCACATGGCGTAGAGTCAGATTTGGTGGGTGTTAGCCACCATCCAGATGGTCGTAGACTGGGATCGCCACAGAGATGGACGTGCCATGTGGTGTGGGCAGAGCAGATGCCAGAAGCTGGTGACAAAGGCCAAGTTCTTTGCCCACCAGAAAGCCTTCTGTCCTTGTTTCTGTCCTCTCCCAGGCTCCCCACTGCTCCCTGAGCAGAGGTTGGACTTCCCATTTTGGCAATGCAGGTCTCCCACGCCCTGTTTCCATGGGACACACTCTCTTTGGTGCCTGGGCGTTCATATGGGGCCTCTGTTTCTCACTCCAGTGTGTTCACCCTCCCTGGGTCCCCCCAGAAGTCCCAGGCTGGTGGGTGGCCCAGAGACATGCCCATGGCTTCTTCCCGTGGTTACTCACGCTGGTCCTCTTTCTGGAATGTCTGTGCCCCCGGTTTATGGAGATCCTGCACCCCACTCCTCCTTCCAGAGGCTCTGCACAAAAGACACATTCTCCCTGGAGTCGGCTGCCCTCCCCACTCCGTAAATTTGGAAGAAATCGCCTCTTCCTCTCGGCTTCCAGCGCACCCTGCGTGCACCACAGTGGTGCAGAGGCCTGTCCACCTCGCAGGTGATGAGGTCACTGTGGAAGGTCGTGTCCTGCTCAGCACGCTGTCCCTTCAGCGCTTGGCTTGGGATAACAGTCAGCAGAGTTGTGGGTCTGGAGAACATCGGCACGCAGGAGGCCCGTGGCCCTGGGGAAGGAGCGTGGTCCCTCCTGCTCTTTTTATTTATTTATTTATTTTTTATTTTTTGACAGGCAGAGTGGACAGTGACAGAGAGACAGAGAGAAAGGTCTTCCTTTGCCGTTGGTTTACCCTCCAATGGCCGCCGCGGTCAGCGCACCGGGCTGATCCGATGGCAGGAGCCAGGTACTTCTCCTGGTCTCCCATGGGGTGCAGGGCCCAAGCACCTGGGCCATCCTCCACTGCACTCCCTGGCCACAGCAGAGAGCTGGCCTGGAAGAGGGGCAACCGGGACAGAATCTGGCGCCCCGACCGGGACTAGAACCCGGTGTGCCAGCGCCGCAAGGCGGAGGATTAGCCTAGTGAGCCGCGGCGCTGGCTCCCTCCTGGTCTAAACCTGGGCAGGAAGAATGATTACTATGTCCCTCATCCCCCAAAGCACAATAACCTGTTGCCAGGCTGGCTTACTGACTGTGACCTAGGGAGTTATTAGCTTCCCAACCTGTTTCTTCACCTGTGGAGATGGGGTAGATGAGACTATTGCCATGGGTTGTCGGCATGGAGTAGGATTGTGTGTGTTTAATGGTCTGTGTGGACGTCAGCGCAGTGGCTGCCTGCCTTGCAGGGAAGCTGCAGCCTTGTCAGGACTGTTACTATTTTCCCACGAAAGGTCTTCCTGGGAGAGCTCTGAGATGCCGGGATTGCAGGAGTGCAAGGCCCAGGCAGTGCGTGGAAGGAGACGGGTTCCCAGCGAAAGAGGCATTAGTGCTATAGTGTTCTTCACGAAGGTTGCGTTGGGCTTGCATGTTGGACATGAAGAAGCATCTTTGCTGTCACTGAGTTGAGTTCGTCTCCTGTTTCTGGAAGCACAAGATCCCCCTGACTCACCTCTCCGTTTTGTGTTTTTGATAGAGGGCTGGGAAACAGTCATCTTGTGGTGGAGAAACGGGGTCGGAAGGTGGCAGTGGCCTCCCTAGAGGTGGTGCCGGCCGTGCCCTCAGCGCCCCACTGTTCACACTGTCATCTGCTCTGTGGCCAGAGGTTGATCTACTGTCCAGTTTGTCATGAAAATCTGGAAGTCTCGCCTTTTCATGTGAAATCTCTTAGTTGTTCAGTAGCTTAGTTTCATTTTAAAAACAAACTCCGCGGCATGCCTCCTGTAGCCGGTAGCCCACCAGTTCCCAGCCCTTGTTTAGTTCTGTAGTAGAGAAGGAAGTGAAAGCTCTAAGTCAGGACTCCTGCAAGTGACAGGTGGTTTGGAATTGAATCCAAAGCAAAACTGTGAGTCATGAACGTACGGTTTCACACTGCTCTGTGTGCACTGCGTGACGCAGGGTGGACCAGTGTTGTGCGGTGG
The DNA here is from genome assembly GCF_051225735.1 of Oryctolagus cuniculus. Taxonomy (NCBI): domain Eukaryota; kingdom Metazoa; phylum Chordata; class Mammalia; order Lagomorpha; family Leporidae; genus Oryctolagus; species Oryctolagus cuniculus. Next base: position 17,927,705 of record NC_142867.1, on the reverse strand, counting down.
CTTTGAGCATAGCACTGGCAGTGGGCCCTCGGTGTGTGGGCCAGCCGTCTGCTGAGAGCTGCGGAAGCTGCCTCTCTGCCCTGGAGGAGGTGAGCTCATCTCAGGGCAGGTGACCCTCTCACCCTCATGTTCATTAGATTGTAGCATAATTGCATATTGTTGCAGAACCATAAAAAAGCTGTAGTTTTTTTTTTAAAGGAAAAACATTAATTTATCAAAATAATGCATGCACACAATTGTTTATATTAAGCAGATAGAAGGAAAAGAGTTAAAGTTTTTGGGGGCTGGCGTTATAGCACAGCAGCTTAAAGCCCCGGACTGCAGTGCTGGCATCCCATATAGGTGCCAGTTCGAGTCCTAGGTGCTCCAGTTCAAATACAGCTCCCTGCTAATGGTCTGGGAAAAAGCAGCGTAAGATGGCTCAAGTACTAGGGCCCCTGCACCCACGTGGGAGACCCGGATAAAGCTCCTGGCTCTTGGTTCCAGCCTGGCCCAGGCCTGGCTGTTGCAGCCATTTGGGGAGTGAACCAGTGGATGGATGACCTCTCTCTCTCTCACTCTGTCTCTACCTCTCTCTCTAACTCTTTCAGATAAATAAAATAAATCTTTAAAAAAATCACTTTTTCGGGGCCAGCACTATGGTGTAACGGGTAAAGCCACTGCCTGCAGTGTTGGCATCCCATATGGGCACCAATTTGAGTCCCAATTGTTCCACTTCTGATCCAGCTCTCTGCTATGGCCTGGGAAAGCAGTAGAAGATGGCCCAAGTCCTTGGGCCCCTACACCCACGCGGGAGACCCGGAAGAAGCTCCTGGCTCCTGGCTTTGGATTGACGCAGCTTTGGCTGTTGTGGCCATTTAGGGAGTGAACCAGCGGATGGAAGACCTCTCTCTCTCTCTCTGCCTCTCCTTCTCTCTCTGTGTAACTCTGCCTTTCAAATAACTAAATAAATCTTTTAAAAAATTACTTTTCTGCTCTTCTTTTTCCTTCCTAAATCTTTAACAATAAGGAAGTCTGACCAGTTCTGTGACCTCACACCAATTCTATGAACTCTCTTAAACCCATTTTCGTATATGTTATGGGATAATAAAACCTTACTCAAGTTATTATTATTTATTTTTCTTCAAAAAGATTTATTTTTTTAATTTGAAAGGCAGAGTTACAAAGAAAGAGGGATAGAGGGAGGGAGGGAGGGATCGAGGGAGGGAGGGAGGGAGAGAGAGAGAGAGAGAGAAACAGAAACAGAGATAGAGAGATATCTTTCATCCATTGATTCACTTCTCAAATGACTGCAATGGCCTGGGTCGGAACAGGCCAGAGCCTGGGGCCTGGAGCTCCATCCAGTCTCCCACGCTAGTGACAGGGGCACAAGCACTTGGGCCACCTTCTGTTGCTTTCCCAGGTGCATTAGCAGAGAGTTGGATCAGAAGTGGCACAGCTGAGACTTGAACCGTTGCCCATATGGGATGCAAGTATTAGAAACAGAGACTTATCTCATTGTGCCACAATGCTGGCCTCTATTATTCTATCTTTAACGTGAATTTATGTCAGTTGATATGAAATTCCTGAGAACGTATGCATATATAAAGGGATACTCACATAATATTTATTTTTTTATATATACAAGATTTCTTTAGCAACTTCTTTATAACTATTGCAGGAGGACTGAGGTTAAATTGTGGGTTTTGGTCACTGAAAGTAATAGATACAGTTGTGTGTGTGTGTGTTTTAAGTTTACTTATTTTCATTTTTATTTGAAAGAGAGACAATCTTCCACCCCATGGTTCATTCCAAATGCCCACAATAGCCAGGTCTGGGCCAGGCTGCAGCTAGGAGCCAGGATCTCAGTCTGGGTCTTTCTCCTAACTTAGGCACGTGCGCACACCTAACGTTAGGGACCCACCTGCTTGAGTCATCACTTGCTGCCTGCCAGGGTTTGCCTTAGCCGGAATGCTGGAACCAGAAGTGGAGCTGGGACGTGAGCTCAGACACACTGATTTGGGATTCGGGTATCTCAAGCGGTGTCTTACCTGCTATGCCGAACACCTGCCTCCAGTTTATTTGAAAAAGATACATGTTTAACTGTGTAAGAGAAAGAAGCAAAAAGAGTAAAGGTGAGCAGTACTGTTTTCAACCTGAGGTCCTCCTGTTTCTCCCTCTCTGTTCCCTGTGGGGAGCTTAAAACTGGACCCTCCCACCCCCAGGATTCATGAAAGTCTCTGATGGGTGCCTCCCGTTCAAACTGGGGGACGTTTTTCTCTTAATTAGAAAAGAATGCAGAATCTTGGTTGCATGTTCTTTGGAGCCTTTGATAAAGATGATAGTTTAAGAAGTTCTGGACATCCAGATGTAAAACAGATTGATTGGTAGGAATGCTTGATTTTTATCTGGGCAGATGTTTTGCTTTTTAGGGGTTGGTTGGGAGTAAGGGATGGGTGCGGGGTTTTGTTGCTGTTTCGGTTTGCTTTGGGTTGATGTTAGGATTAGCTTAAGCCACATGGAATAACTACAAACCGTATCTGTAGTAAGTTAACAGGGACTGTATGATGTGAAAATAAGGTAAAAATCAGGTAAAAATAAGCAGGAGGTTGCAGGTCAGGGCTGAGTTCCCAGGCTGCCATCTTCCACCTTCCTGTACCGGACCTGCATCCTCTGGGTTACCCCACAGCCGCAGAGGTTCTTGGGACTCCAGCTCATGTCCAGGCTGTGTGTTAGCAGTCCAGGGGGAAGACATGGATTGGGAAGGAAGCTTCCGCTGCCCCAGCTCCCTCTAGCAGCTTTGCCAGAGGTTCTGCGGGATGATTCTGTGTATATAGCATTGCTCCTAACTTAGACACGTGTGCACACCTAACGGTAAGGGAGGCTGAGAAAAAGCAGCCCCCCCCCTTTTTAAGATTTATTTTATCTATTTGAAAGAGTTATAGAGAGAGGTAGAGACAGAGAGAGAGGTCTTCCATCCGCTGGTTCACTCCCCAGACGGTGCCGATCCAAAGCCAGGAGCCAGGAGCCTCTTCTGGGTCTCCCACGTGGGTGCAGGGGCCCAAGGACTTGGACCATCTGCTACCGTTTTCCCAGGCCACATCAGAGAGCTGGATTGGAAGAGGAGCAGCCGGGACTAGAACCAGCACCCATATGGGATGCCGGCACCTCAGGCCAGGGCTTTAATCTGCTGTGCCACAGCGTTGGCCTGCCCTCTTCCCTTTAAACAAAAAGATTTGTTTTTATTTATTTGAAAGGTTCAGAGAGAAACACACAGAGAGATATCTTCCATCTGCTGGAAGATTTGGGTTCCCTCCCCAAATGGCTGCAGATGGCTAGAGCTGGATCAGGCCAGAGCCAGGAGCCAGGAGCTTCACCTGGATCTACTATATGGGTGTCAGGGGCCCGAATACTTGGGCCATCTTCTGCTTACCCGGGCTGCTAGTAGGAGTTGGATCATCAGTGGAGCAGTTGGGACTCGAACTGGCAGTCCGATGTGGGATGCCACAATGCTGACCCCCAAGTCATCTTTTACTCCCAGGTACGGTATATAAAACTAGAATTGGGAATCCTTTTCTAAGCAAGAGGAAGAGAGTAGAGATTGTCCATATGAGCAGCAAGCGGGGTTTTCTAGGTCCTGTTGCAGGCTGTAGATATTTGTAACTTGGCCTCCTTCCTGCTCCTCTGCTCTGAAGAGCCCCTAGCTGTTGTGCGCAGCGACCCTCGCTTGTTAGGTTCTTGGTGTGCAGACTCCTCTGTACATGGCAGAGTGAGGATGCAGGGAACCTGGAAAAGGGGAGCCCAAGGTCCGCTCACACCCAGGCGGCAGGTAAACCATGTCCAGTTGTAGAGTGGACGTGGGCTCTGGCGTCACCGCTGCCTGTCCGCGGGGCTCAGTCAACTCCCTTATGTGTCTGAGCAGGATGGAGCATAACACCAGCTTTGGAACTGCTGGCTTGGGGCCGGGGGTGGCTCCGGGGGACTCTGAGGCATGCTCCGGATGACGCTGCTTTGTTGGACTCAAGTGCTTGAAACAGGTTTGTGGGGAGCACCTGTGTCCAGTGGGGTTCCCCACCCAAGGGGCTGGGATTACATTGCTGGTGAAGCGCTCGGATGGACAGGCCTCTGTGATCCAGTCTGAGTCTGGCTCAGCCAACCGGGTCAGGTCCCGCCCCTGTCCCTCGCCAGCTTTGGGTATAAGGGCGATGCAGGATTGGAAGCTTGTGTAGGATCTTTCTTGTTGGACTCCTGGTGTCTCTGGAGGGTTCTGCCGTGGTGAGAATGATTTCAGGGATTAAAGTGATGTGGTCTTCATACCACGTGGCTCCCAGTGCAAGCCACTGGCCCACTCCTTCACCTGTCTCTGATGGGGCTTGGGACAAGATGTATCTTTTGACAACAGGTGCTGAGATGGCACCTTCAAGGGCTGTCCGGCTTACGCATAATCCCTCCCTCACACCCTTGTGCCATGTCAGAGGCAGTGTCTCTCTGTCTGTATCGCAGCCTTGTTGTGAGGCTGAAGTGAGGCGGCTGTGGGCAGTGTCCATTCTGCCCAGTGCTCAGCTCAGTGAAGGCTTGGAAGTGGCTGCTGGGGGTGACTCAGTTCCCCAGTGCCTCCTCCTGCCCCCGACCAGGAAGCTTCTCCTAACCTGGTTCCTTTTTTTGGATGAAATTCTCATCCCTTGGCTCTGGGCTTTGTTGAGCCATTGGTTTTAGGACGTGAGGCGCGATGCATGGGCAGCCCCACCTCACTAACCCCTGAGCTGTGACAGGTGACTCCTCTCCTGCACTTCAGGACTTGTTTGTAAATTTTGTTTATTTGAAATTCAGAGACAGAGACATACATGTAGTGACAGAGAAACAGAAAGGGAGAGAGTGGGGACACTAGGGAGAGAAAGGAGATATGGCTGAGAATGGGCGAGGCTGAAGTTGGGAGCCGGGGACTCCATCCAGGTCTCCTACGTGGGTGGCGGGGATGCTGTTACCTGAGCCGTTATCCTTGCCTCCCAAGCTCTGCATTGGAAGCTGGAGTCAGGAGCAGGAACTGGGACTTGAACCCGGATTCTCCAGTGTGGGCGTCCTAACCAGGAGGGTAACCCGCTGCTCCTCCAGTGCTTGTTAAAACTTCTCGCAAGCTTTCTCTTCAGTTAGGCCCCAGAGGTGATTTTGTGTTTTGGACTTTTAGATGAGTTAACCCCCTAACCGGTTCCTTCCATACACGTATCATATTTTTTCAGTGTTGCTCTGTGCCAAACAGCGCTTCTGTGTTAGGGATGGTGACACTGCCAAAACAGATCAAATCCCCTCTCCTGTGGAGTGTGCATTTGGTGGAGAAGACAGACAAAAATATAAACAAAAGGATAACATCAGGCTGTGAAACAGGGTGGAGGAGTACTTGTGATGGAGGTGGGCGGATGATGTTTTAAACGTGGTGATTTAGGAACACCTTCTCTGAAAGGGATAGGAAGTAGTAAGTGCAAAGGCCCTGGGGCAAGATTGATCCGCTTGTGCGTGGAATAGCAAGGAGCAGCTCTGTGGGGGAGTGCGGTGAGGTTGGGACAGGGGATGTTGAACTCTTGAGTTCAGGATGCCTACCAGGTGTCTACATGGAGATGGCTGAGCAGCCCGTTGGAGCCAGTGGGCTGGAGTTCAGAGTAGACAAGGAGGCAGGAATTGCAGGTTTGATAAGCATCAGCTGTGCTGAGTTGTGCGGCTGGATGAGATCACCCTCATGCTAGAGAAGCCGGTACATGGGTCTGCTCTCAGGTGCACCTGGAATGCAAGTACCTGCCCACCTGCTGGCCTTGGATATGAACCTGGGCAGTCACTGAGCTGCCTCAGCTTGGCTGTGGGATGGAGCACCTGACTCTGTAGACGTAGAAATCCCTCAGAGGAGGACTTGGGTGGCCTGGAGAGCTGTATGGTGGGTGGGCTCACCCATGGTGGCTCTTCAAAGATCAAAGTTTCCAAGGAGGAAGTGGGGGGGGGGTGATATGGATCTGCAGTGGGGACCAGGGAGGGGACCTACCCATCTTCGTGGACCTTTTGGAATTGGTTGGCAGAGACAGAGCCTGTGACCTGTATAGCCGAGGGGTCAGCAAAGGCTTCTCTCCAAGGCGCTGTGGGACATGTGAGGAGCAGGAGCTTGGGGGGGGACTTGTGGTCTGAACTCCAGGTGCTGGCGCTGTTAGCCGTTGGGAGTGGAGCCCTGCTGGTTGGAAAGTCACTTGTAAACTTGGCCCGGATCGCCCTTTTCCTCTCCTTCGGCCCATTCCAGCTCAGCGTAGACGTTGGGTCTGGCCTGCTTCCCGGCCAACCTCTCAAGATGGCGCGCCAGGAGGATGTGCCGTCGACAAGAGCTGGGCTGTGCAGGCCAAGATGTGAGCTAGAAAAAGAACAAGTGGTTATTCATGCAGCGCTTCCATCAAGCAGGGCCTTTCCCCCCTTCTATCTTAAAGGAAATCTTTAAGAAAGAGGGTTTTCAGGCCTGCCTTGGACTTCAGGCCCCATTTCACACCGCGAGATTCTGTTTTTCTTGGGTTTCTGTGCAAAGAGTAACGTAGTGGATGTGAAAGCATAGCACAGGTTGTAGTAACTGGCTGTGACTGCACTAACGAACATTTCCTGTTCCCCAGGACCCTCGCTCGTCTTATTTCGGTTGATATAGCAAAGCGACAGAATAATGCCTGGTGTGTGGGTGTGTCGGTGTGTGGACACAGACACATGCACACACTGTGTAAGTGCTTCACACGTATTAACTCATTGAGTTCTCACAGCAAGTGCAGGAGGTACGTACTACTATTTTGCCCATTTGGCCAATGAAGAAATAGCACAGAGAGGGTTAAATAAGGTCAAGGTCATCCAGTTAACAAAAGTGGTAGAGCTGGGGTTTGAACCCGGGGAGCCTGGCTCCAGACTCCTGCAACATTACACTCCAAGGCCTGTTGGCTCCAGTAATTGCAGTGGCCCCAATGATTGCTGCTCTTTGTCTGCTGTGCCCTGTGTTGTGTATCTCAGACAGAATCCTCATCCCTGTGTTCAAGGCCCATTATGTAGAGCAGGAAATGAAGGCCCAGAGCGGCTGAGTAACTTGTTCTGAGTCCAAGGCTAAGGAGTGGAGGTGGAATTTGAACTTGGGTCCGGCTGGCTTCTGAATCCTGCTGTTTGCTTAGCCCTGGGGAATTCATGACTCCTGTTACCTCCCGTAAGACTCACTTTATGGCTTCTGGCCTCAGGTTTCACCCAGACAGGACAGGGGCCCATGTTTCTCCAGGGCTGACCCCTAGGCCAGCAGAGGCCATCTCGGCTTCGGAAGCTGTGCATCTCTTGAGGCCCCTCTGGGTCCCTTGCTCTGCTTTAACCTAGAGTTGTCCTGAAGCATTGCAGATCCTTGCGTTTGTTTCTTGAAGAGATGGGGCGGGTGTCCATACCCTGTGTTGTGCAAAGCATCTCATTTCTGGTCAGCATCAGGATGAGCCCTTCCTGCTGAAGTGCTTGGGCCTGGTGACCCCTGGGCAGGGGCGGGGACCATCTGGGCTCCCCTGTAAAGGAAATTGTGGCTTCTTTTCTTCTTTTTTCTTTCTAGTTTATGGGAAAGGGAGACTTGTGTCTCAATCGGGTCTTTGTGGCGTTGTATTACAGAGAGTCACAGAACATGTTCTATGTAAATGACTGTGCCCTGATTAGAGCCTCAATAGGCGCCATTGTGTCATATTGCTATTATTGGCGATGGCAGGATACTAGATGATATTCTCATCAGCCTGAAAAACTTCAGTGTTAGCAGCGAAACTCGGGGTTAATTATACCGCTCTGAATTAGAGCACAGAACGGAGTGGCGAGGAGAGCCAGGACACTGCTGCCCGCCTCTGTCTCTTCAGGGTTGTTGGCTGGGGGTTTGATCAGAATATTTTTTAACCCGTGTTCTAAATTTGTCCGATTGGCATTTTGCTCCCCCTTTGGGTGCCGGGGAAACACAGGACCGATTTATAGGGCAGTTGGAGAGGGGGAGAAGCCGTCTACTTAATAGTGCTTTCTTCTCAGTCAATAGCTGAGTAAAATATAGCACGGAGCTTGGTGTCTTGGGGGAGTGCCGGGCTCTCTGGAGGGGCCTCTTTAATTTAGCTCTTGTCTCTTCTGCCTTTGAATTACCGGCGTCTCTGATCCCCACTCACCTCTTTGAAGAAGTGACACACTGACCTACATCTCGGCTGAAACAGATAGAAGCGTCTGTCCCTGGTCTGCCCCTTCTCAGCATTCCTAGCACAGCTTGCAAGGGCCCCTGTCCAAGGGCCGAGGTGGGCCCTCTTGAGTTTCCTGCCCTTGGCTTTTCTGTCTTGTTGGAGTCGCTCCTGACTGTACGGGTCTTGTGTCTGTAAATGTCACATCCCTAGGATCAGCTCTAAAACCATACTTTCCCCCCCTCCCCTTTAATGTTATGTGGGTTTTGCATGTAATTCTTATCCACAACCGCCTTTGAAGAGAGATTTTTAGTGGTGGCCTTAGAGTTTATCATTTGTATGTGTCATTACCTAACTGCGTCACTGTTTTGGACGTTTAGATAAAATCCTGTTCTTTTTCTTCGTTTGCTATAATTAGTCACGTTCTGTTGGCAATTAGCCTAGCTCAGATTCCTAGAAAGGAGTTTACTGAGAATATGAACTTAAAGCAAGAGCTTGCAGATTTTTAAGCCCAGATGTGTCTGTCTGGCTAAATTCAGCCAGGTTTTCAAGGCTCAGTTCTGATGATCATTCCTTGCTTTCTCCTTGTACATCTCGGTACAGTTTGGCCTTTTAACCCAGGGCCTCGGGGCTGCTGTCTGTGCCTGCGCTGTTGACGCCTTCCCTTCTGGGATCACAGTTCTTGGGTACCTGTCTTTTTGATTGGACTCATTTCCTTGACGCTGAGGGCTGGTCTCTCCTTCCTGCAGTATGGGCTGTCCCATGGCCTTGCATGCGGTACGTGCATGGTGAATGCTTGCAGAACAAATGTGCAGAGTGTCAGTTCACATTTCTGGTGGAACCGGGGCCTGATGACGGTGTCAGCCGCAGAGATGTTCCCCAGGCAGTTTCTACTCTGACCTCAAGTTGGCACCCGCGTGGGACCCAGAATCTGCCTCTTCCTGCACTGGGCATCCTGGTTTTGCTGCCAGTTTGCACTTCGGTGAAGGTTTCCTCTGTAAGATTCTGATAACAGGGTTCATTTTTCGGAGCACTTACCTAATGTGCTAACTGCTTTATGCATCCTGTCTCTTTAATCCTCACGGCTGCCCGGACAGCTTGGTTTCGTTATTGAGGCAATGACAAACCCTGTGGTGCAACAAGGCTAAGAAGCTGGCTTGAGCAAGGGCATACGTGTAGCATGTGGCAGAGCTGGGAGTTAGACTCCAGTCATCGACTCCAGCGTCACCCCACCGTGTGACTCTGCCAGGTTCAATGTGTGTGTGTGTCTTCTTGATTATTGGTCTAATCGATCCCGGAATCTCCCTTTTCTTTCCTGCTTCTTTGAATAACACCGTTTCTTTTTCTCTTCCGGGGTGCGGTATCTGTGGACTTCAATGTGGCTGCTGTGCCTGCTTTCATAGGTTTTCTCAGTTCTGTCTTTCCCCTCACCCCTCTTGTTTTTCTTGAGATTCCGGCTGATGTGAAGGCACAGGGCTCCCCTGGACAAGTTTGACAGGAATAGCTAAGTGTCCCCTTCAGTCTGCCTTTGGCCATTTCTCGGCCTCCCTGGGGCCTCCTGTTCCCAGATGTTTCCAAGTTCCAGGTCTCAGGTTTTTAATTTTCTTTTGGGGGATGAACTGCAGGCAGGTGTTACTTCTTACCAGAGTTCCCAGGTAGTCCAGGTTTTGCTAAACACCACCACGAACTTCACTATAAGGCCCTCACGGTGCTACAGCTGTGTGTACATGGGACTATTTATGGGGAGTGAAAGATCATCTCCTTAGGCACACAGCTTCATTGGGGAGTCCATACGTTTTGCTCATTTTTGCTCCCCCCAACCCAGCTTCCGCTAATATTTTCCATGCTTCCACCACCAGCCAGAGAGGTGTCTCCAAAGTGCAGATTGGATGCTGTTGCCTGCTGTTGAAAATCCCTCTTTGGGCTCCTGTGGCCCAGGGTGGTTGACCTGCTGGCTCCTGATCTCTCCAGCTTCCTCTCTTGGGTTCTCCTGTGTTTGCTTCAGCCTGGCGCACTCCATGTGATTCCTGTTGAGTGTGCGTCTCCTCTGCCAGGCCTTTCGGGGCTGGCTACACCGCCTGTCTGCTCCTCCTCCCCCCTCCTCCTCCTCCTCCTCTTGCCAGCTCCCGTTGGATGCCAATCAGGTCTATTCTGGGTCCACTCAGCTCACCGTGCTCTTTTGTGTTTCTGTCTCTCTGCCGGTGAGACCACACACCTCTTGAAGGCGGACGTGGTGCCTTCTTCATCCTGCGCCTTCTGACTCAGTGCCTGCCCCCGGAGGGGCTCAGGACCTGGGGACCTGGGTGTTGGATGAAGAATCAGTGTGAGAGCACAGGGAGGTGGAAAACTGAGCTTTTCTCCTTCTTGTGGCACTTCCAAGTTTGTATGATAGCTATCATTTATTGAATGCCCACTGTGCGCATTCATGTGTGTTATAGACCGAGGGCCTTCAAAAAGTTTATGGAAATTGTATTACGAAAAAAGTGGGCATGGATTTCATTTTTATTTTATTTATTTTTATTTATTTATTTCTTATTTTTTGACAGGCAGAGTGGACAGTGAGAGAGAGAGACAGAGAGAAAGGTCTTCCTTTTGCTGTTGGTTCACCCTCCAATGGCCGCTGCGGCTGGAGTGCTGCGGCCGGCGCACCACGCTGATCCGATGGCAGGAGCCAGGTACTTCTCCTGGTCTCCCATGGGGTGCAGGGCCCAAGGACTTGGGCCATCCTCCACTGCACTCCCTGGCCGCAGCAGAGAGCTGGCCTGGAAGGGGGGCAACCGGGACAGAATCCGGCGCCCTGACCAGGACTAGAACCCGGTGTGCTGGCACCGCAAGGCGGAGGATTAGCCTAGTGAGCCGCGGCGCTGGCCCTGGGCATGGATTTCAAACAGTTTTTGGCACTGGCAAATACTTATCTTTGCTTATTTTTTTTTAAAAGATTTGTTTGTTTATTTGAGAGGCAGACTTACAGACAGAGAGAGATATATAGAGTGAGGTCTTCCATCCACTGGTTTACTTGCCCCAAATGGCCACATTACTGGAGCTGGGCCAGTCTGAAGCCAGGAGCCATGATCTTCTTCTGGGTCTCCCACATGAATGCAGGGGCCCCAGCACTTGGACCATCCTCCAATGCTTTCTCAGGCCGTCAGCAGAGAACTGGATAGGAAAAGGAGCAGCCGGTACACAAACTGGTACCCGTATGGGATGCTGGTGCTGCAGGCAGAGGCTTAGCCTACTACACCACAGCGGCTGCCCTGAGACTTATCTTTAATTTCCTTTTCCCACAGACTTTTTGAAGTCCCCTTGTATACAGATTACTAATCCTTGCATTCAGAAATGGGATGTGGGCATCCTAAGCCGTGTCTTAACTACTGCAGCAGGTGCCTGCTCCTGTCCAGCTCTGGAGTGCAGAGAGGAGGGAGGCAGGTGTTTCTGCAAATAGTTCACATGCACATGCAGACCAAGCACACATATGTGCAGACCAAGCTCACGCAGGTGCAGACCAAGCGCACGCAGGTGCAGACCAAGCTCACACAGGTGCAGACCAAGCTCACACATGTGCTGACCAAGCCAGACTTGTTGATTGAATCCTTCAGAGTCTGCTCTCCCTGTAAGACTGAGTTCGCAGGACACAGGCGGCTGCGGCTGGATGGGCGCTGTGGTGGCGAGTTGTGTTGTAAGGGGTTTCTTCGTTGTGTTCTTGATCATACGAACTCTGTTTGCCCAGCAGAACATGACCGAGGCTCTGAGTCGTCCCAGAACACATCTCTCTTGGGTTTTGCTCATGAATAGAACACTCCGTGTCCTGAGTTGTTGCTGTGCTGGGATCAGCACGTGGGAGTTCTGGCGTGTGAACCAATGGGCGTTTTCACTTTGGGGCCATCCAGGTGAAGCTTTTCTGCTGCTTCTGTGTGGGAGGAAAGCGAGTCTTGTCTTTTCTCTCCCTCTTTCCCTCTGTGTCTGAGTTTGGAAGAGTATATTTTGAGTTCCATGACTAATCTTAGCAAACTTATTAGAAATTGATGTTCTGGCAGTGAGCAGAAAGCCCTTTCTCTCCTCCACTCTCCCAAACCAAGAAGCGCTATGTCCTGGGGCTGGACTGGAACTCAGTACTGGAGGACAGTGTTCACAGCACTGGAGACACTGGCAAGGTTCGGTCTGTGGTTCTGGGCTCTGTCTTCTGCCTGTTGCTCTGTGTGTGTGCGTGGCGGGGAGGGTGGGAGAGACACTGATTGATTGGGAGACCATTGCACTTTCCTAAAATGCAAGACCCAAAAGCAGTCATAGAGAACCATGTTTTCTACACCTGGACTCAGGCCTGACTTCTGATAAGAGGCTTTCTTGTGATCTGTGATTCTGTTACTGTGGGAAATTTTATAGAAGTATCAAGGGAGCAGGTGCTTAGTCTAGCACTGAGGATGCTCACTTGTGCGTCCGAGTACCTGGGTTTGAGTCCGGCTGCTGACTCCTGCTTCCTGCTGATGCACGTGTGGGAGGGTTAAGTAACTGGGTTCCTGCCACTCATCGGGGAGACCTGGATTACGTTCCGGGCTCCACGCTCTGGTCCCTGCCCAGCTCTGGCTTTTGCAGGCTTTTGGGGATTGAACCGATTGAACCAGCAGATGTGTCTGCCTGTGTCTCTCCAGAAAAAAAGTACAAAAAAATCACGGAGCTGGTAGGCTGCCTTAGGAGGAAGAATAAAGTCCTACAGAGTAGGCGTTTGACCTGTGAGATCCAGAACCTGGTACAAGCACAGACCGTGGTCTTCCCAGCCTTTTATCAGCTGCTATTCAGGTGAAGTTTTCTCTCAGCCCCATCTGTGTAACAGGGTCACGTTTAGGTGGATCCTTTTCCTTTCTGGAAGATCAGATTGGGAAGCCCTGGGCCCAGCCCTGGGAAGACTCTTGGGCTTGAGGGCTATGGGAGTGACTATCCAGCCATGCCAGAGAAGCAGCGGTTTTGTCTCTAGAAAACTGCCATGCTCAGTGAACGAGAGCAGGTGCCGCCTGGATGAGCCGGGGCTGGTCACAGCAGAACAGGGAAGGAAATGGTTGAATAACACTTTTTTTCCCCTTTTGTGTGTTTCTTATTTTCCTTCCCCCTGTCAAGAGGGAGATTTCCAAACTGACAAAGTCCAATAGACGGGACTCTGTGCTCCTTGTGGGGGGGCAGAGGTTGGGGGTCTCTGAAGGGGCTCACAGCGGTGACTGAGAGCTTTCTGGGTGCCCACACTGTGCCCGGCCCTCGTAACACCCTGCAGGGGAGGACGCAGGGGCTCAGAGATGGGGAGACCTTTCAAACCCACCCTGCAGGCTGGCGGGAAGGAAGGGCGATCATGCAGCTCTTGGCTCCTGCCAGCCCTCCGTGGTTGCTCGGATACTCTGGGAAACTCCAGGACCGGCAGGTCAGCCAGCGTGCTGCAAGGAACCCCCAGTGCAGGGCATGCGTCCTTCTGCAGGAGGGACTGGGCATCCGGGAGGGGCAGGAGGAACCTTGGAGGAGGGGGCTAGGAGAGCTTGGGCCTCAGCTCACACCGCCTTCCCTGGGGTGGTGAGGTCCATCCTTGGCTTTCCACTTGCGTTGGTTTTAAGGCAAAAACACTTCTTGCTGGGAGTGGGGTTGAACTAGTTCATCAGCCAGCTGGACGTGGGGTTGACCGCCTTAGTGGGTGCCACCTGGGGGCTGGAGGTCTGACCTCTCGTGAGGGCCACGGTATGGTTGGGCAGATTCACGGATGCTTCGAGGTCAAGCCTGTTGGGTGTGGCCTCCCGTGAGGGCCCAGGAGGTCTTGCATCTGCAGGGACCAGACTCCGCCTTGCATGGCTGTGTGTGGTTGTTCAGCAGAACTGTAAGGGCTCTCCAGCGCTGATTGGCCTGCTAGGAATGTCAGATGCAGGAATAGCTGGCTTATTTGCATAATGCTTTCCTCTGTGTCAGCCGGGCTTTGGGTCGCCTGAGAAACTAGTATGGTGAGGGGGTCAGTCCAGGTGGTTCTCTACCCGCCTTCATTCCTGAGAAAATGGAGGCTTGTGCAAGATCACAAGGGAGTTGGGACTTAGTCTCCCAAGTCTGGTGTTCCTTAAACTCCTCTGTCACAGCCGGATGAGAACACAGGCCAAGTCGGGCCTTCCGTGACCGCAGCTATCGGGCGGGGAAGGGCTAGCTGGACTCAGCAGGGACAGGGAAGAGCAGCAGCCTTCACAGTTGGTGCTGGTCTTGTTCACTGCTGTATGCCAAGGACAGTGTTTGCTGAGAATATGGAAGAATTTCTTATTTTTTTTTTCTTAAAAATTTATTTATTTATTTATTTGAAAGGCAGAGTTAGAGAGGAGAAAGAGAGCGAGATCCATCTTCCTTCTACTGGTTCACTCCCTAAATGGCTTCAATGCCCAGGGCTGGGCCGTGTCGAAGTCCAGTCTCCCATGTGGGTTCAGAGGTCCATGCACTTGGGTCATCTTCCACTGCCTTTCCTAGGTACATTAGCAGGGAGCTGGATCAGAAGTGGAGCAGCCCATATGGGATTTTGGTATTGCAGGCTGCTGCTTAACCCGCTATGCCACAATACTAGCCCTGGAAAAATTTCTTAGACTTGGGGAATGATGTCACTTGCCCAGCACCTTCTAGAATTTTCCCCTTCTCTCACTTAGAAAATATTTTGAGAAGCAGGAAGACTGAGAGAGCGAAACAAAAGGCAGAGACTGAGAGAATGCTCCCACCTACTTGTTCACTCCCCAGATGCCCACATGCTGGGGGCCAGAGCCCAGGAAGTTGGAACTTAATCCAAGTCTCCCACATGGTGGCAGGAACCCAGTTACTTGAGCCATCACCTGCTGCCTCCCATGGTGCATGGGAGCAAGGAGGTGGATTCGGGAGCAGAGCCAGGATCAGAACTTAGGCACTCCAGTATGGGATGTGGGCGTCCCAACCAGCTGCTTTACCACTGTGCCAAATGCCTGCGCCTTCCCCTGCTCTTTGTAACTCCCTCTCCTCCCTGGCCCCGTGAGTGGGAACAGCTCTGAGCAGCACTCTTGGGATAACTATCCAGTTCTTTTTCCTCCACAAACTATGGGGCCTCGGATCATCCTTTGGAGGAATTAACTTTTAGACTTGATGTGTTAACACGAGGGCTGGGTTTTGAACTTGCTTCTAGTATGGGCAGACGGGGCTTTTGTTCTGCAGGGGAGCCCTGATAGCTTTTTTATTTCGCTGCTGCAAGGAGTAGGTCCCAGAGAGGCTCTGAGAGCCACCTGGGCACCCCCCGCAGGCAGAGGCTGGTCTTGAACCTGCTCCTCTGTTGCAGTGCTGTCTCTGCCCAGATCCTGCCTGGTGGCCTTGGACTACGACCTGGAACAGCCTCTGAGAGTTAAGCTCTGTGGCTGTGCCGCACGGAGCTCAGGGGGCAGGAAGATGGGATTGTCTCCCTGTCCAAATACAAACCTGACACTGTTTGCTCGGGACTCTTGCAGCTGTCAGGGATTTGTCTTGTCAGAGTTTGGTTTTCTCCTCTATCTTTCACCTCCTTTTTCTCTGCCCACCTTGTAGCTTTGTGCTCCTCCCGGCTGTCTGGGCAGTGATGGGTGGAGGTGGGGAACCGTGGAGAAGTCGCAGCAGGGCAGCTGTACTGCAGGCAGGTGAGGAGCCCGATTCCTGGACCTTACTAGGGTTGGGTCGGTGCCTGTGCTTTGTTGCTGGGCCTCATGGCCTGACTGCTGCAGCCGCAGCGGAGGGGTGGCCACCTGGCACTGGCCAGTGGGGTTGTGCGTGTGTTCCTGTGAGTGGAGGAGACCGTGAGGGCACCACCTGGCCTTGTGCACAGAGTGTGCAGCCCTTGCAGGGGTTTCTCTGCTCATGATCTCCTCTGAGCTGCGCGAGGAGAAGCTTCCCAGCTAACCAGCACCCGTGCGGAGGCCCTGGGCCGGGCACAGTCCCACACATCACTTAGTCTTGAGAGTAGCGCAGACAGTGCTGTCTCTGCCTTTTAGATGGGGAATTGGAGAGTTCGAGCTCTTCGCTAAGGGTTGCTTTCCTTCATTCATTTGTTCAACAGATGAGTGCCTGCTGTGTGCTGGGCCCTGGTCTCAACTCAGCCTCAGTGGACAGGGCTGGCGGGTTCCTGTTGTCGAAGAGCTGAGAGTCTGCAGACAAAGATCCCTTATTAAGGATTCTGTGGTTGTGTTTTTGGAAGAGGGTGGGGATGGGGGATGGAGAACTGGGGAGAAGGTTGGGATATCTAGTCCATTTTACTCAGATGGTTTCTCGATTTTTATTTATTTATTTCAGTTTTTATTTATTTTAAAGGAAGAGAGAGAGCGAGAGCGAGAGAGCGAGCTGTCATCCATCTATTGGTTCACTCTGCAGATGCCCACAATAGCAGGGGGTGGGCCAGGCAGAAGCGAAGAGCCCAGACCTCAATACAATCTTCCACATGGGTGGCAGGGCCCCAAGTACCTGAGTCATCATCTGTTGCCTCCCAGGGTATGTGTTAGCAGGAAGCCGGATTGGAAGTAGAGCTTGGGCGGGAGTCCAGGCACTCTAATATGGGATATGGGCATCCCAAGTGGTGTCTTAACTGCTATGCCAAGTGCCTTCCCAGAAAGAAAAATTTTTCCCCCTTGTTTTCATCATCTTATTTGTTTATTTGAGAGGCAGAGTGACACAGAGGGAGAGAGAATGCTTCCACCTGCTGGTTCACTCCCCAAATACCTGTGCTAGCTGGGGGCTGCTCTAGGCCCAATTCAGGAGTCAGGAACACCATCCAGGTGCCCACATGAATGTCAGGGACCCAGATGCTTGAGCCATCATCTGCTGCCTCCCAAGTGCATTAGCAGGGAGCTGGGTTGGAGGTGTGAGGTAGCCGGACTTGATCGCAGGCACTCCGATAGGGAATGTTGGTATCCCAGGAGGTGGCTTAACCTGCTGTGCCACAATGCTTGCCTTGAACACTTTTTTTTTTTTTTTTAAGTTGCTAACGAGTAAAGGTGAAGGCCTGTGTCTGGTGTGGTCTTGAATTTGGAGCCTGAGGTGTGTGTATTGTCTGTGGTCCAAGGGCCCGAGGGAGCTGCCCTCGAGTGGCGCTCACTCATTCGGGTGGGTGGAGCTGTGGAAAGCAGCCCTCTCACAGTTGTTGCCAGTATTAACCTGCGCTGGTTTCTAAACCCTGAAAACAGAAGTTGGAAATTCCTCCTGCGGCACGTGAGCTTGAGTGCGACACGGGATGGGGCAGGCCCGGCTGTGGTTCTCTTTGGAAACAAAATTTCCGCTGCTTGGGCAGCCTTCCTGTGGGGCCTCTGTGGGGGCTACACACCTCTGGGCTTTTGTTCACTGCTGACTTTATTGGGCTCTAGTTCTTGGGGGATGCCTCATACTTGGGGGGACCTGTTTGGGGCACCTGCACTCTGGGGTCGTGGCTTCGTGTGCTGATCCTCCCTTTGTGGGCTGCAGCAGAGCCCTGGTAGACCCTTTTCTTGGATGGTATTTGTCCTCCTACTACCAAATGCTGACCCGCGAGTGGCCTGCTACCTGGGCTCCTCCTCCACTTGCCTTTGCTGGGGGGCTCATTGTCCCCATCTAGGACATCTTTGGGGTTCAGCCAGTCCCAGGAATCCTGCCTAGCTGTTGGTGTCTCTTTCCCAGAGAACCCTGAGCTGCCCTGGCGCGGGCAGCCCCCTCAGTGGCTCTGCCCCTCCCCAGTGTGTGTACCCGATGTCCATCCCAGTCCAGGTGTTTTTCAGGGCTTTGCTTCCCATGCGTGCGGTGTTTGTGAGGCGCTGGGGCTGTTTACACACTCTGTGTGCATCATCTCAGCCTTCTCCTAAAAAGCTTGGGAGACAGGGTGTTACAGGTGAAGGAACAGAAGCTTGGACGGAATAAATGACTGCCGGGCTCAGCCGAGCCACTGTGGGGCGTGCGGCCGCCCCTGCGGGGCACGGTTCCTCTTTGGAAGGAGCCATCCTGTGGCTCTGAGGCAAAGCTTTCTCAACTGATCATTCCTTGTTGGGGGCGGGGAGAGTGCTGCCTGTTGCGTTGTAGGATGTTCAGCAACAACCTTGGCCTGCACCTGCTAGTGCCAGCGGCTCTCTCCTCCCCACCCTGCCCAGCTGAGGTACCTGGAGTCTCTTCAGTCATTGCCAAGCGTCCCTCAGGAGCAAAAATCTCACCCACTGGACAACCGCTCAGACAGGATCATCTCAGATCCTAAGCCGGGATCGCTACAGAGAAAAGTATGACACCTAAAATCTGGAGGCTCTCTTGGAAAACCAGCCACGCCCTGCTGCTTGGAGTGCAGTTTAAGTAACTGTGCAGCAGGACAGATTGGTCGTGGGTCTTCTGTGGGGGTAACCACTCCTACTGAAAATTCAGGTCTACTGCATGCCTCCAGGAGACTTCCTGTGAAGCGCCCTTAAAATTCTTTCTGCATGGGCACGTGTGGGGGAAGAGCGTAGCCAGTTTTGTAGTGAAAGCACTTTGTGTTGGGAAGAACCAGGTGAAAACCGGAAGGGGCTCCTCTGAGGAGGGGAATTTCCCAGGTACCGGCTGCCCTGGGATGTGCTCAGCCTGGTCCAGTTAGCAACACCTGGGGGCCAGAGTGGCAGGTCTGTTACAGTCAGTGACTCCACACTGACACATTGTTACCACCCAGAGTCAAGTTTACCTGGGGGCTCCCTGGGTGCTGAGAGTGTTCTAGGGGTTTGGACAAATGTGCAATGAGTGGTGTTGGGAATTCCTTCCCCTTGCTTTGATGGACAGCTCCTGTTTGTTCACAGTGCATTCCTCTGAACGCTTCGAGGCCCACCGTGTGCCAGGCTGTTATTTCCTTGGGGAGTTAATTAAGTATGGGAGCGGGCAGTGTGCAGAGGTGCCCTGAACTGAGCAAATCCAGCCTATAAAAACCCCGACCAGAGCAGCATAATGAACTGTTTTCTTTTTGGGTGATAAAATCAGATAACAGATCATTCCTTGGATTCCGTGAAGCAGAGCTCCCCTCTGTTAGGTCTTAAATCGGATTCAGTTTGCAATGCCCCTTTACACCCTTGCTTAGCAACACATACCTGAGCCCAGGCGTGGGGGTCCTTTTCTGTCGTGTGGGGGCAGGGGTCCTAGTGGTCCTACCTTTTGTACACCTCATGAGAGTGCTTGCTTCTCTGTCTTGCCAACTCTTTTTTTTTTTTTTTTTAAGATTTATTTTATTTGAGAGATAGAGTTACAGACAGAGAGAGGGAGAGACAGAGAAAGGTCTTCCATCCACTGGTTCACTCCCCAAGTGGCTGCAACAGCTGGAGCCGAGCTGATCCAAAGCCAGGAGCCAGGAGCTTCTTCCTGGTTTCCCATGTGGGCCATCTTCTATTGCTTTCCTAGACCATAGCAGAGAGCTGGGTCAGAAAAGGAGCAGCCGGGACTCGAACCAGTGGCCATATGGGATGCTGGCACCTCAGGAAGAGGCTTATCATTATACCACAGTGCTAGCCCTCCCCATCCTCCCTTGCTAACTCTTAGCAGTTTTGCAGAAGCACCTGGTTTAACATTTCTATATTACTGTTGTACTAATGTAGGTCCCACAGAGTGACAGCCAGTTAGCTGATGGCATCTTTTTTGTTTGTTTGTTTCACCTCCTAGCACCCATTATTTTTGTTTCCAGGGCTAGACCCTTCCTACATCATAAAGGTAATAATGTAGCCACCATTCAGGGTACTTGTTATTGTTAGAAGTGTTAGTAACTCAGAGACACTGAGTGCCCAGCAAGGTCACCAAGTGGGCGAGTGCGATTCCAGCCTGCACTTAGCCAGGAAGCTCCACAGCCTCTGGTCAGCTGTAGATAGAAAACTGAGAAAAGAGGGGTGGGGGACGGTGTGACAAAGAAATAAATAGCCCTGATATGCTGTCCAGAGATGGATAGTGCTGACATTTTACCCAATTCCTTGTGCCTTTATCCTCTCAAATATGTTACAGGACTTATTGCCAGTGTCACTGCTTGTATCTTGTCTGCCTCCTTTAACATCTTACTGTGAGCGTTTCTCATGTGCCCAAATGTATTTTTCACAGCACTATATATTGTAGCTGCATAATATCCCAGTATCTTCTGTAATGTATTTTTTTAAGATTTTATTTATTTGAGAGGTAGGGTTACAGACAGAGGGGGGAGGAGAGAGAGAGAGAGAGAGAGAGAGAGAGAGAGAGAGTTTTCCCAGCTGCTGGTTCACTCCCCAGATGTCCAAAACTTCCAGAGCTGGGCCAGTCTGAAACCAGGAGCCCGGAGCCTCTTCTGGGTCTCCATGTGGGTGCAGGGACGCAAGGACTTGGGCTGTCCTCCACTGTTTTCCTAGGCCACAGCAGAGAGCTGGATCGGAAGTAGAGCAGCTTGGATGGGAACCACGATGTGTCTTATTTAACTGTTCTGTTGTTGGGCACTTGGTTGTCTCTGGTGTTTCATTTTCCAAGAGGTTGTGAGTGCCCTGCTGCTCTGATGCTCGGGTTCCATGCGTGCATGCGTGTTCATGTGTGGGTTCACGTGTGTTTGTGTGCTTGTGCACACTTGATGCAGCCCCATGGCTGTGAGATGGGCTACTGATGCTTGGGCCCCATGTGTGCATGTGTGTGCACATATGCCTGTGTACATTGAGTCACAGCCCATGGCTGTGTGATGGGCTCTTGCCATCCAGGCTAGAGCTGAAAGACTCCTGTATTTTACTTCCAGGCCAAGCTATTCGTGGTTCCCTCCCTCCCCTCCCCTCCACTTCCCTCCATTTCTCTTCCCTTCCCTGTCATTTGATCTTGCTTCCTGTATCCCATGACATAAAGAAATTTTTTTTTTTTTTTTTCTGATTCTGTTAATCTGTAGAGTGGAAAAACCTGCTCCTGGTTTTCAGCGAGGTTTTCCTGGTCACGGTGCCGCGAGTCTCTCAGCTGCACCATCAGCCTTCAGTTCCCTGTGCTGACCACTGACTGTGAGCCAGCCAGTGACCTTGAGCTGTGCATAACCCGTCTCCCAAATGCTTCCCATGGGCCCCAGGAGGGAGGTGCCATGGTCGGTCACTGCTGTATTACAGGGGAGAGCCAAGTCTGGTGCTCAAGGAGTAGGGCTGGGATTTAAGGCCAGGCTCATCCCCAGGGCGCCATCTGTCAGTTTCTGCTGCTTCTGCCCATCTTCCTGGGCCCTGCCCTTGATGTCTCTTGTAATTCTCAAGTGGGGGTGGTTTTGTACCTCATGGGACACTTGGCAGTGTCAGGCGACATTTTTGATCATGACTGGGGGACAGAGTTGTGAGGGTGCTGCTGGCACAGCCTTCTGTGGTTTACAAAGCAGCCTCGCACAGCAATGGATTATCCAGCCCTGGATGCCAGGGTGCAGAGGTGTGGAAACCCTGCCGTACGGGGACACCACAAAGAAAACGCCTGCTTCTGGGGGAGGCAGCCGGGACGGGTGGAAACAAGGTAGGCTTGAGAAGGAGACTACTTCTTCCTGGTTTTATCGTCCTGTTAAATTATGTGAACTTTTGAGGCTGCCTCCTCATCTGAAAGTGGGGGGAAGTAGATGGTGCTCTGGCATTTGGAGCATGAGTTCCGGAGTCAGACCTCCTGGGTTTGTATCTTGGCTCCCTCTGTGACTTGAATAAAGTGACTTTCCACTCTGCTAAGCCTCCGTTTCCTTATCAGATGCACGGGCAGATCAGCAGTTACATGTGAAGGTGCCAGTGAGAATGAAACGGGGAAGGTGCAGCCGGAGACTGCGGGTGCACTTGCTGAGCGCCGGTGCCTCGATGGTGACAGTGAGGACAGGAAGTTCAGGACACCCGGCCAAGCAGGAGGGCAAAGTGCCTGAGCTTCCAGTGGGCGGGGCTATGTCCTTGGCCTGTGTCCTCTCTCTCCCTAAGGAGGGGGCATTGTTTCTGTTCTACCGTGAAGTTGGTTTGGGAGAAATGACATCTCCACTGTTCTTGTGTGCCGGTGACTTGGACTTGTCTGCATCATCTGAAATTGGCCTCACCTCTCGGTAAAGAAATGGGCTTGGAGAGGCTGCGTGCCTTGTTCAGCTAGCGAAGGGGGTCAGAAGAGGGTGCGCCTCTGTCCCGTTCTCTTAGCTGTGTGATCGCCCTTTCTCTGGCCTTGTGTATACTGGGACTCTCCTGAGGTCACCGATGTCCTTTTAGGAAGACGCGTTGTCCATGAGCTCTGAGTCAGGGTGGGCCTTAATTCGGCACCAGCACGGAGTCTGCTCTGTATCAGATCAAGTTATTTAACTCCTCTGAGCAGGAGTTCTCTCATTTGTGCGATAGGGCCAGTCCCCGGGTCTTGTAGGGTGTTAGGGGAGGACTCAGGGAAGGGAGGCCTGTAAAGCCCCACACCAGGCCTGGCACTCAGCAGACGCCCCTGCAAAGTGCTCAGGACGTGGCCCGTGTTTACGGGATGATGAGGGTTCTCTCAGCCGGCCATTTGCCCGCAAGCACGGAAGTTGTGATGCAGCAGTGGTCCCTGGGGTCTGAGAGGCCCTGCATCTCCTGCCAGACCAGAGTCGGCCTCTTTCTTCTCTGTCCTGGGCTCTGTTGTCTGCCCTCCTCCCGCCAGTGTGACAGTCACAGCTTCTCTAGAACGCTTCTGATAAATCCTGGCCCAGGGGGCTTGAGGGCTGGTCTCATGACTTCCATGTGAAGAACAGTGCCACCCCCCCCCCCCACGCCCATCTCAGATCCTGATACAGGGCTCTGAGGCTCCAGGGTAGGGCAGCTTCCAAGCAAGACCCTCCCCCCACCTCCCTTCTGCCACTGCACAGACAGGCCTGGGGGCATGAGGGTCCTGTTCCACTGGAGAGCCTCAGCGACACGTGATGAAGGTAGGTCCTGCAGTCAGGTCTGGAAAGCTCACTGGAGCCAGCTGGCCTCTGGCCCATGCTGCTGAACAGAGGATCTAGCTGGATGCTGCTGGCTCACTTGGCTCGGCCTCTCTGGAGCTGGGGATAATAAGTGGCGTTGAAGATGCAATGAGTTTCAGCCCAAAGCACTCTGATCTCTTTCCAGGCCTCGGGAGACTGTTTTTTTTTTACAGCTTGGTCACTTGCTGGCACGCAGAGGTCGATATACAAGGTGTTCTTGGAGAAGCCGGAGCTGAGTGTTGACTTTTGCTTCCTGGGATGTGTTCTGGGGAGGAAGTGGGTTTTCAGGTTGTGGTGGGTATAGGATGTGGTCTGGGGTGATTAGTGTTACACACTGTGGATTGTGGAGCTTTTTTTCTCTTTTGTACTTTTGGGGTAAGGCACCTCAGAAGGAGCTTTGTGTACCAAGGAGGGGCCCTTGATTCTGCAGATATTTTTACCAGTTGGATAGCTGAGAGAGGCACACAGGGAGAGGGAGGAGGAGGGGGAGGGCAACCCACTGGCCCAGTTGGCTGCAGTGGCCAGAGCTGGGCAGATCCGAAGCCAGGAGCTTCCTCTGGGTCTTCCACGTGGGTGCAGAGGCCCAACGACTTGGGCCATCTTCTACTGCTTTCCAAGGCCATATCAGGGATCTGGATAGGAAGTGGAGCAGGCAAGACTTGAACCAGCACCCATATGGGATGCGGCACTGCGGGCGGTGGCTTTACCTGCTATGCCACAGCGCTAGCCCCTGGTGGCTTTATTTTATAAAGGCAGTGTTTTTCCTGCCAAGCAGTTTGTGAGACCCAAGTTCAGATCCTGACTTTGAGGACTCGTTGTCTGCGAGCTGTAGCCAGTATGCTTAACCTTGCTGTCTGAGCGTCACATGCCGCAGTGTGATGTGGGGCAGAAACTTGTAGGTTCTTATGAAGTTTCAGTGATTGGTTGCATATAGAGCACTTAGTGTGTAGTTCTGTACATAGAGTGGTTTAGTGATGGTAGCTTTTTTCTAATGATCAGAGAGGCAGCTTGGGATGGTAATAATGATGGTGGGGACGATGATGATAATGACAGTTATTGAGTGCTTACTGTGTGTCAGCTGTTCATCCAAGTCCTGGGTGTCAGTTAATGCATTTGCTTCTCAAAGAACTCAAGGAAGTAGATGATGCCACAGTCTATTTTACAGGTGATACAGTGCAGGCACAGAGAGTTGAAGTACCTTTCCCGAGGTGACCCAGCACATAAGAATTAAAGGAGCCTGAATGAGAAGACCCTTTCCCGATGGTGGGGCCTGCTGCAAAGCCCTGACCTCTCTGAGCTGCCTCTCTGCTGTGAAATGGTGCTGGAGAGCGAGTCCCCGCCTCCCTGCCCGTCATCGCTCTGTGGAGTGGTTGTGTGAGGCCTGGGTCACACTGTGTCTAGGAGTCATTTGCTGATGAACTGACTAGTGAGGGGGTTATTAAGAGGTTCCAGCAAGCTATACAACTCCAGGTGAAAGTTAATTGCTATTTTAAACATCTTGAGTTGCTTATGGTTGAGGTTTAAATGATGCACCTGTTTTTCAGATTTGTGAACCACTTAAGAGGGAGACACAGCATAAAGAGGGTAGAGATCAAAATACCACCTTTATCACTGGCAAAGGCTTGGTTAGAGGCTATGGCTTAGGTGTTGGACAGCAAGAGCTTCCAGACATGAACCTGAGATTAGGTGGAGGTATCCATGTAGGCACGGGCAGCTGTGGGCACCCAGAAACCTTCTTGCCTGGTTGGGGTGGGCTGATGGTGTTGGTGGCAGCCCCTATAAAACTTCTGGGTGGAGCAGCAGGCCACCTGAGCAAGCATTGTTCCCCCTGCTCCCTTGGAGAGAACCACACAGGGGCAGATAGAAGCCGGGAGTATAGGGGGAAAAATGCTAATTTTTGGAATCCAAAATTAGGGAAAAAGCATATTGCCCACACTCACTATTTAAGGAAATGCCCCTGTCTTATCCTCAAAAGCAAACTCCAAACAAACAGACAAAACATCTGCTTCCACTCATGGGTGCAGCTCGGTTGCCCCCACTGGTTTGTGGCAACTTCATCCTTCTACTCACTCACACCCAAAATCTGTGAGTCATCCCTGCCTTTTGCCTTGCAGACCTGGGATCCACTCTGTCTGCCAATCTGGGGCCCCAACCTCTGAAGCGATCCAAATCCATCGGCTTCTCACACTGCCTTGGCCACCACCCTGGTCCAGGCCACCATCGTCTGTCGTCTGATCATTGCAGGGTGTCCTAGCAGGTCTCCCCACTTCTGTAGAACATTGTTCCTCCTGAGTCTGTTCCATGAGGCAGCCAGGATGAACCTTTTCACCTTTATTATTTTTTAAGAGATATGTTTATTTGAAAGGTGGCATTGGGAGAGGGGAAGGAGGGGGGTGAAGAGAGGAGAGATATTTAATCTGCTGGTTCACTCCCCAAATGGCCAGATGGCTTAGGCCAGGCCACAGCTAGAAGCCAGGAACTCAGTTCAGGCCCCTACATGGGTGGACAGGAAGCCGAATGCGTGGGCCATCACCGCTGCCTCCCAGGCATATAGAAAGGAGCTGGATCAGAAGCAGAGTAGCTGGGACTTGAGCCAGGCTCTTGGATATGGGGTGGAGAGCAGTGGTCTGACCCACTGTGCCACAGCACCTCACAAGGGTGGGCCTTTTTAAAAATGGAAGTCGGAACGTGTTCTTCCACTGCCGAAAACCCTGCCATGAGTCCCTCTCACACCCAGGAGAAGAGGCCACATGTCACAAAGCCCTGCGTGAACTGCTCCCCTCAGCTCCCTGTCTCCTGCTGCTTCCACTTCCTGCCGTCTGCAGGGCTGCACTGGCCCTGGCTGTTCCTGGAACAGCAGGCTCACTCTTGCCCCTGGGCTTTGCCCAGGCTGTTCCGTCTGTCCGGGCCACTCTCTCCCCAGGCACCGCATGGTGCCTCCCTCCACTTTCCAAAGACCCTGCCAGCACCCCCTGGCTCCCCTCATCTCCTCTTCCCCTGCTCTCCTTTTTACCTACGCCACTTCCTCCCCCTAGCATGTGACACGGCCCCTCCCTCCCTGACTTTGTAGGCTGTGTGAGGGTCTCTCTGCTTTTGTTGACTGCTTTATCTCCAGACTCCAGGGCAGTGCCTGGTACAGAGTAGGCACAGAATGGTCCTGTAATGAATATCAGAGGCTGTGCTGTGTGCACCCTGGGGCAGACAAGAGCAAGACGTGTCCATGGTCCCCATGTCCCCGTGATGAATCACGGTCCCCTGGGTGAAAAGGGTAGCATCCACTTCCCATAACTCACTCTCTCCTGTGCCAAATATGTCTTCCCAGCCACTCTCAACAGAGTGGCTGCTCTTCCCAGCTCCGCTGTACAGATGCGGTGCAGAGGGGTAAGTAGTGGCCCCAGGATCACACACCTAACGGGCAGGGAAGCCGAGCCGCAGCCCCAGCTTAGCTCCGAGAGCCTGCGAACTCCACCTCCACACCTGCTGCCCGCCTGACTCAAATCCGAATCACATTAAGAACTGGAACCGTCAAAGCCTCCTTGGGGCTCTAAGGGAGGGCTAAGTGTGGTTAATGGGGTGCACTGTGGTCCAGGGCTTCTGGGAACCCTTCTCTGTGGCGGGGCTGTTGTGTTCAGTGAAGACTCCCTTGGTAAATGGAATGATTGTCCCCAAATTAGCTTGCTTTTTTGGGTCCACTCTGATACATCTTTCAAAAGAGAAGCCGTGCCTTTTCCCATCCCCACCCCCAACCCCCGGCCTGGGAAGCCAATTTTTTGCTGTTAGTAAAATTTAAAGTGATTGGGCCACAATGGTTACTGAGAATTCAAGAAAGAAGTGAATCTTTGAATGCAACTTTATCTCTGGAAAAGCGTTTTTGGGAAGTCCTGTGTATGGCTGGGGGCAGCCCCCATGAAAAACCCTCTTTTTCCTCAAGTGTGTGCGTGTTGTGCGTGGAGACTAAGCTCCGGGAGCTGCAGCTCTGTAGCTACAGAAGCAGAAGCTTGTACATTTTTATAAGTTAAAAAAAAAAAAAAAATCCAAACTCATGTTGCCAAACAAACAACAAAACAAATGGCTGTGTTCCAAGGACAGACATTTGCTTTACATACCCACAGACTGGGAGAGACGCAGGAGAAGCTGGAAGCAGGAGGTAATACCCGCATCAGGGCTCCTATTTATTTGAGTTGAGTCCCCAAGAAGCGCCTTGGCCACTCAGTGTTAGGACCAGCACCTCATGAAATGTGTTAGACTTTTTTTTTTTTTTTACAAGATTTATTTATGTGTTTATTTGAGAGGCAGAGCTACAGACAGAGGGAGAGACAGAGAGAGAGGTTTTCCATCTGCTGATTCACTCCCCAAATGGCCACAATGGCCAGAGCTGGGCTGATCTGAAGCCAGGAACTTCTTCCGGGTCTCCTATGTGGCTGCAGGGGCCCAAGCACTTGGGCTGTCTTCCACTGCTTTCCCAGGCCATAAGCAGAGTGCTGGATGGAAAGAGGAGCAGGTGGGACTTGAACCGGCACACATATGGGGTGCTGGTGCTGCAGGCAGAGGCTTAGTCTACTATCCCACAGTGTCAGCCCCTAGAAATTTTGTTTTTAAAATATTTATTTATTTTAAAGGTAAAGTGAAGGGGGTGGGGGGAAAGAAACTTCACTTCCATCCCCTGGTTCACTCCCCAGATGGCTGCAACAGCCAGAGCTGGGCCAGACCAAAGCCAGGAGCTGGGAGCTTCAACTGGGTCTCACATGTAGGTGCAGGGGCCCAAGTACTTGGTCCATCTTCCACTGCTTTCCAAGGTGCATCAGCAGGGAGCTGCATCAGAAGTAGAGCAGCCAGGACTGGAACCAGCACCCACATGGGATGCCAGTGTTGTAGGCTGTGGCTTTACCCACTAGGCCATAGCGCTGGCCCCTTGCTGTGCTTTCTTCATTTAATCACCCTCTTTCTGTCACCTTTGCTCACAGGCGCATCCTTAGGTCGAGCTCTGCCTGCCGAGCCTGGGGCCTGAGACTTGTTCCTGGGGAGGCTGGCTGGGTGACGTGGGGATGGACGTGGGGGCGGGGCAGCTGTCTATCATTCTCAGCCTCCTCCTCTTCAGAGAAAGCAGCCAATAAGAGCAGATTTGTATCCGCAAGGGTTTGGAGACCATCTCAGATGTCCATTTGGTTTTATCTATCTATCGCTGAGAGAACAGATGCTTTATTTAATAATAATCCAACTTTGGAGAAGTTAGCCCCACCAGGAGTTCCTGTCTGTTCTGCCCACTGCTCTAAAATAGTGACTGGCACATAGTAGGTGCTCAGTAAACATTTGTTGAATGAATGAGCAAAAGGCAGTGCTCACGGATGGTTCTGGTTTTCACTTGCAGGGCAGCGTCTCCCCAGTCTCTCCCTACAGAGGGAAGTGCACATTTTTCAGCTACTTTTGCTGTGACTGATACACTTGGCTGCCTAACAAAAAGCCAGCGAAGAACTGAGATTTTTAGTATCGTTCAGAATGCTTGCCATTCCTCTGGCTTTGCGAAATCATGAGCTGGTTATTTCGAGTTCACGGAGAGGTCAGAACTTGGTCTGCAGGAAGGAGGTTCCCCTTGGTTTATGCTAGGGGAACTTTTCCCCCTTTCTGTTTATTTTACCCAAAAGCTTCTGTTTTTCGCCCAAGCTAAAATCTGTTGGAGTGAGTTCTCAGCTTGTGCACATGTGTAAGTAAGAGTGTGTGAGTGAGTCTGTGTGTTTAAAGAGCTCATGTTTGGTTCTCAGTGATTTTTTTTTCCTTTTTTTTTTTTTTTTTGGGTGCCAATGAGTTGATTTCAGCTCATTTGAAAGGGCAGCTCTGAAGTGGGTGCTTAAAGTTCCGTTTCAGTTGTAGAGTTGACTGAATCAATTTCTTGGGCCTTCCCGGTGCTGTTCCTAGCTTGTTTCCCATGGGACAGGGGCCGCTCAGCTCTCAGTACAGGAGGTTTTATCCCTGCCCTTCCAGCCTCATTGTGTGTTTAAGCTGTGGGTCCCCTTTGTCCTTTGTGAGTAATTTTGGGGCCAGAAGGGAGGTGGTAAAGGCCCTGGAGCCCTGGCCTTGTCACAGCCCTTCCCCTCCATTCAGAAAGTGGGAGGGGCTGGAGGTTTGTGGGGTCACGGGTGCAGGGTCAGCCCGAGCCACCCCGCACGCCTCTCTGGGCATTGCCTGGTCCGCACCAGGCTGGCCAGGCCCTTCCTGCTTCAGATCACTTCCCTACAGAGCAGAGGGTGAGGAGGGAACCCTATCAGGCGGCCTCAGCTGTCAGTTTCAAAGGGGAACTGGGGAGGAGGCTTCCCAGCTCCAGCAGGGCCAGATCTGCTTTTCCCAGCTGCTTTGGTTACTGGTCCCCCTCCCAATCCTGTCCTCGGAGCCCCTCCCAGAGTGGCCCTCTGGGGAGGGGTAGGTGTCCATCTCAGGACCCTGTTCACTTGTCTCTGCTACCCCTCCCCCCCCGGGTACCTGTCTGCTTTCCCCCTTCACCCAGACTGCATTTCCATGTTCTGGAAACGTCTCTGAGTCTTTTCCTGTTTGTAGACTGTATGTCTTGCGTTAGACTTAAAAACTTTTTAGAAGAAATGTCATTCTTTGCCGCTGTGATTGATCTGCACAGCACACAGCAGATTGCATGGCACTTTTATGCATTCTCTTACTTGTAAACAATACCCTCCTGTGGGACCCTCCTGTGGGACCCCCACGTGGGACTGATGGGAGCCAGGTCCTGTTCTCAGAACGTCATGCATGCCGCCGCACGCATTGCACTGCTGTCACTCCTGGCAGGTAGAGGGCAGCCTAAGGCAGAGAGGGGGCAACGTGCCACTCCTGTGGTCCCGTCTTTGCCAAATGGGCCGAGGCCCTTGTCCCCAGGCAGTTGATTTCCAGAATCTCGGTGTTTAATCACTGTGCCATGGAGCCTTCGTGTAACCGGGGAGGGTAGGAATTATCACTCACTTATTTTTCAGAAATGGAAATCTTTCTCTTTAAGAAGAATTGAAAAGTAGTAAGTATGGCAGGAAAAGCTTAAATAATGCAGACACGCAGAAGCAGAAAGTGAGAACCCTTCTGCTCACCCAGTGCTCTGGGGGTAGACCACCCTGCTCTCAGGGGTCCTCGTTTGGCTCTCCCTGTGGATTACTCATGGGTTTTCTGCATCACAGTGTGCATAATTTCCCTAATCTCCCTCCGCCCCCATCGTCCCACAGGTGTGCGATGCAGGCTCAGGTGTTGCGGCTGCTCCAGGAACAGGTGCATTGGAAGAGTCTGTACTGACCCTGGCCCTCCGGTCTCCACTATAACCTGCCTCCCAGGGGCAGGTCAGGGGCCGGTTTTGTAGGCGTTCTCCAGCTGCGTTGTTGACAGATGGTCTTCCACGTAGTCGTGGGTGCCTTCCAGGGTCACGGTGAAAAAGGGAATTGACTTTTGGTCAAGGCAGAATAATGCAAATCTTCAGTTTCAGTTCAGAAAATCTGAAACTTGTGGGGATATAGAAAAGAAGGAAGTAGAATGAGTGCCTCCCCTCCACCCTGCTTTCTCTCCTCTAGAGAGAGTAGGGATTAGGGGGCCTCCTGGAATGGAGTCCCCATCCCTTCCCCCAGTGCAACTGCAGGGGCCATGCCTGGAACATTCCTTACTGGCCTGGAGGAGACACAGCTCGGCAGACAATGGGGGGAAGGAAAGGAAAGCAATGAGTTTGCCGATGGTGCGGATGACTTCCTCAATGCTTGTACTTTGCAAATCTGCACCCGCAGGTCCCCTGGTAGGATGTGCCTATAGGACTTGCTTTCACTCTCGACTTCCGATTGTCCAGGAAAGAAAGTTACAGGCTGTCGGGAAGGGCTCTCCCTGCCTGTGAATTCATACGGGAAGTTTGCAAGAGAAGCGAAACCTTAATGCTAGGAAGCTGCTCTCCTTTTCTGGATTTGACTTGGCTGGGCGACAGCAGTTATCCAAGCCACAGCTCTGCTCCAAGAGGCAGAGCACAGGAAAAAGAACTCAGAACAGCAGCAAACAGAGAGACGGCTCCCCAGAGCATGCATTCCGGTGTTTCTCGGAGGAGAATCTTTTTGTTCATATGCTAAAGACTGGCCCAACAAGTGCGGTTTTCCCAGAGTCCTATCTAGATAGGCACAACCTTCGAAGGAATCGGAGAGGCCTGAGAAGAAGCCCGGGTAGCCAGGGCCCGAGAGAGGATAGGGGAAACTGAAAAAGGAGAAGTGTGTGCGCAGACCCCTCTGCAGTCCCCGGGGACCCTTACGGGGCTTAGTTTCTAACACGGGTGCAGGAAGCCTGTAGGGAAGTACTAACCCAGCAGAGGGTGAGCAGTCTGTGAATGAAAGGATTGGGCATCCTCAGAGTGCGCCACTGTAGGCCAGACAGGTCGATGCTCACGTTTCCTTGAGTTCTGTGTCTCTCATCTGGAAAGGGCACAGCTGAGATAGCCACACCTGGATTGATTGATTATTGATTGAATGGCCTATTATTGAATGGCCTACTCAAGGCAGCATGAACACTTTTAACACTGAATAAACACTTTTTAATGCGTATTTTATTTATTTGAGGGAGGGAGAGAGAGAGAGAGAGAGAGAGGGAGAGAGAGGGAGAGAGGGAGGGAGACAGAGAGAGAGAGTGCTCCTATTTGTACTGATTTATCCCTTCAAATTCCTGCAACAGCTGGGGCTGGACCAGGCTGAAGCTGGGAGCTGGGGACTGATCCTGGGTCTCCTACATGGATGGCAGGGACCCAACCACCTGAGCCATCACCTGCTGCTCCCAGGGTCTGCATCAACAGGAAGCTGGAATTTTGGGAGTGGAGCTTGGGCTCCAACCGGGGCATTCTGATGTGGGATGTGGTCGTCCCGAGCTGTATCCTAACCACTGCACCAAACCCTTCCTGCCCCTAGATAAACCTTTTTATTCTTATTTATTTATTTAAGGATGTGTTTATTTGAAAGAGTTACAGAAAGAAGGGGGAGAGAGGGAGAGGGAGAGAGAGAAAGAGAGAGAGATTGCACCTGGTGTTTCACTCTTCAGATGGCTGTAATGGCCAGGGCTGGGCTGATCTAAAGCCAGAAGCCAGGACTTCTTCTGGGTCTCCCACATGGGTGTAGGGGGGCCAAAGCACTTGAGCCATCCTCTGCTGCTTTTCCCAGGCCATTAGCAGGGAGCTGGATCAGAAGTGGAGCAGCTGGGACTTGAACCTGCACTCATATGGGATGCTGGCATTGTGGGTGGTGACCTAAACCACACTCTGACCTCTATTTACTTATTCTTAAAAAGATTTATTGTTATTTATTTGAAAGGCAGAGTGACAGAAAGGGAGAGACTGGGAGAAAGATCTTCCATCTGCTGGCTTGCTCCCTAAATGGCCGCAACAGCAGGACTGGGCTAGGCTGAAGCCGGTAGTCTGGAACTCCATTTGTGTTTCCCACATGGGTGGCTGGGACCCAAGCACTTGGATCAGCTTCCACTGATTTCCCAGGCACATAAAGGGGGAGGTGGGTCAGAAGCAGAACAGCCGGGACTGATGGGATGCCAGCATTGCAGGCGGCTGCTTAACCCACTGTGCCACAACGCCAGCCCCTGGATAAACATTTTTTTCTTTTTTTTTCTTCTTTTTTTTTAATTTTTTTTTTGACAGGCAGAGTGGACAGTGAGAGAGAGAGACAGAGAGAAAGGTCTTCCTTTGCCGTTGGTTCACCCTCCAATGGCCGCCGTGGCCGGCGCACTGCGCTGATCCAATGGCAAGAGCCAGGTGCTTCTCCTGGTCTCCCATGGGGTGCAGGGCCCAAGCACCTGGGCCATCCTCCACTGCACTCCCTGGCCACAGCAGAGAGCTGGCCTGGAAGAGGAGCAACCGGGACAGAATCCAGCGCTCCGACTGGGACTAGAACCCGGTGTGCCGGCGCCGCTAGGCGGAGGATTAGCCTAGTGAGCCGCGGCGCCGGCAACATTTTTTCAACTAGCTGGTTCAGGTCAGCAACTGTGCAGGTTGCTGGGGGGAGATTGATGACAAGACCTGGACTTTGCCCACTGAGAGTTTGCACCTTGGTGGCAGCAAGGGCCCTGTGATGCGTGTTGGGAGGGAGAGAGAGCTGAGGCAGAAGGACATGGAGCCAGGCTCAGCTGTGCGTTGACTCTGGCCCTGCCACTTGCCAGCAGGCCCACTCCTTGTAAAAGAGGCTCATGGGAATTCTGAACTCAGAGGTTTCTTGTGAAGACTGAATGAGAAAAGAAACTGCCTCACACAGTTCTGAGAGCTGCTGCTACTCTGTTAATTTTTATTTATTTATTTATTTTGGACAGGCAGAGTGAACAGTGAGAGAGAGAGACAGAGAGACAGAGAGAAAGGTCTTCCTTTTTCTGTTGGTTCACCCCGCAATGGCCGCTGCGGCCGGCGTGCTGCAGCTGGCGCATCGTGCTGATCCGAAGCCAGGAGCCAGGTGCTTCCTCCTGGTCTCCCATGCAGGTGCAGGGTCCAAAGGACTTGGACCATCTTCCACTGCACTCCTGGGCCACAGCAGAGAGCTGGCCTGGAAGAGGGGCAACCGGGACAGAATCCGACGTCCCAACCGGGACTAGAACCCGGGGTGCCGGCGCTGCAGGCAGAGGATTAGCCTATTGAGCTGCAGCGCCGGCCTAATTTCATTTCTTTTCTTTCTTTCTTTCTTTCTTTTTTTTTTTTTTTAAGATTTATGTATTTGAAAGACTGAGTTACCGAGAGAGAGGCAGTGAGACGTCTTTCATCCATTGGTTCATTTCCCAAGTGGTTGTAATGGCTGGGCCTCAGCCTGGCCCAGGCCCCCGGGCCATCTTCTGCTGCTTTCCCAGGCGCATTAGTGCCTCCGAAGTGGAGCAGCCGGGACTCTAACCCTGGGTCCTATGGGAGGCCAGCATCACCAGTGGCGTCTTAACCCACTGCACCCCACTGCCAGCCTTGCTGCTCTTCTTTTTGTGCTCCTTCGTATTCCTGTTCTGCTGCACGGAGAATTCCAGGACAGCTTTGTAGAGGAAGTGATCTTTGAGCCCAGTCTCGGAATTGGTGTCACAGGTGCAGAAGAGGTGACGCCAAGTGAGAGTAAGAGGTGCACCTACTTTCAACCTTTGGCCGTTCCAGATGGCAGTGATAAAAAGTGTTCTGACAGTTACTTTGTTTATATGCAGTGCCTTAGTGCTTGACAGTGGCGGCCAGATGCAGCTTGGCTGCATGGTATACTGATTCTGATTTTGGACCAAGGTCGCCATCCATGGTGCCAAGTTGATGTTTGAGGAAACAGCTGATGTAGTGGGATTACAGCTCAGGTTCTTAACTGAAGGTCACTGAACCATGAGTGGAAATTGTTCCTTGAACCATCCCCAAATACGGTGCATAAAGTGATGTTAGCAACTACTACAGTATCTACCCCATCCCTGTGTAAGCCTCTCTCAGCCATTTCTCCTCTGGGGCTGATGTCCTAGGTGTTGCACCGTAAGTAAAACGTTGTGTTTAGGGGGTGGGAGGACGGACCAATCTATATTCTTTTTTAAAAAATATTTATTTATTTATTTGAAAGTCAGAGTTACACAGAGAGAAAAGGAGAGGCAGACAGAGAGAGAGAGAGAGAGGTTTTCCATCTGCTGGTTTACTCCCCAATTTGAAGCAATGGCTGGAGCTGTGCTGATCTGAAGCCAGGAGCCAGGAGCCAGGAGCTTCTTCCAACTCTCCCATGTGGGTGCAGTGGCCCAAGCATTTGGGCCATCTTCCACTGCTTTCCCAGGCCATAGCAGAGAGCTGGATCGAGAGCAGCTGGGACTCAAACTGGTGCCCGCATGGGTTGCTGGCACTGCAGGTAGAGGCTTAACCTGCTATATCACAATGCCAGCCCTGAAAAAATTACTTTCGTTCTTTCTTTCTTTTTTTTTTTCTTCTTGGTCTCCCATGTGGGTGCAGGGCCCAAGCACTTGGGCCATCCTCCACTGCCTTCCCGGGCCACAGCAGAGAGCTGGACTGGAAGAGGAGCAACTGGGACTAGAACCTGGCACCCATATGGGATGCCTGCACCGCAAGCGGAGGATTAACCAAGTGAACCATGGCACCGGTCCCGAAAAATTTCTTAAATGATATTCTTGGAGTATACTTCATTATTTATCCCCTGTCAATTTATCTAACAGCAGCAAATAACATTGATTATTACTGTGGGTGGGGACAGAGAACTGTTGTTATATTTTTCAATTACAAGTGGCTTTGACATTTTGAGATACAGAAGGAAATCTGGTGATTTAGTGTTACAAGATTTTTTAATAAAAAGATTTATTGATTTGTAAGAGTTACAGGGAGAGAGGGAGGGAGTGAGGTAGAGAGAGAAAGAGAAGGAGAAAGAGAGAGAGAGAGAGAGATCTTCCATCCACTGGTCCACTCCCCGAATGGCTATAATGGCCAGGGATGGGCTAGGCCAAAACCAGCAGCCAGGAGCTTCATCCTGGTCTCCCACAGGGGTGGCAGGGGCCCAAGTACTTGGGCCATCTTCTGCTGCTTTCCCAGGCCATTAGCAGGGAGCTGGATTAGAGGCAGGGCAGCTGGGACACAGACTGGGGCCCACATGTGTTGTGGGCATTACAGGATCTTTAGCTGGTCTGAATGTCACTTGATTGTGCTGATGGTTGGGGAGTGTTTTATTATTACCTGTTTGCTGAGGGGTGGAGGGCCTTGCTTTTTCTGGGACTGCGTGATTACTGGCTCACCGGAACTGCAGACAACTTTAAGATTCAAAGGGGTAGATACCATCTAAGTCACTGTTTCCAGTGTAGGAACCTTGAACAGATTGTGAACAGAGACAGGTGCTCATAATAACGGTGGCCATTGATGGAAGTCTTGCTTTCAAACAGTGTGAAAAACACTGGGAGAGGTGGTGAAAAGTGTCCAACTCCTAGGGCCTTGACTCCGTGCTTAGACCTGGGCTGCTGTGTTTTCAACAATCCTGAAAGCTACCCTAACAGAGGTAGTGTGGTCTCCTGCCCCCTGCAGCGAGGAGGAGATGCAGAGGCAGAAGCTTTAACACAGAACTGTCTCATTCAGGAGCCGTGACTTGCTTTTCTTGACTTTTTCTGATCCGGGTTCCTGAGTCGGCTATTGTACCGCTATTGATATGCAAAATGATTTTGGAAGCTCTACGGATGAATATTCAGTTTTTTAGAAGATTTACTTATTTGAAAGGCAAAGCAAGGAGAGCGTGTTGGGGGCTGGTTAAAGGGGGTAGAGATAGATATCTTCCATCCACCTTCCAAATGACTGCAAGAGCTGGGGCTTGGCCAGGACAAAGCCAGGAGCCAAGAACTCCCTCTTGGTCTCCCAGCTTGGTGGCAGGATCCCAGGCACTTGGGCCATCTTGTGCTGCTTTCCCAGGCGCAATAGCAGGAAGCTGGATTGGAAGTGGAGCAGCCAGACCTTTGGGACTCAGATACGGGATGCTGGTGTCAGAAGCAGCTGCTTACCTTCTGCACCACAACATTGGCCCCCAGATGGATGACTGTTTAATTGTCATCTATTTCAGTACATATTTGAAAGAACCTGTAAAACAATGAATCTTAACATTTGGATGGCATTGCTAAATTCATCTTGGCAAAAAAAAAATGTAAGTGCATTTAGAGAAAAAAATTAGATGATGGTGCCCGTAGATGGTTTGTGGCTGTGGCAGAAATGACGATGGTGGTGATTAAGTGTCGGGAGTAATTCCAGTCGTATATTTTCGTCACTGCCAGTCGATTGTTAACGGAATCCTGTGGATCAGAAGGCCCTCGCAGTGCAACGGCCTCCACCTCTGCGCCATGCACCTGCTGGTCCTGTTGGGCTTCTCTGGAGCTCCCCACGGGGACTCTGCACCCGTCTCTCCCATTCCCTTCTGTCTGTTCTCCGGGCTAACCCTCCCCAGCTGCTTAGCCGTTCCCCCGTCATTCCTGTCCCCTTCCGCTGCCCTAGTCACTCCCTGCTGGCAGTGTCTCTGCTGAAATGTGGCCATTGCACGCGAGGGCAGATTCTGCCTGTGGTTCAGAAGTGCTGCTTGCGGAGGGTGAACTTCCTTAGCAGGTGCGCAGGGCAGGCCAGCCTCCCACCCGTTTTCATGCCCCCTAATCTTGTTCCCATTTCTCATCTGTAGGATGGGGAGAGAGCATGAGTGTAAAGACGGTAGCACGGTGTGTGCTGTGCACAGACTACTGTTCAGTCACTTTTCCTTTGTTGCTACTGGGTCATGTTCTCTCTCTCTCTCTCTCTCTTTTTTTTTTTTTTTTTGACAGGCAGAGTGGACAGTGAGAGAGAGAGAGAGAGAGAGAGAGGTCTTCCTTTGCCATTGGTTCACCCTCCAATGGCTGCTGCGGTGGGCGCACCGCGCTGATCCGATGGCAGGAGCCAGGTACTTCTCCTGGTCTCCCATGGGGTGCAGGGCCCAAGCACTTGGACCATCCTCCACTCTACTCCTGGGCCACAGCAGAGAGCTGGCCTGGAAGAGGGGCAACCGGGACAGAATCTGGCGCCCCGACTGGGACTAGAACCCAGGGTGCCGGCGCCGCAAGGTGGAGGATTAGCCTAGTGAGCCGCAGCGCTGGCCGGTCATGTTCTCTGAATCTGGCTTCTTCCGTAGGAGCCAGTAAACTATACCTTGAAAATGTCCAGACTCAGGACTTTTGGCTTCATAATGAAAAAACCCCTTCCTGATTCCCTTTGCAGATTTCCTATAAATTAAAAAAAATGTTTAACATCTTTTCACTTTCAAGTTCGGTTTCTCTCTTCTCCTTTTTTCTGGGTAATGGTTAAAGTAATTGCTTTAAAACCTCTTATGTACATGTGATATAAAAGTAAACTCATGCAGCCAAAAGTGTCTGAAAGATTTTTCATGCATTTTTAGTTGATGCATTTATTTTGCATATCATTAGGATATTATACTTAAGACAGCTTGTAGCATTTTCTGTATTATATTTACACCATATTAAATTATTTTAAACCATCGATGAAAGAAACACTGTAAATTTTAAAAAAGTATTTAAAGTACCTTAACTTGAGGACCTTAAGTATCTTTGTGTGTTCTGTGTTCTTAATTAGTTAATTAATTTATTTTTAAAGGTTTATTTATTTATTTGAAAGGTTGAGTTACAGAGGGAGAGAGAGGTCGGTCTTCCATTCATTGGTTCACTCCCCAAATGGCTGCAACTGCTGCAGCTGGGCCGATCTGAAGCCAGGATCCTGGAACTTCTTCCAGGTTGCCCACATAGGGGAAGGGGCCCAAGGATTTGGGCCATCTTCCACTGCTTTCCCAGGCCACAGCAGAGAGCTTGATAGGAAGTGGAGCAGTCGGGACAAGAACTATCGCTTATATGGGATGCTGGTTGCGGTGGTGGCTTTACTCACTGTGCCACAGATCCGGCTCCCTTAATTTATTTTTGCAGCTGTAATTATTTCAGCTATCTTTAGTGTTAGCATGTTGGAACACTGGACTCATGTGTGCCTGGGTATATTTAGAGCCTTTTACTTGATAAAGATCATGTACATCACTCTTGAGTTTGTAATTATCCAGCATGGGACCCAGATTAAGATACAATGTTTAGACTCTAGGCAACCATACATCACTGGCCTGGTTTAAGTAATGGCAAAGAATCTCTCTCCACCTGCTCAATGAACCTGGGTGGGGCGCAAAACCTCTTTGTGCTTCCATCTAATTAGGCCCTTTCTCCTTGTAACTGAGAGGGCCATTCATAAAACTGGTGTGAAAAAAAATGAACCAGTGCACTGTGGGTAAAACCAAGTTGTGCCCTAACGTGATGGTCATGAAGGCTTTGAACTTTATTCCCGAGGCCAGTGTTTTTGTGTTTTGATCCTCACGTTTGATGTTTTCTCAAGGGCAACATGTCATAGTTTTTAGGCGTTTTTGAGAATTCTCGAGTGTTTGCTGAAATAACTGATGAGAATATGAGATGTCACCAAATTAGGGCTGCGAGTCAGTGCTCTTGGCAAGGAAGACTCACCTGTATATTTTCTGCAGGTTTTGTACATTAAGCTCAGTGAGAGGAGTGGCGATGGCTGTCAGTGCCTTGGCTGCGTTTTCTTTTTTTTTTTTTTTTTTTTTTTGACAGGCAGAGTGGACAGTGAGAGAGAGAGAGACAGAGAGAAAGGTCTTCCTTTGCCGTTGGTTCACCCTCCAATGGCCGCCGCGGCCGGCGCGCTGCGGCCGGCGCACCGCGCTGATCCGATGGCAGGAGCCAGGAGCCAGGTGCTTTTCCTGGTCTCCCATGGGGTGCAGGGCCCAAGCACCTGGGCCATCCTCCACTGCACTCCCTGGCCACAGCAGAGGGCTGGCCTGGAAAGGGGCAACCGGGACAGAATCCGGCGCCCCGACCGGGACTAGAACCCGGTGTGCCGGCGCCGCTAGGCGGAGGATTAGCCTAGTGAGCCGCGGCGCCGGCCCGGCTGCGTTTTCTTTGCCAACAGTGGAGCTTGTCTCTCAGAT
The DNA here is from genome assembly GCF_051225735.1 of Oryctolagus cuniculus. Classification (NCBI taxonomy): domain Eukaryota; kingdom Metazoa; phylum Chordata; class Mammalia; order Lagomorpha; family Leporidae; genus Oryctolagus; species Oryctolagus cuniculus. The sequence continues at coordinate 17,888,202 of NC_142867.1, read as the reverse complement.
GTGGCTTTAGCTTCAGGAGGGAGGGTAAAGAGCAGTGGAGAACCAGTAACATTGTGTATTTCAAAATAGTTACAAGAGACAAAGAAATGATAAATGTTTAAGGTTATGGCTGTGCCAGTTGCCCTGCATTGATCATTAAACAATGTATGCATGTATCAAAACATCAGCTTACAGCCAATAAATATGTATTTATTTGTATGTGACTAGAACAGTTGTTGAGAATTATCGAATCTCTGGTCTTTGTTTACAGCTAGCAGCTACGTTCCAGCCTTGGCTGCTGTAGAGCCCTGTGTGGCCGCTGCTTCCGCCACACTTCACTTTGACATTCCACTCCCTCTGCCGTGGCTCCTGTCCTGGCCTTGCTCCCCCAGACATAGCCCAGGTTCTAGTTCTAGTTCAACCAGTTTGCTTGTTGTTTTCTCTCTGACAGCAGACGTTTGAGCCTTCCACGTGGAACGTTCACCCTTCCTAGCTAATCTGTTAATGTCCTGGTTGGTCATCCAGTTTCCCTCTCAGAGGTCCCTCTTGTCCATCAGCCTCTCCTGGTCTTTCTCCCTACCCCTGCCAGGTATACTTTTATTGGGAACCACCCTGAGAGAAGAATATGGTGCCTTGACCCGGCTTCAGATCCCACCCATCTGTTTACCTGATGAATGATCATGGTGGGTCAGTTCATGTTTTCATGAATGGGGCAGTGGATTCTTAACTCCTGTGAGAGCTTAGTGGGAGCACCTGACACGGGCCTGACCTTAGAAGATTCTCACCTGTTCTGAGTCCCTAATGGTACTGTTCACCTTCGCTGTTGTATTAGAGTTTGTCTTACCTTGTTTTAGTAAATTATCATGTAATGGCAGATGACAGCAGCTTTTTCTGATAGCACCTAAATCACAGCACTTTGTACCTAAATAAAAGTTTTGCTGTTAGCCCTGGAATCAAATTGATCAGATAAGGGATGAAGTCAGTGAGGTCTTGTGTTCAAAGGGCCCTTCTTGGCCTTCTGCATTCTTGTATTTCTGTCTTTCTCCCCATCTTATAGCTTCCATTTTTACCTCCTTTAGTGTTGAAAAAGTGCCCGGTTCACTTCAAAGAGCTGACTTCAAAGCCCCTTGGCCCACAGATACTTGCCACTGAAGTCTATAGGAGTTGGCGTCAATGGAAGACCCTGTGGCGCTTGCATTGAAGGGTTTTCGAAACTTCTATTTTTATAATCCCTTTAATGGGAAGGGGGATGGCTACAGAAACATCTGCTTCTAAGCCAGTGCAGTTCCAGAAAGACTCAAGATTTTTTTTTTAAAGATCTTACCATTGGTAGAAAAGAACAAGTCTTTTTTTCTTTAAAGAAAAAATACTTTCTCGGTTTTGTCCTAGTTAAAAGAGCTTAGCACTTAGCACAGAAATATAGCCTTAACTTGTGTGCAACATTTTCCAAGATGGCTAAATGGGGTTGCACATTGCATAGCAAAAAGCAAGGCTTGGCCTGGTGGGGCCTCACACCCAGCTCCCCTTTGAGCTGTGGGTGTGGACTGAAGGAGATGAGAGGGAGATTAAAGAAAGTAATCCTCTTCCATGGACCTTTTCATGCTCTTGTTTGTTGACTTTTTTGAGGCTTGGAGTGACCCACTCTTTCAGGAATGACAAGTGGAGCACTCTAGTTCCTATGGGAGCCCCAACATGTTTACTGAAGGCCTAATCTGTGTCCCAGCGCCATGCCAGCCTCTCCCACCGCCTGGCTGAACATGTTGCACTCTGCACAGTCCGACATCTTGCTTCTCCCCCATGCATACCCACTCTGCTGAACAGAGTCTTTGCACAGATCTTTCTAGCCTAGAATGAGTCTTCTTTTGCTTCCAAACCATGACCTCTTACGAGTTGAAGAAGCCTTCCTCATCCTTCCAAGACCTGGCACAAGGGGTTAAATACTTTCCGGAGGCTTCTCCTAATTTCCTTTGACTGGTTGCTTTGTTCTCTCGCTCTAACTTTGTGAACTAATACTGGAATTTTCTTCTACTATAATTGTTTTCACTTCTAGTCCTGCAAATTGTAAGCCCCTTGACAGCCGAGTGAGTGACATAAACAGGTGCTGTAGGAATTGAGACCTAGTTGGAGTTAGATGATCAGGGAAGGTTTCAAACAAGAGATAGGGGTCACTGCTTTAAAGATGGATACAGTTCAGACAGTTTAGGTTGATAGACAAGATGATAAGATGGAAAGCTCTATAGGCACAGGCCTGAAATGCCAGCCAGGGCGTTTGGCCATTTTTAGAGTAAGAATGGGATGATTAAAGTGGCTTTTTTTAGGGGCTGGCAATGTGGCATAGTGGGTTAAGGCCGCCCACCCGCAACGCTAGCTTCCCATGTCTGCACACTGGTTCCAGTCCTGGCTCTTGCACTTCTGATCCGGCTCCCTGCTAATGTGCCTGGAAAAGCGGTGAAAATGGTCCAAGTGCTTGGGCCCTTGGCACCCACGTGGGAGACCCAGGTGAAGTTCCTGGCTCCTGGCTTCAGATCAGCCTAGCTCCAGCCATTGTGGCCGTTTGGGGAGTGAACCAGTGGATGGAAGACACCTCTCTCTCTCTCTCTCTCTCTCCCTCTCCCCCCTTCTCCCTCTCCCCCTTCCCCTCCCTCCCCCTCTCTCTGTCTGTAACTCTGCCTCTCAAATAAATAAATCTTCAAAAAAAAATTGACTTCCAGATGCTGATGTTTGAATTCCCTAGAATCTCCACGTCTCATGACCTAGATTCTTCTTTTTATTTTTTCCAACCATTTAAAAATGTAAAAACCTTCCCAGCTCATGAGCTGTATGGGATGCCAGCGCTGCAGGTGAAGGCTTAACCTACCATGCACAGAGCTGACCCAGTAAGTTATATTTTTAAAAAGATGTATTTATTTATTTGAAAGGCAGAATTATACAGAGAGAAGGAGAGGCTGGTTCACTCCCCAGTTGGCTGCCATGGCCAGAGCTGCGCTAATCTGAAGCCAGGAGCCAGGAGCTTCTTCTGGATCTCCCACACGGCTGCAGGGGCCCAAGCACTTGGGCCATCTTGTACTGCTTTCTTGGGCCATAGCAGAGAGCTGGATCTGAAGTGGAGCAGCCAGGACTCGAACTGGCCCTTATATGGGGGATGCCGGTACTGCAGGCGGCAGCTTTACCTGTTATGCCACAGCACTGGCCCTGGCCCTCTAAATGTTATGGAAGCATACCTATGCTCACTCGTTTACTTAGTGTCTGTAGCTACTTTAGCACTGTCGTGTCAGTGCTAAATAGTAAGTTGCAGGTGAGGAAGTAGGGCCTGCACAGGTGAACACATTTACTTTCTGACACTTTGTAGGAAAAACTAGCTGGCTCCTAGTGTCCAGCTAGCAGGGTGCGGAAAGGCTGGAGCGAGCAGTTTAGCTAAAGAAGTGGTGTAGGGGTGTGGGGTGGGGGGAACTTTCCCAGGGTGCTTCTCTTCTTGGGTCTTGTGTGCATGCCAGTGGCAGTGCCCTGTATGTGGGCCTCCTCAAGGCAGGGGGTTGTGGAAGGAGGCTCGAGGCCGGCTCCAGGGTCACCAGCAGTCTTGTGGCTCACAGCTCCGTAGCTTCCTGCCGACAAGGGACAAGGCCTGGGCGTCAAGCCGGGAGGCCCACCTCTACACCGGGTGAGGCTTCTGGGGCAGCCGCCGTGTTCTGCAGCTTCCCTGGGGGGTGTGTGTGTGACCTAAGAAGTTGGAGTGCTTTGTTTCTGGCTGGTGTTGATGCTTCTTTTCCCTGCCGCTGGGGATGAGCGGAAAACGGGTGACTCCTTTAGCCGTGAGTCAGGAGAAGTCTGGAGGTCACTGGCTCCACTGTCCCGTGCCTGCTTCTAGCGGGGGAGGGGCCAGAAACAAAGAGGAAGCGTGGAGGGGGATGGGGGGGGGAAGAGAGGACACAGAACAGCCCGAGGCAGCTCCCCAGCAGGGAAAAGCTTGGCTGTCACCCAGTGTAGTGGAGCTGAATGGGACTCTCAGATGTCCTGCATCGGAGGGAGGGTGCCCGCAGTCCAGGACAGAGCCTGGGGCCTTAAAATCTCCTCTCCACTTTAGAAACGTGGAGTCCTGTTGCTATGAGAGCTTTTAGTAGGCCTCTGGTCGAAGCTTCTCGTTTTGCCTGTGAGAAACCTGGTGCCCAAGCCAGATGTAGTCCCCAAAGCTAGGCAGTGTTGGAACTTGGATTTAAACTCAGGCCTTTGTTATTACTACTGCTAAGCTGATCTGGACATTTCTGGGTGCATGCCACGGCCATGGCCACACGCCCTGCGCCTGATGCTTTACATGCAAGGTTCAGCTTCCCTGTGATGCTGGGAGGCAGCTGTTGTCCATGCTTTACAGATGGGACAGGTTGACTTGCCTGTGACTTGACAACCAGAAGAGGTAACCACACCGCGCCCGGCGGTTTAACTCCCGACCTGTGTCCTTAACCGACAGGTGCACATACGATGTTCTGAGTGACATACTAGCTCTGTTTCCACACCGTATCTAGCCCACCGTAGAAGCTTTGTATTTGTTCATCAAACACGTATTGACTCTTTGAAAGAAGTCAGGGGGGCATATAGGGTCATGTGAGGACAAGTTGGACACCGTCTTGGAATGCCAGAGGCCAGCCAAGGTAGGGGATGATTATTCCTGGCTTCAGCCTGAGGGTCCCCTTCTCTGTACAACTGCTCCTTGCCCCACCCTGGCAGAGCTGTTTCTCCCACCCTTGAATTTCCGTGGTACCTTATGCTCCGTCTTTAGCGCTTGCTGTGTGTCCCCCTTGCACCCTAGGGCTCAGATCATGTGCTGTGCATTCCTGTTTTGTTGACACAGTGCCTACTGGGGACTCTCAGTAGATACTGGGTGAATGAATGAATGAGTGACCCAGATTAACTCAAACTGTTTTTGTGGCCATTAGAGGAGCTTGTTAAAGATTCTAGCTCTGGAGTCCTACCCCTGGGTGATTTTTTTGTTTTACAGATTTGTTTATCTTTATTTGAGAGGTAGAGTTATGTGGTAGGGGGAGAGACAGAGAGAGAGAGGTATCTTCCATCCTCTGGTTCACCCCCCAAATGGCCACAATGGCTGGAGCTGGGCTGACTGGAGGCCAGAAACCAGGAGCTTCTTTCAGGTCTCCCATGTGGTGCAGTGGGTGCAGAGGTCCACAGACGTAGGCTGTCCTCTATTTTCCCAGGCCATAACAGAGAGCTGATCGGAAGTGGAGCAGCTGGGATTCAAACCTGCGCCTACGTGGGATGCTGGTGCTGCAGGTGGCGGCTTTACCCGCTACACCACAGTGCCGGCCCCACCCCTTAGTGATTGACCACAAGGTTGGGTGGGGAGAACCCCAGAAACTCGGTGTTCCTGCCCAGGGGTTTCTAATGTGGGTGGTCTGCGAGGCTGCGCTTGCAGCAGCTCTGGCATAGGTGCCCAGACTTCTAGAATAAAGGCAGGAACGGAACATTAAAAATAGCACTCCATTCCCTGGCTTCTGCACAGCCGCCCTGGGCCCCTCCTGCCCGCGGCAGGTCCGGATGTGGGTCAGCTCTGAGCCCAGGAAGAATGAACAGTGTCTTCTCCATGGTGCCCAGAACTGTCTGAGTCAGTGGAATGTGCCGGCCAGTCCGGCAGAAGGGAACTTCCACTTCTTTTTTAAACCTTGGTGGGAACCGAGTTGGCAGGGCGAGCCGGGAGCAGAGGAAGCTCCACGTGGGGCTTGGGCTTGGCCGACGCCGTGGGGCTGGCCGTGCTTTGGGTGGCCACCGCGGGCCGTAGCTATATATGCCCCTTTCCTCTTGAAATAGTCACTTCCCCCGGCTGCCTTGTATTCTGGTCCCTGGCCACAAATGCGTGGCTGTTGTTCAAGGAGGCCTCCTGGGATGTTAAAAAGAGAGGATTGGGCTGGGCTGCGGCCAGAGCTTCACAGGAAGACAGGAGAGCTGATGTTTCCTCTGTAGCACCCATGACTCATTGTCAGATTCAGAGGGAGGGGCTTCTGCGCCCTGGGCTTGCTTTTCCATCTGTAAAATGGGTGGGGTGAAGGGGCAGAGCAATAAAGCCTCTTTCTTCTCCTGAAAGGATGTTTCCAGGCCCCTGTCCAGACGGAATACAGGGCTCTGTTGTTGGTGTGGTGCTCTTGATAAAGCCCCAGGCAGCTCCGGTTGGGGAGTTAACTCTTGCAGGGTGCCTTGGTCAGCAGTCTGGTAGGATTGGACTGATGACCGTCCCCAAGGACAGAAGCTCTGGGGGGACAGGGACTTGGGCTTTCTCCATTTCTGTATCTTTGCTGCTCAGAGCTGGGCCTGGCACACAGAGACTCCACAAATACACACATTTGTAGAGCTGATTGCTCCAAATATGGCACCTGCTGAGTTTCAGGCTCTGTCCGTCTTTTTTCTTGTTCATAGGTTGACTTGTTTGGGAAGGGAGCATTTGAGAAGCAGGACGTTGTATTTTAAGACTTATTTATTTGAAAGGCAGAGTGATAGAAAAGGGTAGGGGAGAGAGAAAGGGAGAGATAGAAACAAAGAGAGAGACAGAGAAAGACAGACAGATCCATCTTCCGTACATGGTTCATTCCCCAAATGCCTGTACCAGCTAGGATTGGGTGAGGTCAAAGTCAGGAGCCAGGAACTCCTCCCATCCAAGTACTAACCAGGCCTGACCCTGCTTAGCTTCCTAGATCAGACGAGATCGGGCGCGTTCAGGGTGGTATGGCTGTAGACAGGAGCCAGGAACTCCTTGCAGGTCTCCTACCCGGGTGGCAAGAAGCCAAGGATTTAGCCATCAGAGGATGCACAGTTGCATGAAACTGGAATTGGAAGTGGAGCTGGAGCTTGAACCCAGGGATGTGGGTGTCCCAAGTAGAATCTTAACCCCTGTGCCAAATGCTGCCCAAAAGCCAGACATTTTGGAAGGAAGTCATTTTACTTTTTTTTTTTTTTTAAGATTTATTTATTTATTTGAAAGGCAGAGTTACAGAGAGGCAGAGGCAGAGAGAGAGAGAGAGGTCTTCCATTCCACTGGTTCACTCCCCAAATGGTCACGATGACTGGGGCTGGGCCAGTCAAGCCAGGAGCCAGGAGCTTCTTCCGGGTCTTCCATGTGGGTGCAGGGGCCCAAGGATCTGGGCCATCTTCTACTACTTTCCCAGGCCATAGCAGAGAGCTGGATCGGAAGTGGAGTAGCCAGGACTCGAATTGGTGCCCATATGGGGGATGCTGGCACTGCAGGCGGTGGTTTTACCCACTATGCCACAGCACTGGTCCCTTACTTTTGCTTTTTAACATTTTACTCAGTTTTTCTCTCTCTGTGTCTCTCTTTTTTAAAGGTTTAATTATTGAATTTGAAAGGCAGAGTTACAGACAGAGAGGGAGAGACAGGGAGATATATATATATATATCTTGCATCCATTGGTTTATTCCCTAAATGGGCACAACAGCCAGGGTTGGGCCAGGCAGAAGCCAGGAGCCAGTAACTCCATCTGAATCTCCCCCGGGAGTGGCAGGGACCCAGACACTTGGGCCACCTTCCACTGCTTTCTCAGGTGCTCTAGCAGGGAGCTGGATCAGAAGTGGAGCAGCCAGGACAGGAATGGGTGCCTATATGGGATGCTGGTGTTGCAGGCGGCGGCTTTACCTGCTGTGCCACGAGGCCGGCCCCTTAGTGTCTCTTCTGTACCTAAAGGGGGTGTCTGAGGTTGAGGAAGTGGCCAAGGTTTGTTATGGTGGAGTGAACCATGCAGAGGTTGCTAGATGTGTCACTCAGGAACTTCCCCAGGGCTCAGTTTCCTCATCTGTAAAACAGGTGAATAACAGCCACGCCTACACCCTCCCCAGGAGCCACAGAGGCTCCTGCAAGCTACTGTGTGTGAACGTGCTATGCAGATGTAGGGGCTGCACAAGTGGTCACACGTGTGAGCACAGAGGGTGTGGGTAGCCCGTGGGAGGGGCGGGGGCCTCTCTGTGAGGTCACCTCTGAGGTGCACCCCTCCTGGGGCAGCCGGAAGGGGGATTCAACCTCAGTGGTGAGCTCTCAGCCCTCCTCGGGCACGTCCCTCCTCCGCCCTGTGGCCGCAAGTATTTTGGTATTAAAAAGAAAAACCCATATTTTATTGTGAAACCCTTAAATTAGCAAATCTTGGGCTGGCTGAATTAGGCTTCCCAGGCTGACCACATCCCCCATGTGCAAATGTCTGGTCACACAACCGCTCCGCGCGTTCTGCCTCTCCTGTGAGCTGCACGGGGTCAGGCTTTTGTTTTGTTCTCTCCTGAATTCCCAGCGCACAGTACAGTTGCTGGCACACACTGGGTGCCCGGGAAATAACTGTGGCCTGAATGAACGAGTGAATGAATGAATACTTGCATGAAGTGGGCGTGGTGTCCTTTCACCCCAGTCTGGACCACGGGTCCGCGGGTTCTCAGAGAATGGACCTGGGACTTCTGGAGGTTCCTAGGACGCTTTGGGGGTCAGTGTATTTTCATGAGAAGTAAGCTGTGAGTTGTCCGTCATTCTCTCATGTGTGCAAATCCTGGTGGTGTGGATTTGCCAGTAGGATTTTCCAGGTAACCGGGGCATCATGACACAAAGCCATGCAGGGGTAAAAAGAGCCAAAGTGCAATGGATGTACTATAAATATACACAGTTTTTGTTAATTTAAAAGAACACACCACTACCAACAAAACCAAAGACTGGTGGACTTTCATGAGACAGAATATGGAAAGTTCACTGATAGACTTTCAGATTGATTCCACACTGCAGCTGACTTTTAAATAAAAAAAAAAAAAGCATCCACTTTTCGCATTTTGGTGTAGCATCAAAGAAAAGGCTACTACAACACTGACTTTCCCAACTGCATGTTTGTGTCAGGGCCGGATCTCTTCATGTACTTGACTCCCTAAGCATCCTTTGGTACCAGAGCGAAATCAGAACCAGCTGGGAGAAGCCCAGCTGTCTCTTTTACTAACAGTCAGGTATGAAAGACATTTGCAAAAATCTAAATAATGCCACTCTTCTTCTTTCTCACCCCCTCCACCGGACTGGAAAATACCAATTTCCATAAAACGTTATTTATGTTCACAGGAGATAGGTTTATTATAAAGAACAGCTCTGTGGGTGTAAAAGGATCTTGAGATAAGACATTACGAGGCAGGCGCTGCTCCCAGCAGAGCCCTGTGGACTGTGGAAGCGACCGCAGTGACCCTGCAGATCCCGTGGGGTCTTCTCCAGGTGGGTGCTCGGGGTTGGTGGAGCTCCGCTGTGTCAGGTGGTGCCTGTCTCAATGAGTTTGCCTTCCTAGCCTTGTGGCTTTGGGCAAGTTGCTGTCTGCAGGTGCTTTGGTTTTCTCGTGTGTTAAAAACTGGTGCAGGGGGTCTGATAATATGCTGGGTCTCCTCCAGTTCTTTCTTTTTTTTGACAGGCAGAGTGGATAGTGAGAGAGAGAGAGAGAGAGAGAGAGAAAGGAAGGTCTTCCTTTGCTGTTGGTTCACCCTCCAGTGGCCGCCGTGGCTGGCGCACTGCGGCCAGAGCACCACGCTGATCCGATGGCAGGAGCCAGGTGCTTCTCCTGGTCTCCCATGGAGTGCAGGGCCCAAGCACTTGGGTCATCCTCCACTGCACTCCCTGGCCACAGCAGAGAGCTGGCCTGGAAGAGGGGCAACCGGGACAGAATCTGGCGCCCCGACCGGGACTAGAACCCTGTGTGCCGGCGCTGCAAGGTGGAGGATTAGCCTATTGAGCCACGGCGCCGGCCTCCTCCCGTTTTAACATTCTTGTGTTTAATTCTTGAAGCCTTTTCCATGTGTTAGCTCTGCTCACCCTCCAGAAGGAGAGGTGAGAATCGAAGCAGCGAGAGAAAAGGCTGAGCCTAAAGCTGAACTTGGGTGCATCTGGATGCCTCTGCGTCTGGCGGGGGATAAACCAAGGTTCTCTGAGACCTCAGGCAGTGAGTGGTGAGCGATTAGTTCGCGTCATGCTGGGTCCCAGGTGTCTCCAGCCTCTGTCCTGAAGCTTCATTGCCTCACCGTGTAGCCAGGATGACAGCACTGACCCCACAGGGGGTCTTTTCCTAGGGTGTTTGAGTCACTGAGGTCACTGGTCTTGGGCCTCCTGCCTCACCCTGCTGCTGATGACTAGTTAGTTTGCAAGGAAGACATTGTGTGTGTTTATTTTAATTGCTCCTCTGTAACTTCCTGCTGCCCTTCTCATAGCAATGGTGCGTTAGAAAAAAGACTTTGTACACCTTTTCCCACTTTGTGCTGTTTTGTTCTAATCTGAAAATATTCACATATATTTGTGTCCCTGCAAAACTGCATACCTTTGTAGAAAATGGACAAAGATTTGGGACTAGGCTAAGCCTCTACCTGCGGTGCCAGCATCCCATGTGGGTGCCGGCTCGAGTCCTGGCTGTTCCACTTCCGATCCAGCTCTCTGCTATGGCCTGGGAAAGCAGTGGAGGATGGCCCAACTCCTTGGGCCCCTGCACCCATGTGGGAGACCCAGAAGAAGCTCCTGGCTCCTGGCTTCAGATTAGCCCAGCCCTGGCTGTTGCAGCCGTTTGGGAAGTGAGACAGTGGATGGAAATCCTTTCTCTCTGTCTCTCCCTCTTTGTAACTCTACCTCTCAAATAAATAAATTAAATATTTTTAAAAATGTTATAAAAAATGGGCAAAAGTAGGCTTGGGGGAATCGAACAAACAGGTGCAAGCAAAGCGCCGGGTACCTTGCTTGATTCAACAACAACAACAATATAAACAATAATAAAGCATTGCATTGCGTTGCTTCCCCTTAGCCGTCCTCACAGTTGATTTGTTCAGCTCACATTGTACCAGTTTATTCTGTAACTGCGATGCATCGTGTTCTTCCTGTATGCCAGGAAGAGCAGAAATTTTATGTCCTGGGATTACTGTGAATAGAAATGCGTATGATGGCAGAGCAGTGCATGCCCTGTGAAAAGTTTCCAGTGGTCTGTGTTGAAAAGAAAAAAAATGGACACTGCACTGAGACGTTCAAGAAGCTAAATATTACTGGACTCGAAGAGCCATCTTTGAAAGAGAATATGCCCCGTCATTTTTAAGGGGGAATAACTTCCTCTTGTGAGACAAGAATGGTAGGAGGCGGCGAGGACCATTATTTGGCAAAGTAAACACTTGCAATCCCTGTGCCCACGCTTACCATTTTGGCGTGCATACTGCTTGAAACTGCATTGCTCTGTGAAACTGAAACCCCTGGTGGAGAACACCATGAAATGTCAGGGTCAGAAGGGGATTAGTCAAGGCCCATTGCCTTGTTTTACAGTAAGAGAACCTGAAATGCAGAGAAAGCATGTGACTTGTCCAAGGTCACACAGCAAATCTGAGGCAGCTTGGGGCAGGGGGGAGCATCCTGGAGAGGGTGTTTCCAGGGATTGGTTTTGGGTCAGCAGTCAGCTGCAGAGCTGTGTTTGAATCCCGCTTCTGTAACTCATGCAGCAGTCTCTTACCTGTGCAGCTGGGCTTTGCACAGGATTTAATGAGATGACTTAGATTAGGAGACATTTTGGTTCAAGATCAAAGGAGACCTTCCTCTTTTGGCCCCCCCCCCATCAATACATGAGTCCTTGTGATGTTGGATGAGTGACACCAGTCTTAGAAAGGTTTCATTTTTAGAGAGTCTCAGATTTTACTACCTAGGATTCTGAGTCCCCTTAGTTACTTGTATTGGTTTCTCAGTTCTCTTTTGGTGATCTGTCTCATCAACCATTGCATCATTTCAAAGATCTAAGGATTACTTTGGAACACCCCTCACCCCCCTCCAGCTCCCTGTCCCCTGTCCCAGGCACGAGCCTTAGGAGGATGGGGTCGCGTTTTGCCCAGGGTCCAGTGCTGTCTGGATGGCTCAGCTACTCTTCCTTTTCTGGAATGGGCTGCCTCCTTCTTGGAACCCCTGATGATTGACAGTGATACCATCCAACCATAGCATTTGCTTTCTCTTCTAGTGCATGGGGAGGCAACCTTTTCACAGAGTTATCAGAGATGGCAAGTGTGCCAAGAATGTCCCATGCTCCCTCTTGCAGCCTTGAAATAACTGACATCAATTTTTGTGTTGGAGTGGAGTGGCCCTGGGCACAGACGGAGGAAGCGTGGTGACTTGGCAAATGGTCCCAGACACCCCTGGCTTGCTCTCGCAGGATTGTCCTTGACCCTGGGCGTGGTGACGGACGCTCTTGGCTTCCATTGGGCCCTCCAGAGGCAGTGGCCGTCAACGCTGGAATTCCTGACTGTGGGTAGCTCCTGGTTCTGCTCTCTGCATGCTCTTTGCGTACCTTTTGTGTTCTGCGGGATGCATGGATTAGATACGCAAGATAGGGCTGCTTGTACACAAAGGCCTCTCCTCCCCTTCCTCCTTGAGGTGATGGGAGAGAATCCCGTGTGACTTCTGTACCCCGGCTTGTGCTGCTTGGCTAGGGGTGAGGTTAGCAAGAGCAGTTTGCATCCTGGCCTGATTAGGAACATTCGCATTGTGTTGGCCTCAGCCCAGCCTGCTGACATGCTTTGGGTTAATCACTCTCTAAAGAGTTTATCATCTATTATTTATCCAGGTAACTCACTTCTGTCTCTTCATTTGGGTGCTCCTCCATCTGTCATCCCTGGTCAGTGTGCTGTGAGACTGGAAGGACTGTCTGATGGTTGCAAGAACTGCTTTGTCCATTTTTACTTTGCCCAGATAGGGGTTAAGTGGAATTAAATGAAACTTCTGCCTTTTTTTTTTTTCAGTTGTAAAAGGAAGCAAGTTCCTCTGCACAGTTGTGCCGAGTACAGAAGAGTAGCTTCTAACCTATCACCCGAGGAGACCACGGCTGATGACTCAGCCTGTGTCTTTTCGGTCTTTTTTTTTTCAAATGTGTCAAAAAAGTTTAGTGGATGTCATACCGTCCATCTGTACATTTTTAAACGGTGCCGATGCATTTCATTTCAAGGACTCTTGCGAGAAAAATAAATGCAGAATGCTTGGCACACAGCTTGGCCCCTTACTGCCCATCACAGTGAATGACAGGAGGTTTTCTGGCAGGTGTGGAGCAGTGGGCTCTGAGGTCAGGTGCCCAGCTGCAGGCGTGGCTCTGCCGCATTGTGGTCCCAGGGCCTTGACCCAGCCATTGAAGTGCAGGTCTTCTGTTTTTCTGTCTGTATATATATTGGGTCATCGAGCATCCCCCGCCCCGTGCTGTGAGGATGAAGCGTGTCTGCTATAAAGTCCTTAGAGCAGCGTGGCCTTGTCAGCTCCAGGAGAAATGTGGTGTGGAAACACAGTTTTAAACAAAGCAGGTGTGCAGTCTCCCTCCTCTACCTGTCTACTCCCAGTGGATCAAAGAGACGCCGTCTAATTTCCAGTCTCTCGCACGGCCCAGTGTTGACCCAGGTGGGGCCTCCAGCGGCAGGCACAGCCTTTGTCTTCTGTGTGCCCAGTGTGGTGATAGCGATGAATGAAGGCTCACAGCCTGGACGCCTCGCACCTTCCCCTTCTTCTTGCTGCCTCCCTCTTTCCTCCAGCCACTTGCTACCCGAGTTTCTGGGAGAGGGCTGTGAGGGCAGGAAGGGTGGTCTGTCCTCACACCCCTGGCACTGTGGTTAACGTGCTGCTTTGGGATTGCCTGTGTCCCATACTGGAGCGCCTGGGTTTCAGTCTGGCTCTGCTGCTGATTCCAGCTTCCTGCTGATGTGCCCTGATAGGCAGCAGGTGATGGCTGGGTCCCTGCCACCCACGTGGGAGTTCTTTGTTGCTGGCTTTGTTCTGGCCCAGCTCCTGCTGTTGCCACTTGGGGAGTGAACCCGTGTATAGTTCTTCCTTTGTCTGTGTGCCTTGCAAATATATATGATAAAAAAAAAAAAACAAACAACAACAAACCACCGCTTAACACGTACCTGAGACTGCCAGCTGTTTTTCACTTTGGCCTTGTCCCCCGCTCCATAAGAAGGTGACTGTGGTGTGTTGTCTCTGGCTAGAGCCAAGTGCAGTGGCCCTCTTCAGAGATAGACCTTGTGCATCTCCATGGTCCCCGCTGACTGGAACCAGGTGCCTGCTGGCCCTGTGGGCTGGTTTCCCACGAGCTGGTGTGCTGCCCTTGTTCACGCCTACTGCACTGCAGAGGCCTGGGGGCCACTTGGTGTGACCAGGACCACACTTGCTCCCTTTCTGAGAGGAGCAGTGCTGCCCTTGGCTTTGGGTTTCCACCTGCCCTGGAGCTGTCAGTCACCTGGTCCCACCCAGCTGGGCATGTGGCCAGGCCAGGTCCTCCTCCTGCCTTGCAATGTTTCAGGACTCACACCTGGCCTGGCCCACTCTGGGGCTTCCCAAACCCAAGACCGGGTGGCACGCCGCACTCCAGAGTTCACGCGGGGCATCTGCCTGTTTGCCTCGGCAGTCAGGGAAACCTATCCTGGTCCAAGGCAGAGGCTGTGTGTGGGTATTAGGGGCCAGCCACGCCTCCGGGAGGAAGGTGCTGTGTCGGGAGCCTTCGTGCCGCAGAGCACTGAGAGCTGAGGCGAAGTTGTGTGGCCCTGGCCCGTTCCCTTCCCGTGTGTGCGCCTCAGGTTGCCGATTTGTGAAATGGAGCTAAGAGCATCTCATAGAAATGTTGCTAAGGCCGGCGCCGCGGCTCACTAGGCTAATCCTCCACCTTGCGGCGCCGGCACACCGGGTTCTAGTCCCGGTCGGGGCGCCGGATTCTGTCCCGGTTGCCCCTCTTCCAGGCCAGCCCTCTGCTGTGGCCCGGGAGTGCAGTGGAGGATGGCCCAGGTGCTTGGGCCCTGCACCCCATGGGAGACCAGGAAAAGCACCTGGCTCCTGGCTCCTGCCATCGGATCAGCGCGGTGCGCCGGCCGCAGCGCGCCGGCCGCGGCGGCCATTGGAGGGTGAACCAACGGCAAAGGAAGACCTTTCTCTCTGTCTCTCTCTCTCACTGTCCACTCTGTCTGTCAAAAAAAAAAAAAAAGAAATGTTGCTAAGATGTGGGGAAAAGCTTGCTGTTGTCCTAAAACTTTGATCATTATCATCCTGAATTTGCATACTTTTGGTACTTCACTGGGAGGAGTTAAGTGCAGAAGTGTGTGTGTGTGTGTGTGTGTGTGTGTGTGTGTGTGATTTAAAAGGTTAGGCTGCAAACTTGAACTCATTAAGAACGGGTCTTGTTTAGTTGGCAGTGATGGGACGGAGGCAGAAGTCACATCTCCAGCTGCTGTCACCATCCCCTCTCCCAGAAGGCAAGCTCTGACCAGCCCGCTCAGGGGGGAAGAGCAGGTGGTGGTTTATGCGACAGCTTTCCCGTTTCTGCTCTGATTTGACCTTTAAGTTCCTTGAAGTTCTCCGAGTCACCTGCTTCCTCTGGGCCAAGTGACCCACCAGAGGGATGTTAGCTCTGGGGACGCCGTCTAAGAAGCTCTGCTACTCCCCTTGGGGTTGTTATTTCTTCCAAAGCAGGGTACCCCCTTCCCCAACCTCGGGGAAGCCCAAGGCTTGTTTTCCGGGACCCAGCATGGGCAGAGGGTGCTGGGGCTGGGACTGGGGGCCCAAGCATGGCTGCTCTATGGGGTACTTGAGCTTCCTCTCTGAGGCTGGTAGGTTTCAGTCTTTGGCAGCGTGAGTCATTATTTCTGTGTTCCTGTGGGTACTGTTCAGAAATGCAGGTGCTTCTCGCCATTGCTGCGTGGTGGGGAGGGAGTCCTGGCATTGCTAAGTGTGGCAACTTCCTTCTGAAAGATGAACTGTCTTACATACGTACTTTCACAGATGGGAACATTTCTTTTCTTTTCTTTTTTTTTTCGACAGGCAGAGTGGACAGAGAGAGAGACAGAGAGAAAGGTCTTTTGCTGTTGGTTCACCCTCCAATGGCCGCCGTGGCTGGTGCGCTGCGGCCGGCACACCACGCTGATCCGATGGCAGGAACCAGGTGCTTCTCCTGGTCTCCCATGGGGTGCAGGGCCCAAGCACTTGGGCCATCCTCCACTGCCTTCCCGGGCCACAGCAGAGAGCTGGCCTGGAAGAGGGGCAACCGGGACAGAATCCGGCGCCCCGACCGGGACTAGAACCCCGTGTGCCGGCGCTGCAAGGCGGAGGATTAGCCTATTGAGCCACGGCGCCAGCCAACGTTTCATGTCATGTTTGAAGAGTGAAGCCTGCAAGGGCTGGTATATGCCGTCACATTGGATCCTTCAACAGTTTGGTGAGGGTGGTAGGCAGGAGTGACAGGTCTCATTTTATAGACCCAAGGGATGGAACTGGTGGTTCGATCCAGGACCAGGGTGAGAGTTTCCAGACCTTGGACTGTGCTACTTGTTCCTCATCAGGCAGCCCTCTTATCTAGTCAGCTAGCCAACCAACCACCTGCACCCAACCGCGCGCGTGTGTACACACACACATGCACACACACATGCACACACAATCTTCCTCCCTCCTTCAAGGCCTCGCAGAATTGAGGCTCTCAGCATACATGTGGACCTAGTTACCCAGGTTCTCTATAAACCCGTCCCTTTCCCTCCTAGTTAACAACCTTGTTGAACAATGCAAAGTGACAGCTGTTTAGAGAGAGGATTTGCTCAGCTTTGACAAGAAGTCAAGCATCTGTGAGGTTATTAGTAGCAATTTATGGGCAGTGTTTCTAATTCCGATGACAACTTCACCTTTGTCTTGCCACCTTGTCAGCTGAGAACCGTGTTTCTAGAAGTTAGGGATTAGCTGCTAATTGGATAAAGCAGTTGGTTCCAGGATATTCATGGATGCCTGTGGGTCAGTTTCTGATAAGGATCTACAGCCAGTGACAGAGTGTGCTGCTGTTGAGGTTCTGCTGCATGTCACCTGCTTATGAGAACTTCAGAAGGCTCATGGAGGGGACTGAGCATTTAGCCTAGTGGTTAGGATGCCTGCCTCCCACACTGGGGTACCTGGGTTCCACTCCTGACGCTGGCTCCTGACTCCAGCTTCCTGCCAGTGCAGGCTCTGGGAGGCGGTGGTGATGTCTAGGGAATTGGGTTCTTGCCCTCCATACGGGAGGTGTAGATTACATTTCTGGCTCCTGGCTTTGGCCCCAGCCCTGCCCCACCCCAGCCTTTGCAGGCATTTGGGAGGTGAACCAGTGGGTGAGAACTCTGTGTCTTTCTCTGTGTCTCTGCCTCTTTCTGCCTCTCAATAAATAATAAATAAGTAAATAATGACAAAGTTGCCCTGATTCCAGCCTACAGATATTTCTCAGGCATCTGCTGTGTGCTAGGCACTCAGAGGGGACTAGTGGAAGAGAGTAGTGTGCTCCTAATGTACACTGTGGTTGGGGAAACAGGGCAATCATCAGTCAGATAGCACAGGCTGGCTAAACAGAGGCCTTGGCACAGTGGGAAGAACGGGGAGGTTTGTGTTTTGGCTCCTGCCTCCCTCCCACCTCGGGCAAATCGGTAGCCTCCCTGTTCTTCCTGTGTGTGGTTGGAGCAGTGCCTGACATTGAGTAATTGTCTGATACCTGTTAGCTGCTGTCATCGTCCTTGATGACATTGACAGGGGACCATGTCAGTGACTTAACCATTTTCATCAGGCAGCATTTGATAAGCAGAAAATACAGTTGAGTCGTAATAGTAAGTATAGCAGTCAGTTAATAAGTAGTCAAAGCAAAGTAACAGTTCGCATCTCTGAACCCACCACCCAGTGATTTCCTCTGTCTGTGATGCTTTCTTTAGCCTGTCACTTGCCCACTGCCAGCCAGGTCACCACTGACTTGATGTTAGTGTCTCAGCATTAAATTGTCTCTGGCACTTCTGTGCATCTCTCCAGGCCACCTGCTGTTGAGCTGTGCTTCTTAAGGTGCTGTTTTCTGTGACCTCCTCCTCCGTGCGGGGTTTTCGTCCTGATGTTCATGCACATTATTGTGTTGCTGCCATTTGATTTAGCTAATCTTGCCCGAGTGATGGGTATTTGGCTTTCCCCGCTTCTTTGGCTGCTACATGTGTTTTTGCTGTGAGTGTTCCTGCCGAGTGGGAGTTGGCGTGGGACTGGTAAGCGCACCTGAGTCTACTCTCTTAGCGGGTTTCCAGGATACGGTGCAGTAGTATCAGCTACAGCTCCCGTGCTGTGCGTTAGCTCTCCAGATTGCTCTTCCTGCATGCATGAACTCGTACCCTTTGACCTAAGTGTCTCCATCTCCACCCCCTGCACTCAGGAACCACCGTTCTGCTGTTTCTATGAGTGTGACTTGTTTCAGATTCCACACACCAGCCACAGGCCACACAATGGCATTTGGATGAACAGTGGACCACATGTGTGATAATGGTTCTGTAAGATTGTAAGGGGCTGAAAAATTCCTGTCACCTGGTGTAAGCAAACCCACTGCATTGTCGGTTGTGTAAGACTGTTGAACACACAGTCAAGTGCAGTGCACACTGCTGGATAATGACATCTGACGGCTGTGTTCCTGGCTTATGTATTTCCTGTACTGTGCTATACATTTGTTAAGGATTTATTTTATTTATTTGAAAGTCAGAGTTACAGGGCAAGAGGGGGAAGGGAGAGAGAACTTCTATCCATTGGTTCACTCCCCAAATGGCCAGAACAGCCAGGGCTGGGACAGGCTGATGTCAGGAGCTTCATTCAGGTCTCCCACGTGGGTGCAGGGACCCAAGCATTGGTGCTGTCTTCTGCTGCTTTTCCAGATCCATTAGCAGGGAGTTGGATCAGAAGTAGAACAGCTGGGATTTGAACCAGTGCCCATGGGGATTGCTGGCTCTACAGGCAGCTGCCTAACCCATTGTTAATACCACAGCGCTGGCCCCCTATACTGTACTTTCTAATCATTGTTTTAGAGGGCTCTCCTTCTGTTTATTGGAAGCATTTACTATGGAGCTGTGTGCCATGTTGGGCAGGCAGCAGCCTCCTACGTCTCCCGTTCAGGGCATCTTGTGGTTGTACCAGCAGGCCACCTCCCCTGAGTGACCCACATGGTCCAGTTTGTGACGTTCACACATGGGTGAAACCACCTTTTGACGCTCTCTCAGTGTGTATTCCTGTCGCTAAGTGACGTGTGACCTGTAAGTGAGATTGTGCAGTATTTTCTATGTCTGGCTTATTTCACTGAGTGTAATGTCTTCCAGGTTTATCCATGGTGTTGCAAGTGGCAGGCACACATTCCTCTTTAAGGCTGAGTAATATTGCATTTTACACACATGCACATGCACACACACATCCCACAATTTCTTTATCTGTTCATCTGTGGTCTGACTCTTAGGTTGTTTGCATATATTGCCGTTATTGTGGTCAAGCAATTCCTTTGCAGTCTCTGTGTGTGCTAAGGGTTTTTCACATAGGAGTGTTAGATGACCTTGTGTGATTTTTCCCTTGGTCTGATATTACCATAAATAAAATATATTTTCTATTTCTAAACGCTTCTTGCATTCCTGGGATAAATCAACTTGGTTATGATATTATAATTTTTATGTATCTCTCAATTTGTTTTTAATTCATATTTTGTTAGAAAATTTTGCACCCGTGAAATGTATATGATTGGCCTGTAACTTTCCTTTCTCATTTTGTGTTTGTCTTGGTTTCAAGGTTACTTGGCTTTATAGAATGAGGGAATGTTCATCATAAAAAAAAAAAAAGAAAGAAAAAGGTTTTGGGAGTTCCATGAAATGTTTAGCCCAATTTTCTTTTATATTTGTTTTATTTAAAAACATTTACTATTTACATACACAGAGAAAGAGAGCTTTCATCTGCTGGTTCATTGCCCAAATGTCTGCAAAGGTGACGGTCAGTTAGGCTGAATCTGGGAACTGGAAAAGCTGTCCAGGTCTTCCGTGAGATTGTCAGGAACCCAGCCTCTTAGCTGCCACTGTGCCTTCCAGGGTCTGCATTGGCAGGAAGCTGGGCTCAGAGTTGGAGCTGGGAATTAAAACCTGGGCCCTTTGAAATGGGGTGTGCAGGTGTTTTAACCACTAGGCTAACTGTCTGCTCCTGGGTCATTTTTTTTTTTTTTAATTTCTATTTTTTATTTAAGACTTTTAGCACTGGCTGCCAGCCATGTGCTGCGTTACTGCCAGCTTAACTTTGTTTTACGACATCTCTGGGAATAAAACCCCTGCTCTTGATTTAATGGAGATGAACGGTTAAACTTTTAACTTTTACCACCGGCCGCTTCACATCTGTGTGAATCAGAATTTTATTGATCCTGTTCCACCAGAGGAAACCCAGAGAGAGATGAAGTGTAACAAATGATTTCAGATTTTTGTGTCTGCCCAAATTGCTTTCCTGAAATTGATCGGTGCCCTATCATAAGTAGACGTTGTGATTTGCAGTTTTAAGATTAAGATTTGCTGATCGCGTTACCCATGATTTTATGTGGCTTTCTCGCAACACTTAATTTATCAAGAGGATTTGGCTGCCCTAAAATACAAACAGGAAGCCGTGATGAAGTGTTCTTTGCTGATGAGTCAAGGTGAGCGGTGCACACCTTTGGCAGACCATGATTGTGCCTGGAGAAAGCCCTGCGTTCCCTGCTGACCTTGCCGTCCCAAGTGAGCAGGTGTCAAGTGTCGGACGAGCTCAGCTCCCTCTCGCCCCTCCTTTTTCCCTGGTGGGTCCTTGGCTCCTGAGTAAGATAGATGCATGCAATAGAAGAGCTGTTAATAGCATTTACTCTGTCTTAATCCTTTTTAATCCCATTCATATTTCAGCGTCTAAATCTTGGCAGGATGTCAGAAGCTACAGTGAGAGCAGGGAGAAATTTCTTTGAACAGCAAGGACCAAGCATGCATGATTTTTTTTCCCTCTGCTATTTAATTTCTTAAAACACATAAAGGTAGAAAATTGTGTCTTGAATCCCAAGTACAGTGCCACCAAGAGATCTTGCCAAAATGACCTTGCTGGAGCATCGCATTATCTGTATTTTAAACAAATAGCAATCAAGTAAAAAGTCATTGCGTCGGGCTTTCCAAGGATGCTGGGGTCTCCGTGGTGGGGCCTGACTTCTGACAGAGGTGGATGTCTGAAATCCAACCCAGGCTGTCTGCTGCCAGATCGGTGGGGGGTTTGGACTCTGTGCTCCTTCCTGAGGAGACATTAGCTTCTGCCTGGGCTTCTTGGCCCAGTCCTTTAGTCAACTGGACCGGCCTGTTTCCTTGCAGATCCAATATAAGGAATTTGGGGGAGTCCCGGTGAAGTACTGGCAACACTTGGACCCTGACCTCCGCTGAGATCCGTCAAGCATGGTGCCTGGCAGGCTGTCGGGCAGAGTTTGCTGCGGTGTGTGTGTGTGACTTCCGGATGTGGCCTTTAAGGGTATCTTTGCTGTGCACCAGTTCTTTGCAATAGAGTGGCTGTAAGCGGGAGATTTTGGAGTAGGTTTTGGGCCAGTGTCAGGCCAGCAAGAGGGTGGATGCCCGAGAATAGGTGCTCTTCCCGCTCCTGGCCTTGATCCTCATGGTCTCGCCTGGAGGAGCAGCCCTTTCTGCCATTTGAATTCTTGCCCAGCCCTGGGGTGTGAGGGTGGACCAGGGCAGGGGGGTGGGGGTAGGGAGTCGGGGAGCGGCCCCACCGCTGTGGGAGAGAAGGCTGGGAGCCCCTTGGGGAGCGTTTAGGGGCCGAGTCCGTTGTGTCTTTAAAAAGCTGTACCCATTTTGGACTTGTCTGTGGAAGCAATTAGAGATCACAGGATCGTTTCTGATTCCCGATTCTGTACAGTGTCTATTCAGAACACTCGAGGACAGTCAACTGGAACAGGGCATTATTTGAGCCCACACAGAGTCCTGTTGTCTCAGCAGCGTGCCCTCGGACAATTTGCCTTTTAGTGAAGTTTAAGCCCATGAAAGGAAATAAAAAGTGTTTTATTAGATGGCAAAGAAAGATGGACTGGACTTAGGAGACTTTGAGAATTGTAGCTTTTTCTTTGTGAGGGCAAACTTTGGAAGAGAGTGACTCTTTCTGTAATGTAATTTATTTGTACAATGTGGTAATTATTGTTGGTAGTTAATAATTGTCTTCTGGGTAAAATCCCATTGTGTATTAGAGAGGGAGAGGAAAAGAGAGGGAGAGCAAGGGAGACAGAAGAGAGGATATTTGTTTTCTGCTAACTGTTGCTATTTCTGAGGAAGGGTGTACCTGGAGGATTTCACGGCTGCATTTATTAAGCATCTACTTTGTACAAGGCCTCGAGGAAGTTCTTGCTCGCCACAACCGTGGGAAGTCAGGCAGCAGTGTTTTCCCCCCTGAATCGGTGGAAACTGAAGCTTAGGCGCCCCAGTGAGTCACCCAGTGTCACACACTGCGCAGTGGTGGCCAGAGGTTCGACCCCAGCTCCGACTTCCCCAGGCGTTCTTCTTCTTTCTCTGTGAATGCTGACTCATGCAGTTTAGCACAGTTCATTGCAGTTTACAGAAAACGTTAACATCCATTCATGTCTTGCAAGTGTTGATTTTATTTCTTCAAAGAACACAAAACAAAGCCAGGGAGCCACGCTTGTGACTAATAGCGTGCTGTGTGGACAGATGGTGCCAGCCCGCGGGCAGGAAAAGGATTTACTACGTGCTGAGTGGTGGAGCGTTGGTCTCCCTGACCCCGACAGGAAAAACATTTCAAGTTCTTGGTCAGCGAGGAAAATCGCTCTCAGCCCAAGTTCCTACATAGGCCGAGGGATTCCTCTGTGAGATTTGTTGGCTTACCGGAGTTGTTGAAGGGGGGACTGCGCGAAGGTGTCTGTGAAGTGTACTGGCTTCCCTCAGTAGGATAGTGGCCATCGGAGGCTGGGAAGAGTGATGGGGGACAGGGAGAGCAGCCACAGGGAGTTTGGATAATGGGTATTAAAATACAGCAAGATGGAAGAATAAGTTCTGTGTTCTCCAGCACCGTGGGGTGGCGAGAGGTTACCGAAGTTTGTTATGAATTTTAGAAAGAACTAGGAGAGAGGTGTGTGTAGGTTCCCTGTGCAAAGAAATGTTGGAGGAGAGGGACCTGTTGATTACCCTGATTTGATCAGTACACACTGTACAGCTGTATCAGATCATTATATTGTGCCCCATGACTGTGTAGAGTTACTATGTCTCCTTCCAAGTATTAGGATTAAAAATTAAAACAGGCATACTCTCCACCATCAGGACGGCTTTTGTTCTAGCCCAGCGGGAACCAGCTGAACAAGCTCAGTGTGGGTTCCAGGAGACCAGGCCCCTCTTTCGTCTACACTTATGTATTTATTTTACAGAGAGAGAGAGAGAGATGCCCCATGTTTTGGTTCATGCTGCCAATGCACAGTAGCCCAGGGCTGGGCCGGGCTGAAGCCCGGAGCTGGGCACTCAGTCTGGGTCTCCTGCCTCCTCCTTTGTTTAAAGACCATTAAAGGGTGTCTTTCATTTATTCTTGTGATTTCTTGCTGTTATCTTTATTATTTTTTTTTTCCTTTCTCAGACTCTTCTTTGCTTGCTTGCTTTCCTCTGTTCTTCTCTCCAGATCCAACCCAATTTTCCTGTCTGCGCTCTCTCCCCACCCTCATCCTTTGAGGCTACCCTCCTGCTACCATAGGCCGGCCACCTGCCAGACACCTACCCGCCAGCCATTCAGGCCTCACTGGCTGTGAGTCCCCAGACACGGAGTTCCCAGCCAGTCAAATGGACAATGACGACAGCCAGCGGTGGGAACCCGCAGCGGGGAGCTCTGGCCCTGCTGGGGAAGGGAGAGCTTGGCGCCATCGTCCTGGCAGAAATGAATGAATGGGAGTGGGGACGCTCTTGCTTTCTAGGTAGTAGAACCAGCCTGAGACCCAGCAGGGAAGGATGGCAGAAGTTACTGTGGGAGTG
Organism: Oryctolagus cuniculus; assembly: GCF_051225735.1. Classification (NCBI taxonomy): domain Eukaryota; kingdom Metazoa; phylum Chordata; class Mammalia; order Lagomorpha; family Leporidae; genus Oryctolagus; species Oryctolagus cuniculus. Next base: position 17,864,421 of record NC_142867.1, on the reverse strand, counting down.
TGTGCTACGCTGATACGTGGAAACGTGTACGTGAAGCGTGAGTCCTGCCTGTGGATGACTCACCCCTTCCTTTACCGAAGCCTTGATTACATCTGTTTTCAAAGAAGGGTGCATGTTGAAGAGTTTAGAAGAACAAGTGTCAGGGTGCAAAATGTGCTGTTCTCACCACATTTCCCAAAGGGAGGGACCAAATCAGAGGTTTACTTCTTTGTCTCTCTGGCCAGCCTCTCACTCACGTCAGGCTTGAAAGCACCCGGAGTCTCTGGATGCTCTAGGCAGTGGAATGGGGATGGATGAGCCTGTTTTAGACGTACCGCTTGCCTTTTCCCAGCCTCTCTTTGCTCAAATCTGAGTAGAGGTGGCTGGCTGTAGCTAAGCCCCAAGATCCTGTCCTACTTGATGACTGGCTGCAAACGTTCCCTTTGCTTGCCCTTGAGGTCTGTGCAGCTTTACCCACAAAAGGCCAGGCCAGCTCTGCTCCACCTGGACATTCAGTTTAGAACGCATAACCAGCCAGTGCTGAATGGACACACAGCAGGGAAGGCAGTGGGCTAGGTGTGGGTTGATAGGAAGTGTGCAACTCCTTTTGCCTTAATAGATTTTTATTCTCCAGCGGGAGAAGGGGAACACATGGAAAAAGAAGTTGGCTTTTGTTGAATGCTGACAGAGGATCAGGTTGCCAGCACACAGGATGCGACACCTGGCACCATCCCCTGTCAACAGTGGACCCACATTTCAAATTATTTTATCTCCCAAATACCCTGTATTCATTAAGAAAGCCTTAGTTCCTCCCTATGTCTTATCCGCCAAAGATTTCCACTTGGAAATTCAGACCGGCATTGAAAGAGCCTGTGTTCTTAAATGGAGTTGATTGGAATCTCGCCAGCAGCAAAGAATGATGATAATAACGAGAGTTGTCCTCTCTTGAGCACTTGCCTGGTGCTGGCTATTGTGTCATTTAATTCTCTCAAGCAGTTGGGGTGGGGGTGCTGTCATTCTTATTCTCAGAGGATGAGATGGAGGGTGCAGGGTGCAAGCTAGTGCTTGGCAGAAGCAGGACTGGCCCCTGGGGCTCCTCCTCTGAGGTGCAGTCCACCCATGCCTGTGGTGTGGACCTGGGTAAATATGTGATTTAGAGCAGGGTCTGCAAAGTATGGCCCATGGGCCAAATTCAGCCATTACTTGTTTTTGGATGGCTTGCGAGCTTAGAATGGTCTTTGTATTTTTATATTTATTTTTTAAAGATTTTTATTTGAAAATCAGTATTACAGAGAGGGAGAAAGAGAGACAGGGAGACAGAGGAAGAGAGAGACAGAGAGATCTTCCATCTGCTAGTTCACTCCCCAGATTGCCGAAACAATGGCCAGGGCTGAGGCAGGCTGATGTCAGGAGCTTCATCCAGGTCTCCTACATGGGTGACAGGGGCCCAAACACTTGGGCCATCTTCTCCTGCTTTCCTAGGCATATTATTAGCAGGGAGCTAGATCAGGAGTGGAGCAAGTGGGACTTGAACTGGTGCTCCTGTGGGATGCTGGCATCACAGGCAGCAAGTGAACCTGCTGCACCACAGTGCTGGCCACACCCCCCAGACTGCTGAGTCCATCCCAAGACTGGCTGGCATGTGGGTCCTGATCTTTTAGGACAGGCTTGAGGGGTGGGGCTGACAGTGGCTTGCAGAAAGCGTGGTGCCCTGGGACTGGGCTCAGTGTAGCTGTGATGGACAGCGAGAGGCAAGAATGTTGCCATTTTAGCCCAAGTCCATCCTCTCTGGCACCAGAACCCGAGAAAGCCGACGTGGCTGTCTCTGCCATTCTCCTTCTGTGTTGGCAGACACACCTCTGGTCTTGCCTCTTCCGGTCTCACGGTGAGACGGCCCAGCCTCCTGTGCTATCCCCTCCAGCCTCCTTCCCTAGCCCCTGCTGGTGGTAATGACTATAATAAAGGCCTATATTGACTGTGCATCCCAAGTGCTAAGTGCTTCTTAGGGAGTATGTTATTTAATGCTTGTCACAACAATCCTAGGAGATAAATACTGTTTATTACCTTAAACACCATTTTTTCGAGCAGTTTTAGGTTCCCAGCAAAATTGAGAGGTTTATAAAGGAATAAATGGTTTATAAAGGAAAGAGGTTTATTATGCCTTACATTTTTGGAGGCTGGGAAGTCCAGGATCAGGCGGCTGTCTCTGGCGAGGGCCTCCGGCTGCTTTAATTCATGGTAGGAACTGAGGGATGGGGTGGGGGTGGGGTCCACGCGGAGGGGGGACCAGGAAGGGCAGCTCTCACTGTACAAGAACCTGCTCTTGTGACAACTAACCCAGTCTCCAGAGCGAGAGCTCCCTGACAAAGGCATTAAACCATGGCTCTACCCCCAGGATCCACACACCTCCCCCTAGGCCTCACCTCCCAATACCTCTGCACTGAGGAATTAAGCCTTTGGTGGGGACAAACCACCTTCAGGCCGTGGCATATATGGGAAAAACTCAAGAAGCCAAGTCACGGGCTTTAGGCTGCTCATAAGTGGTGGTGCCAGGATTCACTCCCAGAGCTGACTCCAAGTCCCGCTGAGTTCCTTTGCCTTTTCCTTCTTTTCTTTCTTAGATTTATTTATTTGAAAGTCAGAGAGAGAGAGAGAGAGAGAGAGAGAGAGAATCTTCTGAGATATCTTCTGTCCACTCGTTCATCCCCTAGATGGCCACAATGTCCAGGGCTGAGCCAGGCCAAAGCCAGGAGCCAGGAGCTTCATGTGGGTCTCCCATGTGGATTCAGGGGCCCAAACTCTTGGATTGTCTTCCACTGTCTTTCAGGTGCATCAGCAGGGATCTGGATTGGAAGTGGAACAGCCGGGACTTGAACTGGCGTCCATAGGTGATACCAGCATTGCAGGCTGCAGCTTTACCCGCTGTGCTACAATCCTGGCCCCGTGTCCTGTTGATTGTCTATGCCACCTTGGCCCTGCCTTTGTCAGTCCTGCAGTGCAGTGGGAGTGTGCAGTTTGGTTGTTTGGCTGTGGGACTGTCTGTTTATAGAGCATTGGAAGGACACAAGTGACTTTAAGATAGTCCTGTGCAGGTGTGACTTCTGACATTGCTGCTGACCTGGTGGCCCCTATCCCAGGACCTAGCCTGGGCTTTGTGGCCAGAGTGTCGGCAGTGAGAGACCCCTTTCCATTTTGTGGTCCCTCGAAGGCAGACTTGGTGAACCGGGAACCTGATGCTGGGTCCTCACCTGGGAGGAGGCATGGAGCCACGCAGGGCGGAAGGGGAAGATTCCAGGAGGAGCCGGCCTGAAAGGGGCAAGTGTGGGGTCGTTGGTGACATTGAGCTGTTTTTATCCATGCTCTGAGGTGGCTGCGGAGTCCAGGAGGGAATTGCTAGGATGTAGGGAGCAGTTTTATTATTTGGATTCAAGGGTAGGACTCTCTGCTCTGTTTGCTCTTTTTTTGGAGGGGGGTTGGGTGGGGAGAGAGGGGGGCCACGGTGGTGGGGAAGTCCAGGTCAGGGGATCAGGAGAGAATTCAGGGGGAGGCAGAATGGGGCATTTGACATTCCGATCGTGTTCTTTATTCACGTCTGACATTGACCAGGGACTGCTTTCTGAGGGACAGACATGGAAAGTAAACCATTGGTTAATGATTGCAACCCATGCACTTTGAGCAAAGGTCACAAACTCTGTAGTCACAGGGGCAGCTGGGGACAGATACGGGGAATGGGCCAAATAATGAAAAGTCATCCCTCCCCACACTGACAGAGGAGGCCATCAGTGTGGGTGCCGTGTTGCTTAGCAACTGCCACGTGTCCTCAGTGTGACAGTGCCGGCGAGTGGTGGCGGACACCGGGCACTTCCTGCACGGAGGTGGGAGTGGGGGCGGGGCTGTCACTCAGCTCTAAGGAGGGACTTGAATGTGGCCAGATAGCAAAGCCAGGTCTTACTTGAGAGAACAAGAATCAGGATTTAAAGAATACTGCGTCTCCCTAATCTGTAAGGACTTGCTCAAGGTTTAGAAAAATGCCGTGGGTCAAGCAGACCCTGGCAGGGGGCTTGATCTGGACTGCAGAGGCCCACGTTGGGACTCCAGGTGGATCCTGTGATGTGGAGAACGGGTTCCCACATGCTGCCTGCCCTGCAGGTGTGAAGGCCTCTGAGGGGTGCTGGGAGCCAGGCTGCAGTCCCAGGCTGTGTGGTCAGGGGCCGGCTCTGGGTCCTCCTGAGACTTCTGTGTTCCGTAAGCATTTGCTTTGAGTTTCTTAAAAACCAGTCTTTTTGCTTCAAATTTGTGTGTTTGAAATTGCAGTGGAAACATTTTCCCGAATATCTATTACACCACGATTTAATACACTAGCCACCATCTGCCTCTTACGTTGGGTACACATTGGGTACATCCAAACTCAGATCAAAGTGACTTGAACTTGGACAAGACTGCTTTTATCCAAGTCTGTATACACACACACATGCATTCATTCATATGTAGATCAAGTATGGAACTCTATACATGTGTGTAATTCTTCGTAAAATTCTTTTGGAAAAAATAGTTCTGCTAAAAATACCCGTGGAAACTTCTGGCCTGGGACTTCCAGGGTCAGGCTCAGCTTTGTGTCTCCATGTTCACACAGCCTCACCAAAATAGCCCTTGTGGTTACTCTTTGCTTGGTGCTTGTGGAAGACTCCCCGGTGCCTCCACTTGTCCTGATCGAGGGGTGATGAGCTGGCCAGGTTTTGCAGGGTGGCTGGTACCCAGCCCTGCCTTGGAAGCCTCCTCTGGTGTTTTGGGGGGTGGTGGCGGTGTTTATGGAGTCATAGTGACCCTTCTTGATGACAACATCAAGTTCAAAGAGTCATTTCTTTGCAAATGAGCCAGCCCTGTCTCATCTTGCTTTGCGATGTCTTGTGCTGTGGGCGCGTTTGCCATGCTGCCATTGGCTTGCCTATCCCAAGGTGGTGAACTCTTTGAGTGGAAATGGGTACCAGGTGCTCAGGCCACCCCCACAGTAGCACACTTGCTTTTCAACAGTGGTGTCAGTTGCTTGTCTCCTGGGTTCCCACCCCGTCTGCCACCTTCAGGATCAATGATTTACCATTCTGGGGCCAGTTTTATAGGGAGATGGCACGGGCGCAAGGACGCGTGATGGCCGTTTTAGAATTGAAATCCTTCCTTGCTCAAACTCCCATAAAATGCTGTTTGATTTTCAACGTTGCTTGAAGTGGTTCACATTTTGGTTAATTACATCACTTGGTAAAAATAACTATTGTCATATGGTGTGTGGGCTTGAGTTTAGAAGGATAAAGAGTCTATTGTTACCCATTGTGTTATTCAGTCACTCATTACCCGCCCTTAAAAAACTGAAGGTGTGTAACAGAAAACCCAACGGCTTTGCGACTTGTGAACATCCAGGCCTCCGTGTGGATTTGACCCCAAGTCCTACTCCTTTTAAGAACAGTGCAAAAGCTGCTTGGTTCAGTGAATGCAGATGGGTAGATGGACCCTGTCCCCCAGGCGCAGGACAGGCAAGGGTTTGTGACTGCACCGCTGTCATTAGCCTTGGGTTTCATGGTCTCATTGAGACTTAGCCAGGGACGACCCAGCCTGTGCTCCCCGGGAACGGTGGAGGCCTAGGGCATCAGGGTCGGGCAGACCTGGGCCAGCGTCTGAGACTTACCTCGATGGAAGATTCTGGGTTCAGAATTTGTCTTTTCCAAGGCCCAGTCTCTGTATCTGTAAGACGGCTATAGGCCATTCCTGCTTCCTGGGATTGTTATAAAGCCTCAATGAAATGATAAATGGAACGCCTGCAGCACAGTGATTGACCTGGAGCGAAGGGCTCAGTACTGTAACAAGTAGAATCAGCTGGCATTGAATTCCCACAAAGGGGCCACTTGTGTCTTCCCACCGCCCTCCCACTGCATGTTGTCTCCAGCCACCCTGCGCTGCCTGTGCCCCAAGCTCGTTAGGTCCTTGGGCACCTCTGCCTGTTCAGTTGAGTGGCTCGTGGCTGCCTCTCCACATTGCGCTGTCATTGTCTTCCTGTGTGTCTCCTGCCCACAAGCTCCTGGAGAGCTGGGGCAACTTTCGGTGCCTTCTGTATATTTGGCGCTTGGCCAAGCCTGGCAGGGTCACAGGAAGGGACTCCCTGGGGGTGGTGCAGTCACAGAAGCTCATCAAGGGAACCGCAGGGTGTGGCCTGCAAGGTTTGGTGAGAGGAAGCAGGCTGTGGGGTGGGGCAGGTTGGAGTCAGCCAGTTGGGCCTTGTGGATGTCCCTCTGTGGTTTTGTAATGGATGAAGAGGAGGCAGGCTGTGCGAGACCCTCAGACGTGGCAGGGGAAGTTGAACCCAACCCGCTTGATCACCTGGGCCGTGCCTCCCAGCTTCACAGCTTTCGGCGGTTTTGGGACGTGAGCTCTGGGCCACTGATCTTCCGTCCTCTGCAGACCCCACCCCTGGCTCCATCCTGTTCTGCCCACCATCAGGGTGTTGACCTTAACATTCTGCACCAGCCGGTGCTCTTGACCTTGCGCTTCCTGTTGGGCCATTGTGGGGGAGATCCCAGCCTGAGAGGGGAGAAGCAGCCCTCATTGTCGCCTGTGCCTGCTGCTGCTACCCCAGGATTCTCACACATCCCTTACTCCTGGCCACTCCCTTGAAAACAGACCCAAATTCTGATCACATACTCTGGGTGACTGTGTCATCTATTCCTTGCTGGGATCCCTGATAATATGACACATGTCAGAAAGAATAACGTAGCACTTCTGTTCATTCTTTTATTTATTTATTTGACAGGTAAGAGTTATAGACAGAGAGAAAGGAATTCCTTCCGTTGGTTCACTCCCCAAATGGCCGCCATGGCTGGCACTGTGCTGATCCGAAGCCAGGAGCCAGGTGCCTCTTTTTGGTCTCCCATGCGGGTGTAGGGGCCTAAGCACTTGGGCCGTCCTCCACTGCCCTCCCAGGCCACAGCAGAGAGCTGGACTGGAAGAGGAGCAACTGGGACTAGAACCTGGCACCCATATGGGATGCTGGTGCCGCAGGCGGAGGATTAACCAAGTGAGCCATGGCACTGGCCCCTCTGTTCATTCTTCACCATGGATCTAAGGGAGGGACTCAGACAGGTGGCCAGGTATGCAGACGACAAAATTGGGCTTAAACAAAAAATTGCGCCAGGAGCTTCAACAAATAAAAGTGAAAGTGGCTGAAGTCTTTCTCAGCCCCAGGATGGAGGTTTTGGGGACTTGGCCATAGCACAAAAGGGGAGTCAAGGAGGGCTGGGTAACAATAGCACAAAAGGGTGAGGTGGCCCTGTGGCCTTAGTTGCCTCTTGGGATTTCATTTTGGAGTGCGTGGGATCGAAGCCTGTCTCCTCTTCTGGTCCAGCTTCCTGCTAATGTGCTCAGGAGGCAGTGGATGATGGTCTAAGTGCTCGGGTTCCTGCCATCCACTTGGGAGACCTGGATGGAGTTCCTGGCTCTTGGCTTTGGCCTGGCTTAGCCCTGGCTGTTGCAGATTTTGGGTAGTTATCTGGTGGCTGGAAGATCTCTCTCTCTCTCTCTCTCTCTCTGCCATTCAAGTAAATGAAAAAAAAAAAAAAGCCCCCCCCCCCCAATCCCAAAAAACAAAACAAAAGAGAGGGAGGAGCCAGAGATTGCTCCAAAGTTGATCTACTGGGGGAAGTTTTCATGGTGCCGTCTCAGAGAGAGAGAGGAAGAGGAGACGATGCAGGATCTGTTTTGATCTGTCTGGGGTTTTCGGTGTAGTGTTTTCACATGGAGGTGTCTGGGAGAGTGTAGAGGTTTTGGGTCAGTGCACCCAGTGAGATCTGGGTGACTTAGTTGTGTGTGTGGGGGAAGAATCCAGGGTTCTGAGTGGACCCTGCTGTTGGGGCTGCAGCTGTGGCCGAATGGGAGATGGCGCGCAGAGCAGTGTTGGAAGTTCCTCTTCCCTCGGCGTTGGCAGGATCCATCCTGTGTCTTGAGCCACAGTTCCGGGACGGGTGCTGGTTCCCAGAGAGGGTGTGGGGTCATGAGCATAATGTGAAACCAGAACTCGACCTCTGGGAGAGAGGAGCCATGGACGGGGCTGGCAGGCAGTTTCAGACTGCCTGTTGGTTTCTGTCAGTGGGAGCTGAGGCCTAGTGTTGCTGTCTGGAAAATGGGCATAAAAACACCTTCTGGGTTGCTGTGAAGTCTGGTGGATATGATGATGACAGTGATGATGACAAGAGGACAGGCGCGATTTTCCTCCCTGTAAACAGAGGTGGACACTGATGGACAGAGGTGATGCTAGCTACCAGCCCCGAGTCTCCCAACCAGGAGTGGCAGCCTTGAGTGATGGCTGTCAGGTCGTCCGGCTCCAGACCCCACGCTCTTAGCCCTGATTCCGTGACTGTGCTGGGATGGGCCCGAGAACGCCCCGCCTGGTGCCTGTCACGTAGCAGATGCGTAGCCAGCTCGCTTTGGTTCATTCCCCTCTGCTCTGCCCATCCAAATGCACCTCGAGACCTCCTTGTTTTCCTGACGACTCCTTCTCCTCCAAGCCTCCTTTCCCTCTTCCCTCCCAGGGCCTGAGCTTTGTAATATAGTCGCCCACTTGCTCTCTATTTAAAAAACTGCAGTGAAATTTATAGAATACAAAATGAATGCTGTTAGAGCGCATGGTTGAACGGCATCTGGTCCGTCCCTGGCAGTGTGCAACCATCGTCACCTCTGTGTGACTCCAGATGTGTCCATTGCCCGCAGGGTTATGACAGCTGTTAGCTGCCACCTCTCCTTCCCCTTCCTCCCAGCCCCTGGCGCCTCCTGGCCTGTTTTCGGTTTCTATAGGGTTCCATTTTCTGGGCCTTTGTGTAAGTGAAATCATCCAACGTGTGGGCTTCTGGGTCTGGCTTCTTTGTCATAATGTGGTCGAGATTCATCCATGTTGGAGCTGGAATCAAGACTTCATTCCTGGGGCCAGCGCCGTGGCGTTGTAGATTAATTCTCCGCCTGCGGTGCCGATGTCCCTTATGGGCACCGGTGGTTTGAGTCTCAGTTGCTCCTCTTCCAATCCAGCTCTCTGCTATGGCCTGGGAAAGCAATGGAAGATGGCCCAAGTGCTTGGGCCCCTACACCCACATGGGAGACCTGGAAGAAGCTCCTGTCTTTGGATTGGCCCAGCTCCAGCCATTGCGGCCATCTGGGGAGTGAACCAGCAGCTGGAAGATCCTTCTCTCTGTCTCTCTTTCTGTCTGTTACTCTGCCTCTCAAATAAATAAATACATCTTAAAGAAAAAAAAAGACTTCATTTCCTCTGTATGACTGATGGCTGTTCTGTGATGTGGACGTACCACACTTTGTTCATCATTCACCTCTTGGTGGGCGGTTGATTGCTTCTGCCCTGTTGCTCCTGGCAACAGCGCTGCTGCAGCACCTGCTGTCTTATGCAAGCTCCATCCTCTGATTCGGCTCTGGTTCAGGCGCTGGGACTTCTGGTGCCCTCTGATCCTGATCTCGGGGTGGGCTTATTCCTGACCCTCTGATTGATGAGTGTGCTAAAGACAGAAGGGAAAAGTGTCAGAGCGTAAGAGGGAAGGGAGCAGATCTCGAAGTCTGGTAAGTCCCCTGGCACTGTTTGTCTTTGCATACTTTATTTCATTTTCTTCTGAGGGAAGTAGGGAGTGAAAAGTGGTGTTTCTCTAGACATTTTACCTTATAAAAATTGATTTACGAGAGAGGGAGAGGGAGGAGTGAGAAAGCACACATACAAGCACCAAATTGCTGGTTCACTCCCCAGGTGCCTGTAACAGCCAGGGCTGGGCCAGGCCTAAGCCAAGAGCTGAAACTCCATCCAGGTCTCCCATGTGGGTGGCAGGGACCCAAGTACTTGAACCGTTATCTGCTGCCTTGTGGGGTACGCATTAGCAGGAAGCTGGAATCAGAGCCAGGAATTGAACCCAGGCACTTTGAGAAAAGTGTTCTGCCTACTTATGGGCTATCCTGTACTGCTTGATATGCATACAGTTTTTGTTTAAAAAGATTGAGAGGCAGAAGCAGAGAGAGAGAGAGAGATAAAGTTCACTTCCCAAATGGCTGCAGTGGGCAGAGCTGTGCTGATCCGAAGCCAGGAGCCAGGAGCTTCTACCAGGTCTCCCTCGTGGGTGCAGGGGCCCAAGGACTTGGGCCATCTTCTACTGCTTTCCCAGGCCATAGCAGAGAGCTGGATCAGAAGTGGAGCAGCTGAGACTTTGAACCGGTGCCCGTCTGGGATGCCGGCACCACAGGCAGTGGCTTTACCTACTGCACCACTGCGCCGCCGTCTGACATGCGTGTATTATGCACTGCTGGGATGGGAGACACTGGAGGAGCCCTTGCTTGGAGCAGTCATCATTTCTGTGTGATGAGACGTCCCCTCCCCTTCTCCTGGCTGTTTGGAAGTGACCCACTCTGTTAACTCTGGTCACCCCACTCACCGTGTGCAGAACTCGGGAACACCTTCCTCCTGTCCGTTGCAGCTTTGCAACTATTGACCCAGCTCTCCTCATCCCCTGCCGCGTCCTCCCCTCACCAGGCGTGGTAGCCGCTGGTAACCAGCATATTCTCTTCTTCTACGCCAGCAGCTTTGGTAGCCTCGAGGGCCTGTTTCCGTGGAGCCCTTCTTGGTGCACGGCCCCCAGTGCCTTTTGGGGCCCTCTAGGGAGGGGAAGGGCTGTGGTAGGAAGCTGGACTTCCTCTTTCTGCCGTTGGCTTTGATGCTCAATGTACGAATCTGTGGAAACGGGGCCTCCACCCATCTTTTCCCCCTCCATGCGCAGTAGGCTTTGCGTTAATTTTAGAAAGATGAGCTTTCTGTCCATTGTAGTCTTTAAAAAAATATGCATGAAGGCTCTGCCTCGCCAGATAGCTTGCTGGGTGTGGTTTACAGGAATATTTTATCTGGGGGTGGTGTTGGGAGCTGGCAGGCGTGGACTCACCCTGTGACGCGGGAGCCTTGGTTTTTCGTTTTGTTTCATCTGTAAGAAACGAGTCAATGTGGAAATTACTTATCTTGCTGTGTTATTTTGTCAGTGGGTATTGTTTTGTTGCCAGCAGTAGGCAGTACAAACAGGGGTCCTTTAAGCGGAAGGGGAGTTTATCTCCCTGAGCAAGGAGCCTGCAGTAGGGGGCGTCTAGAGTAGGTTGATTAGCAGCTCCGGGATCCAGGTGTTGATCCACTTTCCCTTCAGCCATCTCCAGCAGGTGTATGTTTTCACGGAGTGGCTGCTGCAGCTCCAGATGTCACAGGCAGATCCCAAAGCAGGGTAGTATTTTTTCCCCCCTTGTGCCTTCCTTTTTATTCATGAAGAAGCTCTCCTTTGGGAGCCCTCCCCTTGTAGATCCTGAGGTCCCTGTGCTCTCTGTCTCTTTCTGGGTCTTTGAGTTCAGAGGAAAGAGCTGACAGATATTGGGGAGGTGAGGCCCAGGGAGGTGAGGAGGACCAGAAAGGCAGAGAGCAAGGCCAGCAGCGACGTGGAGCCCTATGATGTCACATGGGTTGGCCGTGAGGCCGGCACGTTGCTGGGTGCTTAGGCTGCAAGGAGAAACCCTGCTGAGCCATCAAGGAGCTGGACGGGTAGGAAGGGACCGTCAAGTCGTCTTTGGAAATGGGATTTTCGTCTTCCCTACATCCTAGCCTAGTTCTCTCTGCTTGCTGTGTAGTGGGAGGTCATGTAGCTGGTAGTCACGCACGTGGACTCTGGAGACCATGTGTGGAGTTCACGCGCAGACCCTGCAGCTCAACTCAGCCGTGACCCACACCCAGCTGCTGGGTTGCAGGGAGGGTCGAGTTCATGTGTGCCCCCCAGGCACCTGCTGAGATGCATCGAGAACACGGACTCAGAGCTGGGATGCTGCTGTCCTGGGAATGCGGCTGCAATCCCTGGACTTGGATTTCCTGAGCTCCGTGCTCCCTGACACGCTACTCTGGGTCGGGGCCATCAACCTGAGCAGAGGGCCTGGCCCAGGCGGGTGCTCAAGGGTTGCTCTCTCAGTGAGTCGTCAGCGCTTTCTCTGTTGGGTCACTTAGCTACGTCTTAGAGCCTTTTGTTCCTATAAGCAGGGTGAGTGCGGGAGCCAGAGCTTGGATGTTTGGATCCAGAAGGGGACACGGTGTGCGGATGCACGGGCAGAGAGACCATACCGAGAGATGGCCAGGGCAGGCCATCCTAGCGTGTTGGGCCCATGTGGCTTCATATTTTCCAAGGACTGGGCAGACGAAGGTTTGCTGCCCCATGCTACTTTCCTAGGCCCTGGCTTTTCTCTCTTTCTCCTCCTCTCCTGTGATCTTTCAGAGATGATGTGGACGGGTGCACAGCACAGGTTGGAGGGGGGTCCAGGCAGGAGGCTGAACTGGAAGTGGTTAGGCCTGACAAGATGAGGGCTTGAAGTTAGAGTGCGAGGCGGGGATGGAAAATCTGAGAGCGGAGGGCCCCGGGGCCAGCCTCTTCCTCTCTTTGGGCTCATTCTTTTTGTTCGGTGGCATTGATTCAGTGTCTTCTTCGTGCACACGGCACTGATGAGGCCTCTGCTCTGATGGGGACCTAGACGGTGATGAGGTGGAGGGTGAAGGGCCTTCGTCTCTGTTGGTTAGACCGGGACTGGTGGAGGGTTTTTGGCCATGCCGTGGGAAGGTCTGGGACCTAGTGCTTTCAGAGGAGGGAATGGTTATGCAAAGGCTCCAAGCGGGAATGGGACACTGAGGGCCGAGGGGGCCGGGTGGGCCGGGCTGGAGTTTGAGCTCCATGCTAATTAAGTGTGGTGGGAAGGTGGAGCACAGGGCTTCCCCCCAACATCCTTGGGTTTCCTTTTGTTCTTCATGAGGTCTGTACTTTGAAAAAAAAAATCTCATTATCCTGGAAGGTGTGTTTACAAAGGAACAGAACACATAACCTTGACTTTCTTTAGACTTTTAACTGAGGAAGTGGTTAATGGGTCACAGTGAACACCCTTGAGGATCCCAAAGATGGAGACCCTGGCAGCTACTCATTGGAAAAGGCTCCAGCTCTCTCCAATACTCATTCTCCCCAGGGCTGCTTCCCCTAGGATCACCAAAAGAGCCTGCTGCCACCCCCCCTGCTGGTGGGAGGAAGGAGAGGCATTTCCGTACTGTGAAAACCCCAGACCCCAGTGGCTTTCTGCCGTAGGTCTGGCTTTACACCTGCACCGGCGACTTGGAGGTGGCCCTGGGGAAGGAGGGTGCTGCTTTGTCCTCGGCCCCAGTTCGTTCTGCGGTGGCACAGGGGGCTGCTCCAGGGTTGGATGTGCGTGTGGGGAAGCACGCTGGGTACCCACCAGGCTGCAGCCTGCACCTATGGGAGTCAGGCCTCTGTAGCTGACTTGCGCGTTTCCTGAGTCCCTGTGTCTGGTGTCCCAGGACAGCATGCTGTTGCTTAATGTACTTCTTAACACCCCACCCCGGCATTAAATCCTCAACCGCTTTATGTCTGATTTGCATTTTCCAAGGCTGAATGAATCTGCTGACTTCCGTTTTCTGTTTCTGTTACAGATCCTGTGCGCAGGTGACTGTGAGTACCATTTTCCTCCATTCTCCTGTTGTTCGCTACCACCCCCTAGTGGACACAAGGCAACATGAACAGCTGTATGAAAATCACAGGAAATACTCATTTGTTGAAAGCCCTGTTGTTTCCATTTTGTCCTTAGATGTGGTATGAAGGTAGAAACAGCAAATGACAGAAAAAAATCAGTTAATTATGCAACCCTGATATATTAAAAAAATCAATATTTTCTGTGATTTTTTTTCTAGCCCATACCGATGGCTGATTTAATTTGGTTGAAACTGTACTGTTATTTTATGTGCTGTTATCCCATAAGTATTTGCTGGTGCTGCTGCACTGCCACAATTCAAAAATGATTGCCTGGGTTTGTATAACGTCTGGGAGACCAGAGGTGGCCTCACATTATATTTTGCTTTATATGAAGGATTGAGTCTTAATTGCTGACCCACACTGGTCCATTCCATGGTCTGTACTCAAATGAGGAGAATGAGGACACAATAGAAGTTTTTGACCAAACTAAATGCATATATTCAGTTGAAAGTACTGCCCATTCTGGGATTATGACCTGAGCGTTTTGGCCATAAAATGGTTCTGTAAGAAATAAAGATGATAGTAATTGGGGTTTTTTTTTTAAGCATATCTCTGGAAAAAAAATTGGTAGTTTTTATTTGTTCCCCAAATTTGAGAACTTTTTTTTTCCTTTTCTGATTGGAAAAATACCAAAATCTGTGAACCATAGAGATTGGTTTCACACTGCCATGCGAAGGAGGCACACTTGCTGAAACCTTCTAATAAGCAAATCTGAGTTAATCACAGTGATTATGCAAAGCTGTGCAAGCAGTGGGGAGAGCCCCGAAGTTGGGTGTTCTCCCGCTAATCAGTCGGTGACGAATCGGGTAGATCCTCCCGCAGGTTTGACACTGGTGCAGAAAGAGAAGGCTTCTGGACATGGACTTAGCCCGTAGCCAGGGCTCTTCGCACAGCTCTTTCCGTGGAAAGGGGTTTGTCCTGGGCCTCCAGGGTTATGGAATCAGTGGAAGGGTGACGTGTTGGGTGGCTGGGACTGCCATACTGGGTTCCACAGTTCTGGAGACTGGAAGTCAGAAGCCAAGGTCATAGCAGACTTGGTCTCCTCTTGGCTTGTGGGAGGCCATGTTCTCCCTGTGTCTTTACATGGTGGTCCTCTAGCCAGTGTGTTGTCTGTGTCCTAATCTCTTCTTATAAGGACACAGCCATAGCCCATTGGGGTCCTCCCAGATGACCTCATTTTGACGTAATTCCCACATTAAAGACCCAATCTCTAAGTCTAGTCACATCCTGGGTTACTTGGTTGGGGTTAAAACTTAACCATGTGGATTCTTGGGGAATGCACCCCAGCTCGTGACAACTGGGGAGCGGGCCTCAGGACAGCCCGACCGAGGTGAGGCGCGTCATCTGCTGTCCCTGGCACAGACAGTAGAGAGAGGGATCAGGAAACCTGTGCCGTCCCTACGGGCTCCAAGAGCGTGGGGTCAGGAAGCTGCAGCCGCCACCACAGTGAGGCTCCCGTCGCATCCATATTCCAGCCACAGGAAGGCGGCAGGCTAACAGCAGAGCTCCCATCTTTAAGTCTTGCAGGGCTTCCTTCTGTTCATACTGGGTTGGCCAGAACTTAGTCACATGGCTGGATCTTGCTGCAAGGGAGGCTGGGAAATGTAGTCTTTGTTCCCCAAAGCTGAGTACAGATAAAACCTCTGGGAGTATATGACGAAGGAAGAAGAGGGTGTTGAATGAATTTTGGGAACAGCAGCCTCTGCTGCAACTCCCGAAAGAGAGGCTGTGGGAGGCTTGGAAATGTGTTCAAGGTCGAGCAGCCTGGAGCAGCCCCGGTTCTCCTCCAGAGCCCGAGCCCTTGACCATGGGGCTTCTGCCTTGTCTCATTTCCTGTGCATGACTCTGTACAACTTAAGCTCCTGATGTCTGTATTCCTTTTTTAAAACATTAGATTTTATTTGATTATTTTATTTGAGAGACAGAAGAGGGAGAGAGAGAGAGGGAGAGACAGAGAGATGGATGGACACAGAGAGGTCCCATTTGCTGACTCATTCCCTAAATACCCACAATAGCCAGGGCTGGGCCAGGCCAAAGCTGGGAGCTGGGAGCTCCATGCAGGTCTCCCCTGTGGGTGGCAGAGACCCAGAACCATCATCTGCTGCCATCCAGAGTATGCGTTAGCAGGAAGGCGGAATCAGGAGTGGAGCCAGAACTTGAACCCAACACTGTGGTATGGGATGTGGGCCTCCCATCCAGTGTCTTAAGCAGGAGGCACAACGCCTGCCCCTGTGGGGTCTGCACTTGTGAGGCCACAGTGCTCTCTGCCTGGCTAGCGACACTGCTGTCCAAGGGACTCCTGTTGTAGGTGGTGATACAGAGTAGAGGAGAGACCAGTTGTCCCAAGCTTGCATTTCCTCCCTGTGTGGATGTTTGTGAGGGTTGGCTTCTGGCCAGATTCTGAATCTATTCATTCCATTTTCCCACAGTCCCTGGTTCGGTTTCTGACTTTCGAGTGACGAGTGTCAGCACGAGGGAGGTCAGCTTAGCGTGGAGCAGCAATGACTCGGAGTCCTTCAGGCTGTATGCCACGCAGGATGGAGCCGGCTGGTCCTGGGAGGGAACCACCACCAACCAGAGCATCACCATCGGCGACTTATACCCCGGGACCAGTTACCACTTTGAAATATTTGCCCAAGGACCAAATGGGACTGAAGAGGCACCCCAGAGAGTTTCCTGTACAACTGGTAAGCAAGTGGGCTGGGTTTGCTGTCCAACAGTTGTGTTTCTTTTTTTTTTTTAAGCTTTTATTTAGTAAATATAAATTTCCAAAGTACAGCTTATGGACAATGGCTTCCCCCCCCCATAACTTCCCTCCCACCTGCACCCCTCCCATCTCTCGCTCCCTCTCCCATTCCATTCACATCAAGACTCATTTTCAATTATCTTTATATACAGAAGATCGATTTAGTATATATTAAGTAAAGATTTCATCAGTTTGCATCCACACAGAACATAAAGTGTAAAATACTGTTTGAGTACTAGTTATAACATTAATTCACATTGGACAAAACATTAAGGACAGAGATCCCACATGAGGAGTAAGTACACAGTGACTCCTGTTGTTGACTTAACAATTTGACACTCTTGTTTATGGCATCAGTAATTTCCCTAGGCTAACTAACAGTTGTGTTTCTTAAAGGAAGTCTTATAATTTGTAAGTGCTGGTTTTCTAAATACTGTTTTTCTTTAAGTTATCAAAACCTTAAAAAATTTCATTATAACAATAATGCATTTTTATTACATAAAATGTAGCCATGAGAGAATAAGAAAAAAAAATCACATGTAAGCTGTCAACCAGGGATATACTCGTTGATAGCTTTTGGTGTATGATGTTTTACGATTACATGATATGGACATATCCACACACACACAACACGTGCGTGCTCTTATCTTCCACCAACACTGAGGTCATCCTGGACCTGCTGCTTCCCCCTCTAACCAGCCTGTGATGAACGTTCTTCACTGTCAGCATGAGTATCTTTACAGGGGGCCTTCAGCACCTGCCTGGCATTTCATTGCTCAAATCAGATTTCGCAGATAGTAATTGCTCACAGGCCAAGACTGGTCAGTTGTCTGCTTTTGCAGAGTTTTATTGGAACAGAACCACAGGCTGGTTATGTACTGCCTGTGGCTGCCTGTATGCGATCATGACCCTTCCCATTTCCTGAGTCCTGGGCTTGTCCAGTGCTTTTCAAAGTGTGGCCCAGGGATCTCTGGAGATCCTCTAGATTCTTCTGAGGTCTCTGTGTGCGTGGTTATTGCAACAATACTGGAATATTGCTTAGTTTTTTTCACTTTCATAAGTGTACAGTAGAGTATTCCAAATGCTATGTGACATTGTCACACTAATAGCTAATGGGATATATTCTTGTATAATTCTGTATTTAAAAATTAGTGGCTTTAATTTCTAACATTACAAATATTGATAAGTGTAGCCTGCATAAACAAACATTCTCTGAGAGCCTTCCTCATTTTTAAGGAGTTATCTCAAAAAAATTTAAGAACTACTCATCAAGAAGTATTCTAAATTGTTTACCTACTGCCGTTTTGTTGGGCAGGTAGATTATTTTTACAGTTTTTTATAGATACTGTAGTAGTGTGATAATTTTAGGCTAACTGATATTGATAAAATTATTCCATGAAAAAAGTTTAAATGAATCATTGGATTATTCCTAGGTTGATGAGAGAATGACTTAGGCATTCCTAGGGAGCTAATGTTTGTCGTTTTTAAAAATGTATGGTTCTGGTGGGGCCTGTGCTATATGTAGTAGGCTAAGCCTTTGCCATGCTGGCATCCTATATGGCTGCTGGTTCGAGTCCCTGCTACTCCTCTTCCAATCCAGCTTTCTGCTAATGCACCTGGGAAAGCAGTGGAAAATGGCCCAAATACTCGGGCCCCTGCTCTCATATGGGAGACCCAGAAGAAGCTCCTGGCTTCAGATCAGCTCAGCTCTGGTCACTGCAGCCATTTGGGGAGTGAATCAGCAGCTGGAAGACCTTTCTCTCTGTGTCTCCCTCTCTCTGTCTGAACTCTATCTCGCAAATAAATAAATAAATATTTTTTAAAAGGATGGTTCTAGGCTAGGATGTCCCTCAGCGCTGCAACAGCTACGGTGGTCCTCGAGTATAGGGGCCTCATGAGATGGTCAGCCCGGAGTATCTGTGGACAGGTGTCTGCTGAGGGCTGTTCCTGAAAAAATCAGTCACTGAAGACTGAAGCAAGTGCCTGCCTCTTCAACTATGCAGCCATGGCTACACGGCCACTAGGATCAAGAACCGTCAGGAACATATGACATCACCAGAAAGAGAGAAGAAAGTGCCAGCGACCGACTCCACGGAGCTGGAGATGAGTGCATTCCCCACAGAATGCAGAGTCACTTAGGGAGCTCAGCAAAGTTCCAGAAAATACAAGAACACAGTTCAGAGAAATGAGGGAAACAATAAGGCATCAGAAAGACATTTAATAGCGAGATTGAAAAAATGAGTGAAAGGAAAAATGCAGCAGAGAGCATAAAAAGCAGAATTAAGCAGGAGAAAGAATCTGTGGATTTGAGGAGAGGTTATTGAAAACACACAGAGGAAGAAAAAGAAAACAGAATCAAAAGGAATGAAGAAAACTTATAGGATTTATGTCTGCATCGAGAGAACAGACATTGAAGTCGCTGGAGTTGAAGAGAGTAGAGAGAGATGAATGGAGAGGAAGCTTGAAGAAATAGTGGAAAACTTTCCAGACCTGGAGGAAGATTGAAGATCCAGGTGCACAAAGTTTAAACGGCTGGACTCATGCTGAGTCCAGGTAGGACGGACCCAGCACATACTGTCAGAAATCGGGGACAGTGAGAGCACCCTGACACCAGTAGGAGGAGGGAGTCTGGCAGCTGAGCTGTAGACTCTGTCTGCACAGAAGCTTCGAGGCCAGAGACGGGGGAAGACACATCCAGATGCTAGAGGACAGACACTGCCAAGCCAGGGTCCTGTACCCAGCCAGACTCCCCCAAGACACAAACTGAGGGAATCCATCGCCACCAGATCTGTGTTAAAGAAATGGTACAGGGACTTCTTCAAATGGAAAGGAAAAGAGACACTGTGCATACCGCAAAAACATTGGGAAGTATAACAGTGACCGGTAAAAGTACACAGTCAAATTCAGAATACTCCCAGCGTGATCATGGTGGTGTGTCGTTGGTAGGAAGATGAAGAGACAAAACTGTAAATGATGATAGCTGCAATATTTTGTCAGGGAATGTATAGTATAAAAGGATCAGAAATTCAGTCCGTGGGGCTTATGTTGGCCCCATGTAGTCTGATATTCGAATGACACAGGGTAAATGAGTATGGTCCCTGTGCAAGGACGACACACAGACTTGTGAAGCCTTCCACCTGTTTTTTTGTCATACTCCTTCTGTAGTAAAGCCATTAGGTCTTTGACTGTAATGCAAATTAAAAATGTTATCTCAAAAGGTAATTAATTTAGGTTGCAAAAAATCAAAATGTGAGGGAGAAGACTGGAGTAAAAGTATAGGTTGTGTGTGTGTGTGTGTGAGAGAGAGAGAGAGAGAGAGAGAGTGAGACAGTGGGGGCGGGTGTGGGGAGCAACTCGGACTAGACTGTTACTAGACTTATTCTATGCATCTGCTCTCCCACAATATGGCGCTGGGAGAGGAGGAAACAGCTTCTACACAGCTGCCTCCAGTTCAACCAATAAACAGCAGGACCTGCTCCTGATTGGAGGAGAGCAGCGTACTCGGCGTGTGGGTAGCAGAGTTGGGATTGGTGGAAGAGGACTATAAAGGAAGAGAGAGACAACATGCACCAGGAACATCTATCTGAAGGAACACCTGAGCAGCCCCCGAGAGAGCCGGCCGGCGGTGTGCCGCTCCCCAGCGGAAGTGGGGAAAGTGGCAGGGGGGCCCCCCCACTCCACGGAGGTGGAGGGACGGCAGCCAACCTGGAAAGAACCAGCAGCAAACCCGGGAAGGGCCGAGCAGACAAAAGAACAGCGCAGGGTTTAGTGTCGCTCCTCCACGAAGAGGGGGAGCAACAGGCGGGTATCAAGGTTACCAGTTTAAGTGACCTGTTACAGGATTTTTTGGGAAGCTGTAGTAGGTACACACACATACACACACACACACACGCACACACACACAGAGAACAAGGAATTAAAACATAGCACTAGGGGCTGGCTCTGTGGCATAGTGGGTAAAGCTGCCTGCAATGCTGGCATCCCACATGGGTGCCGGTTTGAGTCCCAACTGCTCCTTTTCCAGTCCAGCTCTCTGCTATGGCCTGTGAAAGCAGTAGAAGATGGCCCAAGTCCTTGGGCCCCTGAACCTGTGTGGGAGACCTGGAGGAAGCTCCTGGGTCCTGACCCTGGATTGGCCCAGCTCTGGCTGTTGTGGCCATTTGGGGAGTGAACCAGTGGATGGAAGACCTCTCTCCCCCCTCTCTGTGCCTCTGCCTCTCTGTAACTCTGCCTTTCAAATAAATGAAACAAAACAAAACAAAACATACCACTAAAGGCAAATACTCCACTACAAGGAAGACAGGAAGAAAAGAACAAAACAACTGGGAAACAACAAAGTGGCAATAGGAGGTCCTTCCCTATCAGTAACAACCTTGACTGTAAATGAAGCCAATACTTGATTCTTCTCAACCCATGTGCAGTAGTCTCCTGGATAGATTATACATTAGGCCAGAAAACAAGACTTAGCGAGCTTAAGGATGTTGGAATCTTAGTAGGTATCTGACCGTGATGGTATAAAACTAAAGTCAGCAGGAGGAGGAGCTTAGAAAAACTCACAAGCCCATGAAAGCGAAGGACAGACTCCTGGACAAGCAGGGGTCAGTGGCCAATGCCTTTATTGCCTTTACTCTTTTGGGCAACCCCAGACTCTTTGAGAGTGAAGTCTCGACCTCCTGTGTTTCATTCTGCTTCTGGTTGGTACTCCTCAATCTTGAGTTTAATTAGAAGGCATCCATTTGGTAGTGTTATTAACCATGATGGCGTCCATTGGTTTCCATTGGTTGAAATGTGTCTTGTGCATCTATAATTTCACCAAGGTGTATAGAGGTGTGGTGATTTTGAGTAAACCCACATGGCAGATGCTGGGCAGAATTGGATTCTGGACCCAGATATTTTTTTGTGGCCAAATCCAGTGACCTTGTTCCTTGTGTCATGGTGATTCAGTACTACTCGTTTGCGTTTAGTATGGTGTGTTAGAGCTGTTGGCAGGAGAACCTGCAGTCGAGAGGTTTGAAGGGATTAATTCCAGGTCGCACGGCTGAAAAGGTGGAGCAGGTCTTTTTTTTTTTTTTTTTAAATTTTAAAAAAGATTTATTTATTTATTTGAAAATCAGAGTTACACAGAGAGAGAGGAGAGGCAGAGAGAGAGAGAGGTCTTCCATCCGATGGTTCACTCCCAGTTGGCCACAATGGCCAGAGCTGCGCCGATCCGATCTGGGTCTCCCACGCAGGTGCAGAGGCCCAAGCACTTGGGCCATCTTCTGCTTTCCAAGGCCATAGCAGAGAGCTGGATGGGAAGTGGAGCAGCCAGGTCTTGAACTGGTGCCCATATGGGATGCTGGTGCTTCAGGCCAGAGCTTTAACCCGCTGCGCCACAGTGCTGGCCCCCTGAGCAGATCTTTTAAGTGTGGATCTGGATTCCAAGACCAGTCCTTTCATCTTTCTGCTGTCCTGCCCCGTGTCACTTTTATGTCAGAAAAACTGTCGAGCTGTCTCCTGATGTTAGACATACTGCAATGTCTCCTTGCCTGCAGTGTTTGCTGAGAATTTGGGGCGGGGGGGAGACTGATTTGGCATCTTGGTTCTCCCTTTTTATGAGCCTCTACAGAGATTGAATCCCATGTCCCAGGCTCAGCCAGCACTGGCCAGCTTCTGTCAATTTCCCAGCCCTGTACTTAAAGATGGGCTGGTGCAGGGAAGTCTAGGAGGTGAGCACAGAGAATTGATAACTTCATGAAATTCACTTCCGGAAAGCGGACATGCAGAACAGATCTTACGTTGCTTTTTTTTTAAATGTCATTTTTCTTCTTTTTTCCTTGAAAACCGTATTTAAATAGAACCCAGTCCTGTGTTTGACATTGAAGTTGCTTCTATCAGCCCTACCAGCGTGGTCCTCACCTGGAAAAGCAATGACACTGCTGCTTCTGAGTACATCTACAGAGTAAGCAATAAGATGGAGAACGAGTGGGTGATGACGGACAAAAACCAGACGAGTTGCAACGTCACAGGCCTAAGCCCAGCGACTGCATATACGTTCTCCGTCTCCCCAGGAGTAGGCAATGGGACTTGGGGAGAACCCAGGTTCAAAAATGTCACAACAGGTAAGGTGACTGGCTCCCTTCCTTCTCATTCTGTGTCCTGGCACCTTGTCTGTGTGGGGGGGTACCCATTGGAGAGACATTGCTTTTCACAACCTCGAGGAAGAGGAAGGGTTTTGTGTTGTTCCCAAGCCAGGAGCTGAGGTGGTGGTCCTGTTCATTCAGTATTAAGGTCCTGTGTGTCTTTTGAAGTCTTAACGACTCACAACTGGTTGGTTTTGAAAAATCTTTCGTTACTGTTCATTAATATCTACTGTTTTGCTAAGGCTCTGAAGTAGAGGCCTCGTTGGAAATGTGTTTCGATGGTGTCAGTAATTACTAGCCTTTGAACTCCCTGGGAAGCTGACCCTGTGTTTCTATTCGCAGGAGTTTCCGTCAGGCAGGGCTGTTTGGTACTCTTGATAGCGAGTGTAAGTTTCAAATGGAATAAGACCCAATGACATTTAGATTCTGATTAAGGTTAGACAGCTTAGATTTTCATTTAGCCTAGAGGTTGTTACCCCAAGCCTCTCATTAGAGCTGCAAAGTTAAATAAAGGTGAAAAGCACCAAAATTAACCAACCACAATACCACCGAAACATCACGCAAGAAGCTCTTTTTAAGGTGAGCAGCACTAAAGATCTGAGAAAGAAGTCCTCGGTGGGTGTTCTGAATGGGGTGTGGCCGGGAGTGGGCTTGCCGTGGCAGCCTGGCCTCTCGGTGCGCGGGGTCTGGATGAGCAGTGTGGAACACAGCACCTCTTCAGGATGCCAAACAGCAAACAGCAATCCACTGGCTTTCACGTGCCTTTCAGCCCGGACACTTTCTTTAAACAAACCTTGCTCAGAAGCCCAGTAAGTGAAAATAAGAACTTCAGAGAGAGGAGCCATGGGAACGGGTGTAACAGGCACCTGGAACCAGCCCCGTGTGCCTCGGCTCCGTTTGAGAGGGAGCAGCCCCAGAGAAGCTGCGAGAGGGAACCAAGGGGAGGACAGAGAGACTGCGAGGGAGGGTTGACGAGCAAGAGGACACACACTATTTCTTCATTTTTACTTGACACAAAAAAATTAGACGTACTGTGGGGTCTTGTGGTGTTTTAATATGTGTGTACTTTGCATGATGTTCGGGTCAGGGTAAACATCTGTCTCCTCCAACATTTCACACTCGTGTAAGGTGAAGACATTTAAAATCCTTCTTTCTTTACCTGTAGTCGCCCTCTGGTGCAATGGAGCACCAGAATATCTACTCCTAGTTAGAACTTAGCATTATTAGGCCGGCGCTGCAGCTCACTAGGCTAATCCTCTGCCTGCGGCACAGGTACCCCGGGTTCTAGTCCCGGTTGGGTCACCGGATTCTGTCCCAGTTGCTCCTCTTCCAGTCCAGCTCTCTGCTGTGGCCTGGGAAGGCAGTGGAGGATGGCCCAAGTGCTTGGGCCTTGCACCTGCATGGGAGACCAGGAGGAAGCACCTGGCTCCTGGCTTCTGATTGGCGCAGCGCGCCGGCTGTAGGAGCCATTTGGGGGGTGAACCAACAGAAGGAGGACCTTTCTCACTAACTCTGCCTGTCAAAAAAAAAAAAAAAAAGAACTTAGCATTATTAGTTGTTTTTCCTCCATCATCTCCTCCTTTCCTACTCTTCCCAGCCTCTGGAAACCATCGTTACAGTCTCAACTTCTATGAGACCAACTTTTTAAAAAAATGTTTCATATGTGTGGCATTGTGCAAACTTACTTCTTGGCTTACTTCACTCAACATACTGACCTCAGTTTGCATCGATGTTGCAGATGACAAGGTTCATCCTCTTCTGTGGCTGAGTGGTGTTCCATTGCAGATGCACACCCCACGTTGTGCTTATCCACTCACCAGTAGATGGACATTGAGGTTGTTTGTAATTTTTGGCTATTGTGAATAGCGCTGCAGTACACATGGGACTGCAGACGTCTCTTCAACAGCCCGATTTCTTTTCCCTTGGATATATTCCAGCAGTGGAATTGTTGGACCATATGCTAGATCTGTTTTAGTTTTTTTTGAGGAACCTCCGTACTGTTTTCCACAATGGCTGTGCCAATTTACATTCTTACCAGCAGAGTGCAAGGGTTCCGTTTCCTTCACATCCTTGTCAGTGCTTGTTATCTTTTGTCTTTTTGGTAATAGCCAGTAGAAGTGGTTTTGGGGACAGGGTGACACACAGTTGTTGACCATGGCGAAGAGGAGGCAGTAGCAGTGAGCGTGCTTGGCCACCATAAGGCCCCTTGAGGACAGGACTCTGCCAGAAGAGAGTTCGTCAGCTACTGAGTACTGAGTGTGTACGGATGTAGCTGTCCTTAGTACACAGCCTAGGAACCTAGGGCTGCAGCTGGAGATGCTGGTGCGTGGCGAAGTTCATTTCTTCTGAGATCTCAGGGCATCGTGCATCAGGTGGAAACCAGGCAGCCTTCCTCCAGTCCACTGTGGTCCCAAGATGTTCTTTGTTTTTTTTTTTTTTTTTTTGACAGGCAGAGTGGACAGAGAGAGAGAGACAGAGAGAAAGGTCTTCCTTTACCGTTGGTTCACCCCCCAATGGCAGCTGCGGCTGGTGCGTTGCGACTGCTGCACCGCGCTGATCCGAAGGCAGGAGCCAGGTGCTTCTCCTGGTCTCCCATGGGGTGCAGGGCCCAAGCACTTGGGCCATCCTCCACTGCACTCCCTGGCCACAGCAGAGAGCTGGCCTGGAAGAGGGGCAACCGGGACACAATCCGGCACCCCGACTGGGACTAGAACCTGGTGTGCCGGTGCCGCAGGCGGAAGATTAGCCTAGTGAGCCGCGGCGCCCGCTGGAGTTAGTCTTAAAGAGTAGAACAGATCCTAAGCATTTTTGGTTTTAAGGTTTATTCCTTCTCCTCTTTTCTGCATGATAGTTTGGTTTTCCTTTACCATGAAATGATGGAAATGAACTGAACTCTGTTGTAAGGGAAGTGTTTTTAGTATTTTAGTTACATTGAATCAGCAGTGACCCCAGTTATTCTTAAAGTGGAGTGACTGCAGATACCATGTTCCATTTATGTCCGTGGTGTGTTTTTATTACAGAGCCTGAACCAGTTTCTGGACTGCACATTGTCTTCGTGGGTGTGACAGAGGCCACTCTGCGCTGGAGCAGTCACAATGGCACCGCCTTCTGCCGGATGTTCCTGGAAAGCTATGGGAGCCATGATTTGCCGACCCCGGATGCTGCGGTCAATATTTCAGACCTGAAGCCAGGGTTTCAATACAGAGTCATTTGGCATTTTCTAGAGTCAAATGAGACAGAGGGAGACCCCATGGTTCCAGAAGGTGTCTGGGGTGAGTCACCCTATGGGGTTTGGCTTTTGATAACTTAGGAGTTGAAAAAAATACTGTTTTTTTTTTTTTTTTTTTTAATATCTGTGTAGGATTTTACAGTTTTTAGAGGGCTTTTCCTCCATGCTTCGGTTTGATCCCACAGCTGTCTGAGGAAGGAAGGGAAAGTGATCTGATTTTATGAGTGAACGCACCGAGGTTCAGAGTGGCAGTGGGGCGGCCGAGAAAGCAGAGGGCCTGGGAAGCTTTTAAATTTTCAGTCTAACATATGACAGGTGCGCTAACCTAGGTAGGGCCACTGGAGGAACTTAGCACATCCACTGAGAAGAGCCAACAGACGTCTTTCGTGTGGATGTTGGAGCCATCATTTGCAAGTGGTATGGAATTTTCACTGGGTCCCTAGGATAAGCCCCCAGGTTGAGTGGGGCAAGGACTTCCACTTTATACATAAGATTGCAAAGCTACAAGGTGGTGTTAGGGTTCCTGGTGGCAGGTGGCAGAAACCAAACTTTTAAGTGGCTGGGACTAAAAGAGTGACCTGCTGGTTCCTCTGTCTTCCTCCACTCCAGGCTGTGAGGTGTTAAAGGGACAGCAGTTCTCATTTCTCCCACCAGCTGCCTCTTTGCCACAGTGGCTCGAGGAGCAACGGCCACCAGCCATCCCCCTGTTTCATACCCTGTCATTCCCTCGCCAGCCTGGTCTGGCCCTGGGGAACCTTCTTTGGGTGGACTCTAATTAGCAAAGTCTGAGTCAGGCAGGTGCTCCTGGGAATCGCACTGGGGAGGGAGAGTTCATGCCCCAAGGCGTGGAGAATGACACGAAACAGCGGAGTTGGCACGAAATGCATGGTTCTCCTGGAAGAACAGCGCACAGTGAGAGCGCCAGGCCTCTGCAGGCCGCTGTGTGTGTGTGTGTGTGTCTGTCTGTCTGTCTGTCTGTCTCTCTGGAGGAGGTGGGAATGCCAGCCATGGGTACCGTCCAATGTGGAGTGGGGGTGCTGAAAGAACAGGGGTGTGCATTTCTCTCGCAGTTAACGTCTTTCCTCCTGTGCTTCACGCAGATGCCAACAGCACAGAGACGCCCCCGACCGAGAGCTCGCCCCTGCCACGCAGCCGCCCCACGGCCTCCGTACAGCGCCTTGACCCCACGGCCCCGGGGGATGTGCAAGTGCTTCTTACGGGATTAGACCCCGGTACTCGGTACAGGGCCTCCGTTTTCCCGCAAGCGGCAGATGGCACAGAAGGACAGCCGCAGGCCGTCACGTTCAGGACGAGTACGTTGGCTTTTGTTGCCCCGGCGGTGGCCGGAGGTTCCCAGCACCGAGTTCTGTCCTCTCTGATTTGGTTGCTGAGTTGTTAGAGCTTTCTCACTGTTGTCAGCGGCAGTGTTCCGGAAGAGATTTTGGAGAGAACGGATCGACTGAGTTTCTTCTTCCCTCCCTGGCCTGGCACTTCCCTGAAATGGGGACCCTTGTTGGGGTGTAGCAGGTTAAGCCACCATGTGTGATGCTGGCATCCCATATCAGAGCGACAGCTCGAATCTCGGCTGCTCCACTTCTGATCCAGCTCCCTGCAGAAGTGCCTGGGAAGGCAATGAATGGGTGATGGCCCAAGTACCGGGGCCCCTGCTACCCATGTAAGAGATCTGGATGGAGTTCCTGGCTCCTGGCTTTAGCCTGGCCCAGACCTGGCTGTTGCAGCCATTTGGGGAGTGAAACAGTAGATGGGAAGACTTCCCTGTCTTTCTGTCCTGCTCTGTCTCCATCATTCTGCCTTTTAAATAAAGGAATAAATATTAAATATTTAAAAAAATCAGTGAAAAATATTGAGCAGCTGCTTTGTGCTGGCATTGGACACAGCCTCATGTCTGTCTGTCTGTCCCTGCATATCAGCCAATGAGACAAACTGGTATCATATTTTTCTTATAAATAGAACACGATCGATTTTTTTTCCCCCGAGATAAGGAGTTTCCATTTTTGGACTTGCTGTTGGAATTCATACTGATCTTTACCATGCGCATTGCTGCTTGTCTAACTCGAATTTATCAGCACTCCCATTCTACCAGTTGACCAATGTTGGGAGGGCTTTGGTGCTGATGAAGGAGTAAAGGAATGGTTGGTTCCTGCTGGCCTGGGAGCTGTCAGCATGGATGGAGAGTTGACACAGACATCCATGTGACAGTGCATGGTCAGGCCTCGTGAGCTCAGGACTAGACACTGTAGTGTCACAGCTAAACACAGAGGCTCTGTTGTAGAAGACATGAACTGACTTGGGTTGTCTTAATAAATAGAAAGGCTGTCATAGGCCCACAGAACTGAGGGCCAGGGCTGGAGGAGCAAGGACAGAAAACAGACTGGACTTGGGAAACTCTGGAGGGTGGGTCCACGCTGCATCTGGTGGTGCACCTTGGGGGTTCAAAGGCCCAGGAAGGAGAGGGTGACATGGCTGTGCTTTCTGGATGGCTATGCTGGGAGACGGCACTGCAATCCCCCCGGCGTCCATGTGGGTGACAAGCACTGGCTCCCACTGTTCAGAAGGGGCATGGGTGCTGTGTGGGTGACCCGTGGGAAGGGTTGAACTCACGTGGAGGCAGGGTAGGCTTTAGATAAGTGGAGACAGTGGAGAGGGTGAATCAGTTGAGAAAACAACCCACGTGTAAGTGCAGAGAACGGACCTGGGGGCACAGCGGGCAGGGGGAGGTGAGGCTGAAAAGGAAGAGGCTGTGGCTCCCTCTGTAAGGCCCTTCGGGGGAGCTGGTTTACTACTTAAGCCAAAAGAGCGTGTTTTTCTTTGGAATAGGTTTACAAAGGAGGAGGAGTGGGTAGGTGGGTGTTAGGAGGAGTAGCCAGGTGGTGAAATGTGGGTGCCGTGGGGCAGTGAGAACCCCCAGGTAGCAGGAAGTAGCCCAGTAGCCCTGACCCTGGAGGCCCAGGAGGGCTGTGGGGACTCCCTGATGGCTCTGCACGTGGCTGCTCCTGGAGGGGTTGATTTAGTTCCTAGAGAGATGTTCTGAGTGTGCTTTGAGAGTTTCTATCTCTCTCTCTCTCTCTCTCTCTCTCTCTCTCTCTCTCTCTCTCTGTCTCTCTCTCTCTCTGCCTTGCAGAGAGAAGGGGAGGGGTGTGCTTTGGAGCACCTGGTGGGCAGCATTGCTCTCCAGGCTGTGTTACTTGTACAGGGTGAGAAGAGGATGGGTTGGGGGAGGCGAGCAAGTGGCGAGTAACTCACACTGTCGTGTTCCCTCTTGAGGTTAGGATTGCTATCCCTGTTTTATGATGAAACTGAGTTCAAGTGGTTTTCCTGAGGGAGACCTGGCTGTGAAACAGAGCTAGACGTGACTCCTGCAGAAGTCTGTGGTCTTCTTCTTCTTCTTCTTCTTCTTCTTTTTTTTTTTTTAGATGGATTTATTTATTTGAAAGTCAGAGTTGGGCAGAGAGAGAGAGAGAGGTCTTCCATCCGCTGGGTCACTCCCCAGTTGGCTGCAACGGCTGGAGCTTAGCTGCTTCGAAGCCAGGAGCCAGGAGCTTCTTCCGGGTCTCCCACGTGGATGCAGGGGCCCAAGGACTTGGGCCATCTTGTACTGCTTTCCCAGGCCATAGTAGAGAGCTGGATTGGAAGTGGAGCAGCTGGATCTCAAACTGGCACCCATATGGGATGCCGGCGCTTCAGGCCAGGGCATTAACTCACTGCGCTACAGCACTGGCCCCAGTCTGTGATCTTGACCTGATCCTATAGGGAATAGTGTTCATACTTGGATGGATAGGTGCATAAGGGTTTTTCTGGGTCCCCCGAGCTCCTGGAGCAAGGCACGGGTGGAGTGCATGTTACTGTTTGATTAGGAGTCCACCATGAACATAAAAGAATAATGACTGACGGTGCTGGGCTGTTGGCCAGGCGGTTTCCGCACCAACCACGTTCACTTGTGGTTAAATGGTGTGGTGAGGGGAGGAGGGACAATCCCTAGAAGTGATTACAGCTCCTTTCTCTCTCTCCCTCTATCTCTCTGTCTCTCTCTGTCTCTCTCTCTCTCTCTCTGGCTTGGCCTTTCTGGTTATTCTGAACTTCTCCTGTATCTTCACAGATTCTGACCAGGTTTTTGACATTGAAGTTGTAAACATCAGTGCCACAAGCATGACCCTGACCTGGAAAATCAGCCACAATGGGTCACACTCTGCCTACGCCTATGAGGTACAAGTGGCTGGAGAGACCTATTTCTTCAACTTCACCGTCAAC
The DNA here is from genome assembly GCF_051225735.1 of Oryctolagus cuniculus. Classification (NCBI taxonomy): domain Eukaryota; kingdom Metazoa; phylum Chordata; class Mammalia; order Lagomorpha; family Leporidae; genus Oryctolagus; species Oryctolagus cuniculus. The sequence goes on along the minus strand of NC_142867.1, from coordinate 17,834,448 downwards.
GATACTCACGCCGTCATCTCTGGACTCAGCCCGAGCACGTTATACAACATCACAGTGCGACCCTTCCTGGGTGACACCGAGGGCACACCAGGCTTTCTCCAAGTCTACACCCGTGAGTTTGCTCATTGCTCCAGCTGACCTTGCTTGCTGGCGACTTTGCCTCAGGCCCAGATACAGGACAAAGAAGCCCTGATCCTGCCCTCAAGGAAGGCACATGGTGCTCTGAGCCCCTTCAGGAGGTGGGGTGTAGTAACAGTGAGCGCTGGGGGGCCTGAGCTGCGTGCTGAACTTCTTGTGCTTCCCTCGCGCTGTCTCAGTGTCTTGTGATGTGGTTGGCATTAGCTTTATTTTGTGGATGGGGGAGGCCAAGGCGGAGTGAGAGGGAGTATGCAGGTGCCACACCTGCTAAGTGACACAGGAGAGATTCAGCCTCTCAGCTCCAGCCTGTGTTTATAATAGTGACCTTTGTATTGTGATAGAGACCTAGAGTGGATTGATAAAGGGAGACGAAAAAGAACCTCTTATCTCTTGGATGCTAACATTATAAGGGAACACTGGTACAGCCATGTCTAGTCTTCTGTTTGCTTAAAAGTTCTTTAAAGACAGCATGATATGCAGCAGATAAAAGGTTTCTTGTTCCGAAGAAGACCTGATAATGTAAACTAAAGCCGTGATGTTGTATTAGTAGTGTCTGTGTAATGATATCAAAACCAGCAATGCATTTGCATGGTGCCAGGAGCTTACCTATATTGCATGACTTTCATGGTTGGTATTAGGATCTCCCTTCTGTAGATGAGAAAACTGCAGCCCAGCTGAGGGTGGACACTCTGTCTTGGGCCACAGAGCTTGCAAGTGGTAAAGCAGGGATTTGAACCCAGAGCTGCTTCTGGTGCCACAGGAATGCTGTACTCAGGAGTCTGTTGCCTCCCAGCAAACACACCTTAAGCATTCCTACAAACTCTGTTGGGTTGCGACTTTGGGGAGAATAAAATCTCCTTTTTTCATTTTCTTTTCTTAATTTTGAAAAATCTATGTGTTAAGATTAGTTTCAGCTGTGAATAGCACACTCTGCTCCCAGTAAGACAGGAGTTTCTTTTTCATGGAAAAGAGTCTGGCCAGAGTGGGGATGGTAGAGCTGTAGCCTGGATTTAGATGCAAGAAGTGGAAACCATGAGCTGTTGGAAGGCAAGAGGCATTTATCCAGGGAATCGAGGGTTTGCAGGCTCATTGAGAGGGCTGGTATATTAATTTTCTAGCACTGCCATGACCAGTACTACAGACTGTTATCAGAGATAAGGCCAAATTGGTTAGGTTAAAAGAGAGTAGGCAAGCCCCTGTCTCCATGAAATATTTGCCAAGAGACTTTGGTTGCCACTAGACAAGGCAGGAAAATGGACAGAAGGCTGGACATGGAGTGTTCCTCGGGGTGAGAGTTTCCAGGATTTACCCCTGCTCTCACTCCCTCCGGGCTGGCTCGCCAGATATCTTGCCAGAGATGGCTGCTTGGAGGTTCTTGTCTTTGGTCAAGAAGGAATTCAGACGTGAGACAGAGAGTAGTGGTAAGCATGCTAGCCAGGTTTAGTGAAGAGAGTACAGACCAGGTGGGCATCTCAGAAAGGAACCAAGAGCCCAGTCTGCATTCAGTTCAGAGTCTTTATGGATTTGGGTCTGGGCCTTGTGTGGGATGTCTCTGGGTAGAGGGCTTTCTGAGTGTGAGATTCCTAAAATTCTTTCCAGAACCTCATCTTAGCCCCTTGGTGAAGGGCAGATGAGATTCTGCTAAGCTGCTCCCAGGGAGGGGGCTTGGACCTACCCACCCAGGTTACTGGTATGTCAATGCTGGTTTGGTACTACAACCACAGAAAGGACTCACTCAAGCTTATTGAATGCGGGCAATACTTTAGAAGTGAAATTGCTGGCTTGCTGCTAGATCTTCTTTATTCCATTGCACAGAAATTCCTGCTATTCTTTGGCCCCGTGTACACAGAGGCTAATGTCTGCCCGGCCACCTTAACACAAGCAGTGGCTTACACAATAGAAATGTCCTCTGCCATAGTTCTGGAGGCTGGGAGTCACACATCAAGGTAGCAGCAGGTTTGCTTTCTTCTCTGGCCTCTCCCTTGGTGTGTCTTCGTGTGGTCGTCCTCAGCCCGTGTGCTGTCTGTGTCCTCATCCCTTCTCATAAGGACACAGTCAGGCTGGACTGGGGCGCACCCTTAGGATCTCATTTTAAACTAATTACCTTTTGAAAGCCCTTGTCTCCAAATATGGTCCCAGTTCAAGGTACTGGGATTAGGACTTCAAAACAGGCATTTGGAAGGTCACAATTGAAACTATAACAGCTGGGGAGGGAGCAAGCTTTGGGCTCATCCCACAGAAATGACAAAGACTCAGACTGCAGAACTAGATTAAGCTACTATACTGTGTAACCAGAACTCTGTTCTGAGCTGTGCTGCTGGGGCCTGGAAGCTGATCACCAGCACAGTGTTGGTGCACAGTGTTGGTCACACGTTCCAGCGAAGGGAAGGAGGCAGGGCTAACAGTAGAGCTCCATCCTGTAAGGCTATTTCCTAGAAGTCGCATGGTGCTTCTGGTCCTGTTGGAATGGCCACATGACATAGTCACAAGACAGCATCTAGCTGCAGGGGGGCTGGGAAATGCAGTGTTTGTACCCCACAGTCAGGTACACAACTAAAAAGGTACGCGTATATGATGAAGGAAAAGAAGGGGAATGGATTTTGTGGGTCGACGGCAGCTTCTGCTGCACCTCCCTGAAGAGAGGCCCTGGGCGGCTTCACAGCGCATTCAAAGTCAGGCATCCGGGAGCAGCCAAGGTGAGCCCTGGACTGTGGAGCCTCGTCCCCACCCCTGACCATTTCCTGTGGAGGACTTTGTACAACTTAAGCTGCAGGTGTCTACACTAGTGAGGCCAGGTGCTGTCTCCAAGGGCTTTGACAGCTGGGTTTTGAAGGATTCAGGCTGCAGGTGGTGATGTGAAGAGGAGGAGGAGAGAGATCAGATGTCCTACATCTGCATTTCCTCTCGTGTAAATGTTCTGTGACCGTTGGCAGCCCGGTCTTCTGGGGGAAGCGATTCTGAGTCTCCTCAATTCCGTTTTCCCACAGCCCCTGGTCCGGTTTCCGACTTTCGAGTGACGAGTGTCAGCACGAGGGAGGTCAGCTTAGCATGGAGCAGCAATGACTCAGAGTCCTTCAGGCTGCGTGCCACGCAGGATGGAGCCGGCTGGTTCTGGGAGGGAACCACCACCAACCAGAGCATCACCATCAGCGACTTATACCCCGGGACCAGTTACCGCTTTGAAATATTTCCCCAAGGACCAAATGGGACTGAAGGGGCACCCCAGACAGTTTCCTGTACAACTGGTAAGCAAGTGGGCTGGGTTTGTCATCCAACAGGGGTGTTTCTTAAAGGAAGTCTTATAATTTGTAAACGTCTGGTTTTCTAAATACTGTTTTTCTTTATCTAAGGAAGATTTTAAAGATTTTATTATGCCAGTCGTACCTATTCATCCTGTGAAATACAGACAAATAGAAAAATATCACAGGTGAACTAGTCACTAGACTTTGTCACTGATAACTTGCCTCATGGTGTTTTACCACTTAAAATGTATACCTATTGCAATGCAAAACCAGAGTAGGCGCTATTACCTCCTGCATTATATAGAGTAGGAAGTGGGGCCTTCCTTGCTTAAGCAGCTGTCCCAGCATGACTGGTGGTGACCTGGCCTCCAGCTGGCCTCTGAGCCAAGGGTCTGACAAGCTGGGGGGCTGACACGTGGCTTGGCGCAGCTGCAGAGGAGCTCCGTGTCCCTGAGAGGAGGCAGCTCTTGTGCTGCAGCTGGATTCCAGTGAGTACAAGGCAAGAAGGACTGGCCTAAGGCCCTGGGCTCATAGGGTTAGCTGTCTCGTACTGAATCGCTGTCATCATGATTGGGAAAAAATCAGGTTGAGAGCATTAAAGTCAGCTTTGAAAAAGCGAAAACAAATACCACATGATCCAGCAGTTGCACTTCTCGGTGTGTATTCAAAATAAGTAAAAGCAGGACTTGAACCAGTGTTGGGTGCAGCATTATTCACAGAAGCCAAAAGGTAGAACAGCCAAGGGTCCATTGACAGATTACCAGATAGAGAAAATGTGGTTTATCCATACAATAGAATATTATTCAGCCAGACAAAGGGACGAAATCCTCACGTGTGCTAAAATGAAAGCCAGACAGAGAAGGACAAATATTGTCTGATTCCACTGATGTGAGTTACCCAGAATAGTCAGGTTCACGGAGACAAAAAGTAGGCTGGGGAGGAAGCAAGGCAGAGTTACTGTTTGATGGCACAGGGTTTGTGTTGGTGGTGATGAGAATGTTTTGGGTATAGAAGGTGGTCTTGTTTATACAGTACTCTGAATGTATAGAATGGCACTAAATCATACACCGACCAGTGGGCAAAATGGTGACTCTTTTGTGCATTTTATTTTATTGTCATTTTTTAAAAAAATTATTTATTTACTTGAAAGAATTATATAAAGAGAAGGGAGATTGAAAGAGATAAAGATCTTCCATCTGCTGGTTCACTCTCCAGTTGACTGCAACAGCTAGGGCTGGCCTGGGCTGAAGGAGATTAATCTGGGCCTTCCACATGCGTACAGGGAGGGCCATCCTCCGCTGCTTTCCCAGGCACATTAGCAGGGAGCTGGATTGTGTGTCTCCTGCCCTTGCTGTCCGACCTCAGATGCTTCTGCTGCATCAGGGTCACCTCTGCATTTCACTTTTCCTCTCCCGTTTGCCAGGCTGTGTCACAGGAGGGTGTTATTTTTTTAGTGAGTGGCTAAGAAATACATCAAACTCTCTGCAGAGTGTGCCTGTCCTCAGAGTGTAGTTTGCTGAATTTTCACACACTGAACCCACCCGGTTTCCAGCACTGAAACTGAAGATGTTACACTGCAAGAGACCCCGGAGAGGGAAGCAGAAGTCCCAGAGAACTAGTAAGAAAGCTCTCCATGTGGCTGTGCGGAGGAAGAACCAGAGTTCTAGAAAGAGCTGCGTGTGTGTATTTCTCTCTGCTCTCATGTTGAGAGCCTGTCCTTGCTGAACTCATTTGAGAGCTAGATGGCAAAAGAGCAAGGTCTCTGGACAGATCCTTAGAGGTGCAGCTGAACATCACGGTGGTCATTAACAGGGCCCCTCTCTGCTTCCTGTCCCCTGACCAGTGCACAGTGCTGTCACTGACATCCGTGTGGTGGCCGTCAGCACCACTGAGATGCAGTTGGAATGGCAGAACACAGACAACGCCTCTGATTACGTCTACCACTTGGTCGTACAGTCTGAGTACGGCTCTAACGAAACCAGCAGTCCTCGCAAAGCCATCACTCTCAGTGGGCTGCTCCCTGGCACCTTGTACAACATCACTGTCTCTCCCGAAGTGGGCCATGTGCAGGGGTCCTCCAGCTCCATCTCCCAGTACACACGTAAGTCTCTCTGCCTTAGTTGGAAGCCTCAGTCTTAGCAGAGGTGCTGCTGTCCTCGTGGAAGGCTGGTTGGCAGCCGTGTGAACTTGAAGTTGTCTTTAGAAGCAGAAAGTGATTCCATGGGAATGGAGAGCATGACTTCCCTTTCCTGGGAATGCACGCTAGAAGGGAGTCGCCTTGTTGTGTTGGCATCGGGAGATCCTGCGTGGGGGAGCAGCTTTGTCTGCCATAGTGAGGGGGTTCAGCATTTAAACTAAACACACGGTCAAGATGTTAACTTAGAATATGTGTTTAATAGCTGGGTGTTTTTCTTTCATTGGTCAGATTGAAAGAACACATTGGAAATTTTATCTTAAGAGCATGTTTCAGATAAGCTTGAGATGTTACAAGAAGCCTGAAAATTTTCATTCTTTTAAGATCTAATCTTATATTTATTTTGGAGCATCTTTTTGGGAATGCTTCCATCATTTGGACCAGTAAAGAGTAACTGTATTCATTCTTTGCAGAAGATACCAGGCTGTTTTTAGATATGGTAAATAAGATAATCCTGGAATTTGAAGTCACTCGTGCTGTTACTTAACATTCGGTTTTGTCTTAAACCAAGGGCCCAGCAACGTGTCCCGCATTGAAATAAGCACCAGCACCACGGCGGCGGCCTTAGGTTGGTGGAACGCCGATAACGCCTCCTCTGCCTACTTCTACCGCCTTATTATCGAGAAGGTTGGGAACGCCAGCGACACAACCCAGATAGTCACGGCCGTTGGAGTCACCAACGCCACCGTCACCGAGTTAACCCCTGGCTCGTCTTACACGGTCGAGATCTTTACCCGGGTGGGGGATCTGCTCGAGTCATCCACACCCGGCTTGGAGTCGTTCTGTACAGGTGGGTGGCCCCGGTGCCTCCTGGACACTGCCTTGGTGGTGCTGCCCTGTGGCGAGGTCCCCTCAGGGTGCAGCTGCTCAGTTTCTTGTGCAGTATAGACGCTGAGCTCTCGGAAGCATCCTGTGAGCTTATTAGTGCTGTCTTGATGCTTTTATCATTTCTTCATTCAACAGATATTTAGGGGCCATTTATTGTATGTGAGACAGACGAGTCCTTGCCTTCCTGGAACTTCTTTTTCTTTTTAATTTTAAATTTTATCTGAGAGGCATAAAGAGAGAGAGAGAGAGAGAGAGACAGAAAGCACTCCTATCCACTGGTTTACTCCCCCGGTGCTTGCAGTGGCCAGGGCTGTGCCAGGCTGAAGCCTGGAGCCTGGGGCTGATCCAGGGCTCCCACCTGGGTGACAGAGCCCCATCCGGTTGAGCCATGGCTTGCTGCCCCCCAGGGTGTGCAGTCACAGGAAGCTGGAGTCAGGACCTGGAGCTGGGAACTGAGCCAAGGTGCTCGGATGCGGGATGTGGGTGTCTTAACCAGGAGGCTAAATGCCTGCTTCCTGGTACCCCAGAAAGATAAGAACCTGATACGTTTACCATTCGTTAATTAACCAGCGTGCTGGGCGTGCGTGCCCTGGACTTGGATTTGGACTTTGCCACTCCCCAGCCCTGTCACCTGCAGCATATTACTTAAGCTCTCTGAGCCTCGATGGGTTCACCTGTGTTGCTGTGGATTCATTCTTTTATTTATTTATTTATTTTTGGACAGGCAGAGTGGACAGTGAGAGAGAGAGACAGACAGAGAGAAAGGTCTTCCTTTTGCCGTTGGTTCACCCTCCAATGGCCGCTGCGGCCGGCACACCGTGCTGATCCAAAGGCAGGAGCCAGGTGCTTCTCCTGGTCTCCCATGGGGTGCAGGGCCCAAGGACTTGGGCCATCCTCCACTGCCCCACTGCCCTCCCGGGCCATAGCAGAGAGCTGGCCTGGAAGAGGGGCAACCGGGACAGAATCCGGCGCCCCGACTGGGACTAGAACCCGGTGTGCCGGCGGAGGATTAGCCTAGTGAGCTGTGGCGCCGGCCGCTGTGGATTCATTCTGAGAGGTGGAGCATGGTGGGGGCAAGAGGCGCGGAGTCACCACACAGACCCCGGGAGTCAGGTGAAAGCGGGCCAGAGGCAAGCAGCCTGCAGACTCGTTTATTTCAGTTGGTACAGCAGCTTAAATAGCCAAGGCAGCCAATCTGGTCAAGGGGTGGTTTATGCCCTAACTAATCACAGCCTATTGCCAGGCAGTATCCAAAGTCATCCAGTCACAGCCTGTTGCCAGGCAGGCTCCATTGCCATGTGGTTTCCAAAGCTGTCTAATCATAGCCTGTTGCCAGGCAGGCTCTGTTGCCAGGTGGTTTCGAAGCCATTCCTGAGTAACTGACGCTCACTTGCCAGCGGCCATCTTGACATGGCCTTCTCATTCCACCACACACCTGCAGAATGGGCTGGCATGAGCCTCGTCAGTCCTGGGGGCTCGTCAGCAGGGCCCCAGATGAGGTGATGCAGGTGAGGAGTTGGCAGTCACTCACAGCATGGTGCCTTTCCTGGAGCCCCATTCTCTCTGGGGTTCCTGTTTGGTGACCATGTCTCCCCGTCATGGATGGGCCAGAGTCCTACTGTTCCCCATGTCTGAGGGTCTGTGGAGGCAAACATTCTGGGTGGGGTGGGGGTCTCACACTGTGCTGTGCTGTGCTTGCTTTGCAGATCCTGCGCCGGTGGCTACCATCCACTGTGACGTGGTCCCCAAGGAGCCGGCCCTGGTTCTGCAGTGGGCCTGCCCCTCTGGCGCCAATGCGGGCTTTGAGCTGGGGCTCAGCAGTGGAGCCTGGGACAGCGTGATGCACCTGGACGGTTGCTCCCCCGAGAATGGCACCGAGTACAGGAAGGAAGTCATGTCTTTGAATTTTTCTACCTCGTACAACATCAGTGTCGCCACCTTGTCCTGTGGAAAGATGGCACCCCCCACCCACAACACCTGCACCACTGGCATCACGGGTGAGCTGCTTGGCAGGAGGCTGCCCACCCAGCGGGTCTGCAAATGGGGCCCAGCAGTCTGCTTTGGTTTTTTTACTGAAATTCTGATAGGTTCCTTTGCTTTTGACAATAACCAATACCGCATTTTTATCTAAGTAGAGAGTTTCCTTACTGCATTAAAAAGTCATTTTTTTAACCACTGAGTAGGAAGGAATACTTAGTTCTTTTTCCCTCTTCTTAAAGATTTATTTATTTTACTTGAAAGAGTTACAGAGAGGCAGAGGCAGAGAGCGAGAGAGAGAGAGGTTTCCCATCTGCTGGTTAACTCCCTAAATGGCTACAGTGGCTGGAGCTGGGCCAATCCGAAGCCAGGAGCCAGGAGCTTCTTCCAGGTCTCCCATGCTGGTGCAGGGACCCAAGCATTGGGCCATCTTCCGCTGCTTTTCTAGGCCATAGCAGAGAGCTGGATCGGAAGTGGAGCAGCCAAGACTTGAACCAGTGTCCATATGGAATGCTGGCACTGCAGGCTGCGGCTTTACCCACTCTGCCACAGTGCCGGCCCCTAAAAAGTCATTTTCTGATAGAAATGTTCAAGTCTACACGAGAGTAGATGATAGTTCAGGAGACCCACGTGCCCACTGTCACCCAGTTGAGTGCTGTCAGCACTCGGCCAGTCTTGTTTTTTTATATAACCCCTCCTCCTTTCTCCGTGTTACCTACTGTACCGAGACCAGTCCCGATCATTGTGTAACTTTATTTGTGAATGTTTCAGGATGTATTGCTTCAACAGTCTTCTTTTAAAAGATAGATTTATTTGAGAAGTAGAGAGAGAGAGAGAGAGAGAGGGAAGGGAGGGAGCGCCCCTCTCTGTGGATTGACTCCTCAAGTGCCCACAGAGATCCACCAGGGGAAGGCCAGGAGCTGGGAGCTCAAACCAGACCTCTCCCTGCCCTGGTCTGCACGGGCAGGAAGCTGGAGTCCGGAGCCGGGGCAGGTGTTGAACTCAGGGCCTCTGGAACGGGATGCGGCATCTTGACAGGTTGGCCAGTGCCTTCTGTGGAGGGCTCCTTTTTCTCTTTCTTTCAGTCTTGGTTACATTGATACCACGATCCCCCTGGTAGCTTCCACAGGTCTTTGCTGTGATCAGATACTCAGTCGAGACTCATGCTTCCCTGGCTGCCGTGGTTGCAAGCCCCTGAGCTGTCTGGGGAGACCGGGAGTCGCTCGCCACACGGGGCATCCTCCTGGTTCATCTTTTCACAGCCTGCCTTTCTTGTGCTTAGGAAAAGTCTCCTGGTTCTTCGCTTTATTTGATCTGCCCTTCACTTCCATGTTTCTGCCAGAGTTAACGTCTTAGACCAGCCTGGTGGCGATCTGTCTGCCTTGGTGCCTTCTGACTCTGTGTGTTTTCTTTAGGATATCCGAGTGTTTCTGACAGTTTCTAAAGAATCAGTGGTTGTTAGAGTAGGAAAAAAAGGCCCCGTCAGGGACCTGACTTGGAAAGCAGCCGAGGGGTTCAGTGTACAGAGCCTTGACTTAGACGGCTGACCTGGGTTTGAGTCCAGGGTTCACCAGCTGTGTGATCTCAGGAAAGCTACTCCACCTTCTCTGAGCCCTGTTTTCCTTAGCTGCCAAAACAGGAAATGACACCCACCTGCCAGGACAAATGAGAGACGCTTAGGTGTGGGCTTCCCCCGTGTCCGGGGAGAGTGTTGGTCAGTTTCTCTGCTTCAGCGCCGGCACCTGCAGTGGTGGAGAAAGCGCATTCTCTCCCGGTCTTGTCTTTGATTCCACCCCCTTGGGCATCTGTTGCATCTTTGTTCTCAGCCGCCCAACAGATCCTTGCGCCGCTCCGTGTGGCGGGCAGAGCTCTGCGTGTAGATCCCCCACTGCAGCCTCCCTCTCCGTCTGCTGCTCCGCCCCAGTTCTCGGCCTCGGCGCCCTGGCCCTTCGTAAGTGGGAAGGACCGAGAGGAGATGGGAAAGGCAGCTTATCTTCAGCAAACAGGATGCTGGCTTTTTTTTTTTTTTTAATTTAAAGATTTATTTATTTATTTGAAAGTCAGAGTTAGAAAGAGAGGAGAGAGGGAGAGATCATCCATCCACTAGTTCATTTCCCAGGTGGCCACAGTAGCCCCAGGCCAAAACCAGGAGCCGGGAGCTTCATCCAGGTCTCCCACGTAGGTGGCAGGGTCCCAAGCACTTCCATTGCTTTTCCTAGGCCATTAGCAGGGAGCTGGATGTGAAGTGGAGCAGCCAGAACAGGAACCAGTGGCCATAGGGGACGCTGGCAGTGCAGGCAGTGGCATTACCTGCTATGTCGCAGTGCCGGCCACACTGCTGGCTTTTCATTCTATTGCTTATTTTCTCTGCCATGCAGAGGTGTTTTAGTTTGGTACCATCCTCTTGTACACTCTTGCTCTTGGTGCTGGGCTTTCAGTGTCAAATGCAAGAACACATTGTCAAGATCAGGATCAAGAAGCACTTCTATGTTTTCTCTTAGGAATTTTATAGTTTCAGGTCTTATGCTTCTGTCTCGAATCCATTTAGAATCTATGTTTGAATGGTTTAAGACAGAGGTCCAGTTTCATTCTTTGGCATATGGATGCAGTTTTTTCCAGCACCATTTGTTGAGAGACTGTCCTTTCTCCATGGCCTTATATGCATGGGTTTAATTCTGAGTTCTCTGTTCTCTCTCATGGGTCTGGGTGTATTTCTGTACCATGTTGTTTTAATTACTGTAGCTTTATAATATAATTTGAAATCAGAAAGTGTGAGTCTTCTTGCTTTATTCTTTCTTTTTTTAAACTTTTATTTAATAAATATAAATTTCCAAAGTACAGCTTATGGATTACAATGGCTTTTTCCTCCCCATAATTTCCCTCCCACTCACAACCCTCCCATCTCCCGCTCCCTCTCCCATTCCATTCGCATCAAGGTTCATTTTCAATTATCTTTCTATACAGAAGATCAATTTAGTATATATTAAGTAAAGATTTCAACAGTTTGCTTTATTCTTTCTCTAGGTCACTTAGTGGCCATTCTAGGTCTTTTATGGTTCCATTTGAATTTGAGGATTGTTTCTTCAGGCTCTGTCGGAAATGCTCTTGGGGTTTTGAGGGGATAGTGTTGACTTTGTAGATCACTTTGAACAGTATGGACATTTTAAAAAGGCTGAATCTTCCAATCCATGAACATGGAATGTCTTTCCATTTGTTTGTGTCTTCTTTAATTTCTTTCATCCGTGTTTTATAGCTTTCAGTGTACAAGTTTTCCACCTCTCAGTCTGTTTTCTGTTGCTGATAACACAAAACCACAGACTGGATAAATCTTCAGGAATAGAGGTTTGTTTTGGCTTATGGTTCTGGAGGGCCAAGGTTGAGGGGCCACATCTGGCAGTGGCCAAGCCCTGAGGTGGTACAGGGTATCACATGGAGAGGCACAGATACGACTCTGGTCCCCCCCCCCCCTTTATAAAAGCACCAGGACTCACTCATGGGGGCTGCGCCCCAATGGCCTCATCTAATTCAGCTTCCCTCCCAAAAGTCCTCCTCCAAATATTACAGTGAAGTCCCCCACCCCAGTACCTTACAACAGGGATTAAACGCGAGCACGAGTTTAGGAGGGAACAAATCATCCTCAAACCATAGCGTGATGCTGTTCTAACAATGCTTCAGTAAGTGTGGTTAAAAAGTAATGGAAGTCAAAGGCACGTCTTGTTCCAAACAGCAACAGCAGAGCCCAGCGAGGCTGCTGGGAGCCTGCCCTTGGGATGTGGCTGTTTGCACTGCAGGGATCAGTGTGAGCCATGCACCCGTCTCCACTCGCCTCCTCCCCTTGTCTGCCCCGGCCTCTGCCTTTGCTCTGCAACAGCCCAGCGTGCAGCTTCCAGGGTGGGGGCAGAGCTCCAGGAGGGCCTGACGTGCATCTCCATTGTGATGATTCTCTGATGATTATGCTCCTTCTTTGGTTTTAAATGTTGGGTGATCGTGTTTTGTTGTGTTTTATTTCAGATCCCCCTCCTCCGGACGGCTCTCCCAATATTACATCCGTCAGTCACAATTCGGTGAAGGTCAAGTTCAGTGGGTTTGAAGCCAGCCACGGACCCATCAAGGCCTACGCCGTCATTCTCACCACGGGGGACGGTAAGGAGGGGCCCTGTGGGGACACAGCTGGGGGATCAGGCCTGTGCCCGCTGAGCGCTGGGGCCGTTAAGGATTAAGGACACGGCTCTCTGTACTCAGCCACCCACGTGCCGGTGCTCAGGCCGGGAGGGGAGCCGTGCGCCGCTCTGATGATCTGGATCAGGGCTCCACACGCAACTAGCAGACATCTGAAGCTTTGCAGGCCCAGCAGGCCGTGCCGCAGGGACTCAGCTCTGCTGTTGCTGCCTGGGAGCGGTCACAGAAGATACTCCAAGAGTGAGTGTGGCCGCTCCCGCGAACTGTTGCTTAGCAAGCAGGTGGTGGCTGGGTCCTGCCTGTGGCTAAGACTCTCCTACCTCACACCTAGGTTTGCTGTCTCTGTTACGACTCAGGGTCTCTCAGGTGGCAGAATATCAGTGCTAATCGACGTGGTGTCCCTGTCTGTCTTATCCCTCGCTCTCCCACTCAGACACACACATGTCATCCTTAGAGGATGGTTTCTTTCTCTCTTTTTCTTTTTAAGATTTATTTTTTATTTAGAGGTAGAGTTACAGAGAGAGAGAGAGAGAGAGAGAGGGAGAGAGGTCTTCCATCCTCTGGTTCACTCCCCAGATGGCTGCAATGGCCGGAGCTGGGCCGATCTGAAGCCAGGAGCCAGGAGCTTCTTCTGGGTCTCCCATGTGGGTGCAGGGGCCCAAGGATTTGGGCCATCTTCCACTGCTTTCCCAGGCCTTAGCAGAGAGCTGGATCAGAAGTGGAGCAGTTGGGACTCAAACCCATATGGGATGCAGCACCAAAGCGGGAGGCTTAACCTACTATACTACAGGCCGGCCCCAAATGGTTTTCTCTTAAAACAGAACACGGTTTGCATTTGCTGGCAGGAGCTTGCACAGAGCGTCCCTTGAGCCTGAGAGTGGAGCAGGCGGGCTCCAGGCTGCTTTTCCATCCAGTGCTGTTGGATCCAGGATGAGTTGAAGGCGCTCTGAGAGCTGCGTTGTCAGTGCCGTGCACAGGCCTGGAAGGAAAAGAGCGGGTTGTGTGGTTTTCAGTGGTTCCTCAAACTACACATGGGCATCACGGGGCCACCTCTGCCCATGTGCCCCCCTGTGGTGCCATCCTCAGCTCCTTGAGGAAGATGAAGGAAGAGACCACAGGTGTTCCCGGGACTGCTGGGGACCCTGCAGGGTAGGGGTTGTCATCGGGCTGCTGAGGGTGCAGAGTGACATTGGGGTCTTCCTCTCCCTCTCTTCTTCTTTTGTAATATTTATTTCTTCATTTGAGAGAGAGAGATCAAGAGAGGGAAAGAGAGAGAATGCATATCTTTCTTATGTCTGCTGGTACACTCCCCGAATGCCCACAACAGCTCTGGCTAGGGCCTCATGCACGCAGGAACCCAGTCACTTGGGCCACCGCGCTGCCTCCCAGAGTCTGCATTGGGAGGAAGCTGGAACCTGCCGCGAGCTGGGTGTTGAACCCGGCACTGCAGTGTGGGACAGGAGTGTCCTAACCGCTGTCTTGCACACCAGGCCAAAGCCCGGCCCTCTGTGTATGTTTTTCTTTTGGATCTGTTCAAGCTCTTGGTCATTTTGCTGGGATGGTTTTCAACAAATTCCAGGTCCAGACCTTTGCTGAATGAGGAGGGAGGCAGCGTTGCATGGCGGCCTGCCCAGGCGGTCTGGGTTAGAGATCCAGTCCACCATGTGGGCCTCGTGACCTTGGGCCAGGTCCTGTTTATCTTCCTGTGCCTTCCTGCTCTTGTCTGCAACATGGGGACGGTTGGCTGAAGTGATGAGTCAGCTGGCATGAGTCAGCGGAAGTGGAGCATTTAGAATTCGGCCTGGGCCGGCGCCGCGGCTCACTAGGCTAATCCTCCGCCTAGCGGTGCCGGCACACCGGGTTCTAGTCCCGGTCGGGGCGCCGGATTCTGTCCCGGTTGCCCCTCTTCCAGGCCAGCTCTCTGCTGTGGCCCGGGAGTGCAGTGGAGGATGGCCCAAGTGCTTGGGCCCTGCACCCCATGGGAGACCAGGAGAAGCACCTGGCTCCTGGCTCCTGCCATCGGATCAGCGCGGTGCGCCGGCCGCAGCGCGGCGGCCATTGGAGGGTGAACCAACGGCAAAGGAAGACCTTTCTCTCTGTCTCTCTCTCTCACTGTCCACTCTGCCTGTCAAAAAAAAAAAAAAAAAAAAAAAAAAAAAAAAAAAGAATTCGGCCTGAGCAGAGCCTGGCCCCGAGGTCCCTGAGAGCTGGTGGCTGGTGGCGTCGTTGCCCGGCAACAACATTCTGGTTTAGAGGCGTCGGAGGTGGAATCTCTTTCTTACGATATCTCTTCTGTGTGCTGTTCTTAGCTGGCCCGCCTTCTGCAGACGTGCTGAAATACACGTACGAAGACTTCAGTAAGGGGGCCTCGGATACGTACGTGACCTACCTCATAAGGACGGAAGAAAGGGGACGTTCTCAGGGCTTGTCCGAAGTCTTGAAATACGAAATTGACGTTGGGAATGAATCCACCACCCTGGGCTATTACAATGGGAAGCTGCAACCCCTGGGCTCCTACAGGTAGTGCCGTCTGGATCGGGCAGCCGCTGGGGGAGGGGAGGAAGGGGACTGTGCCCCATGAGTGCAGGGCGCCGTGTGCCCCTGGCTGCGGACACGTCCCAGTAGCCTCTCCGTGCCGTCTCTTGTCCTGCAGGGCTTGTGTGGCCGGCTTCACCAATATCACCTTCAACTCTCAAAAGTACGGACTCATTGACGGGGCTGAGAGCTACGTGTCCTTCAGCCGCTACTCGGATGCCGTGTTCTTGCCCCAGGATCCAGGTAGGGAAGAAACAATAGCCTTTGGGCTTTGGCCTCAAGTGTCCACAGAAGGCTGGGTAACTGGGTGGCTCCCCGGGACCCCCGAGCAGTGCCCCGCCCTCCCTTCTCTCTCTCAGAAGTTGCTCAGCTCCGCTTCCTCCTCCGAGGACCCCGACAGCCCTGGACCCCAGCTGTCCCCTCCCTGAGTCCCAGTCTGCAGAGATTCGTTCCTTTGTCTCGTTGTGGTCAGTGGTGGCCGGTGTGACTTTGAGTGCTTAGAATCCTTGAGAAAGAGCCCCAGAGCTTGTCTCGTACAGCCCACCTTTTAGAAATAAGGTGTTAGGGCCCAGAGATGGGAAGGGACTTCCCCAGAGTTACACAGAGGTGTAGGGGCAGGCCTGAAATTCTGGTCCCTGGCTCCTTCTCCGGTGCTCCCGGTGTTTATCACAGAGCTTCGGGAACCCAAAGGAGGCAGCCTCCCCTGCCTCTAGACCAGAGACAAGCTGGCCAGCTGGCTTGGTGGTTTGTCTAGTGGTTGTTGGGTGCAGGAAAGAATTCCTGCCCCAGCAGCCAAGGTCATCCCCAGGAAACAGATGGGTTTCACGACGCCTGAGCACGGTGCTGTGAGGACCTCTGCTTATCCGTGGGTGTAGGAAAGTCACCGCTCCAGCCCAGTTCCCTACATTAGTGATGGAGCCAACTGAGAGGTGGAGAGGAATAGTGATGTTCTTCACCCCATTGTTGGTGATGGCCTGGGGGCAGAGAGCCCAGTTCTGCAATGCCTGGACTTAACCCCGTGTGTGTATGTGTGTGTGTGTGTGTATGCATGTGCGTGTGTGTGTGCACACCTGTGCCCGCTCTAGTGAGGGCCTGGGGCCGATTGTGGGTATGGCACTGTCCTCAGTGGACACCAGCTCAAGGGCTTCCGCTTGGACTTTTCCTAGGTGTCATCTGCGGAGCCGTCTTCGGGTGTATCTTTGGAGCCCTGGTTATTGTGGCCGTGGGAGGCTTCATCTTTTGGAGAAAGAAAAGGTGATACTGCTTATGTTACTGTTGATGATCGTCCTCTATGTTTTACAAAAGAGTTACTTATTATTTTTCTCTGAAAGACAGTGACAGAGATAGAAGTAAAAAAGAGAGAGAGAGAGAGAGAGAGAAAGAGAGAGATCTTCCTTCTGTTGGTTCACTCCCCAAATGGCCACAATGGTTGGGGCTGGGCCAGGCCAAAGTCAGGTCTCTAGCCAGGTCTCCCACATCAGAGGCGAGGCCCCAAGCACTTGAGCCATCGTCAGCTGCTTTCCCAGGTGCTTATAGCAGGAAGATGGAACGGAAGCGGAGTGATTAAGACTCAAACCACTGCTCCAATCTCTTGGGGTTCTGGCATCTAAAGCAGCAGCTTAATCCACTGCACCTCAATGCCAGCCCCAATCCTCACTTTTTTTTTTTTTTAAATTTTATTTATTTATTTGAGAGGCAGAGTTACAGACAGAGAGAAGAAGAGACAGAAAGAAAGGTCTTCCATCTGCTGGTTCATTCCCCAAATGGCTGCAATAGCTGGAGCTGGGCCGATCCAAAGCCAGGAGCAAGGAGCTTCTTCCAGGTCTTCCATGTGGGTGTAGGGGCCCAAGCATTTGGACCATCCTCTATTGCTTTCCCAGGCCATAGCAGAGAGCTGGATAGGAAGTGGAGCAGCTGGGACTAGAACCGGCGCCCATATGGGATGCCGGTGTTTCAGGCCAGGGTGTTAGCCTGCTGCGCCATAGCGCCGGCCCCTAAAGAAAGCTTTTTATTTTGGAAAATTTCAAAGCCCCCAATATCGGAGGGCACAGTGTAAGGAACTCCCGTGTCTCCAGTGTTCACTTCGGGCCAATTGCACCTCATCTCTGTTCCCAGCTGGGCGATTTTAACACCGACCCTCGCCATGGCCTCTAGGCTTTGGTAGGCACTGCAGCGGAGGGTGCCTTTAGAACGTTGCGCTGGGTTCACCAGTCGGCTTTCTATCAGAGCGTTAGAGAGATCTCAGTTTGGAAGTAGCTGAGATAGAGCCCCATCTCTGAGCTGACCAGCTTTAAGAAGCTTAGCTTATCATCGTTCTCATCGACGATTCGGGGACACCAGTGGAGAGTAACTCATGATGTCGAGGATCCTTGGATAAATGGAGCACTCACGCGGCGTCTTGCAGCTCCCCCGCTGCTGCTGTTACGTCATCCGCACAGCCGCCCTGTGAGCCACGTGCTCCACCAGACACCTGCTGGGGCAGTGGGGAGACGCGCTGCCAAATCGCCACCTGGAAGTTTTTTATTTTTTTAAACCCCACTGTGAAGTTCATTCAACGATGAGGGAGTGTGCAAGGGCCCCACCAGTTCGTTCATTGCATCTGCCTGGCCGACAAGCTTTCTCAGCAACAGAGTAACGTCACTGATGTAGATTTTTCTTTCTCTTTGTTTTGAAAGGTTTATTTATTTATTTGAAAGGCAGAGTGACATGGCAGGGTCGGGGGAGAGGGAGAGAGAGAGAGAGAGAGAGAGACAGACAGACAGACAGGTATCTCTTTCATCAGCTGGTTCACTCCCCGAATGGTTACAACAGCCAGGCCAAAGCCAGGAGTCAGTAACTCTCCCACATGGGTGGCAGAGGCCCAGGTACTTGGACCATCTTCTGCCGCCTTCCCAGGCTCGTTAGCAGGGAGCTGGATCCGAAGTGGAGCAGCTGGGACTTGAACCAGTGCTCTGATATGGGATACTTATGTTGCAGGTGGCGGTTTTATGCCAGCCCCAATGCCCAGGTCAGATTTTTCTTTTAGATGGTATAAAAGACAATGATGTGGGGGCCGGCGCTGTGGCGCAGCATATTAAAGCCTGGCCTGAAGTGCCGGCATCCCATGTGGGTGCTAGTTCTGGTCCCAGCTGTTCCTCTTCTGGTCTGACTCTCTGCTATGGCTGGGGAGGGCAATGGAATGGGAGTCCCGGAGGAAGCTCCTGGCTCCTGGCTTTGGATAGGTGCAGCTCCGACTGTTGCGGCCATCTGGGGAGTGAACCAGCGGATGGAAGACCTTTCTCTCTCTGTCTCTACCTCTCTCTGTAACTCTGTCTTTCAAATAAGTGAATTAAAAAAAAAAAAAAAGACAATGATGTGAGCAGTTTGTAGGCAGGGTTTGCTGCTTGAACCACTTTGCTTGGCATTGGTGAGCAGGATTTAGTGTTGCGTATGAATTTGCTTCCAGGGAAAAGGCCTCACAGCAGGAAGCAAAGATTAAACCTTTTTTTTTTTTATTTTTTTAATTTTTTTTCATCTGGACTAATGGGTCTCTCTTCTTTCAAAACAGGAAAGATGCCAAGAACAATGAAGTGTCCTTTTCACAAATTAAGTAAGTCTCTAGAGATATGAGCCTTATTTTGAGGCATTTCGCTCCCTAATCCGTTCAGTGATTATCTAGAAAATTTTTGATGGAATCTGATGTCATTTTTCCTGAGTGACACATTTGGCCTTGGTCAGCTGGAAGTTCTTGGTAGCTCCGTGTTCTGTAAGGAATCTGTGTTTTGTTATTCCCCTCTGGCTCCTTTGCCATAGCCTACTATTACTCTGTTAGGAAGTGTGTATTTCGTGACTTTTTTGTTTTAATGGGTTTTGAAGATCTATGGGGAGAGGAGAGCTTACCTGAAGCACAAGGCCCATCAGTTGTACAAGAGTTGGATGTCAGGACTCACGTTTCAGTGTCTTATGAATGGCGTTACTCTAATCCCTACCCTTCTAGCCCCTCTCCACCCCCCAGTTATATTCTGCGTTGGTTCTTGGAGGAATGTGTCTGCTTCCCAAATGAATGAATCTCTAATTGCTTGTTTTTTTTTTTTTTTTTCTTTCCCCTTCTGCGATGAAGACCTAAAAAGTAAGTCACCTCCTTCTTTTTCTTTTTCGATTGATTTTCTCCTCCATGGAGTGTAAGAACAAAGCCTCCTAAGTCACTCTGTTTCCCCAGATCCAAGTTAATCAGAGTGGAGAATTTCGAGGCCTACTTTAAGAAACAGCAAGCCGACTCCAACTGTGGCTTCGCAGAGGAATACGAAGTACGTGCTGTGAGCCTGGTGTTGCCCGTGTTTGCTTTGTGTCTCAAAGTTTCTGCCTTAAGGGAAGCTTTGGGTCAGAGGTCGCTGTCCCCCAGGGGTGAGAGAAGCACTTCCTGTCCCCTGGGGTCCCCCGTTGGCTGTGTGCGAGTAGGAGGCCTGCACCGTCCAGTGTCCAGTGCATCGTGTGCTTGCCCTTCTTCATACCTGCAGACTGGCCAGAGATGCAGGGACTGGGAATTGGACTTACGGACTGTGTGATCTGGGAAGGAACCAGATGGGGCCTGTAGGGGACTGGGGCTCCATGACTGAGCAGTTGACATCAACTCAGGGGTTAAAGTCCTGAGGAGGGGGTTGCCCGGCCATTGTGTATGCCTTTAAGTCCCCTCTAAAGGCTATCCCCACCCTAGCCCAGGAACTAGCCCCTTCCGAATGTCCATGCACACCCGTCCTCCCTGTGCTGCCCCAGGCTTGGCCTTTGCTCTCCTGCGATTCCACTCACCACCCCAGCCACAGCCCAGGTGTCCCCTGCTCTGAGTTGATTTCACGGACCCCAGTAGGGGGACTGGAGGTCTTTGTCCCCAGAGTGCCTTGTTACACCTGTCACCTGCCGCTTGGCATCAGGGTTCAGCATTGGCTTAATGCTGCCCGACTGAGTGCTAGTGCTGGCCGCCTGGGCCTCTTCCCTGGGCTGTAATCTCCTTTAAGCTTTCATTTTGAACTCCCTTAGTATCCCGGAGCTGCTGTAACAAAGTACCTCAAACAGGAGCTTAAATCAGCAGAAATTAGCTGTCCAGAGTTCTAGATACCACAAGTTCAAAATCAGGGCGTTGCCAGAATGTGGTCCTCCCAAGCCTCCAGGAGAGGGTCCTTGCTGGCCCCTGGCAGCTTCTGGCAGCCCAGCCGGCCTCACTGCTGCAGTCTCTGCCTCCGTCTTCCCACGCCTTTCTCCCCTCGTGTGGCTGTGTCTCCTCATCTCTTTCCTTTTCTAAGGACACCACTTGCATTAGATCAGGGGCCCACCCTACTCCACGTGACCTCATGTTAACTTGATTACATCTGCAAAGACCTTATTTCCAAATAAGATGCCATGCGTGAGTCCTGGGGGCTAGAAGTGGCCAGATCTTCTAACCCATGCGTGAGTCCTGGGGGCTAGAAATGGCCACAGACCTTCTAACCCATGTGTGAGTCCTGGGGGCTAGAAATGGCCAGATCTTCTAACCCATGCGTGAGTCCTGGGGGCTAGAAATGGCCACAGACCTTCTAACCCATGTGTGAGTCCTGGGGGCTAGAAATGGCCACAGACCTTCTAACCCATGCGTGAGTCCTGGGGGCTAGAAATGGCCACAGACCTTCTAACCCATGCGTGAGTCCTGGGGGCTAGAAATGGCCACAGACCTTCTAACCCATGCGTGAGTCCTGGGGGCTAGAAATGGCCACAGACCTTCTAACCCATGCGTGAGTCCTGGGGGCTAGAAATGGCCACAGACCTTCTAACCCATGCGTGAGTCCTGGGGGCTAGAAATGGCCACAGACCTTCTAACCCATGCTACCTCTGGATCCCTGCCTTGTCTGTCCTGCTCTTGCTCAGAGTAAGATTCGAAGACTAAATGAACAACTGTTCGGCTTTGTTTGCAGGATCTGAAGCTCGTTGGAATCAGCCTACCCAAATATGCAGCTGAATTGGCTGAGAATAGAGGGAAGAATCGCTATAATAATGTTCTGCCCTGTAAGTGACTGTATGCAACCATCTCCCCGTTTCCTCCGCCACTGGCCATCAGAACTGTAACAATAGAGGGGGAGGAGTCGGTGACACTAACTCGCCATTTCCTCCACCATTGCTTGTGCACTTGCTGTGTACGAAGCACTACTTAAGTTCATTACATTTAGTTTCACCCTAACCTTGTGAAGTAGGTGGGAGAATATTTGTTTCTCAGATGACAAGAACGAGACTCAGCATGGCTACAGGTGACTTCCTTTCAAGGAGCAATTAGAGGCTGTAATGGCCAAACCAGCCTTTGGACCGGGTCTGTGGGTCTTGTCTCAGGGCCTACCTCTCAGTCCCTTTATTATAGTTGTCTAGTTCTGGAATGAGATGGAGCAGAGTCACACTTTTCTGCCTGTCCATACCTCTGATTGGTCGAGTGCATTTCACAGAGAATTATGAGTTACATGTAGATCTTTACCTTTTTTTTTTAAGACTTATTTATTTGAAAGGCAGAGGTCTTCCATCCCTGGTTCACTCCCCAAATGGCTGCAAAGGCCACAGCTGGGTTGATCCGAAGCCAGGAGCCAGGAGTTTTCTTTCAGGTCTCCCACGTGGGTACAGGGGCCCAAGGACTTGGGACATCTTCTGCTACTTTCTCAGACCATAGCTGAGAGCTGGATGGGAAATGGAGCATCCGGGTCTCAAACCTGCACCCAAGTGGGATGCTGGCACTGCAGGAAGTGGCTTTACCCTCTTAGACACAATGCTGGGCCCCTCTCTACTGTTTTTGAGACTAAACAGTGTCTGCTGTTTTTCCAAAAAGATACTGACTGGAATTTGAAATGAGAATTGTTTATGACGCCACCCATTAGATGAAATGGAACTACATCTTTGTAGAAAGTTTAGTGTGGTTCTTTTGGGTGGGAGTTCGGGCACAGAGAAACACGGATGTGGCTCACAGCCATGTTCCGACACAGCCCGCGTTGATAGACTCTGTGGGTCATTTTTACACCAGGCTGTTTAGAGGTGTTGTCTTTCTGTTTTTTTCTGTCCTGGACTAAAACCTTAGCTCCTGTGTAGCTTCAGCATTTTCTAGCTCCTGGGCTCTTTCTCTTCATTCTCCTTCCTCCTTGTCTTGGACGGGGGTACTGGCCAGTGTTCTGAGAAGCATGCTTTTGAAAGAGGGTTGGCAGGGGCCGGTGCTGTGGCATAGTGGGTAAAGCCGCTGCCTGCAGTGCTGGCATCCCATATGGGTGCCGGTTTGAGTCCCGGCTGCTTCACTTCCGGTCCAGCTCTCTGCTGTGGCCTGGAAAAGCAGTGGAAGGTGGCCCAAGTCCTTGGGCCCCTGCACCCGTGTGGGAGACCCAGAAGAAGCTCCTGGCTCCTGGCTTCGTATCAGTTCAACTCCCACTGTTACAGCCAGTTAGAGAATGAACCAGCAGGTGGAAGACCTTTCTCTCTCTCTCTCTCTCTCTCTCTCTGCCTCTGACTCTGACTCTCTGTAACTCTGCCTTTCAAATAAATAAAATAAATCTTAAAAAAAAAATAAAAAAGTAGGTTTGCTTGCTGACCCAGCATTGCCATCTAATCTTAACTCAGGATTACCGGTCTGTGCGTGTGCATGTCTGTGGGTTTTCAGATCTGGAGCGTGTATGTTGGGAATTTGGAGTTTGGGAATTGTTTGCTTGGGGAAGACTGTAGTTGGGACGTTGGTGACTGGATTCAGCGTTGCACGCTTTTGTCTAGGGGAGAGTGAGATCGTGTAGTCATAGACTGGGAAGTTTAGGGGCGCTGCTTTTAGCTTTAGCCTGTTGCCTGGGACTCCAAGGACATCATTTCCTTTCTTGAGCTGGGCAAGTTTGTGTCTGTTTCTGGGTGCCCATGTCAGGCTGCCAGGGTTCAGATCCCGTCTCTGCCACTGATTAGCTTGCTGTGGGTAATCACGTCACGTCTGTGTGTCACAGTCGCACAGGGGCTGTGAGGACCACATGAGGGCATCTCTGTGGAATGCTGAACTGCCCACCCTCCAAACCACGTGTCTTTCGATTTCTCTCCTGGGTGCAACTTTTCTGAAGCATTGCCTTCCACTGAGGACCCGTTTTTCTTTCCATGTCACAGATGACATTTCTCGTGTCAAGCTTTCAGTCCAGACCCATTCAACGGATGACTACATCAATGCCAGCTACATGCCTGTGAGTGTGTGTGGGGTGGCCTCACAGAGCCGGATTGTGACCCTGACATTTTCAGAGCTTCTTCCTGTGTCTTTGATGTTGACTCTGTGTTGTTTTCCATGTTTAGGGCTACCATTCCAAGAAAGATTTTATTGCCACACAAGGACCTCTGCCCAACACGCTGAAAGATTTCTGGCGTATGGTTTGGGAGAAAAACGTGCATGCCATTGTTATGTTGACCAAATGTGTTGAGCAGGGAAGGGTAAGTATTTTTTTTTTTCAAATAAAAAAAATTAAACATTTAATGAACTACTTTTATTCTGGTAGAAGAATTGTGGAAACCATTTGCACCTCCCCACCCCTGAAACCTTTTATTTAAGGTATACAAACCTCATGCATTTCATAAATACAATTTTAGGAACATGGTGATTCTTTCCACCTGACCCGCCCTCCCACCCTTCTTCCTCCTCCCTCTTCTATTCCCATTCTTATTTTTTTACCAAGATTTATTTTCAGTTAACTTTATACACAGGAGATTAATTCTATACTAAGTAAAGAATTCAACAAATAGTACGAAAGAAAAATGTTCCTCAATAGCTTAGACAAGGGCTGTTCAAAGTCATGCATCTCAAAGTGTCAATTTCACTTCTATAGATTACCTTTTAGGTACTCTGTTCGTTGCCATAGATCAGAGAGAACATATGGTATTTTTCCTTTTGGGACTGGCTTATTTCACTAAGTATGATGTTTTCCAGTTGCATCCATTTTGTTGAAAACAACAGGATTTCATTTTTTATTTACCGCTGTGTAGTATTCCGTGGTGTACATATCCCATAATTTCTTTATCCAATCTTCAGTTGATGGGCATTTGGATTGATTCCATGTCTTAGCTATTGTGAATTGAGCTGCAGTAAACATGGGGGTGCAGATTAACTCTTTCTATGCTGATTTCATTTTCCTTGGGTAAATTCCCAGGAGTGGGATGGCTGGGTCACATGTAGGTCTAGATTCAGATTTCTGAGATATCTCCATACTGTCTTCCACAGTGGCTGTGCTAGTTCACAGCCCACATTTGTATTTTTTTGAAAGAGTTTTTTAAAAAATATTGGAGAAGCAGAGAGACAGAGAGAGAGAGAGAGAGAGAGTGCAAGTGAGCT
Organism: Oryctolagus cuniculus; assembly: GCF_051225735.1. Taxonomy (NCBI): domain Eukaryota; kingdom Metazoa; phylum Chordata; class Mammalia; order Lagomorpha; family Leporidae; genus Oryctolagus; species Oryctolagus cuniculus. The sequence goes on along the minus strand of NC_142867.1, from coordinate 17,810,036 downwards.
TCCATCAGCTGGTTCATTCCCTCAATGCCTGCGATGGCTAGGACTGGATCTGGCTGAAGGTGGAAGCTGGGGCTCTCCCATGTGGGTGGCAGGAACCCAGTCCCTGGAGCCATCACCACTGCCTCCCAGGTCCGCATTGGCAGGAAGCTGGAGTCAGGAGCCAGAGCCAGGCATGGACCTAGGCGCCCTGATGTGCGGGTGCAGTCACTGGGGTCTTAATCTTCAGGCCCCATGCTGGTACCCATTCAGCTTTGTTTTTTTTTTTTTAATATTTATTTTATTATTTATATGAAAGTCACAATTACACACACTCCACACACACAGGGGCAGGGGAGAGAGAGAGAGAGAGAGAGAGAGGAAGGGATGGAGGGAGGGAGGGAGGGAGGGAGGGGTCTTCCATCTGCTGGTTCACTCACCAATGACTTCCATGGCCAGAGCTGAGCCAATCCGAAGCCAGGAACCAGGAGCTTCTTCTGGGTCTCCCAAGCAGGTGCAGGGGCCCGAGGACTTGGGCCATCTTCTACTGCTTTCCCAGGCCATAGCGGAGAGCTGAATCAGATAATGGAGCATCTGGAACTCGAACTGGTGCCCATATGGGATGGCGGCACTGCAGGTGGCAGCTTTACTCACTATGCCACAGTGCCAGCCTCCCCACTTGTTTTTTTAAAACCCACCCCTTCCAAATATTAGCCCCTTTAGTCTTTAAAACTTGTTTCTTTTATCTTTTTTCCCCTTAAGAGAAAGCTTTATTTTTTAAGATTTATTTATTTATTTGAAAGGCAGAGTTAGAGAGAGAGGGAGAGACAGAGAAAGAGATCTTCCATCTGCTGGTTCATCCCCCAAATGGCTGCAACAGCTGGAGCTCCGCTGATCCGAAGCCAGGAGCCAGGAGCTTCTTCTAGATCTCCCACGTGGGTGCAGGGGCCCAAGCACCTGGACCATCTTTCACTGCTTTCCCAGGCCACAGCAGGGAGCTGGACCAGAAGTGAAGCATCTGGGACACTAACCGGCGCCCAGAGGGGACGCCAGCATAGCAGGCTGTGGCTTTACCTGCTATGCCACAGGGCTGGCCCCAAGGGGAAGGTTGTTAAGACAGTTCTCTTTTGTCATTGCCTTCCTTTATGGACAGCTGATAATCTGCCCTCTTGATTGTGTCGCCGCTGCTGGGGTTTGTACACAGTGGGAGTTGGGTTTGTGCTGTGGACCGTCGAGGCCCGAGCAAGATGCTGCTCCTGCTGGGGCCCTGTGTCAGCTCTGGGCATGCGGAGCGGCCCTGCCTGTCTCCCACACGCAGCTTCCCCTGTGAGAGCAGGGGTTTCCACCCTGTGACTTTCCAATGTTAGCGTTTTGTTTGTTTTTAAAGATTTATTTATTTGAAAGGCAGAGTGACAGAGAGAGAGGGGAGAGGGAGAGAGGGAGAGAGGGGAGAGGGAGAGAGATATCTTCCATTTGCTGGTTCACTCTCCAGGTGGCCACAATGGTCTAACCCAGTCCTGGCTGAAGCCAGGAGCCTGGAACTTCGTCTGGGAGGACTCCCACATGGGTGGCAGGGGCCCAGACACAGTAGCAGGGAGCTGGTTCAGAAGCGGAGCAGCTGGGGCTCAAAGCAGCGCCCATATGGGGTGCTGGGCCACAACGCTGGCCCCTCAAACTTATTTTTAACATGGGAACTCTTTCTTTAAGCAGAATCTGAGATGTCTCCCCAGGTGAGTCTCAGCACCTCCCTTTCCTTTGTGATGGCTTGGAGCACCCCTGCCATTTCCATTAGAGAGAGATTTCTTCTAAAGTAAAATTGCACCTTCCTGAAACGGGTGTGAGAACTTTGAAAAGCAGGGGCTAACTTACAACACCATGGCAGATAATGTTGCTCCATTAATTTGGTTTTATGTAGGTTTGTTACTTGAGTACCAGGAGTTAATTCCTTAGCAATGGCTCACAGACTTCCTGGGGGGGTGGTGGTGGTGGTGGTGGTGGGGGCGGCTGGGCAGGTGGCTCTACCCCCAGGGCTTCTGGGAGCTGCCTCCTGGATTCCTACTGTTCCAGCTAGCAAGCACCCTCTGGGTAGTCCTGTCCTGGGGGCAGCGTGGACCCGTTGGGCATCATAGTTTTAAATGTTATTTCACTTTAAGTGGCGTTGGTCCAGCCCACGTGTGTGTTCTGGGAAGATGACAGAGCAGTCAGGGAAGGGGCCCCTTGGTGTTGCTGTGATGCCGAGGCTGCCTCACTGTGTCCGCAGCAGGAGAGCAGGCTGTTAGGGAGATGAAACTGCGTTGTTTTATGAATGCAGACGGACTTGATTGTGCTGTGGAGTGCAGGCCCTTGTGCGTGAAGCACTCTTGTTAAGATCCTTTAGACAGCAAGAAGATGCGGTTAAAGCACATGACGATGAATTTAGGTGGCGCTGACTCATCTCACGTCGGGATGGAAGTGATGTTACTGGTGGGAGAGAAAGGAAGTCAGTGCATTGTCTGTGTGTGCTATTTTAGAAAATACTTAGTTATTTTAATTTATTCCAAAGAGTGAAAACGAGAGAGCCAATGAGCGAGAGACAGAACTAGAGCAGGCTGTCTTCCACCCACTGGTTCACTCCTGAAATGCTGGGGCTGGGGAAGAGGGCAGGCTGAATCCAGGAGCCAGGAGCTCTACCCAGGCCTTCAGGTGGCAAAGACCCAAGTGCTTGAGCCACCATCTGCTGCCTCCCAGGGTGGGCACTAGCAGGAAGCTGATTGAGAAGTACAGGCAGAACTAGAACCCAGGCACTTGCATATGACATGGAGGCATCCCTGTTACCGAAATCTGGGGTGGGAAAACTCCCTCCATTCAAACAGGCACCAGAGACAGTGGAGGATCAAGCAGTTCATTAATGCCAGCCGGCTCAGCTGGAATCATTTCCTGAGACTTGAGCAACAGTCCCAAGTGTCTTACAATATTTGTAGGTTCATCAGCCTCATACCTTAGCTGTTACAGCGTTGGTGGGTTTAAATTGCAGCCTACGTGACTTAGGACCACACTTCCAGTGGTCTGTGGGCCTGGTATGTTTGTGAAAGAGATACCAGGGGCAGATTTATTAGGACAGATGTGTGACTGTGTCGCTCCCCCTCTTCGTGGAGGAACGACACAGGACCCTGCGCTGTTCTTTCGTCTGCTCGGCCCTCCCCGGGTTTGCTGCTGGTTCTTCCCGGGTTGGCTACTATCCCTTCCACCTCCGTGGAAGGGCAGTTCCCCCTGGCCGCATTCCCCACTTCCGCAGGGGAGCGGCACACCGCTGGCCGGCTCTCTCGGGGGCTGCACGGGTTCCCTTAGATGTTCCCCATAGATGTTCCTGGTGCACGCCGTCTCTCTCCTCCTTTATAGTCCTCCTCCGCCAATCCTAACTCGGCTGCCCACACGCCGAGCACGCCGCTCTCCTCCAATCAGGAGCAAGTCCTACAGTTTATTAGTTGAACTGGAGGCAGCTGTGCGGAAGCTGTTTACTTCTCTCCCAGCGCCATATTGTGGGAGAGCAGATGCATAGAATAAGTCTTAATTCCAGTAACAGTCCAGTCCGGTTTGCTCCCCACATGACTGGCGTTTACAGAAGCAGAACTTAGGACATCTCCCCTCCCTAGACAAGATAGTGGGCAGCTGCTTCGCTTGTTAATAGTGAGCAGCCACTTTTCAAGGTTTGCACTGGGAGGAGAGGTTGGCTTTTCTTCCTTTGTCTCTGGTTGCAGCCGTATTTCCTCTGCATCCCAAGTGACAGCTTAACCTGCTGTGCCACAACACTTTCCCACCCCCTCCATGTATGTCATTCCTGTCCCAGAATGACCCGGTGAGGTATTATTTTATAGATGGAGAAACTGAGGCCCAGAGAATTTAAGAACTTGCTTACAGGGAAGGAACAGGAATTCGGCTGGGGGCGGGCATTGGCTTTGCAGTTAAGATGCCTGTGTGCTGTCTATGCAGGTAGCTGGGTTTAGTTCCGAGCTCTGGCTCCTGACTGCAGCTGCCACCAGTGTAGACCCTGGGAGGCAATGGTGAAGGCTCACGTTGGGTTCCTGCCATCCATGTGGGAGAGCTTGATGGAGTGTCTAGCTCCTGGCCTGGGCCTGTCCATTGTGGGCATTTGGGAGTGAACCAGTGGGTAGGAACATTCTCTCTCTCTCTCTCTCTCTCTCTGCTTCTCAAGTTAAACCATCTAGCTGGTGGGAGGCTGAACTGGGAATCAACTCCATGTTCATGTGTGGGCTGATTTTCCGAGAGTGATAATAGAAACTGGGATCTTTAGAAAAATATACAGATCCCATGGCCGGAGTCAGAATCTCTGGAGAGGGGCCCAGGCATCTGTGGTTAAAACACAACAAATCTTCCAGGTGAGTCAGATCGTCAGGTTTGGAAATGTAACAGAGCACACTGTGTGTGTGTGACATAGAGACAGAGAGACAGAGAGACAGAGAGACAGAGAGAGAGAAAGTCATTTGCCAAATGGGGAATCAGACGCTCTTGGAGTGCAGTTGTTTCCTGGTTTTTATTTCTGTTCATGTCTGCCCGGCAGCCTTATGAAAATCAGGGGACCGCCGGATAATTTCATTTCTTCCTCTCTGTTGGTGTGTGGGTTTGTACTGCAAGCTGGTGTGAATCTGAGAGTATGAGGAGCAGTTTGCATTCCTTTTAGCTGCCTGGGAGTTGTGGGTCAGTCCCCAGAGTTCAGTGCGTGGTTGTGGAGCGGCTGCGCTGGGGGCCAAAGGAGACGGATGGGACCCTGAGCCAGGTTAAGGGACAGCTGCTGCTCAGGTTTAAACCAGTTTTTATGCAGTGTGAGGGACAGTGTTGGCAGACCTTCTGAATTTTCAGGTGAAGCCAAAATCTGGGTTATCTGGATTTTTATGAAAAAGCTCCCAGTTTTAAAAGTTGACAAGAAAAGACTGGTGCTGTGGTATAGTGAGCTAAGCCTCTGCTTTTGGCACCGGCATCCCATATGGGTGCTGGTTCAAGACCCAGCTGCTCCAGTTTTGATCCAGCTTTCTGCTATGGTCTGGGAAGGCAGTAGAAGATGACCCAAGTCCTTGGGCCCCTGCACCTGCATGGGAGACATGGAGGAGCTCCTGGCTTCCGGCTTCGGATTGGCTCAGCTTTCACTGTTGTGGCTGTTAGGGGAGTGAACCAGCAGATGGAAGACTTCTCTGTCTCTCTATAACCCTGCCTCTCAAATAAATAAATAAGTATTTTTTAAGAAAAAGAGTTGACAAGTGATGACTCTAGTTTAAGATAAACTGTTAAGTATTTTTATAAATAAAAGGGCTCCCAGGAGCCAGTGGTAGAGTGATGTGAAAGAAGAGGTGTTGACTCACGTTGTCTGCATGCATTGAAATGTTGCACTGTAGCCCATGAATGTGGACTATCAGTATTTTTTTTAAATAGGTTGTTTTTGGAAGACAACCAGGTGCACTTATCTCTTTTTTTAATTATTTTTTATTTATTTGAAAAAGTTACATAGAGAGAGGTAGAGACAGAGAGAGAAGTCTTCCATCTGATGGTTCACTCCCCAGATGGGAGGAGCTGCGCCAATATGAAGCCAGGAGCCCAGAGCTTCTTCTGTTCTCCCACGTGGGTGCAGGAGCCCAAGGACTTGGGCCATCTTCCCCTGCTATCCTAGGCCATACCAGAGAGCTAGATCGGAAGAGGAGCAGCCGGGACTAGAACCGGCACCCATATGGGATGCCGGTGCTTCAGGCCAGGGCTTTAACCTGCTGTGATATAGCGCCGGCCCCAACATTAGTATTAATAAAAGAGTTAAAGTTCATGGAAAGTGGAATTTGAAAATAAGCAAACAAATGAAAGACAATTCTAAGGAGCAAACAGGGCACAGATAAGGGACAGCGTCAGCCCCCAAGGCCAGTTTTCAATATTTGGTCTCCTTGTGTGAGGTTGTAGTGACGGCAGATGGTGTGATCTGAGTTTTTTTTTTTTCTTTCCTAAAAATGCAATTTTATTCTAGACAAAATGTGAGGAGTACTGGCCCTCCAAGCAGGCTCAGGACTATGGGGACATAACCGTGGCCATGACAACCGAAATTGTTCTTCCAGAATGGACCGTCAGAGATTTCACAGTGAAAAATGTAAGTAAGAGATCAAGATGAGTGGGTCTCATACTACTACCTCGTATATTAATTCTCAGAGGTCACTTCTGGGTTCATACGAACTCAGAGTTTTTATGTATCAGATGAACGTTCTTGCAGTCCGTAAGTCTGCATACACCCTTAGCTTTCCTGTCTCGAGGGGAGTTGGCGAAGTTATTCCTGAGTCAGAGGGCTCGGCGGAGTGTGGCTGTGCATCAGCAATGCTTTGCTTCCACTTCTGAGTGCCTGCTCTGAGTTCTCCGCACAAACCCAGGCCGTTTGGATTATTCAGTGGGAAGTTTGGCGTCAGGAGTGGACAGTTGCTGTTAGCAGCAATTTGTAACTCCTCCATCAGTAAGATTCCAGGGCTTATGCACGGGGCCTCCCTACCCCCGATAGTTATAAAATCATATCTACTTCAATTGTGTAGGAATTCTAGGCAGTCAAGTTTATATATGTCTTTTTTTTTTTTTTTTTTGAGAGTGTTTGACATTGATATCCACTGGTGGGTGTGTAACGTGCTGTAATTGTTTGCAGCTTCTCTTTAATCTGGTGGTTCCAGATTTAATTACACAAAATGCAGAAATAGGTTTTCCTTTTAAAAACCGAGAACATCACAGGCGGAGCTAAAAGCTGCTTTGCGCTCGCGCTCCTGGCTGAGCCCCCACGCCCCTCTGCAGAGGGGATTCTGAGGAGTAGAACCTTCGCCTCCCTCCCGCCCCCTCGTCTCTCGCCGTTGGTTTCTTTCCTTGGATAGGTACTTTTGTTAGATTTGGGAGTGCTGAGTTCATTTGTGGAGACTTCCCAGCGTGTTCTCCTCTCTCTCTACCTTTTTCCTCCTCCCTGTTTTCCAAGTTTTGAATGATGTAACCTCACTGTGCTTATAACGGATACACAGTTTTAAAGGAAAGGCTTCAGAGGGTGGTGGTCGTGCGGGAGACCCAGGGACCTGCCGTGCCTTCGTCGGCGCGTCTGAGTGAGGACTAGAATGCATCCTGGCGAATGCCCATCTGGTCCTGCCCACGAGGTGCTGGCTACCCTAGTTGTGTTTGTGTGGGCTATTTTTAGCTGCACACTCAGTGATACCCCAAGTGGGCCCGCAGATGGGGTTCAGGAAGCTCCACGGGGCGCAGGTGTATGAAGGCGTGTCCGTGGCTGGCAGGCAGTGGGCCAGGGGGGCGATCTGGACCCAGAGTCATAGGATGAGGGCCAGAGCGCTCCCGCCCTGGTGATGAGTGGTGGGGCAGCCGGGCCCCTTTTCTCCGAACCTCTGTCCCTCACCTGTGCAGGGCATCCTCCGAGGGAGTGATAAACAAGCTAAGTCCCCTGCAGGCACTCCGCCAGCCATGGTCCACATGAGAAGTTCTCGGTTTTGGTAGTGACCGCTCCTGTCCGGCTGCCGGTCTGGTATTCAGGCTCTGCCTGACTCCCCCTGTCCATTGGCTGTTGGCAGACAGCCTTTCTCTTTGCGTGTCACCCCTTTGGTTGGTTTTTAGGTCCAGACGAGCGAGAGCCACGCTCTGCGGCAGTTCCACTTCACCTCCTGGCCTGACCATGGCGTCCCGGACACCACCGACCTGCTCATCAACTTTCGCTACCTTGTCCGCGACTACATGAAGCAGAGCCCTCCCGAGTCGCCGATTCTGGTGCATTGCAGGTACGGCAAAGGTGCTTCCCGAGTGCCGGATTCCAGATACAACTGTATGTTTAGGAAAGCCGGGCACAGGAGGAAAATGCAATAGATGTTTACAGACTTAAGAACGATTTGGGTATGGGACTACGGACTTATTTCCTAAGCTCCGAGCAAACTGGAGCCTTGTGGGCCAGATCTGGTCAGCTGCACGTTTTTTTGTTTTTTGTTATTTTTTTTTTTTTTTTGACAGGCAGAGTAGACAGTGAGAGAGAGAGACAGGGAAAAAGGTCTTCCTTTGCTGTTGGTTCACCCTCCAATGGCCACCGCGGCCGGCGCACTGCGCTGATCCGATGGCAGGAGCCAGGTGCTTCTCCTGGTCTCCCATGGGGTGCAGGGCCCAAGGACTTGGGCCATCCTCCGCTGCACTCCCTGGCCACAGCAGAGAGCTGGCCTGGAAGAGGGGCAACAGGACAGAATCCGGCGCCCCAACCGGGACTAGAACCCGGTGTGCCGGCGCCGCAGGCAGAGGATTAGCCTAGTGAGCCGCGGCGTCGGCCCAGCTGCACGTGTTTGTAAAGTCTTATTGGAAGCCAGCTATGTCCATTTGTTTGCAGATTGTTTTTGGTTGCTTTTGTGCTACCTGGGCAGAAACCAGCCAGGTGGAACTGTAAAGCTGAAAATGTTTCCTCGCTGACCCTTTGCAGGAAAGGTTTATCAGCCCCTACTCGAGAACAGGAAAAAGTTAGCTTTCAAGATAAAAGGATTAAGTCAGGACAGAAGAGGGGAGGGATTTTTTGGCTCTAGAGGGAATCAGTTGATGAGATATTCCATGCTAAGTTATGGTGGCAACTTGACTTGGATGATCTAGGAAACTCAAGTTAAGATGTCTTACTGGCGTGCCTTGACTCAAAGTAGGTTTGGGACTTAGGCCATTGTTGCCCCAGCCGATCCTGTCTGGCACACTGAAGTTTCCATTGGCCAGCGTTCCCTGACCCTGGACAGTGCCTTCAGAGCCTCATCCTGGAGAGCCAGCTCCATACATTTTGGCATCGAGTTTTTCAGTGGACACCACCCTCTCTCACGGGCTTGTTTCACTTTTCTCCCAGCGCTGGAGTTGGAAGGACGGGCACTTTCATTGCTGTTGATCGTCTCATCTACCAGATCGAGAACGAGAACACGGTGGACGTGTACGGCGTTGTGTATGACCTCCGGATGCACAGGGCTTTAATGGTGCAGACAGAGGTGAGGCCGAGATCCGTGCTGGTATTCCACTGTTCCCAGCTGTTTTTTTTTTTTTTTGTTTGTTTGTTTTGTTTTGTTTTGTTTATTTGAAAGGCAGAGTTACAGAGGCAGAGGCAGAGGCAGAGAGACAGAGAGAGAGAGAGAGAGACAGAGAGAGAGAGAGGGGTCTTCCATCCGATGGTTCACTCTCCAGATGGCTGCAATGGCTGGAGCTGTGCTGATCTGAAGCCAGGAGCCAGGAGCTTCTTCCGGGTCTCCCATGGGCGTGCAGGGGCCCAAGGACTTGGGCCATCTTCTACTGCTTTCCCAGACTATAACAGAGAGCTGGATCAGAAGTGGAGCAGCTGGGACTCGAACTGTCACCAATATGGGATGCTGGCACTGCAGGCGGAGGCTTTACCCACTATACCACAGTGCCGGCCCCCTCAGCTGTTTGTAAAAGGTTGTATCAGTGGTTGACATTGTGGCGTAGCAGGTAAAGCAGCTGCCTGGGATGCCGGCATCCTGTATGGGCGCTGGTTTTTGCCTGGCTGTTCCACTTCTGATCCAGCTCCTGGGAAAAGCAACTGAAGATGGCCCATGTGTTTGGGCCCCTGCTACCCATGTGGGAGACCCAGATGAATCTCCCGTCTTCAGCCTGGCCTAGCGCTAGCCATTTGTCGCATCTGGAGAGTGAACCAGTGGATGGGTGGTCTCTTTGTCTCTGTCCTTCTCTCTCTGTAACTCTGAATTTCAAAATAAATAAATAAATCTTAAAAAAAGAAAAGGTTGTATCATGTCACACACTTAGGCTAAAATATTTCATCCTTCCAAATCTTTCTGGCTCTTGGCTCTGAAGTCTTGCTGGATTTCTTTGCAGATCTTAAGCTGACTTGGAGTTGAATTACCTGTCACGAGTGACATGTAGTTCTGACAGCAGGAGTGGAACAGTAAACCAACATAGTTACCAGGATTCTTTCCATTGTTGCCTCTGACTAACCAGACAGTCTCAGCAAGTCTCTGAACCTGGGTTTCCAGGCTTTAAATGCATCAAACAGATCTTTTTCACTCTTTGCTTTTTTTTTAAAGATTTATTTATTTTATTTGAAAGAGTTACACACAGAGAGAAGGAGAGTCAGAGAGAGAGAAAGAGACAGAGAGAAGTCTTCCATCGCTGGTTCATTTCCCAAATGGCTGCAACAGTTGGAGCTGTGCCGATCTGAAGTCAGGAGCCAGGAGCTTCTTCCGGGTCTCCCATGTGCGTGCAGGGGCCCAAGGACTTGGGCCACCTTCCACTGCTTTCCCAGGCCACAGCAGAGAGCTGGATCAGAAGAGGAGCAGGGAGGCTTTACCCGCTACGCCACAGCTCCAACTCCCATTCTTTGTTTCTAAGAAGATTGGGCCATCTTTCAAACAAACTGAATGAATCAGTCTTGGCAAACATGAGTGCTAGGGAAGTAGTACAGTGTTCCTTAGGCACTGACACATCAGTGCACCCTCTCCCGAGCTTGTCGACATCAGAGTATGTCAGTGTAGCCGCAGGAGCCTGGCTGACCACTGCGGGAAAGAGAGGCTTCCTGTCTGTGGCCTAATTCGGGTATGGCTGTTGGATTTGCCTTTCCCTGAATTGTGCCTGATACACAGTATTTTGGAGACATTTTCAACAGAATGCGCTGGGAAGTACCCGTCCTCACAGAGGTGGGTGCCACCGCACCAGGATGAGAGCAGAATATTAATTTCGTGTTGGGCTGTCACCCTGTACCCTTTTACAGCTCTGTGAATATGGGCTATGCTTTTGAGTCTAGTCTCCTCTATTCTGGAGGCCGTGGGTACATTGTGTGCTTGGGGGAGAGCTGCACGGTTGTGGTGGAAAGAGATTCATCTCCTGCATTGGTTGGAGGTGAGATTTTCTTTGCTCTGTGATAATCACATGGAGTAGTGTTTCTCAGTCTTCTATCTTCTTTTGAGAAACACAGAACTCTTACACCTGCCTGAACATTATTTTATCATCCGTGTTTTTTGAAAACAAAACAAAACAAAACAAAAACTTATATTAAAAATTTAACCATACGTGGGACTATGTGGAATACATTTTTTCTCTTTCACTTTTTTATTCCTTATTCTGCTCTCTAGAGGTAGCCAATGTTTATAGTTTGGTGTATATATTTTTAAATTAAATTCTAGCCGATGCATAAAATTATACATATTTATAGGGTACTATGTGATGTTTTAATCCATATATTTATTTATTTATTTATTTATTTTTTTTGCTGGTTAATCCATATATTTATATAGTGTAATATTGGCTTATGTCTTTATATACCTTTTTATCTATAAATATACAATCTCTCTCTCTCTCTCTCTCTCTCTCTCTCTCACACACACACACACACACACACACACTTGTGGGATATTTTGAAGCAACAGAATCCTGTTTTACATTTCCCTGTGATTTTTCTCTTCACACCATCATGGAAATCTTTATTTAAAAAATATGACTTGGCTGGCGCCGCGGCTCACTAGGCTGATCCTCTGCTTGCGGCGCTGGCACTCTGGGTTCTAGTCCCAGTTGCTCCTCTTCCAGTCCAGCTCTCTGCTGTGGCCCGGGAGTGCAGTGGAGGATGGCCCAAGTGCTTGGGCCCTGCACCGGCATGGGCAGGTGCAACCAGGAGGAAGCACCTGGCTCCTGGCTTTGGATCAGCGCAGCGCGTTGGCTGTAGCGGCCATCTGGGGGGTGAACCAATGGAAGGAAGACCTTTCTCTTTGTCTCTCTCTCTCTCTCTCTCACTGTCTAACTCTGCCTGTCAAAAAAAAAAAAAAATATATGACTAGCTCCAACTCCTCTTGGATTTTAAATGTATTTATATTTATTTGAAAGGCAGGCAGATGCTCATTCGCTTGTTCACCGCCCCCTCCCCCCCACATGCCTGCAAGGACCAGGGCTGACCTAGGTTGAAGCCAGGAGCCAGGAATTCCATCGGCGTCTCCCACATGGGTGTCGGGGACCCAAGTACTTGAGGCATCAGCTGCTGCCCCCCAGCAGCATAAGTGGGAAGCTGGAATCAGGAGCAGAGCCAGGAGTCGAGCCCACGCCTGCTGATAAGCGATGCAGCCCCTTCCTTTCTGTGCCCACCCCCGTGGGAATCTTCTGTGTCAGCACGCGGCGCCGCCTCCTCTTTAAATGAGCACTTGCAGGTTCTGTGATGCCTGCTGCACGGTGGTCTCTGCCCACCTCTACGCAGAGAGAACGGCAGCTCACTCCTCGTTCTGCACAGCCCGAACACACAGTTCGAATGTGTGTGTGCATCTTCCTTAGCCCTTCCCCCAGGCTTCTGCTCCTTCTCTTGGGGCAGGGGAGGTGGGGAGTGTTCCTTGAGGTTGAGAATTACTGACCAAGACTCATTTCACCAGAACGCCGTTGCCTCTTGAAACACAGGAGCTTGAACTATTTGCTCTTGGGTGGCTGGGACTTGGGGGTGATCTGGATGAAAACCATTTGGGTGCCCCCTCCTTGGCTCCCGTGCTCACTGGCTCTCCCCCCTGCTCTGTACTTTCAGGACCAGTATGTTTTCCTCAATCAGTGTGTTCTGGATATCATCAGATCCCAGAAAGACTCCAGAGTAGATCTCATCTACCAGAACACAACTGCAATGGCCATCTATGAAAACCTGGCGCCGGCGTCCACGTTCGGAAAGACAAATGGTTACATTGCCTGATTCCAAGGGAACGCCTTCCCGGAGCTCACCAGACTCTCACGCCCACAGCCAAGGAACGCGCCCCGGTGTCGACTTGTTTTGTTTTTGTTTCTGTTTTTTTTTTTTTTCAAACGTCTAATTTCTTAGTTCTTTGTTCTGTTTTGTTGGAACTGACTTGGGGGGTGTGAAGCTGCAGGTGGAACACTTGAGAAACGCCAGGTGGGGGCTGTGGGTGCGCGGTGACCACATCACTTGCATTCCGATTACCAGTGGGATGAGTTCACTTTTTTTTTTCCCCCTAGAGAATCGTGGAAAAACCAGGAGAAGTGAGCCATGATTTTTCTCTTTTGTTTTCAAACAGATTCTTCTTCTTTTTTTTTTCAAAGACTATTTTCTGTGACTCACATGCTCAAGGCAGGATTGTGTTGGGTTGAATATATTTTCAGTATCAGAGGTCTATTTTTACCTACTGTGTCTTGGAACCTAGCTGGTGGAGAAGACGGAATAGTGGGTGAGCAGCATGTTGGCGGGTGGGCTCCGTGGCGCCTCTTCCCGCGTGGGTTTTCTCTCTGAACATGTGCCTTTTCTGAATTATGCTTCCACAGGCAAAACTCAGTAGATATCTATATTTTTGTATTGAATCTCGTAATTGGAATATACGGAATATTTAAGCATAGTTTAGCATCAGAATTCCGCCTTCTCGGTGACATTCCTGTCCTCGTTGGATTAGAGGGGGGCTCTTTGCCCCTTGCTGTCCCCCCACCCCCACCCCACTCCCCATACATTTGTGCTCCGATTTTTCTTCCTTTTTCCCTCCCAGTTTTCTCCAAAGACTTCTGTTGGCAACATTTTCAGCCCATTGGTTGGGTGAGAATGGAAACTAAATAACGCTTTCAGAATTTCTGTGGGCAGGGGTGGGAGAACGAGGAATCCGATGGTGACATAAATCCTGTCCTGTCCGTGTTTTATTCTTTCTGTCGTTTCTGTCTTTGGTTAAGAAGGATTATTTAAAGGTGCAATATGTGACTTAGTGATTCATGATGCTGTAGGTTTTTAGTGATGTTTTACTCAGGTTGGCATTTTATGTGTGTACATGTGTGTGTGTGTTTGTGTGTGTGTGTTTTTAAAAGTATGGCAATCTGTGAACACTTCCGTGTGAACCGAGTGTCAGATTAACCCTTGACCCCTGAAGTCCACTGGCTGTAGTCTCTTATCTGCAGTGGCACATACCGTATCTACTGTATATATAAATACTCAGCTCTTAAAACTGTCATTCCTGCAAATTGAGGTGTACAAAGTTTGATTTGTATCAAAGATGTAATTATTATTTTTAAAACCTCTTTTCACTATACTGCTGCTGTAATTACTTTGATTTTTTAAAAAAATGTAGTTTTTTTTTTTTTTTGCTTCAGGTGTATATCCACCAAGAGTTTCAGAATTTATGTGGATTTATTTTATGGGTACATAATCTGTAAACTTCTCAAGGCATTAACATGAAAGGATTTGTTTCTTTGTATCTTGTGTTGTGGCTCAGGTTATATTTTGAAGACGTTTTGATTTATCCTCCAATAGGCAATGAAGTTCATTCACAAGGTGTGATGAAGGAATAGCCAAGTCCCTGGAGTCCGGTGGCCCCCCTGGTCAGCGGTGCCCTGTGGGAGCCACGCTCTTCCAGTCCCTGGCGCTTCGGTCGCTGGGTGGACACAGCGAGGTTAGCAAGGCAGAACCGCACGTACTTAAGTGCTTGGTGTATGGTTCAGAGGTTTCCCACTCTGTCTTCTGTCCCCTTTCCCTCCGAGGTACTGAGAGGAGGAGAAGGAGAGGCCGTGTTTTGGGGGAGAATCTTCCTCCTCAAATGGCAGTTGCACTTTCTTTTGCCTTCTTTGGGGTAAGCAGCTCATTCAGTATCAGGCCCATCAGGGAGCCGGCTGTCCTGGCTGGGTCAGGCGCTCTGGACTCAGCATCAGAGGGGGCCTTGGCTCCCTGCAGGTGCAGGTCAGGGAGCCGAGGTGTCCCCAGGCGGTGCGTGAAGCAGGTGTTGCATCCCTCATGCTGGTCTGCCCCCGGGGGTCTCTGACTGCATCCTGAGGTCCCTGTCCAGGCGGCTGTTCTGTGGACCACTCCCTGTCCCCCGCCGATCTGTCTGCTGTGACGAGTGCTTGGGTGTCTGAGTCCGTGTAGACCCGCAGCTCTGCCCTGCACGCCTGGCTGCCCCGGGAAAGTCACAGGAGAGAACTCATCCCTTCAAAGCATCCGGTAAAGGCCGAGAAACTGTCAGAGGACCGAGCGACGCAATTGGAAACACACCGAACGTTGTGCAACACGGAGGCCCTCCTGCGTCCCGCCTGGTGCGGGCGTGGGAAGCGGGCTGACACCCCGACCTCATTCCCAAGCCCCACCCCCTACCCCGCCCCGGGAGGCTGGTGGGGGAGGGGTGTGGGATTTCTAAGCGGGCAGGTCCCACGAAGGTCCCGGTGTGTCTCAGAAGGCGATGGGGAGGGGCCTTTACAGCCCAGTGATGGAGAAGGGAAGGTTAGTGTGGGATTAGGACACGCAGGCTGGGGGTTTGCTCCTGAGCTGCTGCCCGAGGCCGCCCAGGGACAGGGAGCTGGGATTGCGAGAGGCCAGCAGCACAGAGCAGCAGCCAGTGCGAGGCTCTCGGGCCAGCTGGCCTTGGGGGCTGGGGGCCACTCAGAGCTGCCCTCGAACGTTTTGCCTCCAGAGCTGACTCTATCTGGGGTCCACTGGGGCCGCGTGATGACCTCTAGCCAGGCTCTGGCCTCCCCGATTCTACTGGATTGACGCTGTGCGATGTCAGAAGCTGGGGGACCGGGCATGGCCAACTCTGCAGTCGATTCCTCTTTGTTTTTTATCCGGGATGCAAAGGCCTGGTTTTCTTTGGAAATGCTTGATGGCGCTTGTGGAGCTAAGCAAGCCTTGGTGACTGATGCTGGTTTGCCTCGGAAGTCCAAGTTGTGTTTTCAGACTACTGTGTAGCAGCTGTGTGTCGGACACACTGGAGCTCTTTCCTCCCTTGGGGGCGCATACGCATAGGATGTGAAGACGTGGACTCTAAACTGTAATTTTCTTGTAACTATTTTGGAATGATGCCTATTTCTAATGTTTGTTATACTTGTACAGAATATTGCTCTTGGTTGCATTTTTTTTAAGGAAAAAAAATGGCCTGAAAAAAATTTTTTAAAAAGACTTACAAATACCAAATATTAAAAAAAAAAAATGTCAACACGTGATGCTTCCGTTTCTTTCTTCCCCTCCCCTCCGCCGCCTTGCTGGATGTTCGCACACTTACTGAAGCAGTTTCCAGGCCCACGGGTCCCTGTGGGATTTCCTAAAAAACATTCGTGTTTTCCAGGGCTGTCCTTACCGAGACCACACATACTTGGTTGAAACAAGAATTTCTTTCCTGCTGATTCTGGAGGCCAGAGGGTGATCGCTGCTTGGCCAGCCTGCCCCCTTCGCCTTGTGTGGTGTCCCTCCGTGTGTGTCTGCGTCCATCTCCTCCTTGTGCAAGGACTGCAGTCACGTCGGATGACGCCTGCTCAGGTTGCATTACTTTCCCCTTAAAGGCCCTCCCTGCACGTGCAGTGACACTCGGAGGTCCTGGGCCTCAGGACTTTGACAAATGACCGGGACGGGGCGGGGCAGGGCGGGGGGCACGGGTCGGCCCATGGCACACGTGAGGGGTGATGGGTGCCGAGGAGACTTGGAAGAGCAGGTGTTCTCAGAGGCTGCGAGACGTGGGTCTGGAGGGGACAGGCACGCACTTGCAGGTGATAAGTCCTTGGGATTTTTAGAAAGTTTTTTTGGTCACTGGATTTGGGGAATCTCAGAACTGTTGGGATACTGTGGTGATTTGGATGGTTTTAGTTTTATATTTTTGAAAGATTTGCTTGTTTATTTGAAAGAGTTACAGAGAGAGATCTTCCACCCACTGATTCATTCCCTAGGGCTGCAGCAGCTGGGGCTGGGCCAGGCTGAAGCCAGGCGTCAGGAGCTTCAGCTGGGTCTCGTACATGGCTGCAGGGGCCCAAGCTCTTGGGCATCCTCTGCTGTTTTCCCAGGTGCATTAGCAGGGAGCTGGACCACAAGTGGAGCACCTGGGACACAAACTGGCCCCCACAGGGGATGCCGGCAGCATGGCAGGAGGCTTTGCCCAGTGCTACAGTGCAGGCCCCAGCTGGGTGGTCTTCAAGTTTCTTTGTCCCTTTACTGTGATGCGAACTCTCACCAGAATGAGATGACTTTGCTGTGAGGCCTCTCTTGTCCTTTCGAGATGAACTCATGCACTCATTCAGCAATGTGTTCAGTGCCTACTACACACAGTAGTGTGAACAAAACGCTTAACAACCTCTGCCTTCATGGGGTGTGCAGTCCCGTAAGGGGGGACAGACAAGTGTACATCACATCTATACTATGTTGGATGGTGAGAACCCAGGGTAGGTCAGCATGTCGGGTCCTGATGCTCCAGCTCACCCTTCTCCAGGTCAGGCATGGTGGGGGAAAGATCTGCCCTGCTCTGCACCCAGCCCCTGCTTTGGGGGACATGGGGGAGGGGGAGGAGAGAGGGAGCAGGGGCCTGGGCCTCCCACACCCACCTGTCACCTGCCCTGCAGCTCTTCATGGGGAATGGCCTGGAGGCAGGGGCCAGGGCCTGTGATGCAGAAGCGAAGTGAACGTTGAAGGAGGTACTGGGGTCTGGAGGAATTAGGGGAGGTGTGGTTTGCGAGCCGAGTTGGAAAGAAGCAGGGTTTTAGCAGGCAGGTGAATAGGGAGCGCCAAAGAGTGAGGTTTGCTTGGAGAAGGGTCAGGGCCTGCGGGACTGGGCTGTGAGGAGGTGTGGGCAGGGGTGAAGGGAGGTGAGGAAGTGTGGGCGGGGTGAGGGGTGACAAGGAGGGGGCTGATGGTGGTGGTGAAAGGGAAGAGCTCCAGGACTGCTCGTGTGGTTGGCTGAAAGTGTTTCACCATTGCAACTGCCCTGGGCGCACGTGTGTGTGCGTGTACATAGATGCACACACATATGACTACATATACACAGATGCGTGCACACATACACACACACACACACACACACAGAGTCTTTACCCTCACTGTGTTCTGTGGGTGAATGTGGCCCGGTGGTCACGGGAATAGAACATGATGGAAAGGCCCGGCGAGGCGCAGGCAGGGGGGACAAGCGTTGCTGGCGGAGGAAAGGGGGTGTTTTGCCAGACAGAGCTGCTGCTGTAGCACTTCCGGTGGCAGACACGTGTCCTGGCCTTGGTGGTGGCTGAGACTGGGCAGACCAGGCCTCCAGGGGGCTTGCCTTGTCAGTCACCACACACCCCTCCCCTCCCTCTTCCTCTGTGTCTCTCATCCTACGCCTCTCCCAGCCCTTCTAGATACCCTGGGAGGCTGAAGTACTTGGTCCCTGCCACCCACCCATGTGGGACTGAATGGATGAGCCAGTGAGGGCTGTGATGCAGGGGAGAAGTGGGTGGGCCTGATGCATCCTCCCCCTGCTCTCTGCCATGGGTGTGAGTAGAGACGAGACTGTAAGAGACCTGGAGAACTCCTTTCTGCTTACCCTCTTGAACTTCAGCTGTTGCCACAGAAAGAACCTCTCCTGCGAGCTGTGGCCCTTGGAGCCTGGGCCCCGGGGTGGGTATATTTGTGGCACAGAGCTGTCCCTGCCACATCCACCTTGGAGCAGAGCTTGCGGCCCAGCCCTGATTCAGCTGCCGGGCCCCTAGCTGACCTGGGCATCGTGCGGATCCTTTACTCCATGGGAATCTGGGACTTTGGGGTTGCCATGTAACATTTCTGTGGCTGTAGCATATAACACATTCAGTTTCACTGCTAGTAACTGGTGGTACCAGGATTCCAATCAACTCCCAAGTTTGATTCTTCATCATCTCCTTGAACAGTAGCTGGTTTAGTTGATGCCACCACAGCCAAGTTTAGGCCAGGCTGAATCCAGGATCCAGCAACTCAGTGTGGGTCCCCCACACAGGTGGCAGGGGCCCAAGCACGTGAGCCATCACCTGCTGCCTCCCAGGCTGTGCGTGGGCAGGAAGTGGAGAAGAAGCCAGGCCCCGTGATGTGGGATGTGGGTGTCTAAACCACCACTGTGCCGAACGCCCGCCTCTACAAAGTTCTTCAATGGGAGTGTGAACCTGAGGTTCTTTTGTGAGCACTGTTTGTGGACGTTAGATCTTGGGCTGTAGGACACAAGGGGCTACTCTTTCACTCCTGGTTGAGTGTGGCTGACCAGGGCCCAGGGTCTGGTTGGCATCTGAGGAGCAGACAGAGGGGAGCAAGGAGCTTAGAAGGGATCAGGCTCTGGAACGTTCTGACAGCTTTCCTGTCCTGTCTCAGATTTTAGAGCTCCGTTTGGGGCTGAACATGGATTTCTGGGGCTCCTATGGGAAAATGTAAGATCCTGGGCTTTCCCTGTTGCATTTCATCCAAGTCACCTTCCTGAAAAGCAGTACTCTTCAGATGCAGAGCTGAGCAGTGGTAGGCTGGCTGAGGAGTAGAGGGGAGAATGGTGTTGGAGGCTACCACTAGATGGTGCCAGAGGACTGAGCAGAGGACGCAATTGTTGGTCGCGCTGTTGAGAGAGCAATGCAGGGACATAGGGCTGGAAGAACAAGCAGATTTGTAAGGGGAGCCTATAAATCAGCCATAAAGCAAGGAAATGCCCTTGCCAGCAGTTGAGAGATTTTTCATTAGAATTTATTACAAATTTTATTCATGATAAAGATATCTAGGTAATTCAGAAGGCAAAATTTTTTCTGTGTGGTCAGTAGCCAAGGAGATGGTCCTCACAGACCCTGCTGTCCTGCTTTCACCCTGGGGCCGACCTCTCATTGTAGCAGATGCCCCGTGTGGCCGGTGGAATACAGCAGGGCTGATGCGTCTCCCTTCTGAGAGATGCCTCCCTTCACTCTGGAGGTGGCTGGTGTGTCCTGAGCTGCCGTTAAGAGAGGCTCACGTGTGAGGAACTGAACCTGCTACCAGCAGCTGACTCAGGAGTGAGCCTGGAGCCAGATGCTCCACCCCAGCTAAGCCTTTGGATGGCTAAGGCCTTGACTGAGAACTTGACTGCAGGCTCCTGGGAGATACTGAGCCCGAGCTACCTGCGAAGCCATTCCCAGATTCTTGACCTGCAGAAATTATCTGAGACAATACACGTTTGCTTCTCAAATTGCTCTGTTTTGGAATAACTTGTTATACACCGAGATAACTGAGGTAGGCAATGATCCCACCAGTAGGTTATACCATTCTTCACATGTGGGTATAAATAATCCCCCCAATTTTCTTTCTTTTTCTTCTTCTTCTTTTTTTTAAAGAAAGCTTTTATTTAATGAATACAGATTTCATAGGCACAGCTTTAGGAATATAGCGGTTCTTCCCCCCATACCTGCCCATCCGGCCCCACTCCTGTCCCATCTCCTACTGGATCCCTCTCCCATCCCATTCTTCATTAAGATTCATTTTAAATTATCTTTATATACAGAAGACCGACTCTATACTAAGTAAAGATTTCAACAGTTTGCACCCACACAGACACACAGAGTATAAAGTACTGTTTGAAGACAAGTTTTATAGTTAATTCTTACAGTACAACTCATTAAAGACAGAGGTCCTACAGGTGGAGTAAGTGCACAGAGACTCCTGTTTTTGATTTAACAATTGACACTCTTATTTATTTATTTATTTATTTTTTTGACAGGCAGAGTGGACAGTGAGAAAGAGAGACAGAGAGAAAGGTCTTCCTTTGCCGTTGGTTCACCCTCCAATGGCCGATGTGGCCGGTGCGCTGCAGCCGGCACACCGCGCTGATCCGAAGGCAAGAGCCAGGTGCTTCTCCTGGTCTCCCATGCGGGTGCAGGGCCCAAGCACTTGGACCATCCTTCACTGCACTTCCGGGCCACAGCAGAGAGCTGGCCTGGAAGAGGGGCAACCGGGTCAGAATCTGGCGCCCCGACCGGGACCAGAACCCAGTGTGCCGATGCTGCAGATGGAGGATTAGCCTAGTGAACTGCGGCGCCAGCCGACACTCTTATTTATGACGTCAGTGGTCACCCAAGACTCTTGTCATGAGTTTCCAAGGCTATGGAAGCCTCTTGAGTCCACAAACTCTGACAATATTTAGACAAGGCCATACGCAAAGTGGAAGTTCTCTCCTCCCTTATGAGAAAAGTTCATCCTTCTTTGATGGGCTCTTCTTTCCACTGGGAGTCTCACTCATAGAGATCTTTCATGTAGATAACTTTTTGCCACGGTATCTTGGCTTTCCATGCCTGAAATGCTCTCATGGGCTTTTCAGCCAGATCTGAATGCCTTAAGGGCTGATTCTGAGGTCAGAGTGCTGTTTAGGGTGTTTGCCATTCTATGAGTCTGCCGTGTGACCTGCTTCCCATCTTGGATCGTTTTTCTCCTTATTAATTCTATTCATTGTTATTACCAGACACTTGGTCTTCTTTATGTGATCCCTTTGACACTTAATCCTATCTCTATGATCAGTTGTACACTTAATATAATCACTTTAACATGTAAAATGGCATTAGTACCACTCAGCTTAATGGGATTTGGCATCCCATGGCAAGTTTTTAGGTTTACCCTTGGGGTAAGTCTGTGGGAATGTGTGCAGAACTGTACATCTCCTCCCTCTCTTTTTCCCATTCTTATTTTTTACTGGGATCTATTTTGAGTTCGATTTAAACATCGATGAATAATTTGTCATGTGAAGAGTTCAACCAATGGTATTAAGTAGAAAAGGAAAATAGTAACAAAAATAAAATAATAAACTGTTCCTTGACAGTCAAGACAAGAGCTATTCAAATCATTGCTTCTCATAGTGTCAATTTCACTTGTAAAGGTTTCCTTTTAGGTGGTCTGTTAGCTATCATAGATCAGGGAGAACATGTGATATTTGTCCCTTTGGAACTGGCTTATTTCACTAAATATGATGTTTTCCAGATTCACCCATTTTGTTGCTTAAGTCTCCCTCATCTCTCTTTCCACACCCCCGAACACAGAAACCCCTCCATACACATCATTGCTTTGTTCTTGCAAAACTAGAGTCAGAGTGATTTATTTGTGTGTGTGTATGTGTGTGTGTGTGTTAATCTACTTACTTGAGTAAAGATTGAGGCATGATGTACAGATAGAAAAATGCTCCAACAGTTTGAAGAATTCTCCAAAACATAAGTGCACCCATATAACCAGCACCCGAATCGAGACCTAGATGTGTTCACTATTCCAGGAGGCCCCCTTGCTGCCCATCTCCAGGCACATCCTGGCTGCTAACCACTTAACATAGTTTTGTGTTCAACTTTTGAAAACCACTTCTTTTCTTTTTTTCCAAAAGATTTATTTATTTGAAAGGCAGAGTAACATACACATGCATGTACAACCACACACACACACACACACACACACACACAGAGGGAGGGAGGGAGGGAGGGAGAGATCATTTGTTCACTGGTTCACTCCCTGCATGGCTACAATGTCTGGGGCTAGGCCCGGCCACAGCCAGGAGCCTGGAACTCCATCTGGATACTTGGGCTGTCATCTACCAAGGTAGGGGAATAAGAGTGACTCATTGCTTAATGAGAGTTCAGTGTCTTCTGGTTAAAAAGAACTTTTTAAGGTTACTTCCTTTTTTTTGGGGGGGGGTTGCTCAGTTGCCTCCTTTGTCTTCCTGAGGTGGAGGCTGGGTGCAGGGGGAGCTTGTGCTTTCTCACGATGGGTTGGGGTGAAGTCCTTTCTGGTCGTCGGGCTGTTCCACCCCCTCCCTGGCTTCTTGTTGGTGCGTCCTGTCCTTCCAGTCCCTAGCCTCCACCTTCTGCCACTGCTGACCCTTATGGAGGTGAAACTGGTTCCCCTGGTGCTCCTGGCCAGGGCCTTGCTGCTGTCGCCAGGGACTCTGTTAAGAGCTTCCTGCTTCAGGCCGCCTCCTGTCCAAACCCGGGTCTAGTGAGAGACTGCAGAGTGATGTCTCCGGGCTGGAGGCACATGGAGAGTTCTGATCTCTTGCACACTGTGGCTCTGATGAAGCTCCCCTCCCTGTTCCAGTGCTGTGCTGGGAGTAGAAGCTGGAAGTTACATAGGAAGCACCTGTATGGATGGTCTTAGAATCTTTTCTAGCACTTTCTAGAGTTTAGAGTGGATTTTTGCTGCCTTGAACCCCAACTTCCCTGCCTTTGGGAATGGGCATTGTCCTTGGGGACTCCACTCTAGTCTATTCTGAATGTCTTTTTGCACCCCGCCTTAGCCACAGCCTTCTCCACGTGACATTTCCTGAATTTTCGCTCCCCTGGGTAGAGTTAGTTCACTGCATGCGCAGATTCTGAGTAATACTCTTGGAAAGTAAAGAAAGACAAGAATTTAGAAATCCTGATTCTTTCTCTACTAAATGTGGCCTTTCCACAAACCACAATTTCAAAAAAGTCTTTTAACACCTAAATCCCAATAAGGAAATTTCTTTCTTTTTCTAAAAAAGAAGTTAATTTATTTATTTGAAAGGGAGAGTTACAGAGAGAGAAGGAGAAGGGGAGAGAGAGATCTTTCATTTGTTGGCTCACTCCCCAAATAGCTGCAATGGCCAGGACTGGGCCAGGCTGAAGCCAGGAGCCTGGAGTGCCATCTGGATCTCCCATGTAGAGGCAGGGGCCCAAGTACTTGGACCATCTTCTGCTGCTTACCCAGGTGCATTAGCAGGGTGCTGGAGCAGCTGGGACTCCAACTGGTGCCCATATGGGATGTAGGCATTGCAGGCAGCAGCTTAACCGGCTGTGCCACAATGCTGGCCTCCCAACAAGGACTTTTCATAGCCACGCTCTGCAGTTGCACGAAATATTAAAATTCATTGATTTGGCAGGAAGGGAACAGAAGGCAGAAACCACAGATCGCTTTGGCAGCAAATTACAGTAGTCATGCATCTCTCTGAGCCCCTGTGCCGTGTTTCTCAGGAGAATGAGAATGATTGTTGTGTCGCCCAAGCCGCATGGCTAACAAAGGGCACGGCTGGGCCCTGAGCTTGTCTGGCTGCAAGGTCAGGGCTCTGTCCACGGCTCTGCTCTGGCTTTGACTCAGCTTTCAGATACTGACATTCCTGCCAATGAAACGTAAGTGAGCAGGGGACAAGGGACTTAGGGGAACAGGGGGGTAGGAGAGCAGAGAAGTGGGGATGTGAGAAAAAAGGCATTGAAGGAGGAAAATGAAGGCCTTAGGAGAGGGGTAGGGTGGGGAAGAGAAATGCAAAAGACACGGGCGGATTCGAGGGTCTGGGCAGGGGGAATGGTCGGGCTTTGGGGTCAGATGCACCTGCCTTGTGACCTGCTGATCCCCTACTGGCTGTGCTACCGCCAGCTTCTCCACCTCTTTCCTGTGTAACATGAGCATCATTTATTCACAGCTCTAAGTGAGACAAAACACACCTCACCCGAGATGAGCTGCTAGCTCCTTCACGCAGGCCGAGGCAGAGCTGCCTGGGAGGAGACGCCTTTGTTCTGAGAAGTTCACCGAGTCTCCTGCCTAATAACGCAGAGGCAGTGAGTGAAGCTACCTCTTTTGTCTTTCCTGAGTCAGAGCAAAATGTGCCTTTTCCCTCGGTGTACACAGTTTTCTTACAGAGCAAGGGAATTTTGGGAAAGAGAGGGAATGACATCCCCAACTTTAGGTGCCTGAGATTTGCAATGAAGGCAACTTATTTTGGTGGTTCAGGGTGACATTGACCATGGCCCATTTGCATAAAAGAATATTAAAGGCCCCAAGAGGAATCTCACCATGAGAGAAAGAGGTGACTGTATTGGGGATATAAGTTCAGCAGTGGGAGTTGTGTGGGAGGCTTGGTTTGGTCAGCATGTGCCTTGGAATGAAATTCCTCTAGGCCCAACTAGACCCCTGCTAGCTGAACATGTGGGAATGAACAAAGAGAACAATGACCTTGAAGCTCAAGGAGGGAGACTGACCACAGTGTGGCAAGGGCCCAGCCTGCAGCTGCCCACTGTGTCATGGGCAGTAGCCCCACACTGCCGAGGTTTGCATGTGTCCTTTAAAGCTTTGTGTACTGGGGCCTGTCTCCCAAGTCATCTGTTGATGGTATCTGGGGGTGGGGCCCTTGGGGGGTACCTGGGTTGGGTGGGATCATGAGTGAGGGGCCCCCATAATGGCAGTAGTGACTTTACAATAGAGAGCCTTGCTGGTGTGCTTGCTCTGTCAGCCCACGTGATAGCCTCCGCCATGTTATGGGAAGTCCTCCCCAGGTGCTAGCAGAGACTGGAGCCGTGCTCTGGAATGTTCCAGCCTCCAGACTGCAAGCGAAAGACACTTGTTTATACATGATCCAGTCTAGGCATTTTGTTACAGCCGCCAAAAATGGACTAAGGCACATGCGCACTGATTACACAGGACCAACTCTATGGCAATGACTGGAAACAGTGTCTGGCCAGGTTTTCCTATTCTCCCACCGTGGATTTTAGAAGCAAATATCCCATTGACTGAGAGCTCCTCAGAAGTTATTGGCCAGTTTGGGGTGGACATGTTGGTCAGGCATTATACTGCTCTTCAGCTAACAAGGCAAGTGAGGCCTTGAGCCCATGAGTTCAATAAATAAAATGTATGTGATTTAATTTGTATTTTCCAGATGGTAAAATCTGTTGTATGCATTGGAGTCAACTCACTACTGCTATAACAACCCCCAGATCTCATTGGCTTAATACTCATACCATAGTTTCATGTGAACGGTGGCCATTCAAGGGTCCAGGTTGGTAGAAGTTCTAGAACCTTTAACTCCAACCTCTCAAGGTCACACAGGGTGTCACCACCTGGCTGGCAGATGAGAAAGTGGAAGACTGTGTGTGGGAGTTTTCGTGGGTCAGGTTTGGAAGTGACACAGTGTAAATCGCTGATACCCGTCCCATTGGTGGGGAAAGAGCATTTAGCTGTGTGCCCAGGAGAAAGAACAGAACTGTTGGTGCCGTGGGCATCAGCACTCCTGGTTGCACTGGACAGAGCCTGGGGAAGTGCTTAGCACAGGACCCTACACATAGTAGGGCGGCGAGAATGGCAGTGTCTGCCTGCTCTCCAGACCCACCTGCTTGGAAAAGGAGTGCAGGCGAGGGGAAGGACCTCTGCTCTCGTGTGTTGGCAGAGCAGCACAGCTCTTCTAAATGTGTTGTGATGAACCTAACGGGGGTCCTGGTAAGACCACCGTACGGTCCACTGTACGGGTACTGGAGGAGTTTGGAACTGGGAGCCCAGCCTCATCAGTGGCTGGCCTGTTTAGTGGGGCCGTGCTCTCTCAGCCTCCAGATGTATCTTAATTACCTACCTGAAGCTCCTGGGAATCTCAAGGAGGTAAAAGAAGTTCTTCGCTCTGAAGAACCTCCAAGGGATAACAAACACCAATTTGCTTCTTTGAAAACTTTTCCTAACTCTTTTGCCACAGCTCCTTAGAGTATAATTAATTGCTGAAGATTGTCACCGAGCCATAAATCCTGGGCACGGGCCCAAAAGTCGGGAAGGGACTGATCATCAGACTTACTCAGCAGAGAACTAATTGGCCCCATCTCTCCCCTTGATCCCTGTAGCTGCAGAGAGTATTTACTACTAAATTCAGAGTCATCAACATCTGAGTTGTGGAGGGTTGCTGGGTACAACCGAATACATGGATTTCATCAACAAGTATTACTGTGTTTTTCACACCTGTACTATTGTGCTATTTTGTAACTTGCTTTTTATAAAAAACTTAACAATAGATTTTGGAGTTCTTTCAGTGTCCGTATGAGTAGATATTTCTGTTCTTTTCATTGTTTGCTGGTGTTTTTATATATGTCTCAAAATGTGTGTATGTGAATCAAGACTGAGTTAATTATACCATCTCTTTCATTATTGACTCATGCAAAATCCCTCTGATTCATGTGTTTGGTTTATCTTCAGTCATCTTTTATCTCCGTCTCTTCTGAAAAGTCAGTGTTGTATTGCATTTAGGAGAAAGTTTTTTAGGTATACTACAGACAATGCTTTATTTTTTAAGCATTGCTACAGTATCTTTCCTTGTATACATCTCTTTTTCACCCGTTTGCAGTATTACTTTAGGAGAGATAACTAGAAGGAGAATCACCGAGTCATGTGTGTGTGTGTGTACACACACACACGTACACACACACACATATATATATACATATATGTGATTTATTTATATGAAAGTCAAAGTTACAGAGAAAGACACACACACACACAATCTTCCATTTGTTAGTTCACTTCTCAGATGGCTGCAATTGCCAGAGCTGGGTCAGGCTGAAACCAGGAGCCAGGAGCTTCATCCAGATCTCCTACATGGGTGGTAGGGGCCCAAACATTTGGGCCATCTTCCACTGCTTTCCCAGATGCATCAGCAGGGAACAGGGTTGGAAGTGGAGCAGCCGGGACACAAACTGGCACCCATATAGGATGCAGGTGTTGCAGGAAGTGGCTTTACTTGCCACACCACAACTCTGGCCCCTACACCTATTGCATTTTAAAGAAAGAGGCCATACTGCCTTACCAAAGAGCTAAGTGACTCAGTTTGTTGTTAGCCTAGCCCGTGGCAGTGGGTGGGCAGGAAACTCCAAGGGCTGAAGCAATATCAGGTGACAGTTCTGGGGAGTGCCATAGGTGTGGCTTTTCTCTACACTGTCGCTCAAGCACACCATTTAAGGCCTCTGAATTTTCTCTGCCCATGCCATGGAGGAGGAAGGTCATGGAGTGAGTGCATGGGAGCCTTCTACAGTTAGACCTGGAAATGGCTCACGTCACTCCCTGTATTCTATGGAAGAGAACTTATGTTCACTCCTGACCACTAGGTGGCCTGTGTACCTAAAGGAGTGAAGACTCGATTCTGGATAAAAGACGGCTGGGGGTTCCTACCTCGGTTACTAACGTACACTGCCGCCAACAGTACAAGAGAGTACAATTATCCCTCATTGTACCGATAATGGATATTATCAACCTTTTTATACTTCTGCCAGGCTTATGGAGAAAATGGTATATTTTAAAGTAATTTATATTTCCTTACTAATGAGTTGAAAATTTTTTCATATTTTATTAGTAATTTATATTTTTCTTTTACAAATGCTCTTCTTATAATCTTTTTTTTTTTTTGACAAGCAGAGTGGACAGTGAGAGAGAGAGACAGAGAGAAAGGTCTTCCTTTGCCGTTGGTTCACCCTCCAATGGCCACTGCCACCAGCGCGCTGTGGCCGGCGCACCGCGCTGATCCAATGGCAGGAGCCAGGTACTTCTCCTGGTCTCCCATGGGGTGCAGGGCCCAAGCACTTGGGCCATCCTCCACTGCACTCCCTGGCCACAGCAGAGAGCTGGCCTGGAAGAGGGGCAGCCGGGACAGAATCCGGTGCCCCGACTGGGACTAGAACCCAGTGTGCCGGCGCCGCAAGGCGGAGGATTAGCCTAGTGAGCCGCGGCGCCGGCTTCCTTATAATCTTTGATTGTTGAACTTTTCCTAGGAGAAGCTTTATAATACACGGCTCATGACTCCGTGTTCTCCTTTGCTGATTTGAGCCCATCTTGGCTCCACAACCCTCAGAATCTCAGTTACATCCTCCATCTGGTCCTGAGATTAGGCTATTTGTCTTCTATTGTTATAATACATATTTATTATTATTATATTGGTCTTAGGTTATTGCCCTGTGGCAATGCTATCTTATCAAAATGGCCTGGGATCTGGAATGGCATATTTCACGTCTGCAAGGCATTAATAGAAGCTGAACATGTAGTTGAAAAAGTAATCTGGTGAAATCTAGTGGATGCTGAATCATGGAAAATTTTTTTTTTTACCAGAAATTTCCTGAAAGAAATGGATTCCCATAAAAAAGGCATTTTTGGCCTCTCTATTCTATTTACTATTTAAAGTCACTATCTTTTTTTAGACTACTCTTTGTCTCCTACTGACTGTTGCTTAAGTGAAAAGATCATTTCTTGTTTGTGTGGGTCCCTAGCATTTCACATTGGATTGAGCACATATATTACGTGATCAGTAAACCTTGTGAGATGAAGGAAGGTAGGAGGAGAGAGAAAGGATGGGAGGAAGGGAGAGAGGGAGAGAAAGAGAGAAAAACTGATAGTTACTAGCTGATGAGTGTTTCTAGATGGCTTGGTTTTAGCACTGATCATTGCCCAAGACATAATAGGGATTAAAATCACAAACTCTGGTCAGAGAGCTGGGTTTTTCAACCCCTAGCCTCACCAATGACCATCTGTGTGGCTTTAATCAAGTTGTTTTACCTATATTATCACTGTCCTCATTTTAAAATAGGGATAAATAGTTTCTGCCTCAAGAAATTGGTGTGAGAGTTAAAATATCTAATGCTTTTAAAGTTTACAGTAGCATGTAGTCTGTAGAAAGTACTTGAAAATGAGTTATTCTGCTTACAATAAAGATGAGAAATATGAAACAACAAAGAAAGATGATAAAAGTGACTTTGTATGGAAATTATCCCATCATTTTCTACTTCTGGACCCTATGAATGCTGTACCCAGCTATGTACCCTTTAAGCACTATTCCTATTCTAGTAGCTTTAGATTTCCATTGGTCAGAACATGCATTTTGCTTTGAGAAACAGTCTGTTTCCCACATATCTTTAGAACTGCCTGGGGCACAGAGTGAAGGCTATTTATACATGAGCCTGAAGGACCACATTTACATTGTTCTTGGCCGATGCTCAGCAAACAGCGAGGATAAATATGAATACATAAATATGTGACTTTGGGACCATAGCTGAGAGCTGAACGGGAAGTGGAGCAGCTGGGGCTTCAACTGGCATCCATATGGTATGCCGACACTGCAGGCGGCGGCTTTACCCACTATGCCACAGCGCCGGCCCCAAGCTATCCTTTAGAAATGAAAGGGAGGGGCTGGCACTGTGGCATAGTGGGTTAAAGCCCCAGCCTGCAGTGTTGGCATACCATATGGGTGCCGGTTCGAGTCCTAGCTGCTCCACTTCTGATCCAACTCTCTGCTATGGCAGTAGAAGATGGTCCAGGTCTTTGGGCCCCTGCATCCATGTGGGAGACCTGGAAGAGGCTCCTGTCTCCTGGCTTCAGATCAGCTCAGCTCTGGCTGTTGCGGTCATTTGGGGAGTAAACTAGCAGATGGAAGACCTTTATCTCTCTCTGGCTCTACCTCTCGCTGTAACTCTGTCTTTCAAATAAATAAAATAAATCTTAAAAAAAAAAAAGGGAGATAGAGTTTCTTCAGCTCAATTGTAAAGGCAGCCAAGGTCTTGGCCAAAGGCTCTGTCAAATTCAAATCCAGATATCAGCTCCACTGATACCCGGAGGATGCTTCATTCTTTGTCACTGTCCTAAATAATGAGCTTTGGTGAGTCTTCTCAGATGGAGTTCCTGGCTCCTGGTGTCAGCCTGACCTAGATCCAGATGTTGTGGCCATTTGGGGAATGAACCAGCAGGTGGAAAATCTCTGACTATACCTTTCTCTGTATCACTTTGCCTTTCAAATAAATAAACAGATCTTTAAAAATACTAAGAGAACCAGAAAGAGAGATTCTATCTGTTGGGATACTTCATAAATAGTTGCAATGGTATGGCCTGGGGCGGGCCAAAGCTGGGAGCTATTTTGATCCAGCTCTCCCATATATGTAGCAGGGATGCAATTAACTGAGCTGTCACCTGCTACTTCCCAGGGTCTGCACTGGCAGAAAGCTGAAATCAGGAGCTGGAGCTGGGAATCCAACCCAGATACTCTGATAGGAATGGGAGCATCTATGGGCATCGAAACCAACAGGCCAAATAGCTACTACCCGTGATAGTGATTTTTGTGCCCTTTTCAGAGAACTTTTCCCTGTCCCAAAGACATAGAAATACCATTCTATATTAATATATAGATGGTTTTGCTTTATTTTTTGCATTTACATATAAAGTCTCTTGAATTAATTTTTGAGTCTACTGTGAGGTAGAAACCAAGTTTTTTTTTTTTTTTTTTTTTTTTTTTTTTTTTTTTTTAATATGGCTAGCCAATAGAGCCAGCACCATTTGTGTAAAGCTTAGCTTTAACCATTGCTCTTGTTTGAATGTCTGTTTCTGGATTGCATACTCTATTCCATTGGTCTATTTGTCTATCTTTGCATCAATGCCAGTTTTAATAGCTCTAGCAATAATAAATCTTGATAATCAGTAGTATAAGTCCATCATCCTGATCTTGTTCAAAGGTGGCTTAGTTATTTTTGACCCTTTGCATTTTCATAAACAATTCTGAATGTTTTTAAATCTGCAAAAAAATTCTTTCTGGGATGTTGTTTTGGAATGCATTGCATATATAACTCAGTTGGGGGTATACTAGGCATCTAAAAAACTTGAATCTTGGTGCTGTCATTATAGTGCAGCAGGTTAACCTGCCACCTGTGACTCTGACATCCCTTATGAGCACCGACTGAGTCCTGGTGGCTCCACTTGCAATTCAGCTCCTCCCTAATGCACTTGGGAAGGCAGCACAGTGGATGATGACCTTAGTGGTCAGATCCCTGCCACACAACATGAGGATCTGAATGGCATTCCAGGCTCCAGACTTTGGCCTGGCCCAGTTCTGGTCATTGTGGCCATGTGGGAGTGAACCAGCAGATAGAAGATCCCTCTCTCTCTGTAACTCTACCCTTTAAATAAATAAAATAAACCTTAAATATTGAATCTTAATGATTTATCCCTCAATTTATTTGGCTATTTCATTTCCATAAATGCTTTTTGAATGTTTTATAGTTTTCAGTGTTGGGGTCTTGCACATTTCAAAGAGTTATTTCTAGATTTTATTTTTTTAAGTTTTAAAAAACTTAAAAAGCTATTTATTCCCAGCCTAACAATAATAAAAGTAACAAATTCATACTTTTTTTGAAGTTATCAGGGTGTTGGGTTGCAGAGAAACAAAATATCCCAGAATCTCAGGAAAGACAGACTCTTCTAAGTAGAATTGAGACACAGCCTTGGATCCCTGGGAGAGCAATGAAGGAAGAAGTGCCAAGAGCTGTTGAAGCCAGGAAGAAAAGAACATTTGAAAAAATAAACTGCTTAAAGAGCAAATGTAGGTAGATTGAGAGTTATGAACCCGTGAATACTGAGTTCATAGTCACATGTAGGTTGTTGTTTGTGAGGTTCTTTATTGAGTGCTCGTGAGCAATAGTAGGGGCTGAGCAGGAGACTGAAGCATCTGTATTGGTGATACAACTAGAACCAAAGCCTTAGGCCTCTGGGGTAGAGGCCTGTTGTCTCCAGGCAACATGTGATGGTCCACTAGGCCAAAAGGATAGGCAACATAAAAGAATGGCCAGGGAGAGAAAAAGAAGAAACTTGAATCCTATATCTATACAACTAAGGTTCTATTGTGCCTTGGGGAGGGACAGTAAAATATGTCACACAAGGTCCACTGAAGAGATAAGTCAGAGTTTGGCTGTCATGACAAATGTGGTAACAGGTGGAAGAACATTTAGACTGAGTCTTCAGTGGCCTGGACAAAGAGAGAAGGAAAGAGCTTACAGTTGGTCAATATGGTGAAATACAAGCAGAAAAAGAGTAGGCACTCTTCTCCCCCAGAACAGAGCATCTGCGACCTATGGGACAATCTTAAACCATCTGACATTGGCAAAAACGGAACTCAGAGGAGAACAGAGAGGGAATAGAGAAAGAAATAATGAAGAGATAATGGTTGAGGATTTCCAAAATATAATGAAAGATATCAAGACACAGATCAAAGAATCTATGAGAACTCCCAGCATGATCAACAACAGTCAAAGAAACAAAACATAAACCCCATGTCAACACATTGTATTCTACTTGCTGAAAATCAAGATGCAGACAAGTCCTTGGATAGTCTCAGCTAGTCCAACGCTTCCCATTTTCTTGCTTGTGGTGCTCAAGCAGAACTGTAGAGTGTGTTGGGGATGAAATTTCTAGGTTCTCTTCACATCCCTCCTAGAAAAGGATGTCCTGCAATGCCTGAGCCCAGAAATTCAGGCTTCCCCTGAGTAGAAACTCTGGGGTGGAGTATGATTTTGGGTATTCTCCATCTGTGGTGCAGAACAGATAAAAATCAAATGCCATCCACCTAGGCAGATGTTCTTAGCTTTGGGTACTCATTCACCACGAATCCTGACTTCTATTGTGCCTCGTTGACTACCTGTGAGTAATAGGTTTGCTTTGTTCAGCTTGTGTGAGTGTTCTGTCTCACAAGAACACTTTGGTGTTTTTTTTTTTTTTATTTTTTTGACAGGCAGAGTGGATAGTGAGAGAGAGAGACAGAGAGAAAGGTCTTCCTTTGCCGTTGGTTCACCCTCCAATGGCCGCCGCGGCTGGCACGCTGCGGCTGGCGCACTGCGCTGATCCGATGGCAGGAGCCAGGTGCTTATCCTGGTCTCCCATGGGGTGCAGGGCCCAAGTACTTGGGGACAGAGAGAGATGGAGAGAAAGGATTCTGTCCCAGTTGCCCCTCTTCCAGGCCAGCTCTCTGCTGTGGCCAGGGAATGCAGTGGAGGATTAGCCTAGTGAGCCGCAGCGCCGGCCACAAGAACACTTTGATTTCTTTCTGTGTATCTCTTTCAATCAAAATGTCAGGTAATTTTGTTAGCTCTGCCTTCAAAATTTTCCCAGAGTTTGACTTCATAAAGTCTTCATTGCTGGTATCCTCACCAGAGTCATGATCATTCTTGGCTGAATTACGGCATTGGTCTCCTAACTGGTGTCCTTGTCTTTCCCATTCTCCTTTGTTTTTCTTTTCTTTCTTTCTTTCTTTTTTTAATTTGACAGGTAGAGTCATAGATAGTGAGAGAGAGAGACAGAGAGAAAGGTCTTCCTTCCGTTGATTCACTCCCTAAATGGCTGCTATGGCTGGCACTGCGCCATTCTGAAGCCAGGAGCCAGGTGCTTCCTCTTGGTCTCCCATGCGGGTGCAGAGCCCAAGCACTTGGGCCATCCTCCACTGCACTCCTGGGCCACAGCAGAGAGCTGGACTGGAAGAGGAGCAACCGGGACTAGAACCCGGCACTCATATGGGATGCCAACGCCACAAGGCAGAGGATTAACCAAGTGAGCCATGGCGGTGGCCCCCTCCCTTATTTTTCTAAGTAAGCAGCTTGACATCCTGGCAAGAGGATGTTACTAACCTACATAAAATGCTATTCACTGGCAGTTCCTTTTGCCTTTAAACTGTTTTATGATTTTTCTCCATAAGACTATTACTATCTGACTTGCATATTGTGTTTTATTTGTTTATTGTCTGTCTCTATTTCCTTTATGTCCTGCAAAGGTTAACAAATCTGTAACCTGCATGAAACTAAAGACTTTGTGTTCTCATTGCCAAAATTTTAGTTCCTAGAAAAGTGCTTCATTTATAATAGGACTCGATACTGTTGTTGAATGAATGAATGGATGAGTAACATCTTTTAGAAGAAATTCTCATCCTAATTATGCTTGTGACTACTATCATCATTGATGGGGAAACAGAGAAACAAAGAAACTAAGTGCTTTTATACATGAATATTGCACATGAATATGTAAATATTAGAATTAGAAGCTACTGTGAGGCTGGTGCCGTGGCTCACTAGGCTAATTCTCCGCCTGTGGTGTCAGCACACCAGGTTTAGTCCCGGTCGGGGTGCCAGATTCTGTCCCGGTTGCCCCTCTTCCAGGCCAGATCTCTGCTATGGCCTGGGAATGCAGTGGAGGATGGCCCAAGTGCTTGGGTCCTGCACCCGCATAGGAGAACAGGAAAAGCACCTGGCTCCTGATTTCGCATCAGTGCAGTGCGCCCTCTGCAGCACGCCAGCCGCAGCGGCCATTGTGGGGTGAACCAACGGAAAGGAAGACCTTTCTCTCTCTCTCACTGTCCACTCTGCCTGTAAAAAAAAAAAAAAAAAAAAAAAAAAAAAAAAAAAAAAGCTGCTGTGAAGATAATATCAACTAACTTTTTTAATAGAAAAAAAGTTTTTTTTAATAGAAAAAAAAAGTTGTCATTTTATATAGAAAGTGAGACAGGGAAGACTGGTAAGTGGAGAGGAGAAACGGCATGAAATAATTAACAACTGACCCAGAGCTGGTGCTCAAGTGTCCTGGCTCCCTACCCAGTCCTCTTGTCTTCTCCCTTCACTTAGGCCTTTATTCTCAGTCAGGTCTGGGCAGAAGTCTCTCTTAAGGCCTTACCTTCAACTTTCTTCTTTTACTTCCTTGTATTGGCTGCAAAAACTTGAAGGAAACCTCACTAAGGAAATTAAAACTTATTTTTAAACTTTCCTCAAGTCATAATTTATTTGGCAAGGTTTCACTCTAGAGAAAGGAAATTCCATGAGGAAGCTAGTCCCTTGGTAACGTTTTGTGGCTTCATTTATTTTAAATAGTTCAGAGATCTCAGCATTTATTCACAATCTTTGGACTTTGAGTGGTTGATAGATTTTCTACCCTAGAACAGGATCTTAAATTCTCTAGGTTTGCTGCTACCTATGACTTTTGTGTATTTCTGAGATACTAGAAATGCAAATATTAGCCCAAAACAAATAACCAACACTTCCCTTTTTTGAGTGGTTTATTTTAGACATCCTCTACTTGTACTCTAAATGTTCCCAAGACTGCTGGTGATTTGGTCATAACGATAAGGTGTGATCCTTGAAACTCAACAGGAACCACCACCCTGTACCATCAGAAGGCAGCCTAACGTTGTCGAAAGAGCACTGGTTTCTGAATTAGTAATCTGGCAAATAGCTAGAGTATCGCCTCTCTCATCTCTCTCTTTTTCTGTAACCTCCTCTATAAGCAGAGGGACTTAGAGTAAAATCTATCTCCTTTTCAGCATCTTTCTCAAAGTGGCTTAGCTGAGTGTGAACTGGACTTGTTCTTTCAGAACCTTCAGTGAGAAATCACCTGGGTGGGTACTATTCATCCAGGGACTTTGCTTGTTCAAGGAGCAGGGTTCCCAGAGTGGTGTCCAGTACTCCATCTCATCCCAGTTTCCCCAAGCCAGACTGCCTCCCTGAGTAATGACGTATTCCATCAGATAGCTAACTTTATGCTGAATGGGGAGACACTGGAGTGGATTTGACGTCAATTCCTTGTTTCAAGGCAGAAGAAAACCACAGCAGTTTCTCTGATCTAAAGGTGGGTGATATGAGTAGAAGAAAGGCACAAAGTTTCTAAGCAATCGCGGGGTGTTGGGAAAGTTAATGCTTCTCTTTGAGCTTCAAGTGCTCATTTGTAAAAAGAGATGGTTGAGTTTGATGATTTTCTTAGAGTAGCAGTGAATTAAATTCATAATTCTGATTGTGATAAATAGATCAATACAATTTGATGATTTTAAAGTCTCTTAATGGTTTTGTTATTCCATGGAGGGTCATTTGGGAGTTAGTAAGTGTGAGCACGTGATTGGGATAGAGGTTCCACTTCTCCTCTCTGAGACCAGTGATGCTGGTGCACCAAGCTCTCCCTCAGAGTTTTCTCCAGCCACTGTCTCTGTTCTGTTGTTAAGGTGTGGCTCAGAGCCCAGCAAGTGACCTGCGGCAGAGTCTACGTGTTCCTTTGCTGAGCGAGGTTTTTATATTTTAGTCATATTTTCTTTCCATGCTAGGGTGTGAGCAGTACTGCAAGGAGAGAGGATATTTTCTTTCCAGGCAAGTCTGCAACACAGTGGGAATGTGTGAGTGGGAGTAGCAGAGAGGGTTAATACAGAAAAGACAGAGATGAAAGGGGAAGAAAAAGGAGTTTTCAAAGATGAAATTTATCAGGCATTCTTCCTCTTGGGGATAAAGCTGGAAAAACTGGATCCTATACAATTCTCCTTTTATCTCTGAATGAGATTAAAATTAGATTGAGTTCAAGCTCAAATAGTGTTCATGTCGGAAGATAATGCACATCTGACTACTAAACAAAGACATTTAATTTTAACTCTGCATTTAATGTTATGTACATACCCCATACACACAGATGGTATATGGCTGTGGTTAAAGAGCACAGGACCTATGGTTAGGGTGTCTGGTTTCAAATCTTGTGTCCATAGATGTGCAACCTTAGGCAAGTTAATTCACCTCTCTGTGCTCCTGTTTCCCCATATATTAAAAAACGGGGATAATAATTACACACTACCACAAGTTTGTTGTGAGAGTGGAATGAATTAATGTGTGTGGAGGACTTATAAAGTATGTAGCCTATATTAAGTACAATGGAAACATTAGCTATTGCTATCAACCAAAAATAAAATTATTTAAAAATATTTAAGAAAAATAGTGAACATAACTTTGAATGCTGGAAGGGTAAATTTCTTTGTGGAGAATATAGTCACAGAAGCTACAATGATAAACAAACTGTTCATTGCTATGAAAAAGTATGGTAAAATATCATAGAACACAGAGGAGAGAGTACATTATTCCTGTGGTAGGGAGGTTCTTCATGCAATCCAGAAGGAAGAACCACCACACAGAAAGGGGAGAGAGAATACCTTAGGTTAGGGTATAGCTGCATAGCATTCACTTAGGGAAAGATGATCGGAGTGCAAAGATAGGCAATGACCAGTTCCAGAAGGGCCTGGAACTCCATGCGAAGGATATTGGAATTTATGTGTGAGCCAAAGCTCACCAAAATCCACAGCCAAGAGGCTGAGACCAAGAAGCTTTGGTCATGTAGGCATCAGCTGGCAGCACGTGAGCAGGGGATGGCAGCAAGAATGCAGACGAAAGGTCATAGGGAGGAGATGGTTTAAAGGTCAAATGAATGGGATGTGATGATGGAATGGAGTTGGGAAATCAAAGAGAAACATGAGTCAAATATGACATTGAAAGTCCAAGTATGAGCAGTTTGGAGGATGGTGGTGTCATTATAGTATTTTATAGTTCACACTGCCTGCAGGTCTCCTGGGACTTTATCCCTTTGTCCCATCACTGCAACCCTAACCTTTGTGCAAGTCCTTTTTTTTTTTAGGCTCCTGAGTGAGTAGGTGGTAAAAGTTGATTCTTGAGGAGTCTCAAGATCTTGTACCATTCAGCTACTTGATTTTCTAAGGTTCTGAGATATTCCTGATGACCCTGGGTGCCTGGTATTCACATTGCTGGCCCTAGTAGAACGGGTATACAATGATGAATTTAGCAACACTACTTATTTTGGCTGTGAATTTTGGTGTAATTTTTCTGCCTCACCTACCTTTTTTGAAACCCTCATATCTTGAGTAGGCAGTTTCTATCTGCCTACTCAGTGGTTGATCCCTATTCCTTGTATAAGATGCTTCCTTCTACTTTTTGTCCATAGTGGATCTTCTCCCCAAGAAAGTCAACGGCTGTGACTCCTGTTTGGGTAGGCAAAAGTTTATGACAGATTTGGTAGACATTCAGCTTGATTTTCCCCTCCTTTTAAAATCCTTCTGTGAAGACATCATTTAATGATGAGAACCCATAATCTTCCTTATATGAATGCTGAACTAATTCGGAAATGTGGTATTGGAGTGGCGGTAAAACGTTGTCTTTGTTATCGATAGAGAAGGTGGTTTTGGAACTGACATTCCTGAAACTGAGCCCCTGCGTGAGGCAAGCACACACACTCAGTCATGGTGGCACAGGACCTGCTCCACTGACTGCCCCGGCTCTAATGCTGCAGAGATGGAGGTTGCCCCTGAGGAAGAGCGGAAAGTGTGCTGTGTGGGCAATGCCCTGCAAGAGGAGGAGGAGAGGATGAAGGGCCCACCCGGGCTGCCTGGTTTCTCCTTCCAAGTTCCCCCCTCTCCCCTGTGGCAGAAAGGGTTGGAAATGCTATCTTAGTCTGTGTCTCTGCACATGGTAGGAAACATCAGAAATGGGAGGGGTGCTCACCTCCAAGCCGCCATCAATGAGTGTGCTGGTTAATATTAGAAAGCGGCTCTGTGAAAGCACAACTCTGATTTGTAGTGTTTTCTGGATTCCCACGTGCAACTACTCCCGCCTTAGCTAATTTCAACCTCTCAGTGTGACATCGCTGAGCATGGAGTTTGTAAAAGATGCATGGGAATTTCACTTGAGTTGTCTCCAGCACTCCACTGCCTCCTACATTGTAGAGTTAACCAGCATGTCCATGGGGTATTTAGTGGAGGTAGAAGGGTAGACATTGGATATATGGTATCAGTTTGCTCCTCAGAGTGTACTGATCTTCATTCACTTCTACAACAGACCGTGGTACTAGCTCGAACCCTAAGTCTCATCCTTGCCATGTCACTCTCACTAACTCATCTAGTATCACTTAGATACTTTTAGTTTTTTTTTTTTTAACTTTTATTTAATGAATGTAGATTTCCAAAGTACACCTTATGGACTACATTGGCTTCCCCCCACCTCCCAATGACTTCCCTCCCACGCGCAACCCTCCCCTTTCCCATTCTCCCCTTCCATTCATATCACGATTCATTTTCAATTTTCTATATATACAGAAATCAGTTTAGTATACATTAAGTAAAGATTTCAACAGTTTGCACCCCCATAGAAACACAAAGTGAAAAATACTGTTTGAGTACTCGTTATAGCATTAAATCTCAATGTACAGCACATTAAGGACAGAGATCCTACATGAGGAGTAAGTGCACAGTGACTCCTGTTGTTAACTTTACAAATTGACACTCCTGTTTATGGCATCAGTAATCTCCCTATGCTCCAGTCATGAGTTTCCAAGGCTATGGAAGCCTTTTGAGTTCTCCAACTCTTATCTTATTGAGACAAGGTCATAGTCAAAGTGGAAGTTCTCTCCTCCCTTCAGAGAAAGGTACCTCCTTCTTTGAAGATCTGTTCTTTCCACTGGGATCTCACTCATAGAAATCTTTCATTTAGGTCCTTTTTTTTTGCCAGAGTGTCTTGGCTTTCCATGCCTGAAATACTCTCATGGGCTTTTCAGCCGGATCCGAATGCCTTAAGGGCTGATTCTGAGGCCAGAGTGCTGTTTAGGACATCTGCCATTCTATGAGTCTGCTGTGTATCTCGCTTCCCATGTTGGATTGCTCTCCCCTTTATTTATTCTATCGGTTAGATACTTTTAGTTAAAAGTAGTATATATTTACTAACAGAGCACCTAAAAGGAAAGCTGTAGAAGTGAAATTGACACTTTGAGAAGCGATGACTTGAACAGCCCTTGTCTTGACTGTTGAGGAACAGTTTTTTTTTTCCTTAATGAAGAATAGGACTGGGAATGGAAGAGAGAGGAGGAGGTGGGGTGGGAGTGGGGGTGGGAGTGTGGGTATGGTGGGAAGAATCACTCTATTCCTAAAGTTGCACTTATGAAATTTGTACTCATTAAATAAACTTTTTTTGGGAAATATGTAGTATCCTTTATGGACATTGCTTTGTCTGTTAAAGAGGCTTAATACTATTCACTTGGGTATTGATCTTTTTACTTATATTTTCATGAATGACCTATTTTTATGCTTTATCCATTTGCTACTGAAATGCATGTATACATCTTACAGATTTAAATTTATAAAATATTGCAGTTATTAAGCATTTTTATATGTGTTTTATTGTTTTCCCCATGTGTCACTTTGGTAATGCCTCTTTTATGCTTTTTTTGGTTCTTGTTCAAAAATTTGTTCTTTTTGTGGTCAAATTTGAGCATTGATGCCAGGTTTTTCTACCTCCCAAAGATAATCATACTCACTGTTTATAGTTCTTTAATGATTTACGTTTTACTTCTAAGTCTGCAGTTTAGAATTTATTTATTTTTAAAAAGTAATCTATAGGAGTGAAATTGACATTTTGAGATTTGATGATTTTTTAAAAAAGATTATTTATTTGAGAGGCAGAATTACAGACAGAGAGAAGGAGAGACACAGAGAGAGGTTTTCCATCTGCTGGTTCACTCCCCAAATGGCCAATATGGTTGGAGCTGGGCTGATCTAAAGCCAAGAGCCAGGAGCTTCATTCAGGTCTCCTAAGTGGGTGCAGGGGCCCAAGCACTTGGGCCATCTTCAGCTGCTTTCCCAGGTCATTAGCAGGAGCTGGATTGTAAGTGAAGAAGCTGGGGGACTCGAACTGGTGTCCATATGGGATGCTGGCACCACAAGCAGAGGCTTAACCTACTGTACCACAGTGCTAGCCCCTAGAATTTATTTTGTTAGAAGTAAAATGTTAAATTTTGAGTGGCAGTTTTTTCCCAAATGGTGAACCAACTCTCCTGACATCATCTTTTGAATATTCTTCCTTATTTCAGTTTTTATGTGATAAATTCCCATATATAATTATATAAACATCTAAGATGTATATAATTATATATTTCTGAGTCAGAGTCACATTGTATGTAGGGCATACATTAAAATACATTATATGTGGGACAGATATTGTTAAATAACAATTTAAAAACTGGCTGTCTGAAGGAGAAACCCACAATCTGTCTGTTGAGGATTGAGACCATTGAGGAAAGAAAGTACAGATGACCTGCTGGAAAGGAAGGGATCTCAGTGAGAGGATAATTTCTTTCTATGGCTTGGATGTGGCCCCAGAACTTATGTGTGGGGAATTGAACCCCAAAGTCATTTACATTTGCTGGTGGAACCTGTGAGGTGATTGGGCCATGAAAGTTCTGTCCTCATGAATGGGTTAGCCCATTGGTGGGATAATGGGTTATTCAGAAAGCGGCTTTGTTGTAAGAGGGAGCTCTCTCTGGCATGCTTGCTCTGTGTCGACCTCTGATGCCCTCCTTATGCCGTGGCCTGGCAGGAGGGCCCTCACCAGATGCCGAGCAGATGTTGATGGTGTGCTGTTGGATTTCCCAGCCTTAAAACAGTGAGGTAACTAAATCTTCTTTCTTTATAAAGTACCTCGTCTGTGGCATTTAGGTAGCAGCAATAGTAGCCAGATCATTCCCTTAGGCACAGGTGGAGGAAACATGAAAACTGGGCCAGAATTGTGTCAGGGGGATTCCCAGGGGGAGTATGCTATGAAAATATCCAGTAATTCATATATACAGACTTAGGAACATAGTGATATTTCTCACCCTACCTTCCCTCCCGCAGACGCTCCTACCCTTCCTACTCCTTCCTCTCTTATCTCCTCTCTTTAATTAAGAATCTTGTGTGGTGAGTTAGAAAGAACCCTGAACTGAAAGAAAGACTGATCTGAATCACAGAATTCAGCATTTCTGTGTGATTTTCTGCAAATAACCAATTCTCCAAAGCGTAATTTTCTAAAATAAAATTAATACAAATATAATAATATAAAGTGCTAGATTGTTAATATTTAATGCTGAATGAGTATATATTGGCAAAATGAGTGATTATTACATGGTTTACACTCTCTAAAGAGTTATACAGGAGGTGAATTGGTGTTAGAAGCATTGTTTGTTTTATTGCAGGCTTACCACTACCCAGCACTGAGCACACCTGAACTGAACCCATGGCCAGTACAAGTAATGTGACTGAATTTATTTTCAATGGCCTTTTCCAGGATCCTGAGGTACAGAGAGCGTGCTTCGTGGTGTTTCTTCCTGTGTACCTGGCCACGGTGGTGGGCAATGGTCTCATTGTCCTGACTGTCAGTGTCAGTAAGAGTCTGCGTTCCCCCATGTACTTCTTCCTCGGCTACCTGTCCTTGGTGGAGATCAGCTACTCCTCTATTATCGTCCCGAAATTCCTCACTGACTTACTTGCCAAGATCAAAACCATCTCCCTGCAGGGCTGTCTGGCCCAGATATTCTTCTTCCACTTCTTTGGGGTCACTGAGATCCTCTTGCTCACGGTGATGGCCTATGACCGCTATGTGGCCATCTGCAGACCCCTGTACTATACAACCGTTATGAGCCGGCCTGTGTGTCACCTTCTGGTGGCTGGTTCCTGGTTGGGGGGCATCATTCACTCTATGGTTCAGATCCTTGTTGCTGTCCAGTTGCCCTTCTGTGGTCCCAATGTTATTGACCACTACTTCTGCGACCTCCATCCCTTATTCAAGATTGCCTGCACTGATACCTTTGTAGAAGGAGCGATTATATTGGTCAATAGTGGGTTATTCTCTGTCTTCTCCTTCCTCTTCCTGGTGTCTTCCTATGTTGTCATCCTGTTCAACTTGAGGAAGCATTCTGCAGAGGGCAGGCGCAAAGCCCTCTCCACCTGTGCCTCTCACATCACCGTGGTCGTCCTGTTCTTTGGACCTGCCATCTTCCTCTACATGCGGCCCTCCTCCTCCTTCACTGAGGACAAACTGGTGGCTGTGTTCTACACGGTCATCACCCCTATGCTGAACCCCATCATCTACACACT
Source organism: Oryctolagus cuniculus (assembly GCF_051225735.1). Taxonomy (NCBI): domain Eukaryota; kingdom Metazoa; phylum Chordata; class Mammalia; order Lagomorpha; family Leporidae; genus Oryctolagus; species Oryctolagus cuniculus. The sequence goes on along the minus strand of NC_142867.1, from coordinate 17,767,143 downwards.
CAGAAATGCAGAGGTCAAAATTGCCGTGAGGAGGTTGTGTGGCAAAACGGAGCACGCAGGGATGGAGTGAAAGGTCTCAGGGATACAGAAAGTGATAAAAGAGTATGTTTCATTGTTTCCTGTTCTTGAAATGGACTTTGACTTCAGTGGGAAATTCAAGAGCAAATGTAAGGATTTAATGTTATTGCTCTTGTGATCAGTAGCTAAGGTGTCCTGGTATATTGTATGAAGAGCTGAAGTAGGGTAAAATTGTTAAGTCTTATGGAACTTGACTATCTCCATGCTATCCAACAATGTCATGAATTTGGGTAACCTGAAGCCTGAAACGCTGGGGCAAGTGCTAGAGATAACATTTTGACAAATGTTCTGTAAATTGAACCCCTCCCTCTTTCATTTCCTTCCTCCCTCCCTAATAACTCCCTCATCCCCTCTTTCTCCCTTCCTTCTTTCATATTTTCCCACTTTATCTCATGATAACAACCTGTATTTCATTAAAAAAGAAAACAAATCAAAGGAATTATCAGGGGATATCTGGAGGTGAGGATACCAATCTGATCTTATCTGACAATGTGTCTGAAAATTGCAGACTCAGGTTTTTTCTTGTCATCAATCTTGGCATTGTCTACCATAGATCATCTACCATGAGCACTAGGAAAGCCCCCAGAGCAAAATCAGTTCTTGTGACATACTGATACAAGCAACAGTCCATAAGTCTTTTTGGGCTCTCACAGAATGCCCAAGACCCACAAAAAATAATATCAAAGTAATGTTGGTTCTATCTCTTGGGTGAAAGATAAAGTCAAATATTTTCACAAAAAGGGAATCACTATGTGTCTTTTATGATGTTGGAATATACTTATTGGCCTAAGTTAAAGTACAAAGGGGAGGCTAAGTGTATTTCTACTCTGGACCCCTTCAGATTACTCGATGTGTTCATGCCAAGTCCTTACCTCCTCATTCCTCTTAGCACTTCTTAGTGAGGAGGGATGAGACAGTCTGAGTGTATGTTGGTTCACTTCTCAGAGTATCCACATAACCCCACTGTCCCACATGTTCATGAACTATTTGATGAATATTTGAAAAATGTCTGTTGTTAGATCTGGAGGTATACATGTTGGCATTAGATTTACACTGCACCTTTCCCCTTTTCTTGAGAATTATGTAGAAGAATGCCTGCAGCTTCCCTAGCAGATGGATGAAACATCACAGGGAAGCTATAAGCTTTAAGGCCTTTCCCCTTTCTCCTGTAGATACCGGTTGAACATTTAGGTGAATAGTGGTTTTAAAGGTATTGCTAAGGTTTCGCTATGACTTGAGTGTCTCCTTTGGGTCCATTATGATTTGAGGCTTGTACTCCAGGGTGGCAGTATTGGGAAGCAGGGCCTAGCCAGAGGTGCTTGGGTCACTGGGGGTGCTCTCTTGGGAAGCCATTCTCATGAGACCCCTTGAGTTCTCTGGGGAGGATTGCTATGAAAGCAAATCTGGTGCCTCCCATGTTTATCTGCTTCCTGGTTTGTGTGTGGTCCCCCCTCTCTGTGTGCTCCAACAGCTGCCATTCACCACTAGGTCCTCACCAGGACTGAATCAATGCAGAACCATGACCCTCACCCTCCAAGTCTGTGAGCTAAATAAACCTCCTCTTCTCAAGAAAGTGGTCTGGTGTGTCTGGTGTTTTGTTGTTGTAATGCAAAGCTGATTAATACAGGCATCAGGAAAACTTCCTCACCTGCTCTGCTATTCCCTATAATAGCTGTCACTGACCAACACTAATCCTTGAGAAAACGCTGCTTGTTGGCTTGGCGTGACTTATTCTCTTTTTTCTATGGCAAAATTCTATACATCCATTGAGACCTCAGTTACCAGATCTTCTGCCACTTTGAGTAATTATTTCTCTCTTGTTAGCCTGTTAGCTCTCCATGTGCTGCTGCTGCGTCTTTGAAGCTCTACATATCATGCACATAGTAGATGCTTCATGAATACTTGTTGACTAACCAACCCTTAGGCCTTGGGCAGTCCTTGGTATACTCACACTTATAGATTCTTCTTTAGTACTTTCATGGTGGGGAGCACATTTCTTCCTGTTACAATTTTAAGAGTTCAGACTCTGAAATGCATTAGTTTTTTCCAGTTGTCAGTCAGCCAC